>NC_091285.1:567430761-568086761 GCF_032444005.1 Ranitomeya imitator
GGTTACCGGCATCGTTGGTCGCTGGAGAGCGGTCTGTGTGACAGCTCTCCAGCGACCAAACAGCGACGCTGCAGCGATTCGGATCGTTGTCGGTATCGCTGCAGCGTCGCTAAATGTGAAGGGGCCTTTACCCATGATGGGGGTTTTGAGTAGTGAACCAGGCAGGGAGTTTATAAAAGCCTCAGGTATCTTTTGCATGTGTTTAGAGTTAATTAGTTGATTCAGAAGATTAGGGTAATAGGTCGTTTAGAGAACCTTTTCTTGATATGCTAATTTATTGAGACAGGTTTTTTGGGTTATCAGGAGTTGTATGCCAAAATCATCAGTATTAAAACAATAAAAGACCTGACAAATTTCAGTTGGTGGATAATGAATCTATAATATATGAAAGTTTAATTGTAATCATTACATTATGGTAAATAATGAAATTTAACACTATATGCTAATTTTTTGAGAAGGACCTGTATATCACCACTGTCCACAATGTAGAAGAAAATTAAAAATGAATAAAAATTTAAGAGTCACAGCTTGTACAAAAAGTGTTCCTAAGGCTGTGCTCATGGTGCCTGGACAGGCCGCAGGTCTCCAGACCCAACTCAATAACCTTCTAGGCATATGGAAGGCTGGAGAGCTTGTGTCATAAAAACCTCCAGCCGGACAGAGGACAGACTCGTGAAGCCAACCTCCTATAAGGTGGGGTGGGGGGAGGGAAAACAATCCAGCAGACCATGGTCCCATATAATCTGCGCCCCTATCAGCCAAGAACCCATGATCAAAAGAAAAGGAGTCCTGACGCAAATACATTTTTATGGCCATTAGAATTTGTGATAGTCTGGAACGAGACCCCAGGTCTCTGTATAAAGCCATTTAATTCGCCAGAGAATAAAATACAATACACTAGTGGCTGACAATACTATTTGTGTGTGCCCAACAAGCACGGTGGCGTCATCTTGCTGCCGAGACTCCGCTGTGTAACAGCTGGCACCACTTCTTCTACAAGCCATATTTTATAGTCTTCTAGCAGGGGACTTTATTACGGACCATTGTTTCTATATGTAATGCACTACACAAACCTGAAATGTATTGATTTCCATGCCTCATTTAGAAGAATAAATGTAAATTTACTGCCAGTTGTTATATAGTGCCTGCAGGAAATACACAGGAGCTTGCCAAGTCCCTGGTGGTCCCATAGATCCTCCTCCACGTTTAGTGTATGTGAGGGATAGAGTACTTACACTGTGAGCAGCATGGTGGACTAATGTGAATGGGGACAACCTCTGTAGTGTGCTGCAATATTATCATCAGGTAATAGCAGCAAAAAGATGGAGAGTGCAAAAGGACACCTTCTTAAGGTGACTATACACCTTCAAGAGTTTTGTACATTCCATAAATATCCCTCCACATATATGCCAGTTTTTGTTAAACATGTCCTCATTGGGGAAAGGGGAAAAATCAGCTGCCCTGACCCCCCTGACAGTGCCTTATTTCTCTTCACAACAGTATAAGGAATTCTGAAATTCAATATGGCCTCTTCTTCCCGCTGGGTTGGCCGAGCTTAGTCTTATGAACAAATGTAAGTTCGCAAGGACAGGGTCCTCTCCCCTCTGTACCAGTCTGTCACTGTAAATTTGTTTACTGTAAATGATATCTAGAACTCTGAACATAACCCCTCTCATGTACAGCACCATGGAATTAATGGTGCTATATAAATAAATAATAATAATGGCCATCGTCAGGCTGGAGGTCAGTACGCCAATTAAATCACAAACCATAACACATCACCACTAAGTCACATTGTTTTTTGGACTGGTTGCACTCACTCACACGGTACTGGTTATGCCGTTAGAATAAGCCTTATATTAGAAGAATATTATTTGGATTGCCCGTCTCATAATGTGCCCCAATTGTGCCAGCTCATATTCGGGGTTTCACTATTGTGGAAGAACCACCATCACATACCTAGAAATGATACAAGTAAAAAGAGGTGATAATCCTGCGCCATCGGTTCAGGAATATGCAGCAAATGCCGTGCACTGGCATACAGTCCTGACCAGAATCCACGGAGAACATAAGGGCTAATTCCCAGCTGCTTTGTAGCACTATCAATTTGTGAATGGCTGACAGGGAAGGCAAATCAAAGATGCCATGGTACATTATCGGCCCGTAAAATGCAAATCTGTTGGATTTTCCCTTGTATCATTTTGTCCACAAATACCGTACATCAATGTAAGTCGAGTCACGAAAATAAACTTACGACTTGTCTGCAATTTGGCCGTTTACACACAAATATTTCTGGTGACGTCACTTGTCCGAGACAACGCCATCACTATAAATTCATTACCGATCCCTTATACACATACTTATGACAAACATGGACACGTCCCCAAGAGCGCAGTTTGAGTAAGTCATACTGCAGAAAATGTCAACGTTAGTTTTCCCTAAATCAAAGATATGATTATGACTGCACAAGTAATAGTCGTCCTTGCATAATCACTACATTTCGGTAGAACTCTCCCTGCACCCTGCTGTGAGAAGCATTACTGGCTTCTCTTTAGGAAAAACTTTTCCCAAGCAAAACAATAGTGAGGCTGATATCTTTAGAAAATCAGCAGAAGTCATTTTAGGGCAATCCTTCCTCTTACTAGGAGACTCCCAGCATCAGACTTGTAGAAATAACATCACACTTAAATGATGTCAATAATGCAGTAAAACCCAGCAGTACATGTGGCCAGACAACGGCTAGGACAGGGCAGCCAGCCAAAAATCTGCTTCAAGAACTGCAGAGTACCACCCGCCACATTACTGGAGAGAATCTGATGGACAGTAAAACGCTTTATAGATGTGCAAACATGGAATCGGGCAAGTCTAGATCTGTAGGATCACAAAAGCCAACACACCTTTTCCGTTTTGCTTTTTTTCTCTTCTTTTTTACAAAAACATGTTTGTTTGTCATAAAAAGAGTTCCTTGCTACGGAAGCACACATTTAATCCCAGATTAGGATCCAATAAAATCCATTTAAACCTTTTAAATATTTTTATGCAGCTTTAAAAACAGTAGATCTCTAAGAAGAGCTGCACACAACACTGCAGACGAGGTCTGCGCTCCATGAGCACTGCAGAGCACAGCTGGTTCCACGCAGACAGGAGTCTGGGAGGAATCTGGGATTGTGTGGAAGATGTTACAGTAGAAATATTTGTCCATTCGAGGCAATTTCCTCGGCAAGACGGTGAGGGCACAAGCAGGACAGTAACCTTCCTGGCAACCAGACTAAGGACCCTTTTAATTGGGCAGAATAAAAATAGAATAGACGTTCCTCATTAGGGTCACGTGAGGTTGTTTTTAGTCTGTGTTTAAGTGAACTCATCAAGAAACACGTGGTGCTACTAACGCAGATACAACCTAGAAGATTAACCTCCTAGTCCGTCTGCTGCAGCTAAAGCCTCAATGCAGAAGCATTGGCCCTGGAGCCACATAGGAGGACATTCCAAGACCTGAACACACATGGTGCAACACAAAGCCTGAAGACCACATGATGGCCTCGCCAAGACGGGAAGGGCATACAGGAGGCCAACCAGAGCCATCTACTGAAAACTGAAGGAGGGTGAAGGGACAACTACAGATACTGAGTGACCAAACTGTAAGCCAAGACCATGTTATAGAGATTTACTTCTATGGACCTCAGGCAAAGCAGGTGTCTTGGTGGTCTGGCAGAAGTTGCCTTGGTAGGTTGTCGCATGGTGCTGGATCTTCTATTGGACCTTTCCAAGGATTTCTGTGTGGCCTTTAGGTTTTGGGGGTAGCAGAGCGGGGTCTCCAGCCTAAATCATCCCCCAATGACACCTAATGTGACCATCCTATCAGTTATGAGGGTTTTCTTCAATAGGTGTTGACTTCTACACACCTTCAACGCCTCGGTGTGCGCATATCAATACTATTACATAGATCCAATTTTAATCTGAATGATGAGGTTGAGATCACCGCCACATCACTGGTCAATCATTATCATGTCCGAAAAGCGCTACAGAATATGATGGCTCTATATAAATAAAGCACAATAAATCTAAATGACATCGTCATAGCATTGTCGATTTAATAGGCGGAACAATTTCTGCACGGAAATCCACAGCAGATTTACTCCCTTTTTCACCATTTCATTTATTTTAGTGTGTACGAAGACTGAGAAACATTTTCACTTTAGCTACAATTACACAAAAATGGATGAGAATTGGACATTTAGAAACGATGGGTCAGTGTGCGTTAGTTTTTTTTTTTTGCATGATCATGTGCAACGCCACTTAATTCTGAACAGAAGTGTCGAAGACCAGACGAACGCTGTGCTCGGCCATCTCCAGTGCTGCCATTATGAATGCATGGAGCAGAGGTGACCATGATTGACCACCATTCCATTCACATCGAACACTTCAGAGACCTGGTTCTTTGGGATTGGTAGAGGTCCCAGCAGTCAGACCCATAGTGATCAGGAAGCTATTCCCTATCCTATGAATAAGGGATGACACCCAGACTTAACACAACAACTGAAAGTTATATCATGGCAACATAAATGAAAATACAAACTCATTTTTCTAACCAAATTTGCCCATTTCTGCATTTTATGCCGACAAAAGTTATGAAAAGATATATCACAAAGCTGCTATCATTCCTACATGCTACAGGTTTTGGAGGTTTTAAGATGTGGAGGATAAGGGAAAATGCCACTGATTAGCCTTATTATCTTTCATTGTGCCGCTGGTAAATACCGGTAAGTGTTATTTCCTATAGGCTCCCAACAGCAGATGAGGAAAACAAGGATCAGGAGAGCTGAATTTTATCATGATCATCCTTATCTTTCTACTGGGGAATTACAGCACATTTTTATATCACCAATTAAACATATACTGATGAATTTTGTTAGGAATATGATCTTATTTTCTGGGTATTTTTTTAAAGCAATGTTTATGTACATGATACTCTGGGGGCAGCCTCCTTGCATAATCTGATAATTTAAGGGAAATGATTTACAACAGTTACAAGAACCATAGAAAAGAATAGTCTGAAGATCTGAACGGAATTCTAGGAGAGTTTTCCAGTTAGAATCCAATTCCTACATCGAGGAGCGGATCCAGTCACTGTAATCCCGCCTGTGATGATCAGATGGCCACCTAAAAGCAGTCTGTGTGTACAGAACAGGGGCCGTCAGCTTATTGCAAAGTATAGAGGTCAAAATAAATATTACAAGTTTTCAGGATCTTTTAAATATACTTATCAGGAAAAAAAAAAAAAGAAAAGAAAAAACAAAAACACAGCAAAAGTTCTTAAAAAATTAGAACAAAAACTGGAGCCAAAACTATAGATCATTAAATTGATGACATTCACTTCAATCAATAAATGCACTTTATTTTGTATTTTTTAACACAAAAAGAAATAATGGCGTCAATCAGGATGGGGCTGAGGGGTCAAGTAACAATGCGGCTATACATAGCGGTCTTCAAGCTTAAATTGGGGACAAGACTGGAAATGTAGCGACCTCTATTTGTGAAGATACAATGGAAATGTGGCAGAAAAGGACAAAGCTACAGTATTTAAGAAAAGCTGGGACCGTCGGCACCATAACTGGATGAGAGCAGGGCATGTGCGGGAATAAAAATTATGCAAACTTAATACAGCAGATTTTTTCCATTTAATTATACCGTTTGTCTTTTGTATTAAGATTTATGCAGATTTCTTAAAGTTTTTAGACTTAAAATTTCCACATTTCCCTTTCATTTTCAAACTTCCCTCACATATGAACTAGGGAAATTTTAAAGGAAAAAATCCCCAAGTCTGGTAATTTAGAATAATCTACACCTAAATACAAAAGGATTTAATAATTTTCCTGTAAATGCTAAATCAAACAGCAGAATAAAAATCAAACAAGCATTCTAGCAGTCCAAAAACCTCAAAAGAAATGGAAATTCGATCAGAACAAAAGAAAAAGTTTATCAAAAGTTTTCTAACACACAGCTGACATACATATATTTATAGATTTTACACAAATGATTGATAATCGAACCCTTAAATTAGGTGTGTGACAATGAAGCACTGATCTGCCACAATAAAATGGAAATCTTAAAATAAAAAAAATATTACACAGCTTCAAAAATATGAAGTTTCAGAAAACAAAACTTTTTGGACAACAGTACATTTTCTGTTGTCAACCGTAAGACTTGTTTCGTTAGTTTTTTTGTTTTGTTTTTTTTAAGACGAACATAATAGTTTAGAAGTCCTTCCACAAGCACAATGTTCGGGTCTTTAATCACAAGCTCGTTCAATACAAAACATTACAATCTTTTCAGTACCAACACCACATCAGACACTGTAAAAATCACATAGAATGATTAGCTATGGGATGCGCATGCGAAAACACACTGCCATATTTTTTGCTCCATACGGACATTAAGAAATTTCATGCTTTTCTCTGAAGGACAGACTTTAGACAAAGGAAATATTACTACATATAATTAAGCAGATTAATTCATTAAGGTATGAACACCTTCCTTGAAATCCATTTAACTGGACTGTAAAAAAAAAAAAAAGTATAATTTTATATAAAAAACACATTTAAAAAAGCTAACAAGATACAAATTTATATATATATTTTTTTTCTCTCATCAGCTAGATTACCAGATTATGCACAAACCAGACAATTTTGCTTTTATTTCTTTTTATTGTAAGCTTTATACAATTCGTTTCCTACAACTTGCAGAAAAATCTAAAAAGAAATTTGATAAATTAAAAAAAAAAAAAAAACGAAAAAAAAAACACTAAAGTCAAAGTTTCCTATTTCTGCACATACAAATTACTATGGTAATTACTGATGTAGAAGGGCGAGACCATATTACTAGCGTTGTTTTACCTTAACACAAAATACATAAAATATAAAACCATCATCATCTGTAACAGTGATATAAGTCAACTAGGGATACAAGACATTCTTAACTTTAATGTGAAGATGCAATAATTTTACCTACACAAATTAGAACCTATTACATAAGATGTAAAAGCCAAGACAAAACTGACCTTACATCTGATGACAGAAAATCAAAGCTTACATTCCAGGTACGCCTGGGACACCAGCTCAGATACAACATAATAAAATAGGCAAGAGAGGGCACAATTAATGATTACCAGGCAACTATTTTACAATGGTTTCCCTCTTTAATAATGAATGAGGGATCCATGCAACAACCTGCACAAAACAGGGGATGACCACAACGTTTCGGCATAAGATTTTAAAGGAAAAGCCGTTTCCCACCAAACATATCTCCAGAAACACCTATATACAGTCTGAAAGTATTTATCATGTTTACAAGCCAACACGTGGCTAACGTAACAAAAAGAGAAAGTCTAAGGAAACGTTTCCTATATACCGTGGTGGAAGCTGGAGGAGACCGAAGTTCTAGTTGATCAGTGACCGGCCCTCGTTCTCACAGGCGTTTTACCGCTACAGCTTACATAGCAGATCGTATGTTAGATTATTACTAGAAGCCAACATCAGCACAATAGAAAGTCTTTAAAAAAAATGACAGTGACCAAGCACTGCAAAATATTAGGTTCAAGTTAAATTTTAAAAAAAAAGTAAGATTTGCTTTAAAAAAAAATAAAAAAAGTTTAAATTATTCTAATTTCACCTATTTCCAAAGCAATAAAGTAAACATTTATGTTAAACACGTATTGATCTTTTTACATCAGTTTCCATTATGCTTTTTATTTACTCTGATAGCTGGATAAAGTGTATAATTTTATTGTGCTATTAAGACACGGGGAATACACAGAATGTTTATTGTAATTTTGACTTTTCCGGAGTCTCCCTACCTGTTGAGTCTATGACTTGTATGAAAAGACTATAAAATAAAGTGATGGTTCCTAATAAATGCCATCCCCAGTGCTACAGTGGTAAGCTCTGCCCGTTCCCGCTCATCGACCTCCTATACAGAACTAGTCAAAGCTTGTAAACAAGGAGGTAGTACGTGCGTAGTAGGGTAAGCCAGGACCACCAGTCGCACGCCACTCCCCCTATGATGAAAGCATCAGGTCTCAAACACAAAGGATCTTTATAAATCAAACCAAGGAGGCACCAGAGTAAAACCTTCCTGCACATACAGGAGACATTACTGGACAGAACAGAATAGCCCAAAATCACTCACAAAAGAGAAAAATTTCAACATTTGGAATTTATTTTTGGCTCGTCCTAAGATTTCCTTAAATTTTGGGGACAAACGAGGTCTTATGTGACCCCACAAACAAAGCCTGGTCTGTAGATCTACGCAGAGATGCCTCGCTCCTTACACCACTAAAAATAAAAACAATTAACCCCACAGCTGCCACACACACAACCGTACGGAAACACTCGGGCAGCATTTCTAGGCATCTATGAAGAGTAAACATGGGAAAGCGACCATATCAGTATAATCCCCAGACACAAGGCTGAAAGCAGAACGCTGGCGCTCTGTCACAGTTAATCCAGGACTACTGTATATAGTAGGGGCCTGTCTCACCCTCCCTGACAAATAATAGCGCAGCCATTGTATACAGTGGAGACTTCTGTTCCATGTTGACAGAGCACTTGATGAGTGGAGTAATACAGTGACTATGAATGGCGGCACAGCAGGGACACTGTACAGTCCATCACATCCATCTAGAAGTAGGAGGACAATCTAAACCTCATTAGGGCCCATAAGGGGGATGATGCGTCCTCGGCCCAGAAGCTGACACTCCACGTGTTAGAGGACCACACAATTCGAGGTGCTATAGACTATACATCAATATGGCCTGCAACCCCTGAGGAAGCCGTGTGGCGAGGAAACGCCAGCAGAACGCACAGACCCCCTGCACCCGAGGGTCTCTTACTGCACTTCTACACTGCACTCTGCGATGTTGGACCTTCTATTTTCTTATTATTTGTACGCCATGTAAAAAGACACTTTACGCAACTTTGTTGCACCAGGCAAGGATCTTTGCTGATCGAAGGTAGGGGGTAGTCCTGACCAATGTTTTACATGGATTACCCTGGTGTTTTCTTAAAGGGGTTGTCCACTACTAGAACAACTACTTCTCATACCCCACACTTGGCCCCGATAAAACGGAAAAAGCTTCTACAGCACGGTGGCGCAGTGGTTAGAACTGCAGCCTTGCAGCGCTGGAGTCCTGGGTTCAAACCCCACCAAAGACATCTGCAAGGAGTTTGTATGTTCTCCCCGTGTTTGTGTGGGTTTCCTCCGGGTTCTCCGGTTTCCTCCCACATTCCAAAGACATACTGATAGGGAATTTAGATTGTGAGCCCCATCGGGGACAGTGATGATAATGTGTGCAACCTGTAAATCGTTGCGGAATGTTAGCGCTATATAAAAATAAAGATCATCATTATACTCCCCTCCCATGCTGGCGCTGTGCCTGCAGTGTCGGCACTAGCAGTGCGGCGTTTTTAACCATTCGTGTTCACACACAAGCCTTAATAGAATTGTGTTTAGCATAGTCACCATTACTCGCAGAGACCTCTACTATGGGCACTGGTAGCACTCACAGCAGACATGTTGTCGCTCTGCTGTGTACAATCTATAAGGACGCACGGACGATCATGGGGACAATACAGTTTCATCCTGGAAGCAATTTAGTGAAGATGCCACAAATTTTCACAGCAAAATCCCAACTGTAAATGCATCCCCCTGAAATCATTTTGGGGTGTGCACCCCTGCATTTACAGTATTCAGTTATGGACAGGTCTTTTATTACAGACCCCAATGTAATCTGACCGATCCCACCAACTTATGAAAGGCATGACGAGTTCTGTCAATGTTTCAGTACTAATGGAGGCAAAAGCCAAGGAACCCTGTGGCAGGGTGAGCAGAGGCCTCGCGTGCTCCATAGGCGGGTGGTCAACCAGACTGGAGCCAATGTACGGCATCAGACAACACCTATATAATGCATCAGAGCCAGGAGAGGGGTCCGGACATCGGGGTCTATTCTTGGTTTTAAGCAAATGACATAACGAGGGTACATGATGGGTGTGTAAACATAGGCAGGGATCCGTATACCACAAGGTAAACAGCCAATAGAGGAGTCCTGCCCACAATCTATAGAGGGACACGGCCACACTGTGTCCGTCCACAGAGACCAGGACAGTCGGACATCTTCCTAAACAAGCTGCATGCCCACCTAGCGAGGAGTGCCCCAATGATCGCTATTGCTGGTCGGACCAAAGGGTAAATCTCCGAGGCGCGGCCAACACAATATGGACTGACCACAGGCGTTACCATCACATCCATTAACCCCATCATGCCCTCAATGGTGCCTCATAGATATATACTAGGAATAAATATATAAATGGAGGGCACCACAAAAATACAACAAAGATTGGAAGGTTCACTGTAGGCTTGTGATTAAACATGAAGAAAGAACAAGAACAATTTCTTTCTTCTCATAGATATATACAGTACATACAGAAGCTGCGACATCACCCACACGTGACGGTCTCCACACTAGGGACCCCCGGCGGGACAGACATTGCTTCCACTTTACCGGTCACTTATCCAATACCACAAACAGGTAAACAGCTGATAACCGGGAACAACAGACTGAACCTTGATGCAGACTGAAGATGAGGCGGCCGGATCCGTGTGCGACTACAGCACCCGGGACATTATGTAGCACTAAACATCTGCCTCAGATTAATAACAGGCCAAGGAGTAAATAACAGGCCCCGGAACCAGCCCCCACCCCTGTACCAGGCTGTGAGGGTCTCACATCGCCAAGCCCCCCAGCGTCCAATTCTGCACAAGACACTGCCCCCCAACCATCCATGTGCCACAACAACAATGGCCGGGTGCTGAGGAAAACATCTGTGGAACCAAAATAACCCCATGGCCAGAAATGTAGCGGAGGGGGCATTTGGTACCCGCTGAGCCCCCCATGCCCAGAGATGTAGCGGAGGGGGCATTTGGTACCCGCTGAGCCCCCCATGCCCAGAGATGTAGCGGAGGGGGCATTTGGTACCCGCTGAGCCCCCCATGCCCAGAGATGTAGCGGAGGGGGCATTTGGTACCCGCTGAGCCCCCCATGCCCAGAGATGTAGCGGAGGGGGCATTTGGTACCCGCTGAGCCCCCCATGCCCAGAGATGTAGCGGAGGGGGCATTTGGTACCCGCTGAGCCCCCCATGCCCAGAGATGTAGCGGAGGGGGCATTTGGTACCCGCTGAGCCCCCCATGCCCAGAGATGTAGCGGAGGGGGCATTTGGTACCCGCTGAGCCCCCCATGCCCAGAGATGTAGCGGAGGGGGCATTTGGTACCCGCTGAGCCCCCCATGCCCAGAGATGTAGCGGAGGGGGCATTTGGTACCCGCTGAGCCCCCCCATGCCCAGAGATGTAGCGGAGGGGGCATTTGGTACCCGCTGAGCCCCCCATGCCCAGAGATGTAGCGGAGGGGGCATTTGGTACCCGCTGAGCCCCCCATGCCCAGAGATGTAGCGGAGGGGGCATTTGGTACCCGCTGAGCCCCCCATGCCCAGAGATGTAGCGGAGGGGGCATTTGGTACCCGCTGAGCCCCCCATGCCCAGAGATGTAGCGGAGGGGGCATTTGGTACCCGCTGAGCCCCCCATGCCCAGAGATGTAGCGGAGGGGGCATTTGGTACCCGCTGAGCCCCCCATGCCCAGAGATGTAGCGGAGGGGGCATTTGGTACCCGCTGAGCCCCCCATGCCCAGAGATGTAGCGGAGAGGGCATTTGGTACCCAATGAGCCGGGCACATCCTTGTAACCCATCGTGTGCTGACAGGATATGCTGAGAGGATGTGTACCCATGGTGGCTGGCACCTTCACCTGACACTACCTCTGTGCCCAGCACATGGGATGCTGCAGTCTGCGGCACTACAACGCCCAGCACGCTGAGGCGCAGCCAGTGACTGCTGGGAGTAGTAGTGGAGCCACGGGCGGCAGCCCCCGTGCTGTACACACAGGATATAAGGAGGGTCCTGCTCCCCCACCACCCCGGGAACACACAGACCCCCGGGCAGACACTCACCTTTTCCCCCCATGTGCCCCATGCTCTGGGCCGGACACAGCAGCAGTAGGAGCAGGGGGACCCCCGAGAGCCAGGCCGGAGCCCCCCAGCCCGATCCGGCCTTCATGTCCACAGAAGATTAGTATCCGCCACTCCGGTCACATCCACGGCGGCCCCCGAAGTGCCCGGGAGAAAGATGGCCGGAGCCCACACACACTGCCCCGATGTCTGGACGGTCCGCGCACTGTCACCTTGCCGCTCCCCCGGGAGACCGTGTCGCACACCGAGCAGTGGCCCGGGAGGTTATGACCCCAGATACCTCCCCGTAATAGAAGGGGCGCAGTCACGTGACGCAGACGCCCGCGGGTGTCCCGCTCCTCGGGCTGTAGTAGTAGTAGTAGTAGTGAGAGCCGGGTGTAGTGTGTCAGCGCCGCCGCCGCTGGGACGGGAGGGACGGACAGCAGACACCCGCAGTGCACGGCAGCAGCTCCGAGTCCTCAGCCTCCATGTCACCCGCCTCAGTCCCGGAGCTCAGCCCGCAGGAGGCCGCTGCGGACCAATGAATGGAGCAGTGTCCCCTCCGCCGCCGCCGGCCTCTCACGCCCGGCCGCTGAAGGTCAGAGCACACGGTGGACGATGGTGGCCGCGGTCAGTGAGTGTGTGAGCGGGCTCCGTGTGCGGCGGGCTCCGGCGCTCTCATTGTGTGATCCCTCTGCTCTATGTGACGTGAATGCTGTAAACAAGAGGCTGAGACGCCGCACACATCACATCCACCGCGGGCGGCGGCAAAGCCCGGACTGGAGCGGGGCCGGGACTGGCACTGTGTGCTGTCTGACACTGTGTGTGCGCTGGAACCGTGTGTATCCTGCCAGCACTGACACTGTGTGTGCACTGAAACCGTGTGTATCCTGCCAGCACTGACACTGTGTGTATCCTGCCAGCACTGACACTGTGTGTACTACCAGCACTGACACTGTGTGCACTGTCTGACACTGTGTGTGCGCTGAAACCGTGTGTATCCTGCCAGCACTGACACTGTGTGTGCACTGAAACCGTGTGTATCCTGCCAGCACTGACACTGTGTGTATCCTGCCAGCACTGACACTGTGTGTACTACCAGCACTGACACTGTGTGCACTGTCTGACACTGTGTGTGCGCTGAAACCGTGTGTATCCTGCCAGCACTGACACTGTGTGTATCCTGCCAGCACTGACACTGTGTGTACTACCAGCACTGACACTGTGTGCACTGTCTGACACTGTGTGTGCGCTGGAACCGTGTGTATCTGCCAGCACTGACACTGTGTGTGCACTGAAACCGTGTGTATCCTGCCAGCACTGACACTGTGTGTACTACCAGCACTGACACTGTGTGCACTGTCTGATACTGTGTGTGCGCTGGAACCGCGTGTATCCTGCCAGCACTGACACTGTGTGTACTACCAGCACTGACACTGTGTGCTCTGTCTAACACTGTGTGTGCGCTGGAACCGTGTGTATCCTGCCAGCACTGACACTGTGTGTGCACTGAAACCGTGTGTATCCTGGCAGCACTGACACTGTGTGTACTACCAGCACTGACACTGTGTGCTCTGTCTAACACTGTGTGTGCGCTGGAACCGTGTGTATCCTGCCAGCACTGACACTGTGTGTGCACTGAAACCGTGTGTATCCTGCCAGCACTGACACTGTGTGTACTACCAGCACTGACACTGTGTGTACTACCAGCACTGACACTGTGTGCTCTGTCTGACACTGTGTGCGCACTGAAACCGTGTGTATCCTGCCAGCACTGACACTGTGTGTACTACCAGCACTGACACTGTGTGCTCTGTCTGACACTGTGTGTGCGCTGGAACCGTGTGTATCCTGCCAGCACTGACACTGTGTGTATCCTGCCAGCACTGACACTGTGTGTACTACCAGCACTGACACTGTGTGCACTGTCTGACACTGTGTGTGCGCTGGAACCGTGTGTATCCTGCCAGCACTGACACTGTGTGTATCCTGCCAGCACTGACACTGTGTGTACTACCAGCACTGACACTGTGTGCACTGTCTGACACTGTGTGTGCGCTGGAACCGTGTGTATCTGCCAGCACTGACACTGTGTGTACTACCAGCACTGACACTGTGTGCTGTCTGATACTGTGTGTGCGCTGGAACCGCGTGTATCCTGCCAGCACTGACACTGTGTGTGCTCTGAAACCGTGTGTATCCTGCCAGCACTGACACTGTGTGTACTACCAGCTCTGACACTGTGTGTACTACCAGCACTGACACTGTGTGCTCTGTCTGACACTGTGTGCGCACTGAAACCGTGTGTATCCTGCCAGCACTGACACTGTGTGTACTACCAGCACTGACACTGTGTGCTCTGTCTGACACTGTGTGTGCGCTGGAACCGTGTGTATCCTGCCAGCACTGACACTGTGTGTGCGCTGGAACCGTGTGTATCCTGCCAGCACTGACACTGTGTGTACTACCAGCACTGACACTGTGTGCTGTCTGATACTGTGTGTGCGCTGGAACCGTGTGTATCCTGCCAGCACTGACACTGTGTGTGCGCTGGAACCGTGTGTATCCTGCCAGCACTGACACTGTGTGTACTACCAGCACTGACACTGTGCTCTGTCTGATACCGTGTGTGCACTGTAACCGTGTGTATCCTGCCAGCACTGACACTGTGTGTACTACCAGCACTGACACTGTGTGCTGTCTGATACCGTGTGTGCACTGAAACCGTGTGTATCCTGCCAGCACTGACACTGTGTGTACTACCAGCACTGACACTGTATGTACTACCAGCACAGACACTGTGTGCTCTGTCTGATACTGTGTGTGCACTGGAACCGTGTGTATCCTGCCAGCACTGACACTGTGTGTGCACTGAAACCGTGTGTATCCTGCCAGCACTGACACTGTGTGTACTACTAGCACTGATACCGTGTGTACTACTAGCACTGACACTGTGTGTACTACCAGCACTGACACTGTGTGTTCTATCAGCACTGACACTGTGTGTACTGTCTGATACTGTGTGCACTAATACCTTGTGTATCCTGCCAGCACTTACACGGTGTGTATCCTGATACTGGGTGTACTACTAGCACTGGTACTGTGTGTATCCTGCCATCACTGATACTGTGTGTACTACCGGCACTGACACTGTGTGCGCTGTCTGATACTGTGTGTGCACTGACACTGTGTGTACTACCAGCACTGACACTGTGTGTACTACCAGCACTGATACCATGTGAACTACTAGCACTGACACTGTGTGTACTACCAGCACTGACACTGTGTGCGCTGTCTGATACTGTGTGTGCACTGAAACCGTGTGTATCCTGCCAGCACTGACACTGTGTGTACTACCAGCACTGACACTGTGTGTACTGTCTGATACTGTGTGTGCACTGATACGTGTGTATCCTGCCAGCACTGCCACTGTGTGTACTACCAGCACTGACACTGTGTGTACTGTCTGATACTGTGTGTGCACTGATACCGTGTGTATCCTGCCAGCACTGACACTGTGTGTACTACCAGCACTGACACTGTGTGTACTACTAGCACTGACACTGTGTGTACTACCAGCACTGACACTGTGTACTGTCTGATACTGTGTGTACTGATACCGTGTGTATCCTGCCAGCACTGCCACTGTGTGTACTACCAGCACTGACACTGTGTGTACTGATACCGTGTGTGCGCTGAAACCGTGTGTATCCTGCCAGCACTGACACTGTGTGTACTACCAGCACTGACACTGTGTGTACTGCTAGCACTGACACTGTGTGTACTACTAGCACTGACACTGTGTGTACTACCATCACTGACACTGTGTACTGTCTGATACTGTGTGTACTGATACCGTGTGTATCCTGCCAACACTGACACTGTGTGTACTATCAGCACTGACACTGTGTGTACTGTCTGATACTGTGTGTGCTGTTGTGAATTCTGTTGTCGAGCTCCCTCCTGTGGTCGTGAGTGGTACTTCGGCGAGTTCTGTCCATGGACTCCCTCTGGTGGCTGTGAGTGAAGCTGCTGCTTCTGAGGTTCCTTACACAGGTGACGTGGTTTATCCTTTGGTTGGCTGCTCTATTTAACTCCACTCAGATCGTTACTCCATGCCAGCTGTCAATGTTCCTGCATTGGTTCAGTTCGCTCTTGGATCTTTCTGGTGACCTGTCTTCTCAAGCAGAAGCTAAGTTCCTGATAGTTATTATTTGTTCATTGTTTCCTTGTCCAGCTGGTTATCATGATTTTGTCTTGCTAGCTGGAAGCTCTGGGATGCAGAGTGGCATCTCCGCACCGTTAGTCGGTGCAGAGGTCTTTTTGCACACTCTGCGTGGTCTTTTATAGTTTTTTGTGCTGACCGCAAAGATACCTTTCCTATCCTCTGTCTGTTTAATAAGTCTGGCCTCCCTTTGCTGAAACCTGTTTCATTTCTGCGTTTGTGACTTTCATCTTTACTCACAGTCAATATATGTGGGGGGCTGCCTTTTCCTTTGGGGAATTTCTCTGAGGCAAGGTAGGCTTTATTTTCTATCTCTAGGGCTAGCTAGCTCTTAGGCTGTGAAGAGGCGTCTAGGGAGTGTTAGGAACGCTCCACGGCTATTTCTAGTTGTTGTGATAGGATTAGGGCCTGCGGTCAGCAGAGCTCCCACATCCCAGAGCTTTTCCTGTGTGAGTTTAACTATCAGGTCGTGCCGGGTGCTCCTAACCACCAGGTCATAACAGTACAGCTGGCCCAAAGTATTAATGCATCTCAATAAAGGGATAAGAGAAGTTCTGAGCCCATTTTTTTTTTCTTTGCACTGTGTTTTGTCTTTCTTTTCCCCTAAACCTTTGGGTGGTTCAGGACACAGGTGTAGTTATGGACATTCAAGGTCTGTCCTCTTGTGTGGATCATCTCACTGCAAGGGTACAAAACATTCAAGATTTTGTGGTTCAGAATCCTATGTTAGAGCCTAGAATTCCTATTCCTGATTTATTTTCTGGGGATAGATCTAAGTTTCTGAATTTCAAAAATAATTGTAAACTGTTTCTAGCTTTGAAACCCCGCTCCTCTGGTGACCCCGTTCAACAAGTAAAAATCATTATTTCTTTGTTGCGTGGTGACCCTCAAGACTGGGCATTTTCCCTTGCGCCAGGAGATCCTGCATTGCGTGATGTTGATGCGTTTTTTCTGGCGCTTGGATTGCTTTATGATGAACCAAATTCAGTGGATCAGGCAGAGAAAATCTTGCTGGCTTTGTGTCAGGGTCAGGATGAAGCGGAGGTGTACTGTCAGAAGTTTAGAAAGTGGTCTGTGCTTACTCAATGGAATGAGTGTGCCCTGGCGGCAATTTTCAGAAAGGGTCTTTCTGAAGCCCTTAAGGATGTCATGGTGGGATTTCCCACGCCTGCTGGTCTGAATGAGTCTATGTCCTTGGCCATTCAGATCGATCGGCGCTTGCGTGAGCGCAAAGCTGTGCACCATCTGGCGGTATTCTCTGAGCATAGGCCTGAGCCTATGCAGTGTGATAGGACTTTGACCAGAGCTGAACGGCAAGAACACAGACGTCGGAATGGGCTGTGTTTTTACTGTGGTGAATCCACTCATGCTATCTCCGATTGTCCTAAGCGCACTAAGCGGTTCGCTAGGTCTGCCATCATTGGTAGGGTACAGTCTAAATTTCTTTTGTCCGTTACTTTGATTTGCTCTCTGTCGTCCTATTCTGTTATGGCATTTGTGGATTCAGGCGCTGCCCTGAATTTGATGGACTTGGAGTTTGCCAGGCGCTGTGGTTTTTTCTTGGAGCTCTTGCAGTATCCTATTCCATTGAGAGGAATTGATGCTACGCCTTTGGCCAAGAATAAGCCTCAGTACTGGACTCAATTGACCATGTGCATGGCTCCTGCACATCAGGAGGATATTCGCTTTTTGGTGTTGCATAATCTGCATGATGTGGTCGTTTTGGGGTTGCCATGGCTACAGGTCCATAATCCAGTGTTGGATTGGAAATCTATGTCTGTGTCCGGCTGGGGTTGTCAGGGGGTACATGGTGATGTTCCATTGTTGTCAATTTCGCCTTCCACTCCTTCTGAAGTCCCTGAGTTTTTATCAGATTACCGGGATGTATTTGAAGAGCCCAAATCCGGTGCCCTACCTCCTCATAGGGATTGTGATTGTACTATTAATTTGATTCCTGGTAGTAAGTTTCCTAAGGGCCGTCTGTTTAATTTATCTGTGCCAGAGCACGCCGCTATGCGGAGTTATATAAAAGAATCCTTGGAGAAGGGTCATATTCGCCCGTCGTCGTCACCATTGGGAGCAGGGTTCTTTTTTGTGGCCAAGAAGGATGGCTCTTTGAGACCTTGTATTGATTACCGCCTTCTTAATAAGATCACAGTCAAATTTCAGTATCCTTTGCCGCTGCTGTCTGATTTGTTTGCTCGGATTAAGGGGGCTAGTTGGTTCACCAAGATAGATCTTCGAGGGGCGTATAATCTTGTGCGAATTAAACAGGGCGATGAATGGAAAACAGCATTTAATACGCCCGAGGGCCATTTTGAGTACCTGGTTATGCCATTCGGGCTTTCTAATGCTCCATCTGTGTTTCAGTCCTTTATGCATGACATCTTCCGAGAGTACCTGGATAGATTCATGATTGTATATTTGGATGACATTTTGGTCTTTTCGGATGATTGGGAGTCTCATGTGAAGCAGGTCAGAATGGTGTTCCAGGTCCTTCGTGCGAATTCCTTGTTTGTGAAGGGGTCAAAGTGTCTCTTTGGAGTTCAGAAGGTTTCATTTTTGGGTTTCATTTTTTCCCCTTCTACTATCGAGATGGACCCTGTTAAAGTTCAGGCCATTTATGATTGGACTCAACCGACATCTGTGAAGAGCCTGCAGAAGTTCCTGGGCTTTGCTAATTTTTACCGTCGCTTCATCGCTAATTTTTCTAGTATTGCTAAACCGTTGACTGATTTGACCAAGAAAGGTGCTGATGTGGTCAATTGGTCCTCTGCGGCTGTAGAGTCTTTTCAGGAGTTGAAGCGTCGTTTTTCTTCTGCCCCTGTGTTGTGCCAGCCAGATGTTTCGCTCCCGTTTCAGGTCGAGGTTGATGCTTCTGAGATTGGAGCAGGGGCTATTTTGTCGCAAAGAAGTTCTGATGGCTCGGTGATGAAACCATGTGCCTTCTTTTCTAGAAAATTCTCGCCTGCTGAGCGCAATTATGATGTTGGCAATCGAGAGTTGTTGGCCATGAAGTGGGCATTCGAGGAGTGGCGACATTGGCTTGAAGGAGCTAAACATCGCCTGGTGGTCTTGACGGATCACAAGAATTTGACTTATCTCGAGTCTGCCAAACGGTTGAATCCTAGACAGGCTCGATGGTCGCTCTTTTTCTCCCGTTTTGATTTTGTGGTTTCATACCTTCCGGGATCTAGGAATGTGAAGGCTGATGCCCTGTCAAGGAGTTTTGTGCCTGACTCTCCGGGTGTTCCGGAGCCGGCGGGTATTCTTAAAGAGGGGGTAATTTTGTCTGCCATGTCGCCTGATTTGCGGCGCGTGCTGCAGAAGTTTCAGGCTGATAGACCTGACCGTTGTCCTACGGAGAAACTGTTTGTCCCTGATAGATGGACTAGTAGAGTTATCTCTGAGGTTCATTGTTCGGTGTTGGCTGGTCATCCTGGAATCTTTGGTACCAGAGATTTGGTGGCTAGATCCTTTTGGTGGCCTTCTTTGTCACGGGATGTGCGTTCTTTTGTGCAGTCCTGTGGGACTTGTGCTCGGGCTAAGCCCTGCTGTTCTCGTGCCAGTGGGTTGCTTTTGCCCTTGCCGGTCCCGAAGAGGCCCTGGACGCATATTTCCATGGATTTTATTTCTGATCTCCCTGTTTCTCAAAGGATGTGTGTCATTTGGGTGGTTTGTGATCGCTTCTCTAAGATGGTCCATTTGGTACCCTTGTCTAAATTGCCTTCCTCCTCTGATTTGGTGCCATTGTTTTTCCAGCATGTGGTTCATTTGCATGGCATTCCAGAGAACATCATCTTGGACAGAGGTTCCCAGTTTGTTTCGAGGTTTTGGCGGTCCTTTTGTGCTAAGATGGGCGTTGATTTGTCTTTTTCTTCGGCTTTCCATCCTCAGACTAATGGCCAAACCGAACAAACTAATCAGACTTTGGAAACATATCTGAGATGCTTTGTTTTTGCTGATCAGGATGATTGGGTGTCCTTCTTGCCTTTGGCTGAGTTCGCCCTTAATAATCGGGCCAGCTCGGCTACTTTAGTTTCTCCTTTTTTCTGTAATTCTGGTTTCCATCCTCGTTTCTCTTCAGGGCAGGTTGAGACTTCGGACTGTCCTGGTGTGGATACGGTGGTGGACAGGTTGCAGCAGATTTGGACTCATGTGGTGGACAATTTGACATTGTCCCAGGAGAAGGCTCAACGTTTCGCTAACCGCCGGCGCTATGTTGGTCCCGACTTCGTGTTGGGGATTTGGTTTGGTTGTCATCTCGTCATGTTCCTTTGAAGGTTTCCTCTCCTAAGTTTAAGCCTCGTTTCATTGGGCCATATAAGATTTCTGAAGTTCTTAATCCTGTGTCATTTCGTTTGGACCTTCCTGCTTCTTTTGCCATCCATAATGTGTTCCATAGGTCGTTGTTGCGGAGATACGTGGCGCCTATGGTTCCCTCCATTGATCCTCCTGCCCCGGTGTTGGTCGAGGGGGAGTTGGAGTATGTGGTGGAGAAGATTTTGGATTCTCGTGTTTCGAGACGGAAACTCCAGTACCTGGTCAAGTGGAAGGGTTATGGTCAGGAAGATAATTCCTGGGTTTTTGCCTCTGATGTTCATGCTGCCGATCTAGTTCGTGCCTTTCATTTGGCTCATCCTGATCGGCCTGGGGGCTCTGGTGAGGGTTCGGTGACCCCTCCTCAAGGGGGGAGTACTGTTGTGAATTCTGTTGTCGAGCTCCCTCCTGTGGTCGTGAGTGGTACTTCGGCGAATTCTGTCCATGGACTCCCTCTGGTGGCTGAGTGAAGCTGCTGCTTCTGAGGTTCCTTACACAGGTGATGTGGTTTATCCTTTGGTTGGCTGCTCTATTTAACTCCACTCAGATCGTTACTCCATGCCAGCTGTCAATGTTCCTGCATTGGTTCAGTTCGCTCTTAGATCTTTCTGGTGACCTGTCTTCTCCAGCAGAAGCTAAGTTCCTGATAGTTATTATTTGTTCATTGTTTCCTTGTCCAGCTGGTTATCATGATTTTGTCTTGCTAGCTGGAAGCTCTGGGATGCAGAGTGGCATCTCCGCACCGTTAGTCGGTGCGGAGGTCTTTTTGCACACTCTGCGTGGTCTTTTGTAGTTTTTTGTGCTGACCGCAAAGATACCTTTCCTATCCTCTGTCTGTTTAGTAAGTCTGGCCTCCCTTTGCTGAAACCTGTTTCATTTCTGCGTTTGTGACTTTCATCTTTACTCACAGTCAATATATGTGGGGGGCTGCCTTTTCCTTTGGGGAATTTCTCTGAGGCAAGGTAGGCTTTATTTTCTATCTCTAGGGCTAGCTAGCTCTTAGGCTGTGAAGAGGCGTCTAGGGAGTGTTAGGAACGCTCCACGGCTATTTCTAGTTGTTGTGATAGGATTAGGGCCTGCGGTCAGCAGAGCTCCCACAACCCAGAGCTTGTCCTGTGTGAGTTTAACTATCAGGTCGTGCCGGGTGCTCCTAACCACCAGGTCATAACAGTGTGCACTGTTACCGTGTGTATCCTGCCAGCACTGACACTGTGTGTACTACCAGCACTGACACTGTGTGTTCTATCAGGACTGACACTGTGTGCACTGTCTGATACTGTGTGCACTGATACCTTGTGTATCCTGCCAGCACTTACACTGTGTGTATCCTGATACTGGGTGTACTACCAGCACTGGTACTGTGTGTATCCTGCCGTCACTGATACTGTGTGTACTACCGGCACTGACACTGTGTGTACTACCAGCGCTGATACTGTGTGTATCCGGCCAGCACTGATACTGTGTTTACTACCAGCACGGACACAGTGTGTACTACCAGCACTGATACTGTGTGTACCCTGCCAGCACTGATACTGTGTGTACCCTGCCAGCACTGATACTGTGTGTACCCTGCCAGCACTGATACTGTGTGTACCCTGCCAGCACTGATACCGTGTGTACTACCAGCACTGATACTGTGTGTATCCTGCCAGCACTGATACTGTGTGTACCCTGCCAGGACTGATACCATGTGTACCCTGCCAGCACTGATACTGTGTGTACTACCAGCACTGATACTGTGTGTACTACCAGCACTGGTACTGTGTGTATCCTGCCGACACTGATATTGTGTGTACTACCAGCACTGTTACTGTGTATATCCTGCCAGCGCTAATAGTGTGTGTACCCTGCCAGCACTGATACCGTGTGTACTACCAGCACTGATACTGTGTGTATCCTGCCAGCACTGATACTGTGTGTACCCCGCCAGCACTGATACCATGTGTACCCTGCCAGCACTGATACCGTGTGTACTACCAGCACTGATACTGTGTGTACTACCAGCACTGGTACTGTGTGTATCCTGCCGGCACTGATATTGTGTGTACTACCAGCACTGTTACTGTGTATATCCTGCAAGCGCTAATAGCGTGTGTACTACCAGCACTGATAGTGTGTGTACTACCAGCACTGATACTGTGTGTACTACCAGCACTGATACAGTGTGTACTACCAGCACTGACACTGTGTATATCCTGCCAGCACTGATACTGTGTGTACCCTGCCAGCACTGATACCGTGTGTACTACCGGCACGTATACTGTGTGTACTACCAGCACTGATACTGTGTGTACTACCAGCACTGATACTGTGTGTACTACCAGCACTAATACTGTGTGTATCCTGCCAGCACTGATACTGTATGTACCCTGCCAGCACTGATACTGTGTGTACTACCAGCACTGGTACTGTGTGTATCCTGCCGGCACTGATATTGTGTGTACTACCGGCACGGATACTGTGTGTACTACCGGCACTGATACTGTGTGTACTACCAGCACTGATACTGTGTGTATCCTGCCAGCACTGATACTGTGTGTACTGTTATGACCTGGTGGTTAGGAGCACCCGAAATGACCTGATGGTTAAACCGATACAGGACAAGCTCTGGGAAGTGGGAACTCTGCTGACCGCAATCCCTAATCTTATCACACACACTAGAAATAGACGTGGAGCGTACCTGACATGGCCTAGACGCCTTGTCACAGCCTAAGAACTAGCTAGCCCTAGAGATAGAAAATAAAGCCTACCTTGCCTCAGAGAAATTTCCCCAAAGGAAAAGGCAGCCCCCCACAAATATTAACTGTGAGTAAAGATGAAAGTCACAAACACAGAAATGAAACAGGTTTTAGCAAAGGGAGGCCAGACTAACTAAATAGACAGAGGATAGGAAAGGTATCTTTGCGGTCAGCACAAAAAACTACAAAAGAGCACGCAGAGTGTGCAAAAAGACCCCCGCACCGACTCACGGTGCGGAGGTGCCACTCTGCATCCCAGAGCTTCCAGCTAGCAAGGCAAAATCATGAAAGCTAGCTGGACAAGGAAACAACGAACAGAAAATAACAATCGGGGACTTAGCTTCTTGCAGGAAGAGACAGGTCACCAGAAAGATCCAAGAGCGAACTGAACCAGTACAGGAACATTGACAGCTGGCATGGAGCAACGATCTGAGTGGAGCTAAATAGAGAAGCCAGCCCAAGAATAACCTAGGTCACCTGTGGAAGGAACCTCAGAACCAGCAACTCCACTCACAGCCACCAGAGGGAGTCCATGGACAGAACTCGCCGAAGTACCATTCATGACCACAGGAGGGAGCTCGACAACAGAATTCACAACAGTACCCCCCCCCTTGAGGAGGGGTCACCGAACCCTCACCAGAACCCCCAGGCCGATCAGGACGAGCCAAATGAAAGGCACGAACCAGATCGGCAGCATGAACATCAGAGGCAACAACCCAGGAATTATCTTCCTGACCATAACCCTTCCACTTGACCAGGTACTGGAGTTTTCGTCTCGAAATACGAGAATCCAAAATCTTCTCCACCACATACTCCAACTCCCCCTCGACCAACACCGGGGCAGGAGGGTCAACGGAGGGAACCATAGGCGCCACATATCTCCGCAACAACGACCTATGGAACACATTATGGATGGCAAAAGAAGCTGGAAGGGCCAAATGAAATGACACAGGATTGAGAACTTCAGAAATCTTATAAGGGCCAATGAAACGAGGCTTAAATTTAGGAGAGGAAACCTTCATAGGAACATAACGAGACGACAACCAAACCAAATCCCCAGCACGAAGTCGGGGACCAACACAGCGACGGCGGTTAGCGAAACGTTGAGCCTTCTCCTGGGACAATGTCAAATTGTCCACTACGTGAGACCAAATTTGCTGCAACCTGTCCACCACAGAATCTACACCAGGACAGTCCGAAGGCTCAACCTGCTGTTAGGGCTAGCGGAACGCACCGAGTAAATAGAGATGTTTATTGATATTGGTGCGTTCGCAGCCCGGGGTCCACCGTGCAGGAGTACCTGCTGCTAGCAAACGGCGGAGCTATATGGCGGTATGGACTAACTCAGTTAATTCACTGAGTAGCCGTGAAAGGAAAGCACTGTGCCCTGTTAGACTCCACAGAGGCACAGGCTAACTGCCCAAACAGAGAGCAGTCAGTGGTCACACAAACACACAAAACTCCTCGCCGGAGGAGCCAGCATTCTAGGGGCTTATTTCAGCCGGGTCCCTGAATACACTCAGACTCAATCTCCTCGCCGGAGGAGCCAGCATTCTAGGGGCTTATTTCAGCCGGGTCCCTGAACACACATACATGTGACCACACTGGCGCAAAGCACATAACATAAGACAATACTAGCGCATGGCCGTGCGGTCATGCGCAGTTTATATAGTTGCAGCACAGGAAGCTGCTACTGAAGTTTTTGCCCTTTCAGGACCTTCCAGAAGGACCAATGGAAAGTGCTGCAGTACCTGAGCACGTTTTGCCCTTTCAGGACCTTCCAGAAGGACCAATGGAATGTACTGCAGCACCTGAGCATGTGACCGAACATGTGGCCCTCGACCTCCAATGGAAGACCCTGCCCTGGGCATGCTCAGCGTGAGTAAACAAGGACTTAGTCCCAGAGAGGCTCGCTCGCCGCAGATCAGTGCAGGGTACCATAGGAAAGCCAGAAAAGGAAGTAGTGACCCTATGCACCGAATCAGCCCCAGCGAGACGCTGGGAGCGACGTCTCCGCTGAGCAAAGCCCACTGTGGCCGATACCGAATGGGAGACCGCAGCAGACACGGATCGAGATTCCCCCTGTGCAGCAGAGGAAACTCGACTCCTAACACCTGCCCTGAAGAAAAACGAGGATGGAAACCAGAATTACAGAAAAAAGGCGAAACCAAAGTAGCCGAGCTGGCCCGATTATTAAGGGCGAACTCAGCCAAAGGCAAGAAGGACACCCAATCATCCTGATCAGCAGAAACAAGACATCTCAGATATGTTTCCAAAGTCTGATTGGTTCGTTCGGTTTGGCCATTTGTCTGAGGATGGAAGGCCGAAGAAAAAGACAAATCAATGCCCATCTTAGCAAAAAAGGGCCGCCAAAACCTTGAAACAAACTGGGAACCTCTGTCCGAGACGATGTTCTCCGGAATGCCATGCAAACGAACCACATGCTGGAAAAACAATGGCACCAAATCGGAGGAGGAAGGCAATTTAGACAAGGGTACCAAATGGACCATCTTAGAGAAGCGATCACAAACCACCCAGATTACCGACATCCTTTGAGAGACAGGGAGATCTGAAATAAAATCCATGGAAATATGCGTCCAGGGCCTCTTCGGGACCGGCAAGGGCAAAAGCAACCCACTGGCACGAGAACAGCAGGGCTTAGCCCGAGCACAAATCCCACAGGACTGCACAAAAGAACGCACATCCCGTGACAAGGAAGGCCACCAAAAGGATCTAGCCACCAAATCTCTGGTACCAAAGATTCCAGGATGACCAGCTAACACCGAACAATGAACCTCAGAGATAACTCTACTAGTCCATCTATCAGGGACAAACAGTTTCTCCGCTGGACAACGGTCAGGTCTATCAGCCTGAAACTTCTGCAGCACCCGCCGCAAATCGGGGGAGATGGCAGACAAAATTACCCCCTCTTTGAGAATACCAGCCGGCTCAGGAACATCCGGAGAGTCAGCCACAAAGCTCCTTGAAAGGGCATCAGCCTTCACATTCTTAGAGCCCGGAAGGTATGAAACCACAGAATTGAAACGGGAGAAAAACAGCGACCATCGAGCCTGTCTAGGATTCAACCGTTTGGCAGACTCGAGATAAGTCAAATTCTTGTGATCCGTCAAGACCTCCACGCGATGCTTGGCTCCATCAAGCCAATGTTGCCACTCCTCGAATGCCCACTTCATAGCCAACAACTCTCGACTGCCAACATCATAATTGCGCTCAGCAGGCGAGAACTTTCTAGAAAAGAAAGCACATGGTTTCATCACCGAGCCATCCGAACTTCTTTGAGAAAAAACAGCCCCTGCTCCAATCTCAGAAGCATCAACCTCGACCTGAAACGGGAGCGAAACATCTGGCTGACACAACACAGGGGCAGTAGAAAAACGACGCTTCAACTCCTGAAAAGCCTCAACGGCCGCAGAGGACCAATTGACCACATCAGCACCTTTCCTGGTCAAATCAGTCAACGGTTTAACAACACTAGAAAAATTAGCGATGAAGCGACGGTAAAAATTATCAAAGCCCAGGAACTTCTGCAGGCTCTTCACAGATGTAGGCTGAGTCCAATCATAAATGGCCTGAACTTTAACAGGGTCCATCTCGATAGTAGAAGGGGAAAAAATGAAACCCAAAAATGAAACCTTCTGAACCCCAAAGAGACATTTAGACCCCTTCACAAACAAGGAATTCGCACGAAGGACCTGGAACACCATTCTGACCTGCTTCACATGAGACTCCCAATCATCCGAAAAGACGAAAATATCATCCAAATATACAATCATGAATCTATCCAGGTACTTTCGGAAGATGTCATGCATAAAGGACTGAAACACAGATGGAGCATTAGAAAGCCTGAATGGCATCACCAGGTACTCAAAATGGCCCTCGGGCGTATTAAATGCTGTTTTCCATTCATCGCCCTGTTTAATACGCACAAGATTATACGCCCCTCGGAGATCTATTTTGGTGAACCAACTAGCCCCCTTAATCCGAGCAAACAAATCAGACAGTAGCGGCAAAGGGTACTGAAATTTGACCGTGATCTTATTAAGAAGGCGGTAATCAATACAAGGTCTCAAAGAACCATCCTTCTTGGCCACAAAAAAGAACCCTGCTCCCAACGGTGATGACGACGGGCAAATATGCCCTTTCTCCAAGGACTCCTTAATATAACTCCGCATAGCGGCGTGTTCTGGCACAGATAAATTGAACAGTCGACCCTTAGTAAGTTTCCTTAGGAAACTTACTACCAGGAATCAAATCAATAGCACAATCACAATCCCTATGAGGAGGTAGGGCACCGGATTTGGGCTCATCAAATACATCCCGGTAATCCGACAATAACTCAGGGACTTCAGAAGGAGTGGAAGACGAAATTGACAGCAATGGAACATCATCATGTACCCCCTGACAACCCCAGCTGGACACAGACATTGATTTCCAATCCAATACTGGGTTGTGGACCTGTAGCCATGGCAACCCCAAAACGACCACATCATGCAGATTATGCAACACCAAAAAGCGAATATCCTCCTGATGTGCAGGAGCCATGCACATGGTCAATTGAGTCCAGTACTGATGCTTATTCTTGGCCAAAGGCGTTACATCAATTCCTCTCAAAGGAATAGGATACTGCAAGGGCTCCAAGAAAAAACCACAGCGCCTGGCAAACTCTAAGTCCATCAAATTCAGGGCAGCGCCTGAATCCACAAATGCCATAACAGAATAGGACGACAAAGAGCAAATCAGAGTAACGGACAAAAGAAATTTAGACTGTACAGTACCAATGGTGGCAGACCTAGCGAACCGCTTAGTGCGCTTAGGACAATTGGAAATAGTATGAGTGGAGTCACCACAGTAAAAACACAGCCCATTCTGATGTCTGTGTTCCTGCCGTTCAGCTCTGGTTAAAGTCCTATCGCATTGCATGGGCTCAGGCCTATGCTCAGAGAGTACCGCCAAATGGTGCACAGCTTTGCGCTCACGCAAGCGCCGATCAATCTGAATGGCCAAGGACATTGACTCATTCAGACCAGCAGGCGTGGGAAATCCCACCATAGTATCCTTAAGGGTTTCCGAAAGACCCTTTCTGAAAATTGCCGCCAGGGCACACTCATTCCACTGAGTAGGCACCGACCACTTTCTAAACTTCTGACAATATACCTCCGCTTCATCCTGACACAAATCCAGCAAGATTTTCTCTGCCTGATCCACTGAATTTGGTTCATCATAAAGCAATCCAAGCGCCAGAAAAAACGCATCAACATCACGCAATGCAGGATCTCCTGGCGCAAGGGAAAATGCCCAGTCTTGAGGGTCGCCACGCAAGAAAGAAATAATAATTTTCACTTGTTGAACGGGATCACCAGAGGAGCGGGGTTTCAAAGCAAGAAACAGTTTACAATTATTTTTGAAATTCAGAAACCTAGATCTATCCCCAGAAAACAAATCAGGAATTGGAATTCTAGGTTCTAACATCGGATTCCGAACTACAAAATCTTGAATGCTTTGTACCCTTGCAGTGAGATGATCCACACAAGAGGACAGACCTTTTAATGTCCATATCTACACCTGTGTCCCAAACCACCCAGAGGTTAAGGGGAAAAGAAAGACAAAACACACTGCAGAGAAAAAAAATGGTCTCAGAACTTCTCTTATCCCTCTATTGAGATGCATTAACACTTTTGGGCCAGCTGTACTGTTATGACCTGGTGGTTAGGAGCACCCGAAATGACCTGATGGTTAAACCGATACAGGACAAGCTCTGGGAAGTGGGAACTCTGCTGACCGCAATCCCTAATCTTATCACACACACTAGAAATAGCCGTGGAGCGTACCTGACATGGCCTAGACGCCTTGTCACAGCCTAAGAACTAGCTAGCCCTAGAGATAGAAAATAAAGCCTACCTTGCCTCAGAGAAATTTCCCCAAAGGAAAAGGCAGCCCCCCACAAATATTAACTGTGAGTAAAGATGAAAGTCACAAACACAGAAATGAAACAGGTTTTAGCAAAGGGAGGCCAGACTAACTAAATAGACAGAGGATAGGAAAGGTATCTTTGCGGTCAGCACAAAAAACTACAAAAGAGCACGCAGAGTGTGCAAAAAGACCCCCGCACCGACTCACGGTGCGGAGGTGCCACTCTGCATCCCAGAGCTTCCAGCTAGCAAGGCAAAATCATGAAAGCTAGCTGGACAAGGAAACAACGAACAGAAAATAACAATCGGGGACTTAGCTTCTTGCAGGAAGAGACAGGTCACCAGAAAGATCCAAGAGCGAACTGAACCAGTACAGGAACATTGACAGCTGGCATGGAGCAACGATCTGAGTGGAGCTAAATAGAGAAGCCAGCCCAAGAATAACCTAGGTCACCTGTGGAAGGAACCTCAGAACCAGCAACTCCACTCACAGCCACCAGAGGGAGTCCATGGACAGAACTCACCGAAGTACCATTCATGACCACAGAAGGGAGTTCGATAACAGAATTCACAACAGTGTACAATGCCAGCACTGATACTGTGTGTACCCTGCCAGCACTGATACTGTGTGTACTACCAGCACTGGTACTGTGTGTATCCTGCCGGCACTGATATTGTGTGTACTACCAGCACTGCTACTGTGTGTACTACCAGCACTGATACTGTGTGTATCCTGCCGGTATTGATACTGTGTGTACCCTGCCAGCACTGATACCGTGTGTACTACCGGCACGAATACTGTGTGTACTATCAGCACTGATACTGTGTGTACTACCATCACTGATACTGTGTGTATCCTGCCGGCACTGATATTTTGTGTACTACCAGCACTGTTACTGTGTGTATTCTGCCTGCGCTAATAGTGTGTGTACTATCAGCACTGATACTTTGTGTACTACCAGCACTGATACAGTGTGTATTACCAGCACTGATACTGTGTGTATCCTGCTGGCACTGATAACGTGTGTACTACTGACACGGATACTGTGTGTACTACCATCACTGATACTTTGGGTATCCTGCCAGCGCTAATAGTGTGTGTACTATCAGCACTGATACTGTGTGTACTACCAGCACTGATACTGTGCGTAGTACCAGCACTGATACTGTGCATACTACCAGCACTGTTACTGTGTGTACCACCAGCACTGATACTGTGTGTACTGCCAGCACTGATACTGTGTGTACCCTGCCGGCACTGATACCGTGTGTACTAATGGAACTGATACCGTGTATGCACTCAGGGCTGCAACTAGAAATTTCGGGGGCCCCTTTGAGACACCACCCAGGCTCCACCCCTCAAACTGTCCACAGCCCCACCGCTCTCTCTTGGAAAAACTCCACTTCTCACCAATCACACATTAACAATTCCCATCACCAGATCACACATATAGTCAGCAGCTTTTGTTTTGGCCAAAAGATTTTTAAGCCGCCACGACAAGGTAGACTCTTTTGTTATAATATCCAATACAATTTAGGTATATTTTTATTTATTTTTCAATTTTTAAAATGACCAATAATATCACATACAAGGGATAAATACCACCACACCATGACCAGACACCATATTACCACCGCATAGTGACCAAATAATAGCACATACAAGGAACAAATACCGCCACACCATGGCCGGACAACATATTACCACCACATAGTGACTGAATACTATAATACTGATCATTAATTAAAAAAAACCAATACTAATATCACCATAAGTGCCTTTAAAAACAGGAGATCAGTACTTAGTATGCAGTGTCTGTGTACAGGTAATACAGTGATCACCAGTGACATTATACACAGGAGCTTTGTATATAGTGTCAGTGTACAGGTAATACAGTGATCAACAGTGACATTATACACAGGAGCCCTCTGTATATTGTACAGGTTATACAGTGATCAATAACATTATACACAGGAGCTCTGTATATAGTGTCAGTGTAAAGGTAATACAGTGATCGCTGGTGATATTGTACACAGGACCGCTGTATATAGTATACAGTGTATAGTGTCAGTGTACAGGTAACACACTGACTCATCAGTGACCTCTCTGAGGGAAGTCCTTCATCTTTGCTTTTCATCTTCATCCAGCACAGACCGCCATCACTTCTTCCAGCCAGGACTCGTCTCTGCTAGAAATAACACAGTTATCTAGAGCACCGCTTGCAGAAGACATTACTTAATTTTTCCCAACTTCTACACTACACCAGATGAAGAACAAAAGGCGACATAGTGTCTGTCGCTCTGCACAGTAACAGGACCCCACCCCCTCCCATTTAAAACAGTATCCTCAAAAAACAAAATAAATACTTGACTGCAGTAATAATATCCATTAAGTAGCACCATGGCAATTGGGGCTACTTAACCAATGCTGTGCAGGCCCGCACGGCAATAGAGTTTAACTGAACCTGCCGTTGGTGCCTGATAACTAGAAGAGACGGGGCCCGATGCGGGCCACCTCTGGTCATTGGGCCCCATGCGCCAGTCAGATGGCGGCCCTATATGCACTGATATTGTGTGTATTACCAGCACTGATACTATACATAACACTACAGCTACTGTACATACTGCCATGCCATCTCTACTGTTAACTACAGCTGATATATATAACTAGATGGTGGCCCGATTCTAACGCATCGGGTATTCTAGAATATGCATGTCCACGTAGTATATTGCACAGCCCACGTAGTATATTGCCCAGCCACGTAGTATATTGCCCAGTCACGTAGTATATTGTCCAGCCACGTAGTATATTGCCCAGACACGTAGTATATTGCCCAGACACGTAGTATATTGCCCAGTGACGTAGTATATTGCCCAACTACGTAGTATATTGCCCAGTGACGTAGTATATTGCCCAGTGACGTAGTATATTGCCCAGTGACGTAGTATATTGCCCAGTCACGAAGTATATTGCCCAGTGACGTAGTATATTGCCCAGTGACGTAGTATATTGCCCAGTGACGTAGTATACTGCCCAGCCACGTAGTATATTGCCCAGCCACGTAGTATATTGCCCAGTTACGTAGTATATTGCTTAGTGACGTAATACATTGCGCAGCAATGTAGTATATTGCCCAGTTACGTAGTATATTGCCTAGTGACGTAGTATATTGCGCAGCCACGTAGTATATTGCCCAGTGACGTAGTATATTGCCCACGTAGTATACAGCACAGAGCCACGTAGTATATTGCCCAGTGACGTAGTATATTGCCCAATGACGTAGTATACAGCACAGAGCCACGTAGTATATTGCACAGTGACGTAGTATACAGCACAGAGCCACGTAGTATATTGACCAGTCACGTAGTATATTGCCCAGCCAGGTTTGTCATAGGTTAAAAAATAAACATATACTCACCTTTCCGAGGGCCCCTTGTAGTCCGCGGCAGCTTCCGGTCCCAGGGTTGGTATGGCAGGTCTTTCTAGCGCAGGCGCGCAGGGCCTGTGATGACGTTGCGGTCACATGACCGTGACGTCATGGCAGGTCCTTCTCCCATAGCATCTTTGCCACCGCAACCTGCAACGAAAGATGGCGACCGGCGCAAGCGACTACGGAGGGTGAGTATAGCAGGTTTTTTTTTTTAATTATTATTTTTAACATTACATTTTTTACTATTGATGCCGCATAGGCAGCGTCAATAGTAAAAAGTTGGGGACGCACAGGGTTAATAGCGGCGGTAACGGAGTGCGTTACCCGTGGCATAACGCGGTCCGTTACCGCCGGCATTAACCCTGTGTTAGCGGTGACCGGTGGGGAGTATGCGGGCGCCAGGCACTGACTGCGGGGAGTAAGGAGCGGCCATTTTCTTCCGGACTGTGCCCGTCGCTGATTGGTCGCAGCAGCCATGACAGGCAGCTGGCGAGACCAATCAGCGAATGAATAACCTTGACAGAAGGACAGACAGACGAAAGTGACCCTTAGACAATTATATATAAGATTCTACTACACATACGGCTACAGAAACTATACATACTACTATCACTGCTTCACTGAGTAAAACTAATACTCTTATGATACTACACAATACTACAGATACTGTACATACTACTGTCACTGCTTCACAAATTACTGCTAATATCCATAATACTACTACATGTAATACTGTAGATAGTGTACATACTGCCATCACTACTACACTTAATACTACTATTATACCGTGCATACTGGATGGAGCCATGTACTGTAAAACCCTGAGTGACAACCCCCTTCCCTCCGCCAGGACATTAAAAATGGGTTGTGGCTGTCAACAAAGGAGTGGCTCAAAAAGAAGCACATTCGGGTCATGGAGTGGCCTAGCCAGTGTCCAGACCTTAATCCTATAAAAAACGTATGGAGGGAGTTCAATCTCCGAGTTGCCAAGCGACAGCCTAAAAATCTTAATGATTTAGAGATGATCTGCAAAGAGGAGTGGGCCAAAATTCCTCCTGACATGCGCAAACCTCATCATTGTAGCTATCCGGTCGGCGGGACCCGTCTCCAGGATACTGGGAGATCAGGCCCCGTCTGGCTGAAGGCATTCCCCTGTTTCCCACAATCCTACTTACCCTATCTGCGCTCCCACGATATTCCCTCGGGCTGCAGTGTCTTCCCGACGTGTCTCCTCACTTCCGGGTTGCGGGGCAGCGAGCATAGGGCGCGCGCGCCGCTGTCAAGTGATTTAAAGGGCCAGTGCACCCTTTTTCTGTAATCACCTTTCAGCCAATCGCTGAAAGGCCTGTCTATACTTAAGGCCCTCATATCCTTTGGGAGCTGCCTAGGGCAACTTTGTAGATTGTTCTAAGCTGCTGTTCTCAGCTCCCAGACCAGTGCCTGCTTGTTCAGCCTTTTCTTGCCTTGTATTAATTCCTGGTGCTTTTCCTCTAGGACCGGGGTTTTGTCTACCTACCATCCACCTGGGGTCTATGACAGTACCCTCTGGATCTTCTGGTTCATCTTCTCCGGTTCCCTGGACCTCTCACTCTCCTCCCCTCAGTTCCACTGTTCCTCTTGGGTCTGACCCTGTGGTCTTGGAGCTGTTGCACTTGAACCTCCTCAGTTGTGCCTGATCAATCCCTGTTAAGGGGTTCCCTCTCCAGAGCTCCCTCAAGGAAATTCGGTGTTTTCGGCCCAGGGGGTTCTCCCTTGTGGGTTCTCTGGTTTAAGAATCTAAATAAAGCTTTGCAATTCATCTGACGTCCTTGTCCAACTGTTTCCTAGGGTTCAGCTTTCACAGTGTCTTCTGTGATCAACTGGATTCATTAACCCCTTTCTGACCTCGGACGGGATAGTACGTCCGAGGTCAGATCCCCTGCTTTGATGCAGGGCTCCGCGGTGAGCCCGCATCAAAGCCGGGACATGTCAGCTGTTTTGAACAGCTGACATGTGCCCGTAATAGGCGCGGGCAGAATCGCGATCTGCCCGCACCTATTAACTAGTTAAATGCCGCTGTCAAACGCAGACAGCGGCATTTAACTACCGCTTCCGGCCGGGCGGCCGGAAATTACGTCATCGCCGACCCCCGTCACATGATCGGGGTCGGCGATGCGTCAGGATGGTAACCATAGAGGTCCTAGAGACCTCTATGGTTACTGATCCCCGGCAGCTGTGAGCGCCACCCTGTGGTCGGCGCTCACAGCACACCTCCATTTCTGCTACATAGCAGCGATCAGCAGATCGCTGCTATGTAGCAGAGCCGATCGCGTTGTGCCTGCTTCTAGCCTCCCATGGAGGCTATTGAAGCATGGCAAAAGTAAAAAAAAAATAAAAAAAATATAAAAGTTTAAATCACCCCCCTTTCGCCCCAATCAAAATAAATCAATAAAAAAAATATCAAATCTACGCATATTTGGTATCACCGCGCTCAGAATCGCCCGAGCTATCAATTAAAAAAAGCATTAACCTGATCACTAAACGGCGTAGCGAGAAAAAAATTCGAAATGCCAGAATTGCATTTTTTAGGTCGCCGCGACATTGCATTAACGGGCGATCAAAAGAACGTATCTGCACGAAAATGCTATCATTAAAAACGTCATCTCGGCACGCAAAAAATAAGCCCTCAACCGACCCCAGATCATAAAAAATGGAGACGCTACGAGTATCGGAAAATGGCGCAATTTTTATTTATTTTTTTTAAGCAAAGTTTGGAATTTTTTTTACCACTTAGATAAAAAATAACCTAGTCATGTTAGGTGTCTATGAACTCGTAATGACCTGGAGAATCATAATGGCAGGTCAGTTTTAGCATTTAGTGAACCTAGCAAAAAAGCCAAACAAAAAACAAGTGTGGGATTGCACTTTTTTTGCTATTTCACCGCACTTGGAATTTGTTTCCCATTTTCTAGTACACGACATGCTAAAACCAATGATGTCATTCAAAAGTACAACTCGTCCCGCAAAAAATAAGCCCTCACATGGCCAAATTGACGGAAAAATAAAAAAGTTATGGCTCTGGGAAGGAGAGGAGTGAAAAAACGAACACGGAAAAACAAAAAATCCCAAGGTCATGAAGGGGTTAATCTCGCTCTGCCTGCATTTGCGTGACAATGATCAACTACAAAAAAGTCTGACTGCTGTGCTTGCCAATAAGAGTTTTGCCACCAAGTATTATTAAGTCTTGTTTGACAGAGGGATTAAATACTTATTTCTCACTGCAAAATGCAAATAAATGTATATAATTTATACAATGTGATTTTTTTGAAAAGTCTAAACTTCCAGAGGGATGCAGCAGTCTTGAAATTGACAAAACTTTTGAAGCGTGATCACCGAACAATCAAGCGTTTCATGGCAAATAGCCAACAGGGTCGCAAGAAGCGTGTTGGGCAAAAAAGGCGCAAAATAACTGCCCATGAATTGAGGAAAATCAAGCGTGAAGCTGCCAAGATGACATTTGCCACCAGTTTTGCCAAGGTAAGGAAGGCTGAAAAACAACCACCTTTCAGCAAGAAACATAAGATAAAACGTCAATACTGGGCCAAGAAATATCTTAAGACTGACTTTCAAAGGTTTTATGGACTGATGAAACGAGAGTGACTCTAGATGGGCCAGAGGCTGGATCAGTAAAGGGCAGAGAGTTCCACTCCGACTCAGACACCAGCAAGGTGGAGGTGGGGTACTGGTATGGGCTGGTATCATCAAAGATGAACTCTTGGGACCTTTTCGGGTTGAGGATGTAGTGAAGCTCAACTCCCAGACCTACTGCCAGTTTCTGGAAGACAACTTCTTCAAGCAGTGGTACAGGAAGAAGTTGGTATCGTTCAAGAAAAACATGATTTTCATGCAGGACAATGCTCCATCACATGCCTCCACCTACTCCACAGCGTGGCTGGCCAGTAAGGGTCTCAACAAAGAAAAAATAATGACATGGCCCCCTTGATCACCTGATCTGAACCCCATAGAGAACCTGTGGTCCCTCATAAAATATGAGATCTACGGGAGGGAAAACAGTACACCTCTCAGAACAGTGTCTGGGAGGCCAGTGGTGGCTGCTGCACGCAATGTTAATTGAAAGAAGAAAGGTGGCTATATTGGTCACAAATTTGGGGGGGGTTTCTTTTTGCCTGTTAGAATTGTTTATTTCTAAATTTTGTGCAGTTATATTGGTTTACCTGGTGAAAATAAACAAGTGAGATGGGAATATAATTGTTTTTTTTAAGTTGCCTAATAATTCTGCACAGTAATAGTTACCTATCCTGAGATAGACAAATCTAAAAAAAAAAATCACTCCAACTTCCAAAAATATTAAGCTTTGATATTTATGAGTCTTTTGGGTTGATTGAGAACATAGTTGTTGATCAATAATAAAAATAATCCACTAAAATACAACTTGCCTAATAATTCTACACACAGTGTACACTGCACAGTACCACTCATCCTGTCCTGTATATATACACTGCACAGTACCACTCCTGGCGTATGGGGCCCAGTGGGCAGTGGGGGCCCGCTTCGGGCCCCGTCTCATCTGCCCATCGAGCCCAGCCCCGGGCCACAGCGGCAGGCTTCTGACGGTACACAGAATCCGTCTCAGTGTCCTCTATTGCTTTTGCGGGCCCGTCAGGCCCCGCAAGGCAGTAGTTAAAGCCGCCAGCCAATCGGAGGCTGGCAGCTGAAGTCAGTGTGCATGTCGCCGGCGAATGACGAGTCCGCGCTGAAATGCCTGGGATGGACGTCGGCGCAGGACATCGGCCAGGTAAGAAGAAAGGTGTTTTTTTATTTTTACTGAATGCGGCAAGCCCGGGGCATGATAAAGACAAGAGGGCAGGATGGGAGACACAGGGGCTTGATGGAGACACGGGGGCAGGAATGAAAACAACACGGGGCAGAATGTGAGGCACAAGGGGCAGGAATGGAAATAACACTGGCCAGGAATGGAAACAACACAAGGGGCAGAATGTGAGACTCGCGGCAAGATTGGAAGCAACTCAGGGGGCAGGAATGGAAACAACACGGGGCAGAAATGGAAACAACACAGGGGGCAGGAATGGAAACAACACGGGGCAGAAATGGAAACAACACAGGGGGCAGGAATGGAACAACACGGGCAGGAATGGAAACAACACAGGGCAGGAATGGAAACAACACGGGGCAGGAATGGAAACAACACAGGGGGCAGGAATGAAAACAACACGGGCAGGAATGGAAACAACACGGGGCAGGAATGGAAAGAACACGGGGCAGGAATGGAAACAACACGGGGCAGGAAAGGAAACAACACAGGGGGCAGGACTGGAAACAACACGGGGCAGGAATGGAAACAACACTGGTGGCAGGAATGGAAACAACACTGGTGGCAGGAATGGAAACAACATGGGCAGAATGTGAGGCACGGGGCAGGAATGAAAAATACACGGGGCAGGAATGAAAACAACACGGGGCAGGAATGGAAACAACACAAGGGGCAGAATGTGAGACACGGGTACAGAATGTGAGACACGGGGACAGAATGTGTGACACCGAGGGGCACGATGTGAGACACGGGTACAGAATGTGAGACACGGGTACAGAATGTGAGACACGGGGGCAGAATGTGAGAGGGGCAGAATGTGAGACAGGGGGGCAGGATGTGAGACACAGGGCAGGATGTGAGACTCAGGGGGACAGGATGTGAGACACAGGGGGCAGGATGTAAGGCGGGTCAGGATGTAAGACACGGGGGCAGGATGTGAGACATGGGGCAGGATGTGAGACACGGAGGCAGGATGTGAGACACGGGGGCAGGATGTGAGACACAGGGCAGGATGGAGACAAATGGGGCAGGAATGAGACAGGTGGAGCAGGATGGAGACAGATGGGGCTGGATCATGCAGGATGGAGACAGATGGGGAGGCAGGATCATGGGACAGATAGGTCAGGATCATGGGACAGATGGGGCAGGATGGGGAGATCATATGGGGGCAGAATGGATACTCATGAGGGCAGGATGTGAGAACACATGGCTGGAGCCAGGAATGAGACACGGGCCCACGATGGGGAATATTATTACCATAGAGGCTAATTAAGGGATATTATTACTGCAGTGATGTATTTATTTTATTTTTTTAGTTTACTGTTTTAAATAAGGGGGGGCGGATTTATTTTATTTTTTTAGTTTACTGTTTTAAATGGGGGGGGCGGTCCTGTTACTGTGCAGAGCAACACTATGTCGCCTTTTTTTCTTCATCTGGTATAGTGTAGAAGTTGGGAACAAATTAAGCAATGTGTTCTGCAAGCGGTGCTCTAGATAACTGTTATTTCCTGCAGAGATTAGTCCTGGCTGGAAGACGTGATGGTGGTCTGTGCTGGATGAAGATGGAAAGCGAGGCTGAAGGACTTCATCTAGAAATATCACTGGTGAGTCAGTGTGTTACCTGTACACAGACACTGCATACTAAGTACAGATCTCCTGTGTATAATGGCACTTATGGTGATAGTATTGTGTTGTTTTTTTTATTAATGATCAGTATTGCAGTATTCAGTCACTATGTGGCAGTAATATGTGATCTGGACATGGTGTGGTGGTATTTGTCCCTTGTATGTGGTACTATTGGTCACCATGTGGTGGTAATATGTGATCTGGTCATGGTGTGGTGGTATTTGTTCCTTGTATGTGGTATTATAGGTCACACCCCCTTCAGCAGTTCCAGCAAGGGGCTCGCTATACGGGTGAAGTTTTTCACAAATCGTTTGTAATAGCCAGTAAGCCCTAGGAAAGCCCGTACATCTTTCACCGTCTTAGGAGTGGGCTATTCTTGCACCGCCGCCACTTTCTCTCGTGCAGGTCTTAGGCCGGCGTCACACTTGCGAGTTTTACGGACGTAAGAGCGCAGAAACTACGTCCGTAAAACTCGCAAAAAATACGGCACAATTATTCTCTATGCCCCTGCTCCTATCTGCCGTATTAAACTGATCCGTATTATACGGCTTTCTACGGCCGTAGAAAATCGCAGCATGCTGCGTTTGTCACCGTATTGCGCAAATAAAACGTCAATGAAAGTCTATGGAAGCCCCAAAAATACAGATTACACACGGACCAGCAGTGTGACTTGCGAGGAATACGCAGCGCTATTAGAGAGAAAATTCAATTACCGGCTTTTGCTTTCTCCTTCCTAAACCCGACATGATTTGAGAAATGGTTTACATACAGTAAACCATATCATATCCCCATTTTTTTTGCATATTCCACACTACTAATGTCAGTAGTGTGTATATGCAAAATTTGGCCGTTCTAGCTAGTAAAATAAGGGGTTAAATGGCGGAAAAAATTGGCGTGGGCTCCCGCACAATTTTCTCCGCCAGAGTAGTAAAGCCAGTGACTGAGGGCAGATATTAATAGCCTGGAGAGGGTCCACGGTTATTGGCCCCCCCCCTGGCTAAAAACACCTGCCCCCAGCCACCCCAGAAAAGGCACATCTGGAAGATGCGCATATTCTGGCACTTGGCCACTCTCTTCACAATAGCAAGGTGGCATTAACCCTTCATTACCCCATATCCCACCGCTACACGGGAATGGGAAGAGAGTGGCCAAGTGCCAGAATAGGCGCATCTTCCAGATGTGCCTTTTCTGGGGTGGCTGGGGGAAGGTGTTTTTAGCCAGGGGGGGGGGGGGGCAATAACCATGGACCCTCTCCAGGCTATTAATATCTGCCCTCAGTCACTGGCTTTACTACTCTGGCGGAGAAAATTGTGCGGGAGCCCACGCCAATTTTTTCCGCCATTTAACCCCTTATTTTACTAGCTAGAACGGCCAAATTTTGCACATACACACTACTAACATTAGTAGTGTGGAATATGCAAAAAAAATGGTGATATGAGATTGTTTACTGTATGTAAACCAGGTCTCATATCATGTCGGGTTTTAGGAAGGAGAAAGCAGAAGCCGGTAATTGAATTACCGGCTTTCTGCTATATCGCAATGGATGAAATATTAATATATAAACATATATGTGTCTCCCTGACATATATATATATATATATATCTAATATATAATTGCCTAGAATACTACTTCCTGCAATTTGTGCCAACTTCCGTGGCTTTGTCCGGAGCTAATGTCCGGAGCTAATGTCCGGAGCTAATGTCCGGAGATTAATTGCCTAGAATACTACTTCCTGCAATTTGTGCCAACTTCCGTGGCTTTGTCCGGAGCTAATGTCCGGAGCTAATGTGCGGAGATAATGTCCGGAGCTAATGTCCGGAGATAAGTGACGTCAACAGTGTCCAGTGTCTGATTGGTTGCCGCCTGCTGCGAGCGACCAATCAGAAACGTGCCGTACTGTGACACACTCCGCCCGCCATTTTGGTGTGATTTTTGAATTTTTACCTCACAGCAAGTTTCTACTGCGTGGAGGCGGGCCCAGTGACGTTGCTCTTCAAGCTCCTGCCGAATTTCGTCAAAAAAATGATAATACCATTTACCAAAACTATATATATTTAGTTGTGAAGTGGTTCAGTGACATTTTCACACCAATTTTGAACTTTTGTTTGGTGTTTTCTCCATATACTGCCTATTATTTTTGTTCTTTCTTACTATTATTTATTAATTGTATTATTCTTACATTTGAATAAATAAAGTATATATGGATTCTAGACTCCCGATTCTTTAGAATCGGGCTGCCATCTAGTATATATATATGTTGTTGTTGTTTTTTTAACACATGGATCCCTTGTATAGCCATATGTCGGTTTTGCAAGCCTGCGATAAAAACACGCATTACGGCTGCCATACAGATTACATACGGAGGATGCCATGCGCAAAAAACGGTGACACACCCTGCCTATGGAGGAGCTACGGACCACTATTTTCGGGACTTTTCAGCGTATTACGGCCGTAATATACGGACCGTATTTTCATACGCTGTGTGTGACGCCGGCCTTACACCTTCACTTGACACAATATGCCCCAAATACTCAATTTGCTTATGGAAAAGATGACATTTCATGTACCTTCATGATTCTGTAACTGGCTCAACTCTTGTTCTAGCTGCTGTAGGTGCTCCTCAAAGGTGGGCGCGTAGATGGTGATGTCATCAAGGTAGCCTCAAAATTCAACTCTCCCAAACATTGCTCCATTAAGTGCTGGAAGTTCCCTGGAGCATTAGTCAGACCAAAGGCAATGCGGTTGAACTCTAACAGTCCCATGGGCAGTATAATTGCCGTTTTCTGCCGGTCATGTTCTGCCATTGGCACCTGCAAGTACCTGCTGGTCAGATTGAGGGTGGAAAAATATTTTGTCTGTCCCAGGGCAGAGAGGGATTCCTCAATTTGGGGTAACGAATAAGAGTCCCACACAGTGCAGGCATTCAGCCACCTATAATCGACACAGAACTGCAGAGTCCCGTTTTTTCTTGGACTAGCACAATGGGAGCTGCCCACAGACTCTGACTCTCTCGTATTACTCTGCAGCATATGAGCCCGCATCTCCTTTGCCTCCTTGCACATCTGGGGGGGGGGGGTATTCGGCGATATCTCTCTCTGATTGGTGCAGCAGTCCTGGTAGGAATTTTGTGATCGACGGTCTGAGTGCAACCAAAGTCATCTTCATGGCGGGCAAAAACTTCCTGATAGCGCTCCAGTACATCCTCTACTTGCTGCACTTGTTGAGGTGACAGTCCCGTCAATTCTGCCCACATCCGCTCTAAAATTCTACGACCTTCTTTCTAGCTGCCAGGTAGAGACTCCGATGTGGCTGTAACTGCTAGAGTCCAGGGATCCCCTCGCACAACGGCCAGTTGTACTTTGGGTGGCATTAGCTTCTCCGGCATGCCCAGGATCTGGGTCATCTAACTCTTGGGTAAAAGAGTGATACTATCAGTCCCCAGGTTGATACACCGCACTACAACATTGCCGTCTTGAACTGGGCTGGTGTTTGAGCGACGAGCAATCCAAGGGGTATTTTGTCCATCGGTGTTGGCTTGATCTGCACCTCCACTCCCTCCAGAGGAGTACAAGCTCACACTGGCAATGTGACCACTGCTTGGCTGGGCAGTAAAGTAATCTTTGTAGCCGTTAGCACCATCACTTTTCCCAAGACTTCCGTCTTCCGACGTGTCCTGGGCTTGAGCTGCTCGTTGGGGGTTCGTGGACTCCATTGGTTCAAGAAATGTCCCTGTAGCTCATTAATCAGTAGTTGTCCCATCTCCTTCAGCACGTTCATCCCCAGAGTCATTACGGGTCCACGACCGGCATCTCCTGTGACCAACACGACCCCCTTGCGGCCTACATCCTTCCCACATACTTTAATCTCCATCCAGACCACTCTGGCCGTGTGACCTCTGGAAAGTGTCGTCTCAAGTAGGCTTCTGGCAGAGTAGTCACTTGTGACCCTGTGTCGATCAAGCAGTGAACAGCTCGCCCATTCACTTCCGCCCAGACTGTAGGGCTCGCAGAAACTATATTTTTTGGACTTCCTTCCCACTTCCTCCGTCTTCCTGGCTCTGGGCTCCGGGCTGGATCCCTCAGCCCCGGAGCCTACTAGTTTAACGGCTGCCCCGGTGGGGGCCGTCTCCGGCTCACACAGCCTCAAGCGTAATGTCCAGTCTTCCCACAATTGAAACACATCAGTCCCCCTTTCAACACCAAGAGGTAACATAGTAACATAGTAACATAGTTAGTAAGGCCGAAAAAAGACATTTGTCCATCCAGTTCAGCCTATATTCCATCATAATAAATACCCAGATCTACGTCCTTCTACAGAACCTAATAATTGTATGATACAATATTGTTCTGCTCCAGGAAGACATCCAGGCCTCTCTTGAACCCCTCGACTGAGTTCGCCATCACCACCTCCTCAGGCAAGCAATTCCAGATTCTCACTGCCCTAACAGTAAAGAATCCTCTTCTATGTTGGTGGAAAAACCTTCTCTCCTCCAGACGCAAAGAATGCCCCCTTGTGCCCGTCACCTTCCTTGGTATAAACAGATCCTCAGCGAGATATTTGTATTGTCCCCTTATATACTTATACATGGTTATTAGATCGCCCCTCAGTCGTCTTTTTTCTAGACTAAATAATCCTAATTTCGCTAATCTATCTGGGTATTGTAGTTCTCCCATCCCCTTTATTAATTTTGTTGCCCTCCTTTGTACTCTCTCTAGTTCCATTATATCCTTCCTGAGCACCGGTGCCCAAAACTGGACACAGTACTCCATGTGCGGTCTAACTAGGGATTTGTACAGAGGCAGTATAATGCTCTCATCATGTGTATCCAGACCTCTTTTAATGCACCCCATGATCCTGTTTGCCTTGGCAGCTGCTGCCTGACACTGGCTGCTCCAGGTAAGTTTATCATTAACTAGGTCTCACTCCCTGACGAGTCCTGGAAGAAAGGCGAGATCCTGTAACATTTCTGTCTCAGATTGAGGAATCTTCCCCCGGTGGCTCTTGATCCGGAACAGGGTCTCTCCTTAGACTGGTGCATTCTCTCCGCATCTCTTGTATCTCCTTCCATATCTCTCGGGCCCACTCCGGCTCTGCTGGAGGTGGAGTAGGTAAGTAATAGCTGCAGAACATCCCTGCCAGGGTCATCACCCCCTGCTCCTGCTCTCTTACGCGCACCTGTGCCCCACCTCTAAGACGGTCATGCGTGGGCTAGCGCGCAAGCGTTCTCGCAATGCCTGTTTCAACAGTTCATCCTTAAGACCCGATACAAATTAATCCCTCAAATACCTATCAGGAGGCCTCACTCACATGATTCCCACATCTTCCCTTTTTGTAATGTGTGCATGTACCACCTGCAACACGTTGAAATATTGCGCCACCTTCTCCCCTTCTCGCTTGACAAACAAAGTGGGATCCCCGTGCATCTCTTCCAAAACCTGGACCACTTGTTCAAATGTATCCCGCTTAGTTGAAGGGCAGAACATCACAGAACACCGGGCCTCCCTGCCTAGTGCCATTAAATGCTATCTCCGCCTGTAACGCAGGGGCCATAGGGTGCATGCTCCTGACCCGTTCAGTCCAGTCCCACAACATCATGTTATCTCCTGTGCACTTTGGGAGATTACGAAGCATTGCCCCAATGGCAAACTGAACCTCTGGGCACCCATAGTGGCCTGGTCTGCAGCATCTGTATCCTCGGACTGCATACTGCCGACTACGTCAAATGTAATATGCAGCTGCTGGGGTGCAGTAACACAAATGTTGCAGAGCAGAGGTGAACTATATTTAATTAATCAACAGTAGGGAAATCCATGCAGGGAGATAGCAGGGTAAAAAGATACAAAACTAAACAGAATAAACGTCTGTTTAACTACAGTCTCTGGTTAACAGTTCACTTATCGTGGCTCCGCAGGCTGCCACTCACTGAAGGTCCCGTGGATAGTACGATGCTGGCAGCGGTCGGTGTGTCTGCTGGCGTCCTCACCAAGCACACGGTCCTACTTCTGGCGGCAGCGGGCGGTCTCTGGTTTTGCCCGCTGAGCCCCTAGTCCATATATCTGCAGAGCAAAAGAATAGAGCTCTCCGCAGGATTCCTCTTGGCATGTGTCTCTTTGAGCAGCCGCCGTCACCTGAAGGGCTGCTCTGCAATGCTCTGCCCGACGTGCGTCTCTCTGGATGTCAGAGCTGCAATGCTCTGTTGGTCGCACGCTCCACTGTGTACCCGCCGGTTTCGGTGAGTACCTCACTATGCCGCCCTTTCTCTTCATGCCGCAGCCTGTCGCTCCCCTCTCAGCATTTGCGGTCTGTACCTCATCAGCGTTCTGACGAGAAGACCGCTTCCGTTGCCAGGCAACCCATTTTACCTCACACTGACTGGCCACGCCCCCTTCACCCTGGTTACTGGCTCGCTCCGGCTGCATCTCGTTCCCCCGAGGAACAGGAGGTTCAGCCCCAGCAGTTCCAGATCCAGCTCTTCAGCAGCTCTGGCAGCCCAGTCTTCCCTTCTACATCTACACTGCACAGTACCATTCCTCCTGTCATGTTGTCGGAGGGGACATTGGACTTTGGGAGGGTTCATTCTGGTTTGTTATTTTCAGTATTCCAATAGGAAAATAAAATACATATTGGAAAACCCATTTAAATGGATTATCCCAAGTAATCCCCTATCCCGAGAACTTTCCAATCACTGGGGTCCATTCCCTGGGACCCCCATGATCCCGAGAACTGTAAATGGAGCTGTGGTCGATCATGCTCACTTTGGCACCATTCACACATGGCTCTTCAGGTAACATCTTTAACCCCTTTCTGACGTCGGACGAGATAGTATGTCTGACGTCAGAAGCCCCGCTTTGAGGTGGGCTCCGGCGGTGAGCCCACCTCAAAGCCGCGACATGTCAGCTGTTTTCAACAGCTGACATGTGCCTGCAATAGGTGCGGGCGGAATTGCGATCCGCCCGTGCCTATTAACTAGTTAAATGCCGCTGTCAAACTCTGACAGCGGCATTCAATGCGCGCTTCCGGCCATCAAGCCGGAAATACGTGCACCGCAGAGCCAGTCACGTGATCGGCGGTCAGTGGTGCATCGGCATGACAACCAGAGGTCTCCTTGAGACCTCTGTGGTTGTTGATGCCGGATTGCTATGAGCGCCACCCAGTAGTCAGCGCTCATAGCAATATAGTAATTCTGCTACATAGGGGCGATCTGAGCATCGCTTCTATGTAGCAGAGCCGATCAAGTTATGGCAGCTTCTAGCCTCCCATGAAGGCTATTGAAGCATGCCAAAAGTTAAAAAAAATTTTGATTAAAAATATGAAAATAATAAAAATAAATAAAAGTTAAAATCACCCCCCTTTTGCCCCATTCAAAATAAAACAATAAAAATAAAATCAAACATAGACATATTTGGTATCGCCGGGTTCAGAATCACCCGATCTATCAATAAAAAAAGGATTAACCTCATCACTAAAAGGCGTAGCGAGAAAAAAAATCAAAACGCCAGAATTCCTTTTTTTTGGTCACCGTGACATTGCATTAAAATGCAATAACGGGCGATCAAAAGATCATATCTGCACAAAATTGACATCATAAAAAACGTCAGCTCGACGCGCAAAAAATAAGCCCTCAGCCAACCCGGGATCTCGAAAAATGGAGACGCTACGGGTCTCGGAAAATTGCGCAATTTTATTTATTTTATTTTTTTTAGCAAAGTTTGGAATTTTTTTCACCACTTAGACATGTTTGGTGTCTATGAACTCGTAATAACCTGGATAATCATACTGGCAGGTCAGTTTTAACATTTAGTGTGCTAGGTTCACTACAGTGTGATTTCAAAGTGCTGATCGGCCACACTATCTGCATACCAATTTATGACTTCCAGTGCTTTTGGTCAGGTGCTTATTTTCATATTTTTATTACTATGGAATCCTGATATGCCAAACATGCTCAGGTGTTCAATGATACCAGTGCTGACTCCAGTGGTTCATCGGAACTCAAGGAGTTACTCAAGCAGCAGAATAATTATCCACCCAGGAGGAGCACACATGGTGGGACCATAATACTTTGAAGAAATACTTAGAGAAACAGATGATTCCACATGGTCTGCTGATCAAAAAAACTGCCACATATATCTTCTCTGATGATTTCTCTGATAAATGAAATATCATCCTATCTCATTCTTCATTCAAGTTAATAGAACTTATTGTGTCCTTTGAAGAAATCAGACTTCAGGATTTGAAGAAAGATATGGACAAGGTCAATGCCGGTTTGATTAAATTCAGTGGCACTCCTGACTTTGAAAACGTATGCAAAAAAATGAACATTTGAAAGCACTGGAGAACAACATTATTAAAACTAAAAAATCTAAATTCAATCGAGATACTATGGACTACAATCTGAACCAGGTATATTCTTGGAAGACTACCACCCATGATAATTCCTCAACCAGACCCATTCTTAAGTCTAACAACTATAAGAAACGTATGGAAAAATACCGTTATAAATCCGTTTATTTTTCTTCCTTAGATTGCAATGGTATTGACGATGATACAGACACTTCATAACACAGCTCTGATACTAGACATCGCCGAATTAAGCCGCAGCCTAAAAACGCAAAAGGGGAAGGAGGGGTGGCCTGAGATCAAATGGAAGAAGATTGGAGACGCTATCCGACCAGGAACACAAAGACACTTTTACTAAAGGACAATTCCTCTAGCCTCATCGTGCTAACTCCTACTATTCACTAGTGGCCAAAATTGTGGATAAACTTGAAGTTTTTAATAATTTTCGAGGCTTCTGGAACTTTCGCCGATCTTACTTGCTTGATTAGGTAATTATATTTATAGCTCAGGCACACAATCTGTTACTAAAGATATCATCAGACTTGTTTTTGATATTTTGTCAGTAGTTATGTAATTTTGACAAGAAATACTGGACTTCGTTCTCTGTGAGTAAAATTCATAAATTTTTAGTTATATGTTAACTTTTCTTTATGTCCGCATTAAATTGAAAATAGTGTTTTAAAGCTACAGTCGTCACTTGATCCTTTCAGTATAGGTCCCACAGGTTTTAATTTCTTTACAAACTATTGAGAATTTTTATTTCTTGTATTTAATTAATATTTAAATTTAAATTTTTTTAACTGAATAATTATAAATGTCTATTTTAAGGTCCCAAACTCCTAGCATTACTTTGGAGTCCTAATAAGACCTGATTTTAATACCAGTCACGATAATAAAAATACTTTTAATGTTATCATACAAAGTAACATTTCAAATCTCAAGCCATGGTAAATCTAATAATAAAATATAGTCCTTGTAGTCCACATACTTGAATAAGTCATAATAATAATAGGTCACTCCATTAGAGTTCGAGAAGTTTAAGACTCTGATCTGCCATACTTGACATTACCCCATATATTCCTGATGCACAGTAGTCTGAATAGTATCAATAGTCCATAGCCTTAATAACCCTTGTAATTGCCCAAATCCAGAATAATATTAATCTTGATCCCTGATATAATTTATATTATTATAATGCTTTACTAATCATTTTAATTAGTAGTACAAGAAAACTTCACAACTGCCCTAAAATATTAGTAAGCATAGCCTTTGTCTATAGTCTTTATTAAGAGAACACATTTTTTCCACAATAGTAGTAACGATAGAACTAATCCTTTTCAAACCTAATAATATAAGTAATCAACATCCAGAAAATTTTTCCTATCAATACCAACAATAATAGGATTCTTAATAGTAATAAATAATACCAGTCCGAATTCTTGAGTAATAAGTTATCCATTATAATAGTCATCAATATAATATTATCAGCCCTCATAAAAAATAAATCCTCATCCATAATAGTTTTTAGAATAATCTCCACCAAATTGCCAGCCTGATCCTCAATCGTCTCACCAATTCTAGTCCTATCTATAATGATCATGGTAATAGTTATAATATGTGCTCATTCTAATAATATGCAGGTATAATAAATGCCCTATTTATAATCCTACTCTACATTTCTAGTAATTTTAATCCTAATTCCTAAATGTTCTAATAGTGACCATAACCAAAACTAAGCCTAATGTGGGTTTAATCATGCACTCTACGTGCAGTCTGTGCACACTGCCTGCTTCTTACATGCTGACATATTTCCTAATGCATCTTGTAGGAAGGAATATTTGTATGCATTTAGCCTCAAAGATGAAAAAGTCTCCAATCCCGAAAGCATCCCCTGCTGCACCCAGTCCTAGCATGCATTTGGCACATTATCATTATTTCTGGATTCTTGCAGAACATTCCGATAATTTCTAGTGCGTGCCGTCTGAACATCTCGCTCACAGCTATATCTGGCCATTCTGCTCATTGCTAGGAATAGTAAGCACTACGCATTCCTCATTCCTGCCTCTTTAATAAACAGTTCTAATCCCAGTCCTATCTCTTGAATACATTTCTAATTCCTACAACATACAGTTTTGGTTTAGTAAATTTTTATTCTGTACTGTTATTGTCATGTAGAGTAAATATTGCCTTTGCCTCCATCCTTTCTATGACCTGCATCCACATAATTCCTGCATCCTTCTCTAACAGTGTAATCCCACCTGTTGCACATCCGTTGTAGACATTTCCAATATGATTCCAGCCTTATCCTGCCTTCTCAATTATATGATACATCCAATGCTATTATTATAATTCCTAATAATAAGGTTACTCTTTATAGCAATTCTTACTCTCTTAGCTTTATTCTTGCAACTACGATTGCATCTAATTGTAGCATTATAATATCTGTTATAGCCATGTTTAATGATACAAGTTTACATTACTCACTAAAAAATTAAAAAAACACTTTAAAATAGGCGGTGCGGATTAAAGAAGGTCAATCTAAGCAAGAATTGAAATTAAGGATTCTTTTATTACACAACGCGTTTCAACACTGAACACAACGCGTTTCGACGCTGTATTGGAATCTTTTTCAAGTCAGAAAAACCGACCGTTTTTTGTGACTTTTTTTTTTTTTTTACTTCAAAAAGACGCCAATACAGAGTCAAAATGCGTTGTCACTTTCAATTCTCGCCGCGAGAAACCTTCTTTCAACCGCGCAGCAAATTTTAAAGTGATTTTTATTCTTTTTGTGAATTTTTAGCTGAAGAATCTCCCACAGCCACACTGCAGCAACAGATGGATTTTTAGGTGAGCAACACCATTTATTTATGTATTTTTATCCTCCTCTAATAGGGTCAACCTATTTAGTGCACTTTTTACCTTCACGGCTTTTTGTTGTGCAGATTTTTCATTATTGACATATTGGATCTTAGCATTTTGTTTTAGCTGAATCTAACCAATAGGGAAACATTAATTGTGATCCCCAATTAGATATGAGTGAAAGTGTTTAAAGGGATTGTCCCACCATGGCAACCATTGTCCCTATGCCCTCTATGGTATGTAAGCATCATAGAGCTGCAATTGAAGCGTAGCTCTTACTATAGGAAGTGTAGGCAGTCTATATATTTTGGAGAGAAGGAATATAAACCAGCTCACCCATGATGCATAAGCTGAGTTTCGGGAGCACAGACCCGCTGTGTCCAGGCGTGTAGAATCCAAAAGAAAAAAATGTCCAGCTTCACCGAATCTGTGAAAAAAAGTTTTCTTTATTCACAAACTTAAACATGGGGATACAAACCATATGGGTAAGAATCTCAACGCTATTCTGGAGACTAAGCTCATGACCAATCATGATTAAGGGAGCTTAGTCTCCAGAAATGCGTTGAGATTCTTACCCATATGGTATGTGCTGAAGTTTGTATCCATGTTTAAGTTTGTGAATAAAGAAAACTTTTTTCACAGATTCGGTGAAGCTGGACATTTTTTTCTTTTGGAGTCTATATATTTCCTTAGTCTCCCTGCACTAATGTAGGATTTTGCCCCTTCTCCTTGGTAATAGGAGTTTGCAGGCTTTTCAGAAGTCATACTCAAGGTCATTGGCTTATTGTTCCGATTGTTTCTATAAAGGTGTTGCCTGTGATCAGACAACCAATTTAATTATTGAAGTTCCCAGTAAATCGTAAAATTATGGGTGTCAAATAAAAAATTAGACAAAACTTCTCCCACAAATTGCAGGGTTTTTTTTTTACATTTAAACAAATTCTTGATACATTGCAATGCATGGTAAGTACTCTTGATTAATGGGGGTTCCAGTCTTAAGCCCTCACTGATCACTCAAACCACACAATGGAAGTGGGGAGAGTGAGCAGATATGGACTCAATAGAAAGTCTATTGGTTCATACGCCGCTCCGCGTGAGCTTAACGGTAAAGCTTCTGCTGTGTGGTTTAAAGGGAATCTGTCAGCAGCATTTCACACCTCAAACAAAGGAGCCATCAGTCAAGCAGAAGGAGGCGGATCTGGGTGTGGAATAGAGCTGGAGTGACAGAGGCTTCAGATCTACAAATAGTTCTTCAGCCTCATTTGCTTTCAATACAAACTCTCAGGGATGGACTGGCCATGTAAAGGTATTACTGGACATGTCTTTGAAAGAGCTATATGCACATATAAATAGTTTGGATGGGGTGTGAAATCCTGCTGACAGATTCCCTTTAAGTGATAGATGGGGTCTCAGAACCCGGACTGCCACTAATCAACAGTGCGCACCATTTATTACATCTAATCAAAAATTAATTTAACGTTTAGTTTCTCCCTTTATAATTTTATTCTCTGTATGGTGAGTACAGAGATGAACAATGTCCCGATGCTAGTGATGCCACTGTTGTCCGGCTTTTCCTTGTGTATGATGTGATTTTTCATATGCCAGAATGACATTGTATATTAATATAGCTGGCACTTTGCTGACTTTTTACAGACTTATTGTATTTTTTAGCTTTGTAATTTTTTTTTTAAGCGAGCGTGAAACTGCCATGTTGTTCTCCCCCTACAGAAGTGAATAACCGTCTCAGTAAATAACTGTATTCATATCTTCGCCTGTATAGGTCTAATGGACTTGTTGAGATGCGGCTTGTAAAGATGTTTAGTCATAAAAATACGAAGAAAAATTGCAATGAAAACCATTTTTTCTGTTGTGGGTCTGGTTTTCCAGTTTTCTAAATGCAACCATTAATGTAAACAATTAAGGTTTTCTGGCTGCCCAGGTTCTGCCCAGGGACATGTATAAAGGTACCTTCACACATAACGATATCGTTAACGATATCGTTGCTTTTTGTGACGTAGCAACGATATCGTTAATAAAATCGTTATGTGTGACAGCGACCAACGATCAGGCCCCTGCTGGGAGATCGTTGGTCGCTGAAGAAAGTCCAGAACTTTATTTCGTCGCTGGATCTCCCGTGGACATCGCTGGATCGGCGTGTGTGACACCGATCCAGCAATGTCTTCACTGGTAACCAGGGTAAACATCGGGTAACTAAGTGCAGGGCCGCGCTTAGTAACCTGATGTTTACCCTGGTTACCTTCCTAAAAGTAAAAAAAACAAACAGTACATACTTATCTACCGCTGTCTGTCCTCCAGCGCTGTGCTCTGCACTCCTCCTGTACTGGCTGTGAGCGTCGGTCAGCCGGAAAGCAGAGCGGTGACGTCACCGCTCTGCTTTCCGGCCGCTGTGCTCACACAGACAGTACAGGAGGAGTGCAGAGCACAGCGCTGGAGGACAGACAGCGTTAGGTAAGTATGTAGTGTTTGTTTTTTTTACTTTTAGGAAGGTAACCAGGGTAAACATCGGGTTACTAAGCGCGGCCCTGCGCTTAGTTACCCGATGTTTACCCTGGTTACCGGCATCGTTGGTCGCTGGAGAGCGGTCTGTGTGACAGCTCTCCAGCGACCAAACAGCGACGCTGCAGCGATCCGGATCGTTGTCGGTATCGCTGCAGCGTCGCTTAATGTGAAGGGGCCTTTATAGATCTGTGCTTCAATTGTGTAGGTACCCATAGAAACCAGATAAAAAATATCTATTGTTTGTATTACTGGCTGCATTCCAAAATCTGGAAAAAGCTGCAAAATGGATAAAGGGATTAGGCTGTGGGGTAAATGACTTGCCACTGCTACATCGTAGTGTAATGCCGGGGATGGGGGTCGCACTGTAAGGCTAGGTTCACATTGCGTCAAGTACATGGCGTTAAACGGATCCGTTAAACGCATGTACAGAAAAGGAGCCAAATTTGTGTAAAAATCGTCGTCACGGTAACGCTTGCGTTAACGCATGTGATCGCGTTTTTCTCATTTGGATGTCCGTTAGCAAAGTATCCGTTTGTCTGCGTTTGTCACTGTCAATAAAGTTGTTCTTTTTTTTTTTTTTCTTTTGTCAGCGTCGGGTGTGGGTGCATACACATTCTCCATTTTGAAAGCATTGAGTGAACTTCTGCTAGCAAGATGTTTGTGTCTGAGCTTGTTAGATTTCGCTTGATGCAGTTGCGACTTCGGCAGAGAAAGCGTAGTTCGCAAAGGAGATATTGGATCCACGAAGTGAATTTCTTGCGGAATACATATAGTGCCTTTCACACCCTGTATGTTCAGCTTCGGGAACATCCCTTCAAATTTCAACGCTATCTACGGTGGGATAGTCCTCCTTTAATGGCCGAAATCAGATTTCCTGTCACATGACCACATGGACCACCCTCAAACGCTAATAAAACGTGTGGTTCTATTTGGAAATTTTTCATGATTTGCGTCTGGCTGCATTTGCCATAGCCTTCTATGGCAGAATGAACGCTTCCCTTAGTATTGCGTTAGCTTGGCCGGACCCGAAAACGCTGCAAGCCGCGTTCCAAGGTCCGTCAGAAAAAAACGTTATGTGACAAACGCATGCCAATTTTGGCATGCGTCACGATGCGTCAGACAATGCAAGTCTATGGGCGCGTTAGTATGTGCGTTATATTGCGTTTTCAGTACTTAAAAACGTGTCCGTTAGACGGACTCACCTAGCGCAATGTGAACCTAGCCTAACTCCTAAGGAGTCGCAAAAAGTCACAACCAGATGGAATCTTGGTGCTTGCCTGTATCCTGTGCCATTGATACCAAATCAAAGGTGAATGGGGTCCATTTGGTACCTATTGTGCGACGAAAAGCAAGTCGTGTTGTGGACAAAAGATGCCATGTGCCCCCAACCTGATATAACAAGTGGCATCATTAATAATAATAATAATTATTATTATTATTATCATTATTATTATTAAAACTGCAGAATTGCTTCTAGTGTATTCCCACAACACTTCTCCCTGGAATGAATATTGGATTTGCTATTTATCCATCTCCATCATATAATATACGGCTCTAAATTGGAGTCTCTCTTCACTCTCCCCCTTTTTTCCAGACCATAAGGACACAGTTATTGTTTAACTTTTTGGGGAAAGAAAGCAATTTCACCGTTGTTTTTTGGATTTTTTTTGTATTACCCGTTTGCCATGAGGTGGAAATAAAATGTTAACTTTATGCTGTTGGTACAAAATCTTTTAGGCTTAAAGTCTTTTATGTTGCAGTAATTTTACACAATGAAACATGTTTTATGGACAATCGTCATTTTGTGTCCTGAGAGTAGATTTAGTACTTTATTTTTCCAGACCAATTGTCCGCAAGAAAGAACAGACATGTACTTATTACTGATCAGCTGTCCCATTTAAAAAAAAAACATCATATGGATTTCAACCATGTGCTATCCTCATTTTACTATTTAGATGATGCAATGCCAAACGATCAGTGCCCCTCAACTGTTTGTGAGGGTTGGAACCAGTTCCTTCTACCCCTGCTGGACTCATAAAATTCTCATTTTAATATTAGGCAGGAAAACTTTTGAAAAGGATTATACAGATGTTTCGACATGGATTTCCAAATCAAGTTTCCCAGCCTCATCAGGTCTGAGATTTTTAATAATGCACGTAGCTCTGAATATTAGATGAGGATCTTGACTGCAAACTTGTTTCTGTTCATTCAGGCTGATTTAACTGTGGACTTTCTAAACCAGACAAGATTCTAAAGTTGCTACAAATGAGGAAAAAAAAATAAGTTTCAGCTATTTGCTATTTTTTCGCTATTTGACAGACATTATTCGACACATGATTTTTAATTTTCTAGGGCTGTCATACAATAGACTTGGGAAGTCAAGAAAGTGATGACTGTTCTTGGAGTTTACTCTTTTTATAGAAGGAGACATCACTAGTGCCTGGGATATATGCCATTCATGGTGCGGTCATTGCTCATTATCACACTAGTAAATGGTACCTTATATATCTACTTATCCCTGCACCCGCAATACACATGTAATAATGTGCGAATGTTACTCTCTGCGATACTTCACAGTCTACACTTTAAGCGGGAGTCACAAATAAAGTATGAAAAAAATCGGTCCGTTTTTCATCACAGAGATTCGCAGAAATGTTCCCGAGCAGCGATCCGTAAGTCATCCTTGTGTGCAATGCGAGGATGCGATTTTTTTCTCATCAAAGTATCCGTGTGACATCCGTATGGCGAGATTTTCTCGCCAGCTTGCAAAATGGACATATAATGGATCCATGGCCTCAAATATTCTTGAAAACATATATATAGTCTATATATACACTACTGTTCAAAAGTTTAGGGTCACTTAGAAATTTCCTTATTTTAGAAAGAAAATCATTATTTCCAATGAAGCTAACATTAAATCATTCAGAAATACACTCTATACATTGTTAATGTGGTAAATGACTATTCTAGCTGCAAATGTCTGGTTTGTAATGCAATATCTTCATAGGTGTACAAAGGCCCATTTCGAACAACCATCACTCCAGTGTTCTTATGTTACTTTGTGTTTGCTAACTGTGTAAGAAGGCTAATGGATGGTTAGAATACCCTTGAAAACCCTTGTGCAAGTATCTTAGCACAGCTGAAAACAGTTTGGCTGATTAGAGAACCTATAAACCTGACCTTCCTTTGAGCTAGTTGAGAATCTGGAGCATTACATTTGTTGGTTCCATTAAACTATCAAAATGGCCAGAAAAAAAGAACTTTCACGTGAATCTCAACAGTCTATTCTTGTTTTTAGAAATGAAGGCTATTCCATGTGAGAAATTGCCAAGAAACTGAAGATTTCCTACAACGGTCTGTACTACTCCCTTCAGAGGAGAGCACAAACAGGCTCTAACCAGAGTAGAAAGAGAAGTGGGAGGGATCACTGCACAACTAAGCAACAAGACAAGTACATTACAGTCTGTAGTTTAAGAAATCGACGCCTCACAGGTCCTCAACTGGCAGCTTCATTAAATAGTACATGCAAAATGCCAGTGTCAACGTCTACAGTGAAGAGGCGACTCAGGGATGCTGGCCTTCAGGGCAGAGTGGCAAAGAAAAAGCCATATCTGAGACAGGCTAAGACTACGTTCACATTCCCGTCTTTGGATGCAGCGTCGTGGACGCAACGCACGACGCACGAAAGACGCATGTAAAACGCAGGCTTTTTTGACGCATGCGTTCAACTTTTTTTTATATATAGGGTCTTTTCAGTGTCTAGACACCATCTATACACTTATCCTATTTTTTAATTAAAGAACGCATGCGTCGTACAGCGCACAACAACGCAAGTACTTGCGTCTTCTGCGTTGCCAATACACTTCAATGGGGGGTTTGACGCATCAACGCCGCAAATGTGACACAAGTGCGATGCATGCGTTTTTTAAAAATTTTGGACGCAGAAAAAATGCAACAGGTGCGCCGAAATGACGCATGCGTCGCGAAACGCACCAAAATGCATGACAACGCATGTCCATGCGTCCCCAATGTTAAAGATAGGGACGCATGACACATGCGTTGTTTTGCGGCGACGACGCTGCGTCCAAAGGCGCAAATGTGAACCTACCCTAATAAAAGGAAAAGATTAATATGGGCAAAAGAACACAGACATTGGACAGAGGAAGACTGGAAAAAAGTGCTATGGACACACGAATCCAAGTTTGAGGTGTTTGGATCACACAGAAGAACATTTGTGAGACGCAGAACAACTGAAAAGATGCTGGAAGAGTGCCTGGCACCATCTGTCAAGCATGGTGGAGGTAATGTGATGGTCTGGGGTTGCTTTGGTGCTGCTAAAGTGAGAGATTTGTACAAGGTAAAAGGGAATTTATTTTTTTTTTATTCGTTTATTAGTAACAAAATCAATTATGTTACATACAATGTACAGTTAGATTAAGAAACATAGCATGTAGCATATAAAGTGTACACATTAAACATGTAATAAAAGGTACTTCAATCCACAGTCAGTGTTATCTTGTATTTGTTGCGAATAATAACTTCGTAGTAACACGTATTACATAGGTAAGAAAAAAAACAAAAAACCTAAGACTCTTAAATTAAGTCTATACCTACTCTAGTTGCTAACTAATACGCCGCGTAACCTCGTGCCTGTCCTTCCATGCAATGTCCCCGGCCACCACAAAAAAAAGAAAAAACCCTGACATCTCTAAAGGGTAAGATGGGAAGAATTCCATCGGCCCCATATCTTGTCAAATTTTCCCGGACAGCCTCTGTTCTGATATAGCGTGCGTTCATACGGGATGACGGAGTTAACCAAGTCAATCCAGGCTCTTCTAGATGGACAGGAGCTTCCCATCCACCTCAGCGCTAATACCTTACGCGCCATAAAAAGCGCCTCTCGCAAAAAGATACCAGTGTAGTGATCCCAAGTCTCCTCCTCCCACACTCCAAATATGCAAATTAACGGGTCAAGGGGAACAGGTATCAGCAGCAATGATGTTAATAGTGATGTCACTTCCTTCCAATATTGAAGAATGATAGGACATCCCCATATCATATGTACAAAGTCTGCATCTGACGAGTGGCACCGCACACATTCTGATGTTTGGAATCGACCCATTTTAAAAAGACGTATCGGGGTTAGGTATGCTTGATGTATTATATACAGTTGAGTCATCCTATTATTAACTGATGGGGATACTTTAACCGGAGATTCAAGGATATCCTCCCAATCCTCCCCCTGCATATTGGAAAGCAGTACCCCCCATTTCTCTCTAATGGAGTTGACAGTGGCTGCGGCTCCCGAAGATAGCATATAGGTGTATAAGGAAGAGATAAGACCCTGGGGGCCCTGCGACTTAAGGATTCCTATCAAGGGTAAAGAAGATATAGCCCGACCTGCAGTGGCGTAGGAAGAGGGGTGCGGGGGGGGGGGCGGTCCGCCCCGGGCGGCACAATGCGGGGGGCGGCCGGCGCTGCAGGAGAAGAAAAAAAAAAAGACGCCCCTTTAAATCTTCGGGCGGCGCCGTCCGCCGCCACGACCAGGGCCAGCTCCCCCCACCACCGGACCCCGCCCCCCGCTCTATACTCACCTCTCCTGGTTCCTGCGGCGCCGGCAGCTACAGCGTCCTCTGACTCTGCGACGTCTCAGAGCAGAGGGCGCGATGACGTCACTACTGTGCGCGCCACTCTGCCTCTCTGTCCTGAGCGTCGCAGAGCCGGAGAGACGCTGACTGCACCGGACCTGCGCTAGGAACGGGAGAGGTGAGGATTTTACTTTTTTTTTTTTTTTCTTTATGTCTGACTGTCTGGGGCTGGGGCAATGCTGGACACACTGGGGCAATACTGGAGACCATGGGGCAGATTGCTGGACACACTGGGGCAATACATGAGACCATGGGGCAGATTGCTGGACACACTGGGGCAATACAGGAGACTATGGGGCAGATTGCTGGACACACTGGGGCAATACTGGAGACCATGGGGCAGATTGCTGGACACACTGGGGCAATACTGGAGACCATGGGGCAGAATGCTGGACACACTGGGGCAATACAGGAGACCATGTGGCAGAATGCTGGACACACTGGGGCAATACAGGAGACCATGGGGCAGATTGCTGGACACACTGGGGCAATACAGGAGACCATGGGGCAGATTGCTGGACACACTGGGGCAATACTGGAGACCATGTGGCAGAATGCTGGACACACTGGGGCAATACAGGAGACCATGTGGCAGAATGCTGGACACACTGGGGCAATACAGGAGACCATGGGGCAGATTGCTGGACACACTGGGGCAATACTGGAGACCATGGGGCAGAATGCTGGACACACTGGGGAAATACTGGAGACCATGGGGCAGAATGCTGGACACACTGGGGCAATACAGGAGACTATGGGGCAGATTGCTGGACACACTGAATACTGGAGACCATGGGGCAGATTTCAGGACACATTGAGGCAATGCTGGAGACCCTGGGCAGACTTCTGGACATACTGGGGCAATACTGGAGACCATGGGGCAGATTGCTGGACACACCGGGGCAATACTGAAGACCATGGGGCAGAATGCTGGACACACTGGGGCAATACAGGAGACCATGGGGCAGATTGCTGGATACACCGGGGCAATACTGGAGACCATGGGGCAGAATGCTGGACACACTGGGGCAATACAGGAGACCATGGGGCAGATTGCTGGACACACTGGGGCAATACTGGAGACCCTGGGGCAGATTTCTGGACACATTGAGGCAATGCTGGAGACCCTGGGGCAGACTTCTGGACACACTGGGGCAATGCTGGACACTGGGGCAGATTGCTGGACATACTGGGGGTAATATGCTGGACACACTGGGGCAATGCTGGACACTGGGGGTAATATGCTGGACACACTGGGGCAGACTGCTGGACACACTGGGGAAAGGCTGGACACTGGGGCAGATTGCTGGACACACTGGGGGCAGTGCTGGACATACTGGGGCAGATTGCTGGACACACTGGGGGTAATATGCTGGACACACTGGGGCAGATTGCTGGACAACATGGGGGTAATATGCTGGACACACTGGGGCAGATTGCTGGACAACATGGGGGTAATATGCTGGACACACTGGGGGCAGGACTTGAGGCATGGGCAGAATGTAGATACGGGGCATGATTGGAGACACGGGGCAGGATTGGATCATGGGGCAGGACGGATACGATGGAGGCTGGTGGGGCAGGATGTGGAGATCATATGGGGTAGAATGGATACTCATGAGGGCAGGATGCGAGAACATATGGCTGGAGCCAGGAATGAGAAACGGGGCCAGGGTGGGGAATATTATTACCATAGGGGCTAATTAAGGGATATTATTACTGCAGTGATGTATTTATTTTATTTTTTGAGTATACTGTTTTAAATGGGGGGGCGGTCCTGTTACTGTGCAGAGTGACACTATATCACCTTTTTTTCTTCATGTGATGTAATGTAGAAGTTGTGAAAAATTAAGTAATGTGTTCTGCAAGCGGAGCTCGAGATAACTGTGTTATTTCCTGCAGAAACGAGTCCTGGCTGGAAGGAATGATGGCGGTCTGTGCTGGATTAAAGATGAAGGACTTCACCTAGAGACGTCACTGGTGAGTCAGTGTTACCTATACACTGACACTATACACTGTATACTATATAGAGGTCCTGTGTATAATGTCACCAGTGATCTCTGTATTACCTCTACACAGACACTGCATACTAAGTACAGATCTCCTGTGAATACTGGCACTTATGGTGATAGTATTGTGGGGTTTTTTTTATTACTGATCAGTATTGTAGTATTCAGTCACTATGTGGTGGTAATATGTGGTCTGGAAATGGTGTTGTGGTATTTGTCCCTTGTATGTAGTATTATTCGGTCACTATGTGGCCTGGTCATGGTGTGGTGGTATTAAGTCACAGGTGTGGCATGTGGGGGTGACACCATTAGGCCCAGTTTAAGTTCTACAAAACAGGAAAACCATTTTTGGTAACCTTTGTGTGTATTGAGCCGGGGGGGGGGGGGGGCGCCAAACTCGGGAACAGCCCCGGGCGGCAAAAGCTCTAGCTACGCCTCTGCCGACCTGTGCCCACGTGCCTCATATATGTTTGAACGACTGACCTCAGCTGTAAGTACTGAAAGAATTGGGATCTCGGTATATCATATTTAGTTTGCAATTGCTCAAAAGACGCAAAGACCCCTCCATCATACAAATCACCTATTGAAAAAACCCCATGCCTCATCCAGAAATCTGCCGATGGGTGGTTCAGTAGAGTGGAGAAATAACTATTGTTCCATAGGGGCATCTCTGCTATAATATCTACATATCCCGTATTTTTTTTAATTTGTCTCCAAACTAAACGCGCCAGACGGAGCAGGGGTAGTAGTCGGGGAGCACTAATTTTCTCCGCCTCCAAAAAGTTTAATGGGCAATCAATTTGAGCCGAATGAATTAAATGATTTTCCGAATTGGGGAGGCAATTATTGGGCATCCACTGATAGAGAGCTTTTGCCTGACCGGCCAAGTAATATAAATAAAAATCCGGGAGCGCCGCTCCTCCTCCCTGTTTTGGCCTCTGCAGTGTAGACAGTTTGAGCTTAGGTCTAGATTTCCCCCATATGAAGGTGGTAAGTTGAGAGTTTAGTGTCGCGAAAAAGGACCTAGGCACCGGCGTGGCACTGTGTTGGAGGCAGTAACTGAGTTTGGGAAGCAAAATCATTTTAATTAAATTAATACGACCAGCCACGGATAAAGGGAGTTTGCTCCAGGCCGCAAACTTAGATTTGACTAATTCTAACAGCGGAAATATATTGAGTTGCAAGTCAGTTCTACCATGCTGAGATATGTATATACCCAGATATTTAAAACTAGACACAACAGGAAGGGGGGACAAAGTCTCTAGATCAGGCATTGGAGAGTGGGAAAGGGGCATCAACGCGGATTTGTCCCAGTTTATATATAAACCTGAATATCTACTAAAGTTATCTATAGTGGCTATTACCCGCGGCAACGTTTCCTCCACCTGATCCATGAATATTACCATGTCATCAGCATATAGGCCAATGGTATCTACACGATCAGCTATGTGTATTCCCTTAATGGCAGAAGAGGATCTTATTTGTATCGCCAATGCTTCCAATGCCAGGGCGAAGAGGGCCGGAGAAAGAGGGCATCCCTGGCGCGTCCCCCTATACAAAGAAAAGGGTTTAGAGATGGAACCATTTATAATAATCCAAGCCCTAGGCTTCATATACAGCAGTCCCACCGATTTAAGAAATTTATCACCAAAGCCGTATTTTTTCAAGCATGCTAATAAAAAGGGCCACTCAAGGGAATCAAAGGCCTTGGCTGCGTCCAGCGACGCCAATGCCCAAGAGTTATCCAATACCAGTGAGCTATATTGGACCACCGATTGGACTCGTCTAAAGTTAATGGAAGTATTTTTAACAGGCATGAAGCCTGTTTGGTCTGGGTGAATGAGGTTTAGTATAATCGAGTTCAGCCTGGTGGCCAGGATCTTGGTGAAGATCTTATTATCTACATTGACCAGTGATATAGGCCAATAAGATCCACAATCCAGTGGGTCCTTCCCCTCCTTTTTGAGTATAATGATATTCGCCTCATAGAAGGTGTCCGGCATAAAGTCTCCTCCCTGCATCCCCTGGTACACCCTCAGCAGGAGTGGCGCTAAAATATCATGATATTTTCTATATAATTCAACGGGAAAACCGTCCGGACCAGGAGCTTTCCCAGAGGCCATATCCGTCAAAGCTTGCTCGACCTCCTCCAAGGTGAACTCAGCGTCCATAAAGGCACGCTGAGCTGGGTCTAATTCAGGGAATGTCACATCTGATAAATAATCTAAGTTCCCCAGAACATCAAAGTCACACTTAGATGTGTATAACGACTCATAATAGTCGTGAAAACAATGAAGAATTTCCTCTGTTGAGGATACTAATGAGCCATCTGGTGTTCGAATTTGCAATATAGTGTTGGATACATTATGTTGTCATACCAAGAAAGCTAAAAATTTGCTAGCTTGATTTCCCATCTCAAAGAAGGACTAGCAAGCAAAAAATAGTTTAGATTTCGTGTCTATGTGTTGGTCATATAGCCTCTGAGAAGTTTGCCACGCAAGTCTGTTATTATTAGTTGGATTAGATACAAATACCGACTCCGAGTCCTTCAGCTGTCGCTCCATCTCATCGTCTCTCTCGAGGTCGCCCTTTTTATGTACGATATCGTAGAAGATAGACACCCTCTTAAATATGCCTTAAGGGCATCCCAAAATATATTACTGTTTTGGGGTCCAGAATGGGATGAGAGGAAGCATTTTAACTGTCCCACAGTCCTATCACTCGAGTCAATTATTTAAGCCAGAATGGGTTTAATTTCCAAGCTATATTGTCTCTGGATTGCCCATATTTGAGTTTGAGAATGACCGGGCTGTGATCAGATATTCCCCTGTTACCATGCTCAACATTGTCTACCCACGTTGCCAACTCCCTTGATCCAAATATATAATCCAGGTGGGAAAGAGTACGTCTGGTAGATGAATGACAGGTATAACCTTTTACCCCAGGATGACGTATCCTCCATAAATCCAACCATCCACTCCCTTCCATAAACAGAGCCAGCTGGGATGATGCCTGAGAGGGTGGTTCCCCTACCAACTCTCCACCCAATCTCAATCGGTCACGGTGATTATCCATAACTAGATTGAAATCTCCCATACATATAACATTCGCATCTGGAAAACTCAGGGCAAAACTCATTGCCTTTCTAAGAATAGATACATTAGCCGGCGGGGGATTATAAATACATAATATGACACATTCTCGAGAATTAATTGACGCGTGGACAAAGACGAACCGGCCTTCAGAATCCCTCCTAGCCTCCCTCACCTCCCACCTGACATCCTTATGAATCAGTAGTGAGACCCCTCTGGAGTAACTGGTGTGAAACGCATGTATGGACCATTGTACCCATGGTTTTTGTGTACACCGAGCCGTATCTCTATTTAAGTGTGTCTCCACCAGCGCCACTATGTGAGGATGGTAACGTTTAATCAGCGAAAATACTTTGATCTTTTTCTGAGGAGATTTAATACCACACACATTCCAGGCCATGCATATCAGTTCAGACCCCATACTCACTCATCAAAATATAATAACACACAGGAGAAGAGCTGCTGTCCGGGTAAGGCCTAGGAACAACACACGGAGGGCAAGAGAACCATTGGCGGCGATTTCTACCTATAGAACAAAATAAACCAACATTGAAAACATGTAAAAAAGAACAGAACAAAAACCCAACAGTGTAGGAGCATAGTCCAGCGCTCCTATTGGTAAATAAAATTGGGGATACCCTCGCTAAACTCAGCGTCCGGTATTGTTGTTAAGTTGACATCCACAAAAAGAGCTCTATTACGCGATTGCCAGCATAAATGTATTAGGGTTTCTTTGTATTAGGGATTTTGTGGACCCGTAGCCACTCAGACGCCTCCTCCGGATTAGTGAAAAAAAATAGATGAGCCCTCATAAACAACTTGCAGACGGGCTGGATAAATCATGGAGTATATGACATTCTGGTCTCTCAGTTGTTTCTTAACCTCCATGAATCTTGCTCGCTGTTTCTGAAGCTCCATTGAAAAATCCGGAAAGATTGATATTGTGGCATTGTGGAGTTTAATGGGACTTTTTTTGTCGTGCCAGTCGTAAAATGGTGTCCCTGTCTTTGCAGTTGAGAAGACGCCAAGAACGGTCTTGGCGGAGCTCCGGGAGGGAGGGGTCTTGTGAGGACCCTATGAGCCCTCTCCACAGCAAATGTTGAGGAGAATTCACCTCCCAGAGAAGTTTTAAGCCAATCTTCCAGAAATTCCTCCGGTTGTTATCCCTCCGTTCGCTCCGGTAGACCAATGATTCGGATGTTGTTCCGACGCAGTCTATTCTCTAAATCATCTGCTTTCTGTTTCCAAGCATTTATTGAGCCAGCCACTTTTGTCAATTTAGTTTCCATAGGCACGATGGTATCTTCTATTTGTGACACTCTCGTTTCCACCTCTGTGATGCGTCCTCCCATAGTTTGCATGTCTTGTCTAAGACGGCCCACTTCAGTGTGCACATCTTCTATTTTTTCAGTGAGAGAAGATCTGGTTAGAGAGATAGCCTGCTTTAGTTGTTCAGAGGCTTGCTTAAGGGTTAACTCATCCTGTTAACTAAAGATTATAATTATCCTGTTCCCCCTCCTCATTACTATCAGAGGGACGGCCTTTACGTTATGTCTGTGAGGAGCTACCCCGAAGAGTCCGCACGCCCTCCGAGGAGTCCTCTCTGGCAAATTTTTTAAGTCTGTCAGCGGCTCCTGATCCTTTGGCGTGCTGCATAGCTGACATGAATAAGAGGCGCAGGAGAACTGCCCGATGTATATTATGGAGTGGTGCAGAAATAAAGACAGCAGGGCCCGCAGGGAGCTGTATATGCTTAAAATCGTTATTAGGCAGTCTTAAGAACACTAAATGTATCCAATATGTCTGGAGAGGGGGAGAAATCCCACAATGCCGACAGAAGGGGCAATAGGAGGGGGCCAGACCCTCCAAATTACAAGCACCAGTGGGGACAGATATCTCCCAAACAGGGGAACGCAGGGCCCAATCTTCCAGGGCGCTCACTGCTTGTCCCCTCAACAAAAAGTCCAGGATATGTGCTCACCTTCCCAGTAGTGCTGCAGACGTGGACTTCTGCGTCGCGTCTCCACCGTCAGAGAGCGCGCTTATAAGTAAGTTGCCTCCGCTGCCGACACCGCCCTGTAGGTCTCTCCGTCCAGCACCTCAAAGACTGCCTCCTGCAGCATGCACACCGGAGATCCCAGACCACCGGGGGGGAGACTCCAGTGCTGATGAGGCCGGCGCCGCTCTGCGTATCAGGGCGCGCGCCTGCAAGATGGCCGCCCCCTCAATCCGGTCCTCGTGCTCCCACAGGCTCCTCTGACCTCCGCTCTCCGGTAGCGTGCACACCAGGAATCCCCAGAGCACCAGGGGGAGTCCCCGGCTCTGATGGAAGTTCGGCGCCGCTCTGTGTGTCAGAGCACGCGCCTGCAAGATGGCCGCCGCCTCACTCCGGTCGTGTTCCCGCAGGTTCCGCCGACCTCCGCTCTCCTCCACACTCCCTCCGCTCCCTCACTGCCGCCAGGTACCTTCCAAGGTCCAGAGGGACCATAAATCAGTCCAGAAATCCGGGCAGAATGGGGTCTAAATAGCAGGATTTCTGCAGGATAATAGGAGCTCTCCCTGGGTACGTCTGCTTCCTTCAGCTACATAGCCACGCCCCGTAAAAGGGATTTTGAATAAGGAAGGCTATCACTCCATTTTCCATCGCCATGCCATACTCTGTGGACAGTGCTTGATTGGAGCCAATTTCATCCTACAACAGGACAATTACCCAAAGCACACCTCCAAATTATGCAAGAACTATTTAGGGAAGCAGCAGGCAGCTGGTCTTCTATCTGTAATGGAGTGGCCGGCGCAGTCACCAGATCTCAACCACATTGAGCTATTGTTGGAGCAACTTGACCTTATGGTACGCAAAAAGTGCCCATCAAGCCTAACCAACTTGTGGGAGGCGCTTCTGAAAGCATGGGGGAAAATTTCTCCAGATTAACTCAGCAAATTAACGGCTAGAATGCCAAAGGTCTGCAATGCTGTAATTGCTGCAAAGAGAGCATTCTTTGACAAAAGCATAGTTTGAAGGAGAAAATTATTATTTCAAATAAAAATATTTTTTTTGAACCTTGTCAATGTCTGGACTAGATTTTTAATTCATTTGGCAACTCATTTGATTAATAAAACTATGAGTTTTCATGTAAAACACACAATTGTCTGGGTGACCCTAAACTTTTGAATGGTAGTGTTTATATATATATATATATATATATATATCAGTGAGATGTCTCGGACTAATAATGTTAGTAGTGTGTATGTGTGTGTAAAATTTTGGAGCTGTAGGTGTTAATTTAAAGGATTACTTCACGGAAAAAACTGGAGTGAGCGCTCCCGCAATTTTCTCCGCCAGAGAGGGAAAGCCAGTGCGTGAGGGCAGATATTAATAGCCTAGAGAGGGGCCATGGTTATTGCCCCCAGCTAAAAAATTCTGCCCCCAGCCACCCCAGAAAAGGCGCATCTGTAAGATGTGCCTATTCCGGCACTTAGCCTCTCTTTTCCCATTGCCCTGTGGCAGTGGCATATGGGGTAATAAGGGTTTAATGTCACCTTGCTATTGTAAGGTGACATTAAGCCTGGTTAATAATGGAGAGGTGTCAATAAGACCTATCTATTATTCATCCAATAGTATGAAAGGGTTAAAAATACTCACACACATTAAGAATAAAGTCTTTTAATGAAATAATTAAACGCACAGGTTTAACATCTTTATTGCACTCTCAATCCAAGCGAAGTCCTCGTTCTTCTGTAAAAAAATCCAAAATAAAAAAGCAACAATATCCCATACCTGTCTGTCGTACAGTCAAGTCCCACGCTGCAATCCATCTCAAGGGGTTAAATAGTTTACAACCCGAAGAAGTGCTAATGCTACCGGCCGGGCTGTAAACCATGGAGGAATGAATGAAAAGCTGCCTGCGCAGCATACCCGCCTGACTGGACATGAACTCATTAGCGTGGGAAAGTTTCTGAACATTTTCCCACGCTGTCAAGTTCACCGCGTCAGGCAGGGAGTCAGTGCAGCCTAAGACTGTCCAGGAGTTCCTGTGCCTCCTGCAGCACACTTTCAGCCGTGCTCACATTCCACTGCAGAAACTCCTCGGGTTTCCCCAGCACGTCTTTGGACACTAGGACAGTCTCTGGTGGTGTGTCTGCTACGGTGTCCATCACAGCTGGTGTACTTTTTAACATTTTATAATGGGGAGCTTGGGCTTTTAATTTTTGCCTTTTATGTTTATGACATGTTGATACAGAAGAATATGATGAAGTGGTATTTTTCTCTTCTGCTTAACCTGTATCTCTTTCATTCTTTACACAATCATGTAATTTGACATGATAGAGGAAACAAAAAGATTTGGTTAAGAAAACTAACATTTTTGTATTCCTCACTTTTTACTATATTTGTGCATTATATCATTTGCATTGATTTTTGTGATGCACTTTTGTTAAATAGATTTTATTTATATATTCTGAGTAAACTCCGGCTTGCAAATCTACAATAATAGATTTAAGAGTTGTTCAAGACTACATATATTCCATGGGAACAGTGAATCATTACAGGAGGCACTGCCACTTTTGCACTAAGAGGCAGAAACAAGATCAAAGTGGAGAAGTTAATGAAAGCAGGAAAGCTGAGCAAACAAGGTACGTGGATGACACCTCAAGCTATTCCGTGAATTTCGTTCAAGATTCAGAACATGGGATTTTGAAAAACTAGTTGGACTTTTTTTTTTTACCCCAATAAGTACATTTACCTTATGGAGGTGCAGTCACCTGCCATACTCATGAATAGTTTTCTTCAACATCTAGGCGACACAAGTGACCGTTCTGTTTGGACAAAGAACACTATTTTCTTTCAAAATTCTCTTTAATATGGGAAAAAGGAGGTATAACAGGAGCAAACAAATGTAAAAGGCTTAACTCATCCTGCTGGAAATCAGTACAGCCTCTAAATATATCCCCAGTGTGTAGAAAATATGACCAAATTTATAGATTGGAAGTGATTGCTCATTGTGTTTTCTAATATAGAAACCCTCGGCTAAATTCAATAAGTTTGGATTATATTTATTCACCATTTAAAGAAGACCTGTCACCTTTTGCCGAGTTTTTGCTCTTTTTTCTTTTTCTTTTCTGCTGCCGACTATGCCATTTTTTAAATCTGCCATATGGTTTCACAGATATGGGAGTTATATTTTAGAGCTAGTTTTTATGGTCTTTACATGTAGGCGGCGCGCATGGTTAATATGGCAGAGCAGCCTAAAACATGCCCTCAAAGAATCCCAGGAGCTAATCCCCTTGTAAATACCATAAAAATTAGTAGTAGATAGAAAGACTCATATCTCTGAAACCAATTGGCAGATTAAAGAAACAAACATATCATTCGTAAAAAAAATATTTTATTCCTTGCTATCCTTCTTTTTCTACAGCAGGGTCCCCGCTGATTTTGTACCAGTCTGTATTTGTGTAATGCCTTATATGTTTTGTTACATAAATTTTATTATGTTATGTACCATAAACTGTGTCAGCAGTATTTACTTATTCAGTGCCCTGGATTTAAAAGGAAACCTGGCAACGACTCTGAAATACCCTTCTAAATACCTATGTTTCCCCCTAGTAAAATAACACCTATACTCTCCACTGCTGCAGTTCCAGGAATGTTGGCTCTGGCTTTCCCATGGCTCGCATGACATTGTTATGTTAAGTGATCCCTGGGCCAATTAGAGCTGGCTTCACTCTCCTCTCCTTCAGATGGAATTGACATCTAGAGGAAGTTAATGCTGTTGTGGCTCTCTCACTTCCCCCTGTGGTCTTCCTGTGTCAGAAGGAGATGAGAGTGATGCAAGCACTGACTGGCCACAGGGATCACTTAACATAACAATGTCACACCATAGATGCAGTGGAGAGGTGGTACCAACACTGCTGAATTGGCAACGGCGATGAGTATATTATTTTGCTGGGTGGAAACATAGTAATTCAGAAGTGTTGTCCAAGTAGTGGACAACGCTTTTAACCTGCAGACTAACCCTATATCTGGAGGTCAAACGCATTATCAAACCTTGTTTTTAAAAGAAATAATTATCCTACCCCAGCTCCCTTAGTCCCACCTTGGAAGTAAACACAAGATCAATGTTTTTCTTAAGGACACCTTATAGAAATATGAAACCTCCCATGGAATACTAAGGAGCTCCTAAAATTTAGTTTAATATATTTTGAAAAAGGTGGGGGAAGAAACCTCCAGTGATGAAATCAAGAAGGAAAGTTATCTTTTTTGTAAAAAAAAAAAAAAAATGAAAAAACTTTTATTCGGTACAGTAGTACATTAAAAACGACATGGATCCTGGTCACCACAACCTGATATATTTTGAGGACTAGATTTGAGTAATGCAGTAGAAGTCATTAAGTTACATTTTGATGCTAGCTTTCTGGCAGGGACATTTTGGAAGCTAAGTAAAGTGAATTCCTGTATGCTCCGTATGAGTTGTTCCAGACGATCTTCTATCATAGATAAGTGGAGAATAGTGACAATTTTCAGCCCTGCAGAACATAGTTACGTAGTACGGTTGAAAAAAGACCTGTCTGTACAGTTCAATGAGAGCAATGAGAAAGGATACTGGGAGTGAGGTATAGGTATGTCCACAGTGCATGATCCAGTCTGCACTGAAAAGCAGATTTTCCAGTCCGTCCCCCTGGACAGCACAACAGGTGGTCGTCCTTCCTTGACCTATGACAGGATATGATCACAGAGAGGTTAAAAGGCCGCTCCCGCCTCCACTCCCAAGTGTTTTTTCCTGTCCCTACAGGGTACAGTCATGTGAGAGGTATTCCTACAGTGAAGAAATCTTATCCTGTGGACCCAAATCCAGCTTTCTTTGCCTCATTCTTTGGAGCTTGGTTTAGCCAAATGAGCAACAATGCTCTGATTGGCCCAGTATTATTTCTGTTTCAGAACAGGAATGTCAATTCAGCTACTGTCCATGTTCTGTCTAGCTAAAAGTAGTCAGACTTGGCCCTTAATTGCTAAAGCCAGGATGCTCTTTCATAATTTTGGTTGACGGGAGACATATGTTTATTGAGTTCACTCTATAACACAACATACTACAGATCTGGGAGTAAAATACAAACCGTGAGGTAGATTCAAAGATTTTTCCTGACTCCACATACAGCAATTGGACTAGTTCCCTTAATCAACAATTTTTTTTTTTTACTTACTGACTGATGACTATTTGTTTGAGAGCGCCCGGTGCATTCTGGGATACTCAAACAAAGTGTCAGCAGAGCAGGGGGCAGAGGCTCTTGTCACTACAACAGCCCCTGCCCCTCCCTGAAATGGTCATTTCAGTGGCTGGGCTAGTCTTTGATCTATCTTTACGCTGTGCACTGTATGATGTGCACAGTGACAGCGCCCCCTCTCTTGTCAGCTCAGATATGAAGTAGTGAGTCGGCAACAAAGAGGTTTTATAATAATCGGCGTGCAGGAGATCAGCACCACCCTTCAGGAGACCTCACTGGTCTCTGCCAGGAATTGTAAAACTGCTGGGTTGGCGGCTCATTACTGCACATCAGAACCGACAAATGAATGGTGCACACAGTGCACAGTGTAAAGACAGAGTAAGGACTAGCTTTGTTTCAGGTAGGGGGCATGGTCTGTAGCACTGGCCGCAGCCTAAGATCCCTCCGCCAATGACACAATGATAATTCACTTGAGCATCCCAGAATGCACTAGGGGCTCTCAAATGAATCGTCATCATACAAGATGTAAAAAATTAAAATAGACTATGTTATGCTCAAAGAAGGTGGTACACATGGTTCTTAGACCCACTGTGTCACAGACCGGACTTACCCTGGAGGGGCGTGACTAAGCAGCTACCTTGGTGTTCACTAGAGCCTCTAGTGGTGGGTGAGGTCAGGCTTGTGCAGCTGGAAGCTGTGCCAAGGGTCTAGGCGGTTTACTGTACTGTGTACAGTTTTGGGCACTAGTGCTCAGGAAGGATATAATGGAACTAAAGGGAGTACAGAGGAGGGCAACAAAATTAATAAAGGGGATGGGGGAACTACAATACCCAGAGAGACTAGCAAAATTAGGATTATTTAGTCTAGAAAAAAGACAACTGAGGGGCGATCTTATAACCATGTATAAGTATATAAGGAGACAATACAAATATCTCTCCGAGGATCTGTTTATACCAAGGAATGTGACGTCACAAGGGGGCATTCTCTGCGTCTGGAGGAAAGAAGGGTTTTCCCACCAACATAGAAGAGGATTCTTTACTGTTAGGGCAGTGAGAATCTGGAATTCCTTGCCTGAGGAGGTGGTGATGGTGAACTCAGTCGAGGGGTTCAAGAGAGGCCTGGATGTCTTCCTGGAGCGTAACAATATTGTATGTTACAGTTATTAGGTTCTTTAGAAGGACGTAGATCTGGAGATTTATTCTGACGGAATATAGGATGATCTGGAAGAACAAATGTCTTTTTTCGGCCTTGCTAACTATGTTACTATGTTACTCAGATTAATAGACAGGGCAGGACAGCCACTCGGAGAGGTTTGCCTGTGGAGACCGGATGTCCACAGGAAAAGGTTCAAACTGTGCGACAGGATGGCCACATGGGTAGGTTAGACACCCTGGTCTTAGGAGACAGTTCAGGTACCACCGATGCGGTTTCAGGGTACGGAAACAAAGACATGAACAAGGAATAACTATATTGGACTAATGGGAAACAGGATAATGTTCACGCTCTGGCCTATCCGGGACTAGGGGACCTCAAAACTCACTAATAGTACACCTTACTAACTAATGATTCACTACATTGCTCAGCGAATCCCTAGATTAGAGGGAGTCTTTTCTATAAGTTGCCTCCCAGCTATTAGCTGGGAGACATCTTGCAAGTGTACTAAATTATACTAAATGCCTCTCAGCAACAAGCTGAGGGCATTTATTATAAGTGCGCTGGCCCTTTAAGAACCGGGGAGCACAGCCGACGCACCCAGAGATACAATCCTGAGAGTACACTTTTTCCAGATGAAGGAAAAAATCCTAAAATATCTAAAAGAACAAAAGGTGTTTCCCGATCCATATGGCAGCCTGAAAGTCTTCCCAGATCTGTCAAAACTCACCCTGGACGCCAGACGCTCCTTCTCCGTCACCTCTGCCCTCAGGGATAGAGGCATTCTTTACAACTGGGGGTTCCCTCTTAATCTCCTGATCCGCTACCAAGGCAAGACTATCCCTATCTTCTCCCCAGAGGAAGGTTCCAATTTCCTAAAGTCTATCTCAAAACCAGGACAAAACAATGGAAAGCGATAAACTTTTTACCGCCTACCAGGTTCTCTTCATGCCCATACTGGGTTTCACTAATACCCGTCCACGAGTAATACCCCAAGCGTTTAGTAGCGATTCACTTTTGAGTGACTGGCCTATGTTCGTTTTTATGTTTTCTGTATTTCATTGTATTTACTCTGTTTCTTTCCACAGGTTGATTCCAGCCGTTTCTCGTTACTTGTATTCAAACATTTGAACACCTTATAATTGTTATCGTCTGTTATTGGTACACAGGTATTCACTAACCACTCTTGCACCCTTTCCAGACTGGAACCAACATGAGCGTTAAACTCACCTCTTACAATGTTAAAGGCCTAAACAGCCCATGCAAGAGGTTTTCCCTCTGGAGGGAACTAGAAAAGTCCCATTCCGACATCGTGTGTATCCAAGAGTCTAAATTTATGCTTAATAACCACCCACAATTCAAACACACTAAGTTCCCCCATATCTTCTCAGCCTGCGGCCCACAGAAAAAAGCTGGGGTAATTACTATGATCAGTTCCTCCACTCCCTTTGAACTTATTAATGAATATAAAGACACCAATGGTAGATACCTCATATTAATTTGTAAAATTAACGAGCAACTATGCACCCTAGTAAACATTTATGCCCCGAACCAGAAACAAATCCGATTCCTAAACAAACTCTTGAAAACTGTCTCCAAAGTTAGAGAACGAGAACTATTTCTTGTCGGAGACTTCAACATCACACCGGATAGTACAGTAGACTCTTCCTCACACACTCGAAGTCCCTCGGAAAATCTAAATCAGTGGATTTTTAAAAACGAACTATTTGACGTATTCCGGCGCCTCAACACGTCGTCAAGAGAATACACTTTCTTTTCCGACGTCCACCAGTCCGCGTCTCGGATTGATTTCATCCTCACAGACGTATTCACTCTACCTGGACTTTTAGATGTTTCCATAGGAAAAAAATATTTTTCGGACCATGCCCCGGTTTTTAGCCTAATTCAACTAGGTCCCCCTCTTAGGAAAGCTAACATGTGGAAGTGTAACTCTAACATCATCCACAATCCCACCCATAAACAGAACATAGAGAAAGCCATCTCCCAATTCTTCCTAGAGAACAAATCTTCCTCTACCAACCCTTTCAACAATTGGTGTTCCCACAAAGCCGTACTCAGAGGCACCCTCATCGATATTTCGTCCAAAATTAAAAAAGAGACTAGAAGGAAGATCATAGAAATCCAAACCCTAATTCATAATAAAGAATCTGAAATTTTAGCCCAACAAACTCAATCATCCTCTCTCCAATCCAAACTTATGGACTTCAGACTAAAACTCAAATCCCTTACCTCCATTCCCTACGATGCCGCTGTAAAGTCCTCGAAATATAAATACTACTCCGCACTTAACAAACCAACATCCTATATGTCAAAAAGAATTAATAGTAAAAGAATCCAAAACAGAATCAACAGAATTATAGCCACCTCTAAAAATGCTACCTTGACCCACCCCCAAGACATTGCAAATGAATTTGCTAAATTCTATCAAAAATTATATAACCTTAAACCAACCCCCTACCGAAACCAAAAGGTAACCCTGAACTAATGACCAACTACCGCCCCATTTCTCTTATCAATACTGACATAAAACTATTCTCCAAAATTTTAGCCAACAGTACCTTTCTCCCGAACCTACTGCCCAACGATCAAATGGGATTTACCCAAGGGAGACAACCCTCAGATGCTACGAGGAGATCAATAAACGCCATTAGGTACGCCAATTCAACCAAAACTCCCACAGCACTAATCTCTCTTGACGCTGAGAAGGCCTTCGATCGACTTGATTGGGGCTTTCTTCGGTGCACTCTCTTTAAATTTGGATTTAACCAACAACTGGTGACCACTATTATGGCTCTTTATTCCAACCCAAGCGCTAAAATTTTGTCCAATAATCACACCTCTAACTCCTTTTCCATCTCAAATGGCACTAGACAGGGGTGCCCCCTATTACCCCTATTCTTTAACCTAGCTCTTGAACCCCTAGCCGAACGAATACGAAGCAATGAACAAATTAAAGGTATTCATACCCGACATAAAGAACACAAAATCAGCCTATTTGCTGATGACATCATACTGACGCTTACTGACCCTCACAACTCTACATCTGAGGTCTTCAGAGAACTAGATAAATTCTCAGATTTATCTAACTACAAAATCAATCAGTCTAAATCGAATATTCTTCCCCTTAACCTTGAAACCAATCAATTAGATGTAATAAAGAAAATGACATCTCTAAACTGGTGTGATAAGGAAATTCCCTATTTAGGAATCTCTCTCTGTAGTAACCTCCAGTACATGATAAAGGCAAACCTGAGTAAAATAACTGACTCAATAAGCAAAGACTTCACAATTTTCAAAGAGAGAGAGCTTTCATGGTGGGGGAAAAATTACACTCTTAAAACATTTATCCTCCCAAAAATTCTTTATGTCCTCCGATGCCTTCCTCTGCCTGTACCCATCATCCTTTTGACAAATATTCAATCTATATTGAACACGTTCTTATGGGGAGGAAAAAGAGCCAGAACCTCTACCCTTTCTTTATATAAGAAAAAAAGCAACGGGGGCATGGGCCTTCCCAATATCATTGCACATTACCAACCCTGCTGATCAAACAGAGCGCTCATTGGATTCTTCAACATGACCGTCCAACTTGGTTCGACCTAGAACTATATTTATATAACGGTAAACAACTAAGCAATATCATCTCACAAGCAATCTCAAACCACCTTCCCAACTCTAACGCCCATCACTTATTCCTTGCCATTGCCCAAGCATGGCGTAAATTCTCCAAACCAAAGAGAAGGACACAAAAATTTTATATCCTAAAAAATTTACCCCTCACTCTCATTTTCCGCCTTGCCAACAAAACTCTCCCCGCCATTTGGCTAGAATTGAAAATCTTAAAACTGGGGGATATCCACAATGGCTCTAATTTCCTAGATTTCATATCACTGAGGAAAAAATTCCATATCCCCTCCTCCCTATTCACAGAATTCATCCTCCTAAAAGACAATGTATATACATTCCTCAACACAAAAATGAACTTCACACATGCTTCCATAAAAGTTCTAAATAACCCCCACCACAAAAATTTCTGGAGCCATGGCTTCCTTTACGACTCCTTCAACAATGACGAAACCATGCTAAAATCCCCCTACATGACCACCTGGGAAAAAAACATGAACTCTACCTTCTCCCCAGAACATTGGAAAGATGCTCTCACAACAACCTACAACTCCACTATTTCATTTCCACTCCAAGAGACACACTTCAAAATAATCAGTAGATGGTATCTCACTCCGGCAAAATTGGCTCACTTCGGTCCCTCAACGTCCCCTCTCTGCTGGAGAGATTGCGGTTTTAAGGGAGACCTAATCCACATGCTTTGGGAATGCCCTAAAGTCAAAACTTTTTGGACTTTGATTTCCAATAATTTTAATAGACTCTCCTACAAAGTCTTTACCCTTACCCCCCAAATGGCCCTCCTATCCATTAACTTGGATGATTTGGACTTAACTCTCCAAGCTCTTCTCATTCATCTATGTCTTGTAGCAAAAAACATCATTACTCTACACTGGAAAAATAAAACACTACCCAATCCGGATATTATTTTACAATTATTCCAGCAACATAGATCCCACGAACTGAAATTCACTTCTATCAACAACCAGTTTGGAAAATGTTGCAAGAAGTGGAACAAATGGGACAAGGCTTTTCCGCCTCCCATCACTTGATCCATTCGCCTCTAACATATAGATGCAATATCACTTAATTCCATATTTTATTCTATCCATTAATTAAATGTTTAGTGTGAAATGCTTATGTTTAAATCCTGTTCACATATGATTGGCCTTAAATGGCTTGCAATCAATTCAAAGTTCAAAGTTCTTTGAAAAATTTGTCTACTACAGTGGGGCAAAAAAGTATTTAGTCAGTCAGCAATAGTGCAAGTTCCACCACTTAAAAAGATGAGAGGCATCTGTAATTTACATCATAGGTAGACCTCAACTATGGGAGACAAACTGAGAAAAAAAAATCCAGATAATCACATTGTCTGGTTTTTTATCATTTTTTTTGCATGTTATGGTGGAAAATAAGTATTTGGTCCGAAACAAACAATCAAGATTTCTGGCTCTCACAGACCTGTAACTTCTTCTTTAAGAGTCTCCTCTTTCCTCCACTCATTACCTGTAGTAATGGCACCTGTTTAAACTTGTTATCAGTATAAAAAGACACCTGTGCACACCCTCAAACAGTCTGACTCCAAACTCCACTATGGTGAAGACCAAAGAGCTGTCAAAGGACACCAGAAACAAAATTGTAGCCCTGCACCAGGCTGGGAAAACTGAATCTGCAATAGCCAACCAGCTTGGAGTGAAGAAATCAACAGTGGGAGCAATAATTAGAAAATGGAAGACATACAAGACCACTGATAATCTCCCTCGATCTGGGGCTCCACGCAAAATCCCACCCCGTGGGGTCAGAATGATCACAAGAACGGTGAGCAAAAATCCCAGAACCACACGGGGAGACCTAGTGAATGAACTGCAGAGAGCTGGGACCAATGTAACAAGGCCTACCATAAGTAACACACTACGCCACCATGGACTTAGATCCTGCAGTGCCAGACGTGTCCCACTGCTTAAGCCAGTACATGTCTGGGCCCATCTGAAGTTTGCTAGAGAGCATTTGGATGATCCAGAGGAGTTTTGGGAGAATGTCCTATGGTCTGATGAAACCAAACTGGAACTGTTTGGTAGAAACACAACTTGTCGTGTTTGGAGGAAAAAGAATACCGAGTTGCATCCATCAAACACCATACCTACTGTAAAGCATGGTGGTGGAAACATCATGCTTTGGGGCTGTTTCTCTGCAAAGCGGCCAGGACGACTGATCCGGGTACATGAAAGAATGAATGGGGCCATGTATCGTGAGATTTTGAGTGCAAACCTCCTTCCATCAGCAAGGGCATTGAAGATGAAACGTGGCTGGGTCTTTCAACATGACAATGATCCAAAGCACACCGCCAGGGCAACGAAGGAGTGGCTTCGTAAGAAGCATTTCAAGGTCCTGGAGTGGCCTAGCCAGTCTCCAGATCTCAACCCTATAGAAAACCTTTGGAGGGAGTTGAAAGTCCGTGTTGCCAAGCGAAAAGCCGAAAACATCACTGCTCTAGAGGAGATCTGCATGGAGGAATGGGCCAACATACCAACAACAGTGTGTGGCAACCTTGTGAAGACTTACAGAAAACGTTTGACCTCTGTCATTGCCAACAAAGGATATATTACAAAGTATTGAGATGAAATTTTGTTTCTGACCAAATACTTATTTTCCACCATAATATGCAAATAAAATGTTAAAAAAACCGACAATGTGATTTTCTGGATTTTTTTTTCTCAGTTTGTCTCCCATAGTTGAGGTCTACCTATGATGTAAATTACAGACGCCTCTCATCTTTTTAAGTGGTGGAACTTGCACTATTGCTGACTGACTAAATACTTTTTTGCCCCACTGTATATGCTATAATACAATGAATGTTCTCCTTCTTATTGTAATAACTACAAGGTTTTTTTTTGTTATACTTGTATAATCGATCCTATCCCTACCCCTCCCCTTCCTCCCCTCCCCCTTCTCCCCTCCCACATTCCCTCCCGGCCCTATAATATAATAATAAAATCTTTGGAAAAAGAACAGGGGAGCACGTGTGTACTAGACGCACCGCTGGATTCTATGGCTTGCACATGAGAAAGCAGGACGGACATGCCAGAAGACCACGCTGCGGGGCTGGGGCTGTGAGTAAGGCGACATCTCTGCGTGAAGGGACAAGGGGGACACCATACAGGGGCACCGGCAGCAGCGCGACACACTAGCAGTTAGAGTAGTTAGGGAACTGTTTTAAAGCAAATATAATTAGAAAATAGCTTAGATTATGGCATCAAATAAATAGGGATTTAGATAAAAATTACTTTTGCCTTTGGACCACCCCTTTAAGCCATGTTCTTAACTATCTATGTTTCTGCTGTCTCTCCTATGATGCTCATGCCACATGCAGTATTCCTGAGACTACCACCTCACAGTTTTTTTCCTTCAGTTTGTAGTTTAATTCTTTACATTTATTCTTAAGGATCCCCCACCTACCTCAACAGCTGGATCATCACTAGCCTCCTGCAGTAAGTTATCAACCCGTTCCATCACATGCCCAACAATGGCACCAGGGAGACCGCAAACCAATTGGGAAATTCAAATGCAGGATCTTTTTCTTCTTGAAGATAAAACCTGTGTGTCAGAGGCATCCCTCTACCTATTGAAAACACATCCACATATGGCTAGAGTGAGCATGCACGTATGAGGGAGCTGTAATAGATAGCTGTTGGCTGAACGAGCATTCGACTGACGCCTATTGAAATTATATGTGCACCTAATATAAATAAATGAGATTGATCCAAACCATAAAATATATTTAAAATGCAAATATAAATTATATAAACGTAAAAACTAAAGCATGGCTTCAGCAAGGCAATAGTATGTTACAATGAAAATGAAGAGGTCAGCATGCCATTGCTTCTATCTTGGAGCATGCCATCATAGAGAATTTCCTTCTTGTTTACCAATCCCCTGATGAACCACTGCCATTAGAGGGGAAAAACTTGGGATGGACATTAGAACATCAATGACTGACCGTAGGACTTCAACGATAAGTACCCTTAGACATCATTTATGTCTTCTATGTGTATTAAATATGGGTTATGATCATATTCCTGTGTCTTTATATCAGTTTTGGGCCATCAGCTATGTCCCCGTGTCACTCATAATATGTATACTTGAGGGATATTTTGCACATGCACTTTATCAGAGGTTGTATCCATTATTATGAACTTCCTTGCACATGCACTTTATTAATATGATTATACCTATAATTTGAATTTATATCCCATACCTCTAAACATGTATCTATACACACAGTGTACCATACCTTTTTTTATTGACATTTAGTTTTCTATATGATTTTCTGCTTCCATTTTGGGATCTTGCCATTGTACAGGATCCCTTGTGACACAATTGTAAATCCTTAAATGTCACAAACTTGATTTATGTTGGTCCTTTTTGTAAAGCAATTTTTCACAAACACTGCACATACACTGGTCTTGTTGTTTTCCAGTATAAGTCTATTTATCTCATTATTGATATGCGTACACTGGTCTTGTTATTTTCCAGTATAATTCTATTTATCTCATTATTGACATGCACCTTCTAATTTAGAATTGTTACATAACCACTGCATATTTATGTAAGAAAGAATAAATACATTTTTATTATCACCATTGATCATTAATTTCGCTTTCCCCCCCTTTTTTCTCTTCTGTTTGCTATATTTCCTGAGGGTCACTTCTACACCAGGTCCTGGGCTTACGTGCACAAAAAATATTGGGTGAGATGAAAATTGGTGGTCTGAATAAAAATTGTGGTGGCAGCAGAACCACTTGCTGGAAAGTCACCATCCCTGCTACTTTCTCCTATTATCCTTGAGCTGTCCACAGGCAAAAGTCTTCATGGAGACCTGCTTGGTTCACATCTTTCTTCATCTCCACTACAATGCAAAGGAGCTCTAGCTTGTCTTCTTCTCCCAATGACAGTGTTGTTGTTTCTCTGATGTCCCTTGTAATGAATATGCAAGCATCTCCACTCCCGTAGGTGTGGAGGGAATATTCATTACCTTAATGAGCGGTGCCACGTGATTGCTCAGCACAGGAAGAGCAACTGGAAGCTGGCACCAATGAGATGCCATGAGGGCACGCTGGAGGGTTAGGATTTTTTTGGGGTTTTTTTTGTAATAGGAAACATGCATACAATGATGGGAGGGGGGGAGCCACGCATACGAGGACAGGACAGGGGAGCAACGCATACTAGGACGGGGAGCCACGCATACCAGGACGGGGGGAGCCACACATACAAGGATAGCGACAGGGGGAGCCATGCATACCAGGACAGGGATGACGGGACAATGCATACCCAGCTTATACTCGAGTCAATAAGCTTACCCAGTTTTCAGTGGCAAAATTAGGTATCAAGATCCCTGCTGCAGACTTACACCAGCAGTCTGTGCACTTGTCACAGAAGGACAGAGAGAGAAGCGCTGCAGTAAGCTTACCTGCTGGAGCGCAGGACCTGAAACACGTGACCTCCAGGGGAGTAGACAGAGGCAGAGCCAGACGCCGAGTGGCGGCGGTGATCAGCGGAGCCAGAGAGTAGTCTGAACCTGCCGAAGTCAAGCCGGGAGGTCGAAGTAGTGCCAAAAGGGTGAGACGTAAGCATGGTCGGGACGTAGCAAAAAGGTCTGGGAGATGAAGCTAGCGGTGCAGTACAAATGGGGCAGATGGGAGGGAAGTTAGAGTGCCAAGCCGAAAGTCAGAGCCAGAAACAGACAATAAGCACAGAATCACAAGGCAAAGCACAGAACAAGAAAACAGACCAAGTCATACACAAGAAAGCAACTGGACAACAGTATGCAAGCACACCAGGGGGCCAGACACAGCCAAGACAGATGTATCACTGACAAGGATCCCCAGATAAAGGCGGGTAAATAAAGCACTCCCCAAACCAGGATGAGGCTATACAAATTAACCTCGAGAGGACAGGGAAGGAACCCTGTCCACAACCATGACATTAGGTGCCTTGGCTTATACTCGGGTCGGCTTATACTCGAGTTATGAGGACTAGAGAAGTGGACCCTCTGGGTCACGGCTTCAGAGCCCCCGAGGGCGAGCGGACCAGATGGAGCCACCCCCTGTACAGGGAGCGTTAGGGACAGGCCCAAGGAAGGTGAAGCAGCAGCTGCCGGAACCAAAGGGACGACTGAGGATAGGACTGAGGGAGAACAGAAGATGGAGGAAGGTCATGGCTACAGAGGAGACCAATATGGCGGAGGCACAAGACGGACGGCGGCAGCAAAGATAAAGTACTGACCAGTAAGATGAAAACACACGTTTGACGGAACACGACAGGAACACAGGACTGGTAGGCACGGCAGGAACTCAGGACTAGTAGGTACTGCGGGAACACAGGACTGGTGGGCATGGCAGGAAACACAGGACTGGCTGGAACGGCAGGAACACAGGACTGGAAGGCACAGCAGGAACGGCAGGAACACAGGACTGGTAGGCCTCCTTGAAGCCCCAGCGATGAAAGGAGCGCGTCTGCGCATGCGTGGACCGCAGAATGGATGAGCGCCGGAGAAGCTGGAAGACGGAGAGCAGGAAGGAGCATCGGGAGCGCGCCGGCCGGACAGGTAAGTATGAGAAAGCGGCATAACACGAGTATATACGGTAACTATTGTTTATCACGTCTTTGGGAAGCTGAGTTCAAATTTGCTAGCCACACGCAGGTCTAATTACTGCCCACCTGTTCTCAATTGTGAAATCACTTAAATACAGTAGAACCTACCTGACAAAGTGAAGTAGACCAAAAGTTCCTCAAAAGCTAGACATCATTCCACAATCCAATGAAATTCTGGAACATATGAGAAACAAAGTAATGGGACCTATCAGTCTTAAAAAGGTTATAAAGCCATTTCTAAAATTTTTGGACTACAGCAAATCACAGAGAGAGCCATTATCCACAAGTGAAAACATGAAACAGTGGTGAACCTTCCCAGGAGTGGCTGGCTGACTAAAATTACCCAAAGAGCACAGCAACGACTCATCCAAGAGGTCACAAAAGACCCCACAACCACAACCTCATCCAAAGAACTGCAGACCTCAGTTAAGATCACTGTTCATGACTCCACCATACGAAAGAAACTGGGCAATATTTGTCTGCATGGCAGAGTTCTAAGACGAAAACCACTGCTGAGCAATAAGAATATAAATGCTCGTCTCAGTTTTCCAGAAAACATCTTGATGATCCTCAAGACTTTTGGGAGACTGAAGAGACAAAAGTTGAACTTTTTGAAAGGTGTATGATATTGCGTTGATCCAGGGAACTAGTCTGATTGCCGTATGTGGAGACGGGAAGGATTTTTTTCCCCAATGTGAAGTTCACTGTTTGCCACATGGGTTTTTTTTTTTTTGCTTTCCTCTGGATCACCATGATAGGGCATGATAGGTTAGGCTATGGGTTAAACTAGATGGACGTAGGCTATATGCACACGTTGCAGATTTGACTGTGGAATTTTCTGTGCAGATTCTGCATTTCTTGGCAGGTAACGCAGGTCAGAGTCTGCACCTTTTTTTGGTATGTGCACACGTTGCAGATTTTTGTGCTGATTTCTTCCTTTTTTTACCCCTGCAGATTTCTATTATAGAGTGGGTGCAGAAACGCAGCAGTTCTGAACAAAGAATTGACATGGTCCTTTTTTGAACCTGTTGCTTTTTCCTTGCAGATTTTTCTGCACCATTAGCACAGCACTTTTTTTGCCATTGATTTACATTGTACTGTAAATCACTTGCAGATCTACAGCGTTTCTGCGTGGAAAAAAAAGCTGCAGATCTGCAGGAAATCTGCAACGTGTGCACATACCCTTAATAACTATGTTAATAACTATGTTACATTACATCTAGCGTAGAACTAACACAGGATTTCAAAAAAGGAACATACCAACAGTAAAATATGGTGGTGGTATTGTGATGGTCTAGGGCTGTTTTGCTGCTTCAGGACCTGGAAGACTTGCTATGGTAAATGGTAAGGCCAGACTCACACTAAACATATAAAATATCGGTCCGAGTCTTCCTGCCGAGAGTCGCACAAGTGTAATGCGAGTGTCAAGAGGGGGGGCTGTAGGAACGCAGTCAAACGAAAGCTCCCCATGACTGTATTGCCAAGGGAACTTAGGGGAGCATCTTTTGAAATAAAGCAGGGATGGTGGGGACTGGTTTAAGGGATGGGAGGGAAAGGGGATGGTCCGAGATTTTAGGGGCAGGTTGTGGGGAAAGTGCGGGAAAGGGGGCCATTACCTGTTAGGATCGAAGCTGTGAAGCCCACCAACCCACCCTTGTGTTTAGTTCTTGCTTTGGGTACTTTGTATGATTTGGTGGTGGAGTAGTAAGGGAATTTAGGAGTTAAATAAGTCCTTTTGTAGGGGCTCGTGTTGTACTGTTGTCACAGTGGCTGGTTGGTGGGGGGCGGGGTTCTTGGAGTTGGTGTTTTATGGGGCTGATCTGGCTTTGGTTTACTGGCTCTGGACGGGAATTTTACCTCGGGAGCTTTGGGGTTGGTTTGCCCGGTAAACGGGTTACATGGTGCCCTCGAGCTGGTGGTTACGACTGAGGGTAAAGAAGGGTTTTCGCTTCAAAAAGTTGGTTTGGGCTTTTGCCTATTAGGTGCCAGATTTATTAGCTCCAAGAACCCTCTCCTTAAGTTTTATACAAATGTATAAATGGTTGTTTATGTTTGTTATTAATAAAATGGCCGCTGTGGCCAAATTATCCAAAGAAATAATTGTCATGTCTTAATTGAGGGGAAGAAACACTTCTTTGGTGAAAATGATCGGGGGGCGTAGGTACTGTGCAGTATCTCGAAGGTCTAATCTTGGGATACGCAGTCATGCGAATACAATCTGATTTTTCACACCTAGCATCCGATTTGCATCCGAATCCAGTGCAATTGCAATCTGATTGCAATGCGATTTTAACATGAGCTTTTACATACAGCAATTCTCTATGTCATTTACACATTGTTTTCAAAGGAAATATTCTTTAAAACACACATATATATAATAGAATAAAAGCTGTCAATTCATGTGCCGCGTACAGCAAAATCATAGAGTGACAGGTTAGACTAGAATAGATAGAATAGATATATACACATAGAATACATAGATACAGTTGTGCTCAAAAGTTTACATACTCCGGCAAAATTTTGGCTTTTTTGGCCTTTTTTCAGAGAATATGAATGATAACACCAAAACATTTTCTCCGCTCATGGTTAGTGATTGGGTGAAGCCATTTATTGTCAAACTACTGTGTTTTCTCTTTTTTAAATCATAATGACAACCCAAAACATCCAAATGATCCTGATCGAAAGTTCACATACCCCATTTCTTAATACCGTGTATTGCCCACTCTAACATCAATAACAGCTTGAAGTCTTTTGTGGTAGTTGTGGATGAGGTTCTTTATTTTCTCAAATGGTAAAGCTGCCTACTCTTCTTGGTAAAAAGCCTCTAGTTCCTGTAAATTCCTGGACTGTCTAACATGAACTGCACACTTGAGATCTCCCCAGAGTGGCTCAATGATATTGAGGTCAGAAGACTGAGATGGCCACTCCAGAATCTTCCCACCCTGTTCACGCTGACGTCACATAGGTGAAGCGAGTCCATTGGCTGTGAACTCCCAGGACCTGTCTATATACTGTATCTGTGGATTATATGTGTGTTTACTGTATGTAATCCATCTCTTCTATCCTGTCGGCTCCTGCTGTGATTTTACAGTACACGGCAGATGAATTGCCGCCTTTTCTTCTATCTATCTATCTATCTATCTATCTATCTATCTATCTATCTATCTATCTATCTATCATAAATATATAAATATAAATGTGTGTCTCTGACATCTACAGTTGTGGCCAAAAGTATTATCACCCCTGCAATTCTGTCAGATAATACTCAATTTCTTCCTGAAAATTATTGCAAACACAAATTCTTTGTTATTATTATCTTCATTTAATTTGTCTTAAATGAAAAAAACACAAAAAGAATTGTCCTAAAGCCAAATTGGATAGAATTCCACACCAAACATAAAAAAGGGGGTGGACGAAAGTATTGGCACTGTTCGAAAAATCATGTGATGCTTCTCTAATTTGTGTAATTAACAGCACCTGTAACTTACCTGTGGTGCCTAACAGGTGTTGGCAATAACTAAATCACACTTGCAGCCAGTTAACATGGATTAAAGTTGACTCAACCTCTGTCCTGTGTCCCTGTGTGTACCACATTGAGCATGGAGAAAAGAAAGAAGACCAAAGAACTGTCTGAGTACCTGAGAAACCAAATTGTGAGGAAGCATGAGCAATCTCAAGGCTACAAGTCCATCTCCAAAAACGTGAATGTTCCTGTGTCTACCGTGTGCAGTGTCATTAAGAAGTTTAAAGCCCATGGCACTGTGGCTAACCTCCCTAGATGTGGACGGAAAAGAAAAATTGACAAGAGATTTCAACGCAAGATTGTGTGGATATTGGATAAAGAACCTCGACTAACATCCAAACAAGTTCAAGCTGCCCTGCAGTCCAAGGGTACAACAGTGTCAACCCGAACTATCCGTCGGCATCTGAATGAAAAGGGACTGTATGGTAGGAGACCCACTTCTTACCTCGACACATAAAAAAGCCAAGCTGGAGTTTGCCAAAACTTACCTGAAAAAGCCTAAAACGTTTTGGAAGAATGTTCTCTGGTCAGATGAGACAAAAGTAGAGCTTTTTGGGCAAAGGCATTAACATAGAGTTTACAGGAGAAAAAAAGAGGCATTCAAAGAAAAGAACACGGTCCCTACAGTCAAACATGGCGGAGGTTCCCTGATGTTTTGGGGTTGCTTTGCTGCCTCTGGCACTGGACTGCTTGACCGTGTGCATGGCATTATGAAGTCTGAAGACTACCAACAAATTTTGCAGCATAATGTAGGGCCCAGTGTGAGAAAGCTGGGTCTCCCTCAGAGGTCATGGGTCTTCCAGCAGGACAATGACCCAAAACACACTTCAAAAAGCACTAGAAAATGGTTTGAGAGAAAGCACTGGAGACTTCTAAGGTGGCCAGCAATGAGTCCAGACCTGAATCCCATAGAACACCTGTGGAGAGATCTAAAAATGGCAGTTTGGAGAAGGGCCGCGCTTAGTAACCCGATGTTTACCCTGGTTACCATCCTAAAAGTAAAAAAAACAAACAGTACATACTTACCTACCGCTGTCTGTCCCCGGCGCTGTGCTCTGCACTCCTCCTGTACTGGCTGTGAGCGTCGGTCAGCCGGAAAGCAGAGCAGTGACGTCACCGCTCTGCTTTCCGGCCGCTGTGCTCACAGCCAGTACAGGAGGAGTGCAGAGAAGCAGAGCGCCGGGGACAGACAGCGTTAGGTAAGTATGTACTGTTTGTTTTTTTTACTTTTAGGATGGTAACCAGGGTAAACATCGGGTTACTAAGCGCGGCCCTGCGCTTAGTTACCCGATGTTTACCCTGGTTACCGGCATCGTTGGTCGCTGGAGAGCGGTCTGTGTGACAGCTCTCCAGCGACCAAACAGCGACGCTGCAGCGATCCGGATCGTTGTCGGTATCGCTGCAGTGTCGCTTAATGTGAAGGGGCCTTTAGGAACCTTGAGTACTGCTGAAATTATTTTGTAACCTTGGTCAGATCTGTGCCTTGCCACAATTCTGTCTCTGACCTCCTTGGCCAGTTCCTTTGACCTCATGATTCTCATTTGGTCATGCACTGTGAGCTGTGAGGTTTTGTATAGACAGGTGTGTGCCTTTCCAAATCAAGTCCTATCACTTTAATTAAATACAGCTGGACTCCAATGAGGGAGTAAAACCATCTCAAGGAGGATCACAAGGAAATGGAAAGCATGTGACTTAAATATGAATGTCTGAGCAAAGAGTCTGAACGGTCTGCACAGTGGCTCAGTGGGTGTATTATTTAAGCCCAAAGATAAAAAAGATTATGTACTGTATATATATCTCAAATATACAGGATGTCTTCCAAGGTATGTGTCTATAAGTGAATGGTTCACTACAGTAATAGAGAGAGATGGAGTATGAAAAAAGCTTTTCAAAGGGTTTAAAAGTGTGAACCTTATTTGTTAAGAGGGTTGCTAGAAGAATAAGAATAAGTGTCCCAGTAAGTATACAATGACTTCAATAGTGTAGCAGCCCAAGTTTTTCAAATGTGACAATTAAACATTTGAGGAAAAACATGCTAAGACATTACCTTAAGGTGGTGGCGGCACCCCGATGCGCGTTTCGCGTGTAGCTTTGTCTAAGGGGAAGTGCGTCTTTGAAAAACTTGGGCTGGTACACTATTGAAGTCATTGTATACTTACTGGGAAACTTGGTCTTATTCTTCTAGCAACCCTCTTAATAAATAAGGTTCATACTTTTAAACACTTTGAAAAGCTTTTTTCATACTCCATCTCTCTCTGTTACTGTAGTGATCCATTCACTTCTAGACACATAGCTTGGAAGACATCCTGTATATTTGAGATCTATATACATAATCTTTTTTATCTTTCGGCTTAAATAATACACCCTTTTGAGAAGCTTTGTTTTTGGCTCTCCTAACCTTCATTCCTTTAATATAATGAGCCCTGGATGTTGTACATGTTACCAATTATAGTATTTATTGAAAATTCTACTTGCATTTTTACATCATGGCAACTCATTACCTTATTTTGGTGGTTCTTTTTGCATAGTCTTATCCCCATCCATCAGGTGCCGGGCCTCTCTGACCTTTTCCTCAATAAGGGCAGACAAAGTACACCTGCGCCAGAGCCGCAGCGTGACTACAAGAAGAGGACATCATCATAAGAAGATGGGAGGCCCCGGACCAGACCGCAGTGCCCATTGGACCAGAACCAGACTGGGACCGCCCCTGGGTGAGTATAATCTAACCTCTTTTTCTCATCTTTCAGGATACATCGGGGGCTTATCTACAGCATTCCGGAATGCTGTAGATAAGCCCCTGATGCTGGTGGGCTTAGCTCACCTTTGATTTTGGGGGTTACAGGTTCCCTTTAAGCATTATTATTTGATGTTACCACTGAGGTCACCACTTATGGTCATGTATACCTATCTGTTGTTTGTTTGTTTGTTTCTTTCATTGGTGGTGCTACCATTTTGTAGGTTATAACAGGATCATGGAGGGTGAGCCGACGTGAAGGGTGGTGCCATATTGTTTACCAGGGTGCCAACCTCCATGGCAAGGCAGGGAAAATTTTAGGCAAAAACTAGGGTCAGCATCCCTTCTACCCACATCTGTGATCTTCCCTAATTGACAAGCTATGCATCATTTTTGTCTGACCTCACCAAATAGCGTCCATTTTTATCTAATTTTTGTTTAGGTGTATGTGAATGGTTAATCACTGATATTTGAGTTACATACCCCCCTGTATTTGACACGATTAACTTTCTATGTTTATTGTGATTTTGTGTTGAGGTTTCCTCTTGGTAACGTATACCTGCTTGTTGTGGTTTACTACTCACGGTGGTACTACTTCTTTGCATGGCATTACAGGGTCAATTAGGGTGAGACAACATTGAGCGGGGGCACCATATCGCTTCTACTCATGTTTTGTGAACAATCCCTGTGTGATAAAAGTTCGCCATTTTAATACTGATCAATTAAAGTTGTTGTAAATAGTAGGAGGATTTTTTTTACTTTTTTTGATTTTCATGAAACTTAAGTCCAATCTGCAGGTATCATATTATAAAGCAGGGGGAGATGGGTAGATTGTGTCATGATCCAGACCGGGTTTTGAGTCCTGTCTTCCCTTTTCCTGGTCTGATCATGTCAGGGGTTAATTTTTCTCAGCCTCAGTCTGATCTCAGGTTTGCTATTTATCTCCGCTGCATTCTGCAGGCGGTGTCAGTTATAGCTTCTGCCTACGGCGTGAGTAGCTGACTCTGGTTATATCCTGATTTGTCCTGCTGCGATTCCTGACTGTTTCCATGTCTGTTCATTCCCTTTCCCCCATTTTCCCTTCGTGTTTGGACTCTCTGGTACATGACTCGGCTTTGTCTCTGACCTGACTCTGTCTTTTGCTCCTGGTACTTCTGCTTCCATCTGGTATTGACCCTCTGGCGCGTCTCTGACTCTGAGTTGATTCTCCCATTTGTACTACATTACTCTCCTGGTTTTGATGCGGCTTGTTTGATTACCCTGTTGCCACCTGGTGGTGGCCTCGCTGCAGCGCTGCAGGTCTGCATAGCTACAGAGTGATAATATGGTCGAGCCTTAACTGTGCTTGAATAAAGGTAATGGCCTCATGCAATCACTCGATACACAAAATCCATTCTTAAATAGACATGGTGATGGCCAGAATAAATCAGAGTAATTCTAAATCTAGAATTGTATTAGTTGGTGCCAATAAAAAGTTCAAGACAATTATAAAATCATGGGTCCGTGGAAGTCTACACTCCCTGACAGAAGTTTTGTCGCTTATCCATGTTATGTAAATACAAGCTTATAACCTGATGTTAAATTCATCCATTGGTTGTATAAATTATTCATTTGAAATATGAAACCCTCCGAAATGTGGTTTAGGTTAAGAAAATAAATTGGCATCAGTGCAGAAACATTGATCAGTTAATGGACACAGAATGGTCAGATTTTGGCAAGACAAAAGTTTTGTCACCTGGTCATATAATGCATCCAATCCTAGTTTACTTCCTCACCTGTGCTTAGCAAATGATCGGTTAATTAGTGTGTGTGTTTAAAAAGAAACCCAGCACCCCAGACCTTCACTTGAACTGTAACTTGAGCTATGACAACATGCCAAAAATCTACCCTGCGACCAAAGCCTGGATTATCAAGAGGCTGAAGACCAGATCCACTGCAGACGTGGCTGGCACCTTTAATGTGTCTCAGCGTCAAGTACAAAGAATTAAAAAAAAATTGAAGAGACTGGAGATGTGTTTGACAAGTCCAGGTACATCAGACTCCACAAGACAACTGCTAAGGAGGAATGTTTGTTGGTTAGAAAATCCAAAGAAAGCCCCTCTTCCACTGCAGCAGAGCTCCAACAGGCCTGGTCACCTCAAGTCCATGTGTCAACAAGAACAGTTTGTAGGATTCTGTCTCGAAGTGGCCTCCATGGTCGAATCAGTGCCCAGAAGCCAGCACTAAACAAAAGGCAAATAAAAAACCGTGTGGAATTTGCAAAGTCCCACAGCCTGCTAAACAGATGGACGCTGGAAATGTGCCAGAAGGTGGGTTTCTCTGATGGATCTTCAGTAGAATTACACCACAGCCCCCGCAAATACTGCAGGAGACCTACTGGAGCCCATATGGATCCAAAATGCACCCAGAAAACAGTTAAATTTGGTGCTGGAAAGATCATGGTCTGGGGTTACATTCAGTGTGGGGGTGTGCGAAACATTTGCAAGGTGGAAGGCAATATCAATAGCCTAAAATATCAAGAAGTATTAGCTACCTCTTATATTCCAAATCATAAAAGGGGTCAAATTCTGCAGCAGGATGGTGCTCCATCTCATACATCCATCTCTACGACAAAGTTTCTCCAGGCAAAAAAGATCAAGGTGCTCAAAGACTGGCCAGCCCAGTCACCAGACATGAACATCATTGAGCATGTTTGGGGTAGGATGAAAGACGAAGCTTGGAAGACCAAAACAAAGAATTTAGATGAACTCTGGGAGGCATGTAAGACTGCATTTTTTGCTATTCCTGATGACTTCATTAATAAATTGTATGAATCATTGTTGAACCGCATGGATGCACTCCTTCAAGCTCATGGAAGTCACACAAAATATTAAATATGACTCTAATAGCACCACAGCTTCATTCACCAATGTTATGCAACATATACTGTATTTGTATTTTAAGGTTTTTATTTGTTTGAATATCACATTACTTTCTGTGGGCGACAAAACTTTTGTCTTGCCAAAATCTGACCATTCTGTGTCCATTAACTGTTCAATATTTCTGCATTGATGCCAATTTATTTTCTTAACCTAAAGCACATTTCGGAGGGTTTCAGCTTTCAAAAGAATAATTTATACCACCAATGGATGAATTTAACGTCAGGTTATAGGCTTTTATTTACATAACATGGATAAGCGACATAACTTCTGTCAGGAAGTGTATACCTAATATATTACAAACAGAACAAGAATCTAGATAATACAAAGTACAATAGAAGGATAATTATATCAGCCCGGCTTTCAGACGAAAAATACAAAACATGATGGAGGACATCAGACACATAAAGCCCGATTGTTCATCATTGCATTTCCAACATTTTTTGGAGTGAATACCTCTAAGGCCTGTCCCACACGTCCAGATAATTCCGGTACCGCAAAAATCGGTACCGGAGTTATCCGTGTCCGTGTGCTCTCGTGGCACATCAGTGTGGCACACGTGCGGCAGCCGTGTGCTGACTGGGTACCACACGCACCGTGCAGGAGACAGCGCTAGAGTTAAGCGCTGTCCCCTGCTTTGGGTGCTGAATCCAGAATTCATTCCTTCTTCCCAGCAGCGTTCGCTGGAGCGAATGAATGAAAAATCTTTTTTTTTTTTTTGCGGTGTAAATAAAGTTCCCGGTAATCTCCTCCCTCCCACCCCCTGTGCGCCCGCCCGCTGGCATTAAAATACTTACCCAGCTCCCTCGATGCTTCCTCTCAGTGTCGCAGCTCTTCCTGTATGAGCAGTCACGTGGTGCCGCTTATTACAGTGATGAATATGCGGCTCCACCCCTATGCTATGAAAGCTCTTGCAGCAGGAGAATGAAAGCAGATTTATTTATTAATTTTACATTCCTATATAGCACCATTTCTTCCACAGCGCTTTACAGACATCATCACTGTCCCCATTGGAGGCTCACAATCTAAACTGCCTATCAGTCTTTGATATATGGGAGGAAATCAACTAAATCGCAAAGTTGAAAAATCACAGAAAAAAAGCAGACATGATTACCTGCTCAGGCCTCCAAACAAATGCACTGACAGGGTGCAGCGGAACCGATTAATGATGGCAAAAACACAGGCGCAGCAATACTGATATAGCAATCACTCTCAACCTACCAATCCATGGAGGGGGTGATTGCACAAAAGATAAAAAATAATAGTCTGTATGTGGCGTTATTCACACAGGCAATGCAGAGCATCTGGCTAACAACCTATTAGTAACGCACATACAGGCGGGCCGCCCAGTGCTACAAAAAGCCTGCTATGTGAACAGAGGTCACAGTTTACAGAGCCATCTGGGTCCAACTGCACCCTGTAAGAAAAAAATATATCAATGTATGTAAAGGTATTAGATAATATTGGGGCCACAATACGTAAGCTGGCAACCCGCGTCAAGGGTCCTTACACTTGCCAGTCCTACCGCTAAACGAAAAGTTGCTTATATTCATGCTGTCTAATTAAAGAAATTATATAACATGAGAATACCCCTTTAAAGAAGCACTCCCATCAAAGTTTTTATCCTCTTAATTAGGGATAGGCGACCCGAACACATAGGAACCGCACCGAACACATAGTTCGGTAAACAAGGACCCGAACGCGGGTAACGTCACTGCGCGAACACTGCCAGAAAAAGCCAAATACTGCCGAGTGCAGTGAACACTGCCGGAAGGTAATGAGCGGCCCTGGAAGCAGATGCAGCCGGGAGACAGCGGGACGGGAGGACGTGGTGCTGGACAGGTAAATATAATTATAATATTTATTATTAGTTTTATTCTTTCTTTTGCAGCCCCCCACGCCCCATCCCATATCTGTAAAGTCCAAGTCCAGGGTTCGGACGCAAGTTCGCGTCATCTCCAGCCCAGAACTCGAACTTTACAAAAAAATTTTGGCGAACCTGCCGATCCCGATAATTGGAGGAGTTCGCCCATCACTACTATTAATATATTGCAGTCATCATATTATATAGCACTGTGTACTTACAATTGCTCATTTCTACCTTTCTACCCAGTTAATTCTTCTTTGATTGGAGTGCATCTTTACGTCATGCGCACTTCTACTAGTCACGGAATTAATTTGCCTTTTGTAAGTATTGTCTGGTGAATAAGAAAATGATGACTATCCTTTCAATTTGAGTTCTCTGTAAATGTCATAAATGTGTCCATTCCCCAGAGCTTTTCCCATACCTTGTTTATGAGAAAACATTATATTAGCATAGGGAAGCTTGGTCTTGACATTTGTATACTTTTGCTTGCACTGTGAAAACAGGAATGTATGAGCAGGCAAAACTGTGTAACAGATTAGTTCATATACATTACATACCTGCCTGCAGACAGCTGGCTCCCAGCCCACCATAAGCACACACTAAAGGGGAATAAGCTGCTGTTAGTGCTGCCTGAATGCAAACTTCTTCATTTTGCTTCTTTCTATTCTAGAAATAAAGAAGGTGCTGTGGAGCCTGGCTACAGCCTCCAAGTATGAGCGATGTGCCAATGTTTCTTGTATGCCATGTCAAAATAGCAGAATTGTTTTGTTTTATACTGTCTCTTTAAGAGACCACTTAGAGTGTGATCCATGCCCTTAGGGCTTGTGGCCATAACCGTATTATTGGTCTGAGCACGATCTGACAAAACATCGGATTCCACTTGGACCAATGTTATTCTATAGAACCGTGCACATTTGATCCAATATTCAGATCACACTTGGTCATGCAAGTCAATGAGTGCGTGTAAACCATCGGACTGCATTCTGATGACATATGTGTGCAGTCCAATTTTCAAGCACTCACAGAATGGATCCATTTTCTCACGCCTGAGAGAATCGTATTGCACCATGCCGACACTATGATCAGAGTGTCACTTCCATAATTGATCTGATTTTCTCTGTTGGCAAAAAATACACTGGTCTGCACCTAACCTGACTCCCACAGAAAGTAGTGGGCTCCTTCTATGTTCCAGACATGTTTTACGTGTTACACCCAGTTTATTATTAATGTAATGTTTTGGGTGATATAGTGATTAATACCTGGTGCTGTTTAACAATGGGGTAACTCACTGTGGGCACATTGCACTAGAAATTGTTAATGTAGGGTCCTATGTAGGAGGGAGACCCCTAAGTGATGGTGGTTATGCTAACAATGCGCCATACTGGAGTGCATGGACTTAATAGTCCCACTAGAAGTAGAGAAGATGTTTCAGTACGGATGAAGAAGGATTAGTTAGGGCCAAGCTAATGGGCTGCATGACCTGGCTTCAGCAGCACCCCCCGAGAGAGCAGAGAGCATCCTTCTATGGATCTAGAACCTGCGGAATAACTGAACATCATGGCAATATATCTGGAGCAGTATCTGCCAGGGTAAGTTGTTGGAGAATTCACTACATTACTGCACACGTTATCTTCTGCTGACAAAACATTACAAAACTATAGAAAACTTAGAAACCTTCACCTGAAAGAAGTGAGAACCATATTGCCTGGTTTGTACTGCAGATAATGCTGGATGAACATATGTCTTACAGCACACATGGAGTTTTTATGACAGTTTTTGATACATTTTCTTTTATTTTCCCATACATGAGTGGTTACAAAAGAGAGGAGCATCAGTTTTTCCTTCATGATCTATTCAAGGCTACAAATGTGAAAAGAGCATTTTTTTTCTTCCAAAAAGCAAAAAATGAAGTCGGCCCTAGAGGAAGGCAAGCATGCTCTAGACCAAGCTGGTATCCCAATACCAGATGTTACCCACCCCTTACCACCACGAAGGAATGGAGAGACTTCCCCAGGACAAGAAGCCAGCACACGCGTGTCACCTGACTACGTTCAAATGTTTTAAGGACGTTTGAGGCTTGACCATGGTTTGAGGGGATTGGTCCTAATGGTTAAAGAATGTTTTGGTTAAGTTGCAATGTTCCTTCTTTTTTTTCTCTCTTTCTGGTGGTTGATAAAAGTGCTACCACCTGGACCCTACATAGGGCCACAATCGCTGGTTAGCTAATACCACCCTATTGAACACTATTTCACATGAGTTAATTAGAGCCTGGATTAATGAATCTCACCGTGTATAAATGATTACATTATACTATCGCTGATCAAATTAATTCACTACAGTCTTCTTCAGCTATTACACTTGTTCAAATTACCTTACCTGATTTTAGATGACATAGAGGTGTATTATGAGCTGAGGTTTGGCTCTCGGGGTTAACACATGTTGCCTAATTCCAGTGATTACTGTGCATAATGGGTATTTCACCCATCTAGTCTTATGCTTTTTTCTATTTGTCTATGTCTATTCCCCCTCCCCTCTTTTTCTATTGTTTTTCCACAGAATTGTTCACATTTACTTCACTCATCATACTCAGTCATACAACTTTCTCACCAGATTATACCTCAAAACCTACCCATGTCAGAAGGGACTATGGGGTAAGTCGCTCCTTAGCACCAGATATTTGACTAGTCATGTTTAGAGTTCTATGCCACAATGTCCGGGGATTCAACTCCCCTCTAAAACATAAGAAGCCTTTTATAGACTACTTGAAACAAAGCTCTGACATTCTCTGCCTTCGGGAGACCCACTTCTCTATCTTCTCACTCCCGAAATATTTTGACTCTGCTTACTCCCTCTTTTTTATATCATCGTGGGAACATAAAACAAGAGGAGTAGCTATTTTTATGAAAAATAGTTTCCCACTTTGGCTCCTCAATTCTTATTCAGACCGGGGAGGCAGATTCATCATATTGCAGGGATCTCTAGAAGGACAGAATGTTTGCATTGTGAACACCTAACTCCCAGCATCAGCACAACAGTTTTCTAATTGGCACTGTCTAGACTTATCTAGACTACCATCTGATCTGGTGCGGTGATTTTAACTTCACCATGAATCCAAACTTAGGCCATGTGCACACGTTCAGTATTTTTCGCGTTTTTTTCGCGTTTTTTCGCGATAAAAACGCGATAAAAACGCGAAAAAAACGCTTACATATGCCTCCTATTATTTACAGTCTATTCCGCATTTCTTGTGCAAATGTTGCTTTTTTTTTCCGCGAAAAAATCGCATTGCGGAAAAAAAAGCAACATGTTTATTAAATTTGCGGAATTGCAGGGATTCCGCAAACCTAGGAATGCATTGATCTGCTTACTTTCTGCATGGGGCTATGCACACCATGTGGGAAGTAAGCAGATTATGTGCGGTTGGTACCCGGGGTGGAGGAGAGGAGACTCTCCTCCACAGACTGGGCACCATATAATTGGTAAAAAAAAAAGAATTAAAATAAAAAATAGTGATATACTCACCCTCTGATGGCCCCGGAGTCTTCCCACCTCTCAGCGGTGCATGCTGCCGCTTCCGTTCCTGTAGATGCTCTGTGTGAAGGACCTGCGATGACGTCGCGGTCTTGTGATTGGTCGCGTGACCGCTCATGTGACCGCTCACGTGACCGTGACATCATCAAAGGTCCTGCACACACACACCATCTATAGGAACGGACGCCGCTGAGGAGATCGGCTGTCTGCAGGTAAGTATAACCATTTTTTTAATTTTTTTTCATTATTTTTAAACATTCCATCTTTTACTATTGATGCTGCATAGGCAGCATCTATAGTAAAAAGTTGGTCACACTTGTCAAACACTATGTTTAATAAGTGTGACCAACCTGTCAGTCAGTTTTCCAAGTGATGCTACAGATCGCTTGGAAAACTTTAGCATTCTGCAAGCTAATTTCGCTTGCAAAATGCTAAAAAAACGCAAAAAAAATGCGGATTTCTTGCAGAAAATTTCCGGTTTTCTTCAGGAAATTTCTGCAACAAATCCGGACGTGTGCACATACCCTTAGACAGTAGTGCCCTGAGACGCTCTCACATCACAAAAGCAGAAAGGAAAAAGATTCTTCACCTCACGAAGGAGAATCACCTAGTGGACATATGGAGAGAGATGAATGGGAACACAAATACAGATACACATACTTCTCCCCAGCCCATAAAAAAAACATATTCCAGAATTGATCTCCATTCTCCACCTAACAATAGCTAACTCACTCCCAAAAATACACCCGCCATATACCTTCTTCATGGTCTAACCACGACTTGGTCCTTTTGGTCTTTAAATTTAATATAACCACATCCCGGTTATATAGATGGAGGATAAATGAATCTTTACTGACAGATCCAATTCTTAATACCCTAATTAAAGAGGATATGAGTAGATTTTTTAGGGAAAATACTACAGGAGTATCTTCCCAAGAAGCAGTTTGGCTACCACACAGGAAATATATGACCGGTTCCCTAATCAAGCTAGCGGCCAGCAAGAAAAGGAAGAGAACAGAATTGCAAACAAATTTAGAAAACAAACTTCTAAAACGCGAACTAGCCAACCAGCGTTCCAAATCTTTGTACCTAACCAAGCAAATACAGGCAACTAAGCAACAATTAGATGCCACTCTCACCACTAGGACAGAGAGAGCCCTGACTTGGACCAAAGCTACAGACAGGCCAACAAACCCAATAGAATGTTAGCACGTAAACTTAGAATGAGAGAATCGCTTAACACCATATCCTCCATAAAAGACATTACTGGACAGATATCGGCACACCCAGATACTATCTACAACACATTTCACGACTATTATCAGAAGCTATACTCCACCCCACAGCCACCCCCACCACAACTCCTACAATCCTTCTTACAAGACCTGCATCTCCCCAAAATTACAGAACCCACAGCCCAACAACTTCATCTTGATATCTCTGAAGAAAAAATAATCTCAGCAATTAAAAACCTAAAAAAAGGAAAGGCCCCTGGACCCGATGGCCTTACTGTAATTTACTATAAAAAATTCAGCGAGATACTTATGCCCCACATTAAGTGTTTTTGTAATTCACTCTTAAATGGATCTCAGATGCCCCCTGAATTCTACGTGGCACACGTGACCGTGATCCCCAAACCTAGAAAAGACCATCTGCTAACAAAAAATTATAGACCCATTTCACTATTAAATAGACCTAAATATTTTCACATCAATCATTACCGATAGGTTTAATAGATTACTACCCTCTCTAATCCCCCATGACCAAGTTGGCTTCATACCCTCAAGACAAGCGCTAGATAATATCAGGAGGAATCTAAATGTTATTCACTCAGCAAACCACCACAAAAAGCCCCTCTTGTTGGTGGCCTTGGGCATCGAAAAGGCTTTTTATTCCTTATCCTGGCCCTATCTCTTCATGGTCCTATCCAAATTCGGCATCTCTCCCAAACTCATTTCTTGTCTTCAGCTATTATATGACAGTCCTGCAGCTTATCTAAAGCTACCCCCAACACGTCCAATCCCCATAAATATACAGTGAGGCACTAGACAGGGATGTCTCTTATCACCAGCCCTTTTTGCCCTAGCCATGGAACCCCTGGCGGAAAGCATAATGAGTAACCCTAATATAACAGGCCCCGATAACCTAGGAGATCATTACAAAGTCAATCTCTTTGCCACCTACCTTGGTATTAACCTTACAACCAGTATAAGTCGACACTTTTCAAATGGAACTACACCCCACTTATACAGAACCTTCAGGCTGACGTAGCTATGTGGTCCCCCTCGACATTGTCCTGGCTGGGTAGACTACAAGTGGTAAAAATGGTATCATTACCTCGCTTTTTATATCTACTCCGATCCCTCCCGATTGCAATACCAACTAAAACGTTCCTCATTATACATACTATAATTTCCAAATTTGTGTGGCAAGGAGAGCGACCTAGAATCTCACAAAAAATATGTTTCATTGCCGGAGATTGGGAGGACTATCCTTGCCCAACTTCGCACTATATTTCATGTAAGCTCAAATAGCCCAACTAACTAACACATGTTCACATACCAACAAACCTAGATGGATTCTCTTGGAGTAATTTCTCACATAGCCATTCTCGTTACCAGGTCTCATATGGAATACAGAAAAGCTTCCACAGGGATTGACTATCACAGCACCTTTCACAGCCCACTCTCTAAAGGTACCATTAAACTAAACGACTTACCAACGATCACGACCAGTGATACGACCTGGCGGTGATCGTTGGTAAGTCGTTGTGTGGTCGCTGGGGAGCTGTCACACAGACAGCTCTCTCCAGCGACCAATGATCAGGGGAAAGACTTCAGCATCGTTGAAACTGTCTTCAACGATGCCGAAGTCCCCCTGCAGCACCCGGGTAACCAGGGTAAACATCGGGTTACTAAGTGCAGAACCGCAGTCACTGACTGTCACCGCTGTGCTCTGCTTTACGGCCGGCGCTGACAGTCAGTGCAGGGAAGCTGATGGCGGGGGACGTGACAGACATCGGAATGTGAGTATGTACTGTTTTTTTTTTTACTTTTACAATGGTAACCAGGGTAAATATCGGGTTACTAAGCGCGGCCCTGCGCTTAGTAACCCAATATTTACCCTGGTTACAAGTGAACACATCGCTGGATCGGCGTCACACACGCCGATCCAGCGATGACAGCGGGTGATCAGCGACCAAAAAAAGGTCCTGATCATTCCCCAACGACCAATGATCTCCCAGCAGGGGCCTGATCATTGGTCGCTGTCACACATAACGAGATCGTTAGCGGGATCGTTGCTACGTCACAAAAAGCATGACGTTGCAATGATATCGTTAACGATATCGTTATGTGTGAAGGTACTTTAATACTCTGGAGGAAAGTAAGATTCAAATTTCAATTGCAGTCCAACCCTTCACCGCTAGAGTTGAGCGACCTTGACCTTTTTAGAGTCGAGCCGGGTTTTGCGAAACCCGACTATGTCCAAAGTCGGGTCGAGTGAAATCGGCCGATTATGACGTAAAGTCGGGATCGACCGAAACACGAAACCCAATGCAAGTCAATGGGGCAGCATAGTCGGCAGTGAGTGGGGGCCAGGAAAACACCTAGAGTGGCCATTTTAATGTCAAAACCATCCATTCTTCTTAATGAAGCTTGTCAAGCGTAATTTACCTTATAATAATTGGAAGGCATTTGAAATTGGGGGTCATTTGGCTAAAGTTGTGGGGGGTAGGGCTGGTTCAAGTAATTAGTGGGCCCAGGAAATCTGGACCACGTCACGGCAGTGGAGCAGGGAGAGGTAAGTATTTCAACTTTGCAAGTGCTGTGAACCTGAGCAAGCAGGGGGGGCCCACTCGTTGGCATTGGCACTGGCACAGGGCCCCTCAAAGTACAGCGGTGTGTTTGCACGGCGGGGGCGCCTCCCACCGGCAGCAACACTTTTGCGTACTATGAGAGGCCCTGTGCCAGTGACGTCGCCAACTAGTATTCCTCCCCCCACCTGATGAAGGAACCTGCACTTTCATCTGCACCTTCCTCTTTGTCCCCGTGTAAGGTGGTATGGTATGCGGGAAGAGCAACCTGACTTTCAGCAGGGTCACAATGTTGTTGTGTAGCGTGCACGGGGAATGTTGCGTTATGGGTCAATGTACCAGCAGACTCATCTATCACTGGCTGGGCAATGGGCACGATGAAGTGGAAACACAGATATAGGCCCAAAGAAGAAAGTGGGCTAAATGCAGTTCAAAATTGGTAACACAGGAATAACCAGGGGGCATTGCAGTGGAGGACAACTGGAATGAGAGGCTGACACAGAGAGTAGGGCCAAATCAGTAAGTAGTCGAAATGCAGTTCAAAATTGGCAACCGTAGTAAACAGGCGGCACAGCTTTGTTCAGTGGAGGAGAACAGCAAGGAGTGGCAGACACCGATAGTAGGCCCCAAACCAACTAGTACGCCAAATGCAGTTGTTCCATTTAACCACAATTTAATGAGAGCCTGAAGATAGAAGCTCAGGAAAGGCAACCTGGGGAACACCTTGGAGTGTAACACACCATCTCTCTCCACCCCATACCCATTTTGTATGGCCTAATGCAGTGTACTTTTCTACAACTACTAAACGAGAGTCGGAAGACCGAAGCAATGGCAAGGAAACCTGGGGAACACCTTAGAGTGTAACACACCCTCTCTCTACACCCCATACCCAATTTGAAGGCCTAATGCAGTGTAGTTTCCAAGAACTACTAAACGAGAGCCGGAAGATCGAAGCTCAGGAAAGGCAACCTGGGGAACACCTTGGAGTGTAACACACCCTCTCGCTACACCCCATACCCAATTTGAAGGCCTAATGCAGCGTAGTTTCCAACAACTACTAAACGAGAGCCGGAAGATCGAAGCTCAGGAAAGGCAACCTGGGGAACACCTTGGAGTGTAACACACCCTCTCGCTACACCCCATACCCAATTTGAAGGCCTAATGCAGCGTAGTTTCCAACAACTACTAAACGAGAGCCGGAAGATCGAAGCTCAGGAAAGGCAACCTGGGGAACACCTTGGAGTGTAACAAACCCTCTCTCTACACCCCATACCCAATTTGTAGGCCTAATGCAGCGTAGTTTCCGACAACTACTAAACGAGAGCATGAAGATCGAAGCTCAGGAAAGGCAACCTGGGGAACACCTTGGAGTGTAACACACCCTCTCTCTACACCCCATACCCAATTTGTAGGCCTAATGCAGCGTAGTTTCCGACAACTACTAAACGAGAGCCGGAATATCGAAGCTCAGGAAAGGCAACCTGGGGAACACCTTGGAGTGTAACACACCCTCTCTCTACGCCCCATACCCAATTTGTAGGCCTAATGCAGCGTAGTTTCCGACAACTACTAAACGAGAGCCGGAATATCGAAGCTCAGGAAAGGCAACCTGGGGAACACCTTGGAGTGTAACACACCCTCTCTCTACGCCCCATACCCAATTTGTAGGCCTAATGCAGCGTAGTTTCCGACAACTACTAAACGAGAGCCGGAATATCGAAGCTCAGGAAAGGCAACCTGGGGAACACCTTGGAGTGTAACACACCCTCTCGCTACACCCCATACCCAATTTGAAGGCCTAATGCAGCGTAGTTTCCAACAACTACTAAACGAGAGCCGGAAGATCGAAGCTCAGGAAAGGCAACCTGGGGAACACCTTGGAGTGGAACACACCATCTCTCTACACCCCATACCCAATTTGAAGGCCTAATGCAGAGTAGTTTCCAAGAACTACTAAACGAGAGCCGGAAGATCGAAGCTCAGGAAAGGCAACCTGGGGAACACCTTGGAGTGTAACACAACGTCTCTCTACACGACGGAAGGGCTGATTCTTAGGAAGGAAGGCTGTTGGAAATAAGCATTGCGCGTCCGAGGGTGATTATATTCTTATTAGGTATATACTCACCCTCGGACGCGCCCTGCTTCTTTATTTGGAATGAATGTTTATTTGCAATGTGGTGTTGACTTTCTCTATTATTTTGGTAATTAATGATTTTATTATTTTCATTATTTTGCATCTTCTCGGCAATAATATAAAGAAGACGCGACAGGACAACACTCGGTGGATGCCATATGTGTGTTTTCAATTTAAAAAAACTTTCAGTTAACTACTTGCAGGAGAAAGTAATTGTAGCTGGTGGCCATTTTTAGTACTGTACCAGATTAGAGTTGTGTGTTTGTTTTTAATGTTAAAATGTCTGCATTTGATATCTCACCAGTATTTTCTTTTTTATAAGCAAAATACTTATTTTTATATTTTCTGATGTTGGTTCCAGGGGTACACGGCCAGCAGTGCCCTGGTCAGTGTAGTAGTAGTTGAAAGAATGGACCGCAGACAGGCATCGAAGGCCTAAAATAATAACACATGGCTGTAGGCAATTTTAAATTGGTTCCAGGGGTACACGGACAGCAGTGGTGTGGTCAGTGGAGGCCTAGTGGAAGGAGTGACCGCAGACAGGCATCGAAGGCCTAAAATAATAACACATGGCTGTAGGCAATTTTAAATTGGTTCCAGGGGTACACGGGCAGCAGTGACCTGGTCAGTGTAGTAGTAGTTGAAAGAATGGACCGCAGACAGGCATCGAAGGCCTAAAATAAAAAAATTGGGCTGGCTGTAGGCAATTTTAAATTGGTTCCAGGGGTACACGGGCAGCAGTGGTGTGGTCAGTGGAGGCCTAGTGGAAGGAGTGACCGCAGACAGGCATCGAAGGCCTAAAATAATAACACATGGCTGTAGGCAATTTTAAATTGGTTCCAGGGGTACACGGGCAGCAGTGACCTGGTCAGTGTAGTAGTAGTTGAAAAAATGGACCGCAGACAGGCATCGAATGCCTAAAATAATAACACATGGCTGTAGGCAATTTTAAATTGGTTACAGGGGTACACGGACAGCAGTGACCTGGTCAGTGTAGTAGTAGTTGAAAGAATGGACCGCAGACAGGCATCGAAGGCCTAAAATAAAAAAATTGGGCTGGCTGTAGGCAATTTTAAATTGGTTCCAGGGGTACACGGACAGCAGTGGTGTGGTCAGTGGAGGCCTAGTGGAAGGAGTGACCGCAGACAGGCATCGAAGGCCTAAAATAATAACACATGGCTGTAGGCAATTTTAAATTGGTTCCAGGGGTACACGGACAGCAGTGGTGTGGTCAGTGGAGGCCTAGTGGAAGGAGTGACCGCAGACAGGCATCGAAGGCCTAAAATAATAACACATGGCTGTAGGCAATTTTAAATTGGTTCCAGGGGTACACGGACAGCAGTGACCTGGTCAGTGTAGTAGTAGTTGAAAGAATGGACCGCAGACAGGCATCGAAGGCCTAAAATAAAAAAATTGGGCTGGCTGTAGGCAATTTTAAATTGGTTCCAGGGGTACACGGGCAGCAGTGGTGTGGTCAGTGGAGGCCTAGTGGAAGGAGTGACCGCAGACAGGCATCGAAGGCCTAAAATAATAACACATGGCTGTAGGCAATTTTAAATTGGTTCCAGGGGTACACGGGCAGCAGTGGTCTGGTCAGTGGAAGTCTAGTGGAAGGAGTGACCGCAGACAGGCTTCCAAGGCCTAACATAACAAACTTGGGCTGGCTGTAGGCACTTTTAAATTGGTTCCAGGGGTACACGGGCAGCAGTGGTCTGGTCAGTGGAAGTCTAGTGGAAGGAGTGACCGCAGACAGGCTTCCAAGGCCTAACATAACAAACTTGGGCTGGCTGTAGGCACTTTTAAATTGGTTCCAGGGGTACACGGGCAGCAGTGGTCTGGTCAGTGGAAGTCTAGTGGAAGGAGTGACCGCAGACAGGCTTCGAAGGCCTAACATAACAAAATTGGGCTGGCTGTAGGCACTTTAAATTGGTTCCAGGGGTACATGGGCAGCAGTGTATGGTCAGTGGAAGTCTAGTGGAAGGAGTGACGGCAGACAGTCTTCGAAGGCCTAACATAACAAAATTGGGCTGACTGTAGGCACTTTTAAATTGGTTCCAGGGTAACACGGCCAGCAGTGGCCTGGTCAGTGTAGTAGTTGTAGAAAGAAGGGACCGCAGACAGGCTTCGAAGGCCTAACATAACAAAAATGTCAAAACAATGGTATTGTCAGTGCCAGGCATTGAAGGATGTCAGCGGCTAGACTACACATTGGTGAAGCTGTGAGAGATAATTTTGCTAGTGGTAGAGCACTGTTTGAGCTGGGGGGGGGAACTGTCTTGTGGCCGGCGGTACAGGCACAGGGCCCCTCATATTACAACGGTGTGTCTGACGTTGGGTGCGCACCACCACCGCCAGAGACACTTTATTGTACTATGAGGGACCCAGTGGCAGTGCCGTCGACCAAAAGCGGCCACACCCACCTCTTCAGACAAACAGCACTCTCAAGGGTCCAAGCGCAAAGTGGCGATAGCACGGCCCCGTGTGGGGAGTTTGGCCATTTCGTGAGGTGGAAACATGTCGTATGCTGGACAATCAGGTGAAGAAAATTACGAGATTGGAAAAGTCATTCAGAATAGTCCACAGGCAAGACCTTTTCATAGGAAAGCTAGGTGTCAGCCGGGCAGGGTGGGGCAAAAGATTTTGAAATCCAGTTGTGGTTCATTTTAATGAAGGTTAGATCATCTACATTTTGGGTAGCCAGACGAGTCCTTTTTTCTGTTAGTATTGAACCTGCAGCACTGAATACTCTTTCTGATAGGACACTAGCTGCCGGGCAAGCAAGCTCCTGCAATGCATATTCTGCCAATTCTGGCCAGGTGTCTAATTTGGATGCCCAGTAATCAAATGGGAATGACGGTTGAGGGAGAACGTCGATAAGGGATGAAAAATAGTTTGTAACCATACTGGACAAATGTTGTCTCCTGTCACTTTGAATTGATGCTGCAGTACCTGTCCTGTCTGCGGTCATAGAAAAATCACTCCACAACCTGGTCAGAAAACCCCTCTGTCCAACGCCACTTCTGATTTCTGCCCCTCTAACACCTCTGGTCTGCTGGCCCCTGGAGCTCGTGTGAGAACGATCACGGGCGCTGTGTGCAGGGAATGCCAGAAGCAAACGGTCAACAAGAGTTGATTGTTTTGTTGCTAATATTAGTTCCAAGTTCTCATGTGGCATAATATTTTGCAATTTGCCTTTATAGCGAGGATCAAGGAGGCAGGCCAACCAGTAATCGTCATCGTTCATCATTTTTGTAATGCGTGTGTCCCTTTTGAGGATACGCAAGGCATAATCCGCCATGTGGGCCAAAGTTCCCGTTGTCAAATCTGCGGTTGTGCTTGGTTGAGGGGCAGTTGCAGGCAAATCTACGTCACTTGTGTCCCTCAAAAAACCAGAACCCGGCCTTGCCACGCCACCAATTTCCCGTGCCCCCGGGAAAGCTTCCTCATTAAAAATATACTCATCCCCATCATCCTCCTCATCCTCCACCTCCTCTTCGCCCGGTACCTCGTCATGTACACTGCCCTGACCAGACAATCGCTGACTGTCATCAAGGCTTTCCTCTTCCTCTGGTGCAGACGCCTGATCCTTTATGTGCGTCAAACTTTGCATCAGCAGACGCATTAGGGGGATGCTCATGCTTATTATGGCGTTGTCTGCACTAACCAGCCGTGTGCATTCCTCAAAACACTGAAGGACTTGACACATGTCTTGAATCTTCGACCACTGCACACCTGACAACTCCATGTCTGCCATCCTACTGCCTGCCCGTGTATGTGTATCCTCCCACAAAAACATAACAGCCCGCCTCTGTTCGCACAGTCTCTGAAGCATGTGCAGTGTTGAGTTCCACCTTGTTGCAACGTCTATGATTAGGCGATGCTGGGGAAGGTTCAAAGAACGCTGATAGGTCTGCATACGGCTGGAGTGTACAGGCGAACGGCGGATATGTGCGCAAAGTCCACGCACTTTGAGGAGCAGGTCGGATAACCCCGGATAACTTTTCAGGAAGCACTGCACCACCAGGTTTAAGGTGTGAGCCAGGCAAGGAATGTGTTTCAGTTGGGAAAGGGAGATGGCAGCCATGAAATTCCTTCCGTTATCACTCACTACCTTGCCTGCCTCAAGATCTACAGTGCCCAGCCACGACTGCGTTTCTTGCTGCAAGAACTCGGACAGAACTTCCGCGGTGTGTCTATTGTCGCCCAAACACTTCATAGCCAATACAGCCTGCTGACGTATGCCAGTAGCTGCCCCATAATGGGAGACCTGGTGTGCAACAGTGGCAGGTGCGGATGGAGTGTTTGTGCGACTGCGGTCTGTGGACGAGCTCTTGCTTCTGCAGGAGGACGAGGAGGAGGAGGAGGAGGGGGTGCGAACGGCTACAGACAACTGTTTACTAGACCGTGGGCTAGGCAGAACTGTCCCAAACTTGCTGTCCCCTGTGGACCCTGAATCCACCACATTTACCCAGTGTGCCGTGATGGACACGTAACGTCCCTGGCCATGCCTACTGGTCCATGCATCTGTTGTCAGGTGCACCTTTGTGCTCACAGATTGCCTGAGTGCATGGACGATGCGCTCTTTAACATGCTGGTGGAGGGCTGGGATGGCTTTTCTGGAAAAAAAGTGTCGACTGGGTAGCTCGTAGCGTGGTACAGCGTAGTCCATCAGGTCTTTGAAAGCTTCGCTTTCAACTAACCGGTAGGGCATCATCTCTAACGAGATTAGTCTAGCTATGTGGGCGTTCAAACCCTGTGTACGCGGATGCGAGGCTAAGTATTTCCTTTTTCTAACCATAGTCTCATGTAGGGTGAGCTGGACTGGAGAGCTGGAGATCGTGGAACTAGCGGGGGTGCCGGTGGACATGGCAGACTGAGAGACGGTGGGAGATGGTATTGTTGCCGCCGGTGCCCTAGATGCAGTGTTTCCTACTACGAAACTGGTGATTCCCTGACCCTGACTGCTTTGGCCTGGCAAAGATACCTGCACAGATACAGCAGGTGGTGCGCTAAATGGTGGTCCTACACTGCCGGAAGGGATGTTGCGTTGATGACTAGCTTCATTGGCCGAGGGTGCAACAACCTTAAGGGACGTTTGGTAGTTAGTCCAAGCTTTCAAATGCATGGTGGTTAAATGTCTATGCATGCAACTAGTATTGAGACTTTTCAGATTCTGACCTCTGCTTAAGGAAGTAGAACATTTTTGACAGATGACTTTGCGCTGATCAATTGGATGTTGTTTAAAAAAATGCCAGACTGCACTCTTTCTAGCATCGGATACCTTTTCAGGCATTGCAGACTGAGCTTTAACCGGATGGCCACGCTGTCCTCCACCAGGTTTTGGCTTTGCCACGCGTTTTGGGCAAGATACGGGCCCGGCAGATGGAACCTGTGGCGATGTTGATGCCTGCTGCGGCCCCTCCTCCTCCTCTGCTTCAGAACTGCTGCCGCCTGCACCCTGTTCCCCCAATGGCTGCCAATCGGGGTCAAGAACTGGGTCATCTAATAACTCTTCTTGTACCTCCTGCGCAACTTCGTCTGTGTCACCGTGTCGTTCGGTGGTATAGCGTTCGTGATGGGGCAACATAGTCTCATCAGGGTCTGATTCTTGATCAGCACCCTGCGAGGGCAATGTTGTGGTCTGAGTCAAAGGACCAGCATAGTAGTCTGGCTGTGGCTGTGCGTCAGTGCACTCCATGTCAGATTCAATTTGTAATGGGCATGGACTGTTAACTGCTTCACTTTCTAAGCCAGGGACGGTATGTGTAAAGAGCTCCATGGAGTAACCCGTTGTGTCGCCTGCTGCATTCTTCTCTGTTGTTGTTTTTGCTGAAGAGGACAAGGAAGTGACTTGTCCCTGACCGTGAACATCCACTAACGACGCGCTGCTTTTACTTTTACCAGTTTCACGAGATGAGGCAAAAGAGCTAGAGGCTGAGTCAGCAAGATAAGCCAAAACTTGCTCTTGCTGCTCCGGCTTTAAAAGCGGTTTTCCTAATCCCAGAAAAGGGAGCGTTCGAGGCCTTGTGTAGCCGGACGACGAACCTGGCTCCACAGCTCCAGACTTAGGTGCAATATTTTTTCCCCCACGACCACCTGATGCTCCACCACTACCACTACCCTCATTACCAGCTGACAATGAACGCCCCCGGCCACGACCTCTTCCACTAGACTTCCTCATTGTTTTAAAAACGTAACCAAACTAACGTTATTTGTTGCAGTCACACAACTTACACGGTGAGCTATAACTTCAGTATGATTTAGCTACCCCTTTACAGGTTGGTGAGACCACAGCGAAAATCAGGCCCAATGTTACACACTCTTTTTTTGGTGGCTGCAAATTAGAGAGATGCCCCACACGCAGGACTGTCACTGAAGCACAAATGTTAATATTAATGTCACACTATTATTTTTTTTTTATTTTTATTTTTTTCAGGAACACTTTAGAAACCCCCCAAAAAAAAAAAAATAGATTTTTGCAGGGAGAATTTAGAAAACAAATGTAACAAACTATATGCTTTCTATGGGCCACTGAGTGAGAGATGACGCACACAGGAATCAGGAGTGGCACACAAGCCCAGAGGCCAATATTTTTCTACCAATGATTGATGGAGTTATTTTCTCTGGTAGATTTTGGAACCCAAATCAAGGAAAAAAAATGTAGGCTTTCTATGGACCACAATTGGAGAGAGAGAGAGAGAGAGAGAGATGGCACACCCAGGAGTCAAGACTGGCACACAAGCAGAAAGGCCAATATTAATCTCCCACTGTTTTTTTTGGTTGTTTTTTTTTTTTTTTTTTTCAGGGAGACTTTAGAAAAAAAAATAATAAAAAAAATATGATTTTATCAGGAAGAATTTAGAAACCAAATAAAATAAAATGATTTTTTCAGGGAGAATTTATAAAACAAATAAAACCAAAAATAGGCGTTCTATGGCCCACTGACTGAGAGATGACGCACCCAGGAGTCAAGACTGGCACACAAGCAGAAAGGCCAATATTAATCTCCCACTGTTTTTTTTGGTTGTTTTTTTTTTTTTTTTTTCAGGGAGACTTTAGAAAAAAAAATAATAAAAAAAATATGATTTTATCAGGAAGAATTTAGAAACCAAATAAAATAAAATGATTTTTTCAGGGAGAATTTAGAAAACAAATAAAACCAAAAATATGCGTTCTATGGCCCACTGACTGAGAGAGAGAGAGAGAGATGGAACGCTTAGTACTGGCACACAAGCCCAAAGGGCAATATTAATCTCCCTTTTTTTTTTCCAGGGAGAATTTCTGAAACCCAAAAAAAAAATAAAATAGGCTTTCTATGGCCCACTATTTGTGAGAGAGATGGGACGCTCAGGACTGGCACAGATGGCACGCTCAGGACTGGCACAGAAGCCCAGAGGCCAATATTAATCTCCCTTTTTTTCTGGGAGAATTTATAAAACCAAAAAAATATTTAAATAGGCTTTCTATGGCCCACTATTTGTGAGAGAGATGGCACGCTCAGGACTGGCACAGATGGCACGCTCACAACTGGCACACAAGCCCAGAGGCCAATATTAATCTCCCTTTTTTCAGGGAGAATTTCTAAAACCCAAAAAAAAAATAAAATAGGCTTTCTATGGCCCACTATTTGTGAGAGAGATGGGACGCTCAGGACTGGCACAGATGGCACGCTCAGGACTGGCACAGAAGCCCAGAGGCCAATATTAATCTCCCTTTTTTTCTGGGAGAATTTATAAAACCAAAAAAATATTTAAATAGGCTTTCTATGGCCCACTATTTGTGAGAGAGATGGCACGCTCAGGACTGGCACAGATGGCACGCTCACAACTGGCACACAAGCCCAGAGGCCAATATTAATCTCCCTTTTTTCAGGGAAAATTTATAAAACAAAAAAAAAAATTAAATAGGCTTTCTATGGCCCACTATTTGTGAGAGAGATGGCACGCTCAGGGCTGGCTGGCACAGATGGCACGCTCAGGACTGGCACACAAGCCCAGAGGCCAATATTAATCTCCCTTTTTTTCTGGGAGAATTTATAAAACCAAAAAAATATTTAAATAGGCTTTCTATGGCCCACTATTTGTGAGAGAGATGGCACGCTCAGGACTGGCACAGATGGCACGCTCACAACTGGCACACAAGCCCAGAGGCCAATATTAATCTCCCTTTTTTCAGGGAAAATTTATAAAACAAAAAAAAAAATTAAATAGGCTTTCTATGGCCCACTATTTGTGAGAGAGATGGCACGCTCAGGGCTGGCACAGATGGCACGCTCAGGACTGGCACACAAGCCCAGAGGCCAATATTAATCTCCCTTTTTTTCAGGGAGAATTTATAAAACCAAAAAAAAAAATAAATAGGCTTTCTATGGCCCACTATTTGTGAGAGAGATGGCACACTCAGGACTGGCACACAAGCCCAAAGGCCAATATTAATCTCCCACTGTATTTTTATCAGGGAGAATTTATACACCCCACAAAAAAAAATACAGAAAAATGAAAAGGCTTTCTATGGCCCACTATGTGAGAGAGATGGCACACACAGGGATGGCACTCTAGCAGAAATGCCAAATTGCCAATCTTAATCTCCCACCAAAAAAAAAAAAAAAAAAAAAACAGGGAATGTCCTACAATTACTATCTCCCTGCCTGCAGTAATCTCAGCCAGGTATGGCAGGCAGCTACTATCTCCCTGCCTGCAGTAATCTCAGCCAGGTATGGCAGGCAGCAATAAGGAGTGGACTGATGCACAAATGAAATAAAAAGTGTGGACAAACAAAAAAGATAGCTGTGCAGAAAGGAAGGAACAAGAGGATTTGTGCTTTGAAAAAAGCAGTTGGTTTGCACAGCGGCGTACACACAGCAATGCAGCTATCAGGGAGCCTTCTAGGGCAGCCCAATGAGCTACAGCGCTGAGGGGAAAAAAAAAAAAAAAAAAAATTCCACTGTCCCTGCACACCGAGGGTGGTGTTGGACAGTGCAAATCGCTGCAGCACAAGCGGTTTTGTGGTTAATGGACCCTGCCTAACGCTATCCCTGCTTCTGACAAAGCGGCAGCAACCTCTCCCTAAGCTCAGATCAGCAGCAGTAAGATGGCGGTCGGCGGGAACGCCTCTTTATAGCCCCTGTGACGTCGCAGACAGCAAGCCAATCACTGCAATGCCCTTCTCTAAGATGGTGGGGACCAGGACCTATGTCATCACGCTGCCCACACTCTGCGTTTACCTTCATTGGCTGAGAAATGGCGCTTTTTGCGTCATTGAAACGCGACTTTGGCGCGAAAGTCGCGTACCGCATGGCCGACCCCGCACAGGGGTCGGATCGGGTTTCATGAAACCCCGACTTAGCCAAAAGTCGGCGACTTTTGAAAATGTTCGACCCGTTTCGCTCAACCCTATTCACCGCTAATCTCATTATTTAATAATCCAATGCTTCTGCCTGGCCTTGAGCCCCATCTCTTTCCGTGTTGGAAGCTAAAAGGGATCTCCATATTAAAACACCTTTGCTCTCTTTTCAACACATTATTTAATAGGCAAGGATTTATTCAGAACAGTAACCTCCCAATTTGAGAAGCCATGCATGTAAATCAGATCCTTCACTTTGCCAAACAATTTTTTCCAAATAAGACCCCTCTCATTGCTTCAAGCTTTGAACAAAAATGTCTAAATGACCCCCTGGGAAGGGGAACAATATCATTAGTCTACTCAGCCATCAACCCTCCCTATGATAAGAAAAGACTAAAATATATGGTACAATGAGAGGAGGATTTGGGCTTCACTATGTCTGTGGAGAGCTGGCAGCAATGTGATACACTATCAAGAGGTAGCCACCAGATGTCTCTTGTAGAGATTTTCTTGAAAGTTCTCCTCAGAACATACCATGTCCCCGCCAAACTTCATAGCATTTACCCAAATGTTTCAGACAAATGTTTCAGGGGATGCAATTTACTAAGAGATATGAAACTTATTTGGTGGACTTGCCCAGTGGTATCAGACCTGTGGCATGAAGTGAAACTTCTCATTGAACAAATGTTTGGTGGGATACTCCAATTAGACCCCTCTATCTTTCTCCTGGGTCAAAGCACTTGGGATTCACTAATAACTTACACAGACTGGTAAATTTTCTATTTATGGCCACCAAAATCCACATAGTGGCAAAGTGGAAGTCCCCTTCACTCTCTATCTCTCTGGTAAGAGAGAGGATGAAAGCTATCATGCTATATGAGCATATTGAAGCCACCAGAACTGACATGTGGGACCCCTTCTTTAAGATGTGGAACCCATGGATCGATCTAGATCCGAACTCGCAACTAAATCAGGCCCTATGTCTGTCACCAGGGTGGTGAGCAGACTGTAAAGTATGTCCTACGAGGAACGGTTAAAGGATCTGGGAATGTTTAGCTTGCAAAAAAGAATAAGAGGAGACTTAATAGATGTCTACAAATATCCGAAGGGATGTCACAGTGTAGAGAGCTCATCATTATTCTCATTTGCACATGGAAACACGAGAAGCAATGGGATGAAACTGAAAGGGAGAAGATATAGATTAGATAATAGAAAAAAACTTTTGACAAGGAGAGTGATCAATAAGTAGAACAGGCTGCCACAAGAGGTGGTGAGTTCTCCTTCAATGGAAGCCTTCATACAGAGGCTGGACAGACATCTCTCTGAGTTGGTTTAGTGACTCCTGCATTGAGCAGAGGGTTGGACACGATGACCCTGGAGGTCCCTTCCAACTCTACCATTCTATGATTCCTATAGTACACCTAGAAAATTCTTCATTTTGGAAAGATAAAAAACAAAAGAACACTACAGACCATAAAAAGGACAAAAAAAAAGAACACTAAATTACAAATGATGTACATGTAAACATTACAATATATTACTGTAGATATTTGACCCGAGAATCACTACTGGAAACACTTATATCTCTATGTAATGCATTTGTATACAGCTTATGATTAGTAAAAAAAAATGTTGACTTCAGACTTAATGTGAAATTTCAAGAAAACAATAACAGTACATTTTATGAAGAAAATATGAGATATATTTAGCATCGCTGCCATTTCCAGTGTTGTATATGTGACCTTTAAAGACCCAGCTGCACAAAGAGCAGATAGGCAGGTGGAGATGGTGAAGCGAAGGTCATTTAATGCTCCATAACATGTAGTAAAGCATATTATACAAGCACAAAAAATGCTATTGTTTTCTCTTGGATTTTTTTCTTTTTTTATTCTTTTCAGCTGGTTGGAGGTTTGAGCTTCCCTGGGTGTCAGAGATGTGCTGTGCACAGAAACGAGAGATTTTAATATAATATGTTAGAATATACTGTAAGGCCTCTTTCACACGTCAGTGTCTCCGGTACGTGTAGTGTCAGTTTTCTCACGTACCAGAGACACCGACACACGTAGACCCATTAGGATCTATGTGTTTCTGCACATGTGCTTGTTTTCACACGGACCGTGTGTCCGTGTGCAAAACACGTAGAAATGTCTTTTTTTACTGGCAGCACGGACACAATACGTACAGTTAAATAAATAGGGCAGCACACTGCAGCGCCAAAACATGCAAACTTGAAAAAACGAAATTTGAACTGCATTACTGCACTAGAAATATGAAAAATGAGAGCTTTTAGCGCACAAAAATGGCCAATTTTATGTGTACCTCGTAGCCACGTTAAGGCATCTCTCTTATACGAGGTCCTACGTTTGACCTACCTCACTGAGAATAAACGTCTCCATCTGAATGGGTACATGTAAAAACCTCTTCTTGGACTCAAATTCTCTCTCTATGTGGAGGGGTATTGGACCTACTATAATTAAAACACCTGAAGCTAGGAGGCGGGGAGTGCACGATCAGAAGGCTAGAGAATACATTTCAAAAACCTGACCTGCACATCCAAACATAGACTGAGTGTGAACAGGTGCTGAACCCAGAGTCACCAACTCGTATATAGTTAAATAAATAGGGCAGCACACTGCAGCGCCAAAACATGCAAACTTGAAAAAACGAAATTTGAACTGCATTACTGCACTAGAAATATGAAAAATGAGAGCTTTTAGCGCACAAAAATGGCCAATTTTATGTGTACCTCGTAGCCACGTTAAGGCATCTCTCTTATACGAGGTCCTACGTTTGACCTACCTCACTGAGAATAAACGTCTCCATCTGAATGGGTACATGTAAAAACCTCTTCTTGGACTCAAATTCTCTCTCTATGTGGAGGGGTATTGGACCTACTATAATTAAAACACCTGAAGCTAGGAGGCGGGGAGTGCACGATCAGAAGGCTAGAGAATACATTTCAAAAACCTGACCTGCACATCCAAACATAGACTGAGTGTGAACAGGTGCTGAACCCAGAGTCGCCAACTCGTATATAGTTAAATAAATAGGGCAGCACACTGCAGCGCCAAAACATGCAAACTTGAAAAAATGAAATTTGAACTGCATTACTGCACTAGAAATATGAAAAATGAGAGCTTTTAGCGCACAAAAATGGCCAATTTTATGTGTACCTCGTAGCCACGTTAAGGCATCTCTCTTATACGAGGTCCTACGTTTGACCTACCTCACTGAGAATAAACGTCTCCATCTGAATGGGTACATGTAAAAACCTCTTCTTGGACTCAAATTCTCTCTCTATGTGGAGGGGTATTGGACCTACTATAATTAAAACACCTGAAGCTAGGAGGCGGGGAGTGCACGATCAGAAGGCTAGAGAATACATTTCAAAAACCTGACCTGCACATCCAAACATAGACTGAGTGTGAACAGGTGCTGAACCCAGAGTCGCCAACTCGTATATAGTTAAATAAATAGGGCAGCACACTGCAGCGCCAAAACATGCAAACTTGAAAAAACGAAATTTGAACTGCATTACTGCACTAGAAATATGAAAAATGAGAGCTTTTAGCGCACAAAAATGGCCAATTTTATGTGTACCTCGTAGCCACGTTAAGGCATCTCTCTTATACGAGGTCCTACGTTTGACCTACCTCACTGAGAATAAACGTCTCCATCTGAATGGGTACATGTAAAAACCTCTTCTTGGACTCAAATTCTCTCTCTATGTGGAGGGGTATTGGACCTACTATAATTAAAACACCTGAAGCTAGGAGGCGGGGAGTGCACGATCAGAAGGCTAGAGAATACATTTCAAAAACCTGACCTGCACATCCAAACATAGACTGAGTGTGAACAGGTGCTGAACCCAGAGTCGCCAACTCGTATATAGTTAAATAAATAGGGCAGCACACTGCAGCGCCAAAACATGCAAACTTGAAAAAACGAAATTTGAACTGCATTACTGCACTAGAAATATGAAAAATGAGAGCTTTTAGCGCACAAAAATGGCCAATTTTGTGTGTACCTCGTAGCCACGTTAAGGCATCTCTCTTATACGAGGTCCTACGTTTGACCTACCTCACTGAGAATAAACGTCTCCATCTGAATGGGTACATGTAAAAACCTCTTCTTGGACTCAAATTCTCTCTCTATGTGGAGGGGTATTGGACCTACTATAATTAAAACACCTGAAGCTAGGAGGCGGGGAGTGCACGATCAGAAGGCTAAAGAATACATTTCAAAAACCTGACCTGCACATCCAAACATAGACTGAGTGTGAACAGGTGCTGAACCCAGAGTCGCCAACTCGTATATAGTTAAATAAATAGGGCAGCACACTGCAGCGCCAAAACATGCAAACTTGAAAAAACGAAATTTGAACTGCATTACTGCACTAGAAATATGAAAAATGAGAGCTTTTAGCGCACAAAAATGGCCAATTTTATGTGTACCTCGTAGCCACGTTAAGGCATCTCTCTTATACGAGGTCCTACGTTTGACCTACCTCACTGAGAATAAACGTCTCCATCTGAATGGGTACATGTAAAAACCTCTTCTTGGACTCAAATTCTCTCTCTATGTGGAGGGGTATTGGACCTACTATAATTAAAACACCTGAAGCTAGGAGGCGGGGAGTGCACGATCAGAAGGCTAGAGAATACATTTCAAAAACCTGACCTGCACATCCAAACATAGACTGAGTGTGAACAGGTGCTGAACCCAGAGTCGCCAACTCGTATATAGTTAAGTAAATAGGGCAGCACACTGCATTATAGTAGGTCCAATACCCCTCCACATAGAGAGAGAATTTGAGTCCAAGAAGAGGTTTTTACATGTACCCATTCAGATGGAGACGTTTATTCTCAGTGAGGTAGGTCAAACGTAGGACCTCGTATAAGAGAGATGCCTTAACGTGGCTACGAGGTACACATAAAATTGGCCATTTTTGTGCGCTAAAAGCTCTCATTTTTCATATTTCGAGTGCAGTAATGCAGTTCAAATTTCGTTTTTTCAAGTTTGCATGTTTTGGCGCTGCAGTGTGCTGCCCTATTTATTTAACTATATACGAGTTGGCGACTCTGGGTTCAGCACCTGTTCACACTCAATCTATGTTTGGATGTGCAGGTCAGGTTTTTGAAATGTATTCTCTAGCCTTCTGATCGTGCACTCCCCGCCTCCTAGCTTCAGGTGTTTTAATTATAGTAGGTCCAATACCCCTCCACATAGAGAGAGAATTTGAGTCCAAGAAGAGGTTTTTACATGTACCCATTCAGATGGAGACGTTTATTCTCAGTGAGGTAGGTCAAACGTAGGACCTCGTATAAGAGAGATGCCTTAACGTGGCTACGAGGTACACATAAAATTGGCCATTTTTGTGCGCTAAAAGCTCTCATTTTTCATATTTCTAGTGCAGTAATGCAGTTCAAATTTCGTTTTTTCAAGTTTGCATGTTTTGGCGCTGCAGTGTGCTGCCCTATTTATTTAACTATATACGAGTTGGCGACTCTGGGTTCAGCACCTGTTCACACTCAGTCTATGTTTGGATGTGCAGGTCAGGTTTTTGAAATGTATTCTCTAGCCTTCTGATCGTGCACTCCCCGCCTCCTAGCTTCAGGTGTTTTAATTATAGTAGGTCCAATACCCCTCCACATAGAGAGAGAATTTGAGTCCAAGAAGAGGTTTTTACATGTACCCATTCAGATGGAGACGTTTATTCTCAGTGAGGTAGGTCAAACGTAGGACCTCGTATAAGAGAGATGCCTTAACGTGGCTACGAGGTACACATAAAATTGGCCATTTTTGTGCGCTAAAAGCTCTCATTTTTCATATTTCTAGTGCAGTAATGCAGTTCAAATTTCGTTTTTTCAAGTTTGCATGTTTTGGCGCTGCAGTGTGCTGCCCTATTTATTTAACTATATACGAGTTGGCGACTCTGGGTTCAGCACCTGTTCACACTCAGTCTATGTTTGGATGTGCAGGTCAGGTTTTTGAAATGTATTCTCTAGCCTTCTGATCGTGCACTCCCCGCCTCCTAGCTTCAGGTGTTTTAATTATAGTAGGTCCAATACCCCTCCACATAGAGAGAGAATTTGAGTCCAAGAAGAGGTTTTTACATGTACCCATTCAGATGGAGACGTTTATTCTCAGTGAGGTAGGTCAAACGTAGGACCTCGTATAAGAGAGATGCCTTAACGTGGCTACGAGGTACACATAAAATTGGCCATTTTTGTGCGCTAAAAGCTCTCATTTTTCATATTTCTAGTGCAGTAATGCAGTTCAAATTTCGTTTTTTCAAGTTTGCATGTTTTGGCGCTGCAGTGTGCTGCCCTATTTATTTAACTATATACGAGTTGGCGACTCTGGGTTCAGCACCTGTTCACACTCAGTCTATGTTTGGATGTGCAGGTCAGGTTTTTGAAATGTATTCTCTAGCCTTCTGATCGTGCACTCCCCGCCTCCTAGCTTCAGGTGTTTTAATTATAGTAGGTCCAATACCCCTCCACATAGAGAGAGAATTTGAGTCCAAGAAGAGGTTTTTACATGTACCCATTCAGTTGGAGACGTTTATTCTCAGTGAGGTAGGTCAAACGTAGGACCTCGTATAAGAGAGATGCCTTAACGTGGCTACGAGGTACACATAAAATTGGCCATTTTTGTGCGCTAAAAGCTCTCATTTTTCATATTTCTAGTGCAGTAATGCAGTTCAAATTTCGTTTTTTCAAGTTTGCATGTTTTGGCGCTGCAGTGTGCTGCCCTATTTATTTAACTATATACGAGTTGGCGACTCTGGGTTCAGCACCTGTTCACACTCAGTCTATGTTTGGATGTGCAGGTCAGGTTTTTGAAATGTATTCTCTAGCCTTCTGATCGTGCACTCCCCGCCTCCTAGCTTCAGGTGTTTTAATTATAGTAGGTCCAATACCCCTCCACATAGAGAGAGAATTTGAGTCCAAGAAGAGGTTTTTACATGTACCCATTCAGATGGAGACGTTTATTCTCAGTGAGGTAGGTCAAACGTAGGACCTCGTATAAGAGAGATGCCTTAACGTGGCTACGAGGTACACATAAAATTGGCCATTTTTGTGCGCTAAAAGCTCTCATTTTTCATATTTCTAGTGCAGTAATGCAGTTCAAATTTCGTTTTTTCAAGTTTGCATGTTTTGGCGCTGCAGTGTGCTGCCCTATTTATTTAACTATATACGAGTTGGCGACTCTGGGTTCAGCACCTGTTCACACTCAGTCTATGTTTGGATGTGCAGGTCAGGTTTTTGAAATGTATTCTCTAGCCTTCTGATCGTGCACTCCCCGCCTCCTAGCTTCAGGTGTTTTAATTATAGTAGGTCCAATACCCCTCCACATAGAGAGAGAATTTGAGTCCAAGAAGAGGTTTTTACATGTACCCATTCAGATGGAGACGTTTATTCTCAGTGAGGTAGGTCAAACGTAGGACCTCGTATAAGAGAGATGCCTTAACGTGGCTACGAGGTACACATAAAATTGGCCATTTTTGTGCGCTAAAAGCTCTCATTTTTCATATTTCTAGTGCAGTAATGCAGTTCAAATTTCGTTTTTTCAAGTTTGCATGTTTTGGCGCTGCAGTGTGCTGCCCTATTTATTTAACTATATACGAGTTGGCGACTCTGGGTTCAGCACCTGTTCACACTCAGTCTATGTTTGGATGTGCAGGTCAGGTTTTTGAAATGTATTCTCTAGCCTTCTGATCGTGCACTCCCCGCCTCCTAGCTTCAGGTGTTTTAATTATAGTAGGTCCAATACCCCTCCACATAGAGAGAGAATTTGAGTCCAAGAAGAGGTTTTTACATGTACCCATTCAGATGGAGACGTTTATTCTCAGTGAGGTAGGTCAAACGTAGGACCTCGTATAAGAGAGATGCCTTAACGTGGCTACGAGGTACACATAAAATTGGCCATTTTTGTGCGCTAAAAGCTCTCATTTTTCATATTTCTAGTGCAGTAATGCAGTTCAAATTTCGTTTTTTCAAGTTTGCATGTTTTGGCGCTGCAGTGTGCTGCCCTATTTATTTAACTATATACGAGTTGGCGACTCTGGGTTCAGCACCTGTTCACACTCAGTCTATGTTTGGATGTGCAGGTCAGGTTTTTGAAATACAATACGTACAGCACACGTGCACACGGAGAACAGTGTGCACTCTCCTCCGTGTGCACGTACCGCCCGCAGGAGAGACAGTGCTACAGTAAGCGCTGTCCCCGCTGCGTGTTGTGCTGAAGCTGGTATTCATCCCTTCTCCCCAGCAGTTCGCTGGAGAGAAGGAATGAGAAATCCATGTTTTTTTAATTATTTTCCCTTAAAAATAAAGTTTGTGCGTCCCCTCCCGCCTCCCATCCCCTGTGCGCCCCTCCCTTCCCCCCCCCCCCCGGCTTGCCTGCCGGGAAATACTCACCCAGCTCCCGCGATGTCTCCTCTCAGCAGCCGCTGGCAGCAGGCCCTGTGTGAGCGGTCACGTGGTCCCGCTCATTACAGTGAGGAATATGCGCATATTCCTCACTGTAATGAGCGGTACCACGTGACCGCTCACACAGGGCCTGCTGCTGGCGCTGAGAGGAGACATTGCTGGAGCTGGGAGCTGGGTGAGTATTTCCCGGCAGGCAAGCCGGGGGGCGCACAGGGGATGGGAGGCGGGAGGGGACGCACAAACTTTATTTTTAAGGGAAAATAATTTAAAAAACATGGATTTCTCATTCCTTCTCTCCAGCGAACTGCTGGGGAGAAGGGATGAATACTGGCTTCAGCACCACACGCAGGGGACAGCGCTTAACTGTAGCGCTGTCTCCTGCACGGTCCGTGTGGTCCTCAGTCGGCACACGGGCAGCACACGGCTGCCGCACGTGTGCCACACTGATGTGCTACGTGAGCACACGGACACACGGATAATTCCGGTACCGATTTCTCCGGTATCGGAATTATCTGGATGTGTGAAAGAGGCCTAATATACAGATTAGATAAAATTATAAAAAGGAAGCAGCACATACAGATCGGATTAATACATACAGCGAAACCTGGCTGTTTTAGGCTATATTCACACATTACTATTTTTCTACTTTTTTCTGCAGCCATCACCTGCTCTCTTGGCAGTAAAAAATACTGCAGCCAGAATGCAGGTTTTGCTATGTTTTTGTACTCTCTCATTGCTTCTATGGGTAAAGAAATGCTGCAAAAGCCCTGAAAGAAGTGACACACTGCAGTTTTCCAATTTAGTTAAAGGGAACCTGTCACGCCCAAAATCGAAGGTGAGGTAAGCCCACCAGCAACAGGGGCTTAGCTACAGCATTCTGTAATGCATTCTGTAATGCTGTAGATAAGCCCCCGTTGTATGCTGAAAGATGAGAAAAAGAGGTTAGATTATACTCCCCCAGGGGCGGTCCTGCTATGGTCCGGTCCGATGGACGTCGCGGTCCGGTCCGGGGCCTCCCATCTTCTAATGATGACGTCCTCTTCTTGTTTTCACGCTGCGGCTCCGGCGCAGGCGTACTTTGTCTGCACTGTTGAGGGCAGAGCAAAGTACTGCAGTGCACAGGCGCCGAGAAAGGTCAGCGAGGCCCAGCGCCTGCGCACTGCAGTACCTTGCTCTGCCCTCAACAGTGCAGACAAAGTACGCCTGCGCAGGAGCCACAGCATGAAGAGAAAAAGAGGACGTCATCCTATGAAGATGGGAGGCCCCAGACCGGACCGCACGCCCAGGTGAGTATAATCTAACCTCTTTTTCTCATCTTTCAGGATACATCAGGGGCTTATCTGCAGCATTACAGAATGCTGTAGATAAGCCCCTGATGCCGGGGGGCTTAGCTCACTTTCGATTTTGCGGGTGACAGGTTCCCTTTAAGTAAAAAAAAAAGTGCATGAGATTTCTGAAATCTCATAGCTTTTGTTGGTACTGTAAGAACTAGCATAAACACCGCACAAACGCAACATGTGTGAACATTGTCTTAAAGAGGTTTTGAGACAAACAGGTAGATGATAGATATTAAAAATTGCAGGAATCCAAAATTCAAATTGAAAAAAAAAGTTATTTTGTACAACATGTGTAGACAGACATATATCCATATCAGTTTGAGCCCAATCATTGGATCAGCAGTCAGTGTTTATAGCTCACGTTGAATGATAATGATTAGGCTGACTAACTCTAATTATAATGTAATGGCTCTTGATAAATTGCTCCTGATGGTATATTAGATGTAATTATTACTGCCTATGATTATTTGTGAAAGCATCAGTAACATAATTGTGTATTGCATTACTTGTGATAAAAATGACTTGAGATGTTCTGATAGCTACAAAAGTCAGGGAAACTGTAAGGTTGTGTTCACACGTTACTTTTTTTCTGCAGCCAAAACCTGCTCTGTTGGTAGAAAAAAAAGCTGGTTTTGCTGTGTTTTTACTGCCTTTTTGCATTCACTCATTGCTTTCTATGGTGAAAAACTGCTGCAAAAACACTGAAAGAATTGACATGCTGCAGTTTTTTTTTTTTTTTTTAAAAGTAACAGTTTTCCAATTCTGTCAAGAAAAAAAAGCAATTGCATGCATGAGATTTCTGAAATCTCATACCTTTTGCTGCTACTGTAAAAAGCAGCTTTTAATTTGCATAAATAAATACAAAAAGAAGCAAGAACACAAATATGTGAAAATAGGCTAAATTTCTACAAATGGTTAATTTTTTTTTAAAATTTTTCTAAGGTTGCAAGCTCCTATGGTACAAGTACGGTATATTCACATGCAGATAAGTAGCTGCAGTCATTTCTGCCACTGAATATCCCCTCCATACATTTGATTGTTTCTGCTGCATGTCCATGGATTACTTCACATCCTTGTATGGAGCAATCCTATAAATGTCTGCCACAAGTTCACCAGATGTGGATCTCAGACTTGGGGCGGCTCTGCAGGAAGCCTTATTCAGAAGTATGGAACAGATTGCACTGTTCTACAGATCTTGAAAAGTTGCCAGGTTCAGTTCTGAAATGAGCCATTTCTTAATGATTTTCACCTCCTGAATTCAAATCTGACAATGAAAATTTTTATTTGGCTCTTGTTTCTATGATATCAAAGAGGTTTCCTTTAGCTGTTACATATTACTATTTCATAAATGTTTCAGTACTTTGAAACATTATTAATTTTGCAAATATAAAGATGCAGAATATTTTGTTATGCCAATTTTGTGAAATTTATTTAGTGGACACTTAGCAATAATTCAAATAAGTAAAACATGTCTAAACACTATTGCAAACCATAAACAGCTACAGAAATTGCCCTACAACAATTGGTCCTCATTCAGTGACAACTCTTTTTTGCTTGTCTCTTGTACTCGTGCATCGGATCATCTCTTAGATAGTCCAACATTATTCTGCTGTGATGCCGCGATCACTAACAGGTTGGGGAATACTTGCTTTGCCGCAAGATTTAAGGCACACAGGAACACATTCCACTTTAAACAGTCTATGCGGTTTATTATACAGTCATAAACCGTACCACGAACAGTCCATTACACACTGTATCGGAACGTGACATTAAGTTACGTTCACTAAACATGCTGGACCTTACTCCGTCCAGTTACCATTGGTGACTGTACAGTTCAGTAACAGATCCTCGTCAGTACACACAGTCCCCCAACTCTGGGTTACCTTCCTGGAGCTCCTGTTCCACACACTGACCTCCTGTCAGTCCTCTCTCTTGGGGAAGCTGCCAAACTGGGATCACCTCCCTGTGACCAGAGCACTCCCGACAGTCCAAATCCGCAGATGGGCGATAGCTCCCCCAAACCCAGTGCCATCACTGATTCTGCAAACACTGCCTCTCTGTGTGCTGTTCAGAACATCCGTCCCCACTTGGAACTGTCCAACACACAGGCCATCAGGTACAAAGCCTCAGCATGTGATCTTCAGGAAGTTATCACCTCCAACACATAGGCCTTCCAGGACCTTACACACGGACCAATCAGGTCCACACTCTCCCCATGTTACCCTACCATGGTTACATTATATATCTGTAACCACTCCCACAGGTGGGATGTGTGTGTGGTTAGTCAAACCCGCCCAGCTCTCTGACTAACCCTGTAAGCCTCCCTTTAAAGCTACACAAATACTTGTGAAACTACAGGTCCCAGAACAACATTACTTCAGGCTTACAGTGCATAGTATCCCCTCTGCGACACATTCCGGTCATTTACAATAATGCCGGATGTTGTTTCACCATCATAGATATGCTTGCAACTGCCATGCATTCCCATGGGCTCAATACGCCTTCGTGCATATTCTGAGACCATACAGCCCCCCCTACCTGTAGCAGGGATCACTGCATCACACTGCAAACATTGATGGATTCAATTTTCCTTGATATCTTTTCTCCATAGTCACAATATCTTGGTGAAATCTCTCACCATGCTCGTTGTTCGCTATTCAGTTTGGTGGAAAAGAGTCTAGATGTGAATGTAAGAAATTAATCTTTAAGGCCTTGTTACAGCCAAGAACCTTATATATTTTGAGATTTTCCACCAACTTTTCATTTTTATCTGCTTTTGAATTTTCCCAAAAATTTGTTACCTTTACCCATACAGCCTATTCCTGACCCTGCATCAAACAGAGAAACTCCTCATCTTGAAGAAGCTGAAGAACCTGAAGTCCAATAAAGACTCCTTCCTTTAACTTTGCTTCGGGCCTCTTTCACATGTCCAGATAATTCCGGTACCGGAGAAATCGGTACCGGAATTATCCGTGTCCGTGTGCTCACGTAGCACGTCAGTGTGGCACACGTGCGGCAGTAATGAGCGGGAACATGTGACCGCTCACACAGGGCCTGCTGCCGGCGCTAAGAGGAGACATCGCTGGAGCTGGGTGTCGGTGAGTATTTCCTGGCAAGCGGGGCAGGGGGCGCACAGGGGATGGGAGGTGGGAGGGGACGCACAAACTTTATTTTTAAGGGAAAAGAAAAAAAAGATTTTTCATTCCTTCTCTCCAGCGAACGCTGCTGGGAAGAAAGAATGAATTCCGGCTTAAGCACCACACGCGGGGGGACAGCGCTTACTGTAGCGCTGTCTCTCCTGCGGGCAATACGTGCACACAGAGGAGAGTGCACACTGCTCTCCGTGTGCACGTGTGCGGGACGCTTTGCGGACCGTGCTGCCGGAGAAAAACGGACATGTCTCTGTGTTTTCAACACGGTGACACGGTCCGTGAAAACACGGAGACATGTGCATAAACCCATTCATTTGAATGGGTCTACATGTGTCAGTGTCTCCAGTACGTGAGAAAACTGTCACTACACGTACCGGAGACACTGATGTGTGAAAGAGGCCTCACTCAACCGTGGAAAAGTCACAATGAGATACTTCAATGCTTTTGCATTTTTATCCAATGTGTTAGGAGTCGAGTTTCCTCTGCTGCACAGGGGGAATCTCGATCCGTGTCTGCTGCGGTCTCCCATTTGGTATCGGCCGCAGTGGGCTCTGCTCAGCGGAGACGTCGCTCCCAGCGTCTCGCTGGGGCTGATTCGGTGCATAGGGTCACTACTGCCTTTTCTGGCTTTCCTATGGTACCCTGCACTGATCTGCGGCAAGCGAGCCTCTCTGGGACTAAGTCCTTGTTTACTCACACTGAGCATGCCCAGGGCAGGGTCTCCCATTGGAGGTCGAGGGCCACATGTTCGGTCACATGCTCAGGTGCTGCAGTACATTCCATTGGTCCTTCTGGAAGGTCCTGAAAGGGCAAAACATGCTCAGGTACTGCAACACTTTCCATTGGTCCTTCTGGAAGGTCCTGAAAGGGCAAAAACTTCAGTAGCAGCTTCCTGTGCTGCAACTATATAAACTGCGCATGACCGCACGGCCATGCGCTAGTATCGTCTTTTGCTATATGCTTTGCGCCAATGTGGTCATGTGTTTGTATGTGTTCAGGGACCCGGCTGAAATAAGCCCCTAGAATGCTGGCACCTCCGGCGAGGAGATTGTGTATAAGAGTGTTCAGGGACCCGGCTGAAATAAGCCCCTAGAATGCTGGCTCCTCCGGCGAGGAGATTGTGTATGCATGCATGACCACTCACTGCTCACATCTGGGTAGTTGGCCTGTGCCTCTGTGAAAGTCTAACAGGGCACAGAGCTCATCTCTCGCGGTTACTCTGTGAAGCTAACAGAGTTGGTATATGCCGCCATATAGAGCCGCCATTATTTAGCAGCAGGTACTTTCCTGCACGGTGGATCCCGGGTTGCGAACGCACTAATTCCTTTTAATAAACAATATATTTGGTGCGTTCCGCCAACCCTAACAGGATACTAGCGCCAGGATCTGGCTAAGTAATGGCGGATGAACAGCGATTGCAGGGGTATATCCAGCTGCTGGAGGGCCGGTTGGCGTCTCTTGAGCGTGCAACCTCGGCGGTGGATGTTACCGCAATAGCTGTTCTGGCTGCTAGCGTGGCTGCAGCAGCTTTACCCACTGCCACCTCTGTTCCGACCCTATCTCACCTTCCTTTGCCTGAGAGATACTCTGGGGACAGTAAGTCCTGTAGGGGTTTCGTGAGCCAATGTGGTATACACCTCGAGCTTCTGGCTGCACGTTTCCCTACTGAGCGGGCAAAGGTGGGATTCATAATTTCTCTCCTGTCGGACAGAGCGTTGGAGTGGGCTACGCCGCTGTGGGAGCGCAATGATCATGTGGTGCGGAGTGTTCCTAGGTTTCTGGACACTCTGAAACAGGTCTTTTTAGGACCTCAAGTCACCCATGATACAGCGCTCCAACTGCTGGCTTTGACTCAGGGTTCAACCATGGTCAGCCATTTTGCTGTTCACTTCCGGACATTAGCGTCTGAGTTGGAATGGCCAGATAAAACCCTCATTCCCGTATTTTGGAGGGGGCTGGCTGACCATGTGAAGGACGCTTTGGCCACTAGGGAGATTCCCGCCACACTGGAGGAGCTCATAGCCGTATCTACTCGTATTGACCTCCGTTTTAACCAGCGGAGGTTGGAGCGAGCCCAGTGTAGGCAGAGGTTTCGGCTGGCTCCCACCTTCGCCAAACCTTTGGAATCTCCAGTCCAGGCATCCGAGTCACATGAGGCCTTAGAGGTGACACGAGCGGGATCCAAGTCTCAGTCTGCCCGTGCACATAAGGTCCGTCATGTTTGCCAGCAGTCAGGACACCTTGCCTCCAAGGGTCCTCAGCGGTCGGGGAAACGTCAGCGTCTAGTGGCAGTTGGAGGAGGTACACTAGACACGGCGACGTTTGCCTCAAAGTTGTCCTTCAAGGGGACAATTACCATAGGCCCATCCACTCTTATGGTCGAGCTATGCGTGGATTCTGGGGCAGAGGGTAACTTTATGTCTTCTGCTTTTGCCCAGCGTCACGCAATACCCTTGGTGATGCTCGCCAAGCCGGTAACCGTTCGAGTGGTAAATGGGTCAACACTACCTTCACAGATTACCCACCAAACCATTCCTTTCACGCTATCTGTGTCTCCATCACATCAGGAGATAATCTCCCTATTAGTCATTCCTGAGGGAATTGATGAGGTCCTGTTGGGGATACCATGGCTTCGCTATCATTCTCCTCATATTGAGTGGTCATATTGAGTGGGAGACTCACTACTGAGAGGCACAGAAGCAGCCATCTGCAGACCGGACATAACTGCAAGAGAAGTATGCTGCCTTCCAGGTGCGATGATCAAGGATGTGACCGATAGGATACCAAAGCTCTTCAGCTCCAAGGACGTCCACCCATTTCTTCTGATACATGTTGGCACCAATGACACGGCAAGGAAAGACCTACCGACAATCTGCAAAGACTTTGAAGAGTTGGGGAAGAAAGTAAAGGAACTGGATGCACAGGTAGTTTTTTCTTCTATCCTTCCAGTAGACGGGCATGGCACCAGGAGATGGAACAGGATCCTTGATGCAAACAGCTGGCTAAGACAATGGTGCAGACAACAAGGATTTGGATTCCTGGACCACGGTGTGAATTACTGGTACGATGGACTCCTCGCCAGAGATGGACTACACCTCAACAAACCTGGGAAACACACATTCGCCAGAAGACTCGCTACACTCATCAGGAGGGCGTTAAACTAGAAGAAGAGGGGACGGGAAGAAAAACATTAGACTTGAACAAAGAAGACCCAGGAAAACATACTCAGATGGGAGGTAAGAACATTTCTAAAGCAATCCACAGCGAGGAGATTGGAACAAAACAAAATCCTCTAAACTGCATGCTCGCAAACGCCAGAAGCCTGACAAACAAGATGGAAGAACTAGAAGCAGAAATATCTACAGGTAACTTTGACATAGTGGGAATAACCGAGACATGGTTAGATGAAAGCTATGACTGGGCAGTTAACTTACAGGGTTACAGTCTGTTTAGAAAGGATCGTAAAAATCGGAGAGGAGGAGGGGTTTGTCTCTATGTAAAGTCTTGTCTAAAGTCCACTTTAAGGGAGGATATTAGCGAAGGAAATGAGGATGTCGAGTCCATATGGGTCGAAATTCATGGAGGGAAAAATGGTAACAAAATTCTCATTGGGGTCTGTTACAAACCCCCAAATATAACAGAAACCATGGAAAGTCTACTTCTAAAGCAGATAGATGAAGCTGCAACCCATAATGAGGTCCTGGTTATGGGGGACTTTAACTACTCGGATATTAACTGGGAAAGTGAAACCTGTGAAACCCATAAAGGCAACAGGTTTCTGCTAATAACCAAGAAAAATTATCTTTCACAATTGGTGCAGAATCCAACCAGAGGAGCAGCACTTTTAGACCTAATACTATCTAATAGACCTGACAGAATAACAAATCTGCAGGTGGTTGGGCATCTAGGAAATAGCGACCACAATATTGTACAGTTTCACCTGTCTTTCACTAGGGGCACTTGTCAGGGAGTCACAAAAACACTGAACTTTAGGAAGGCAAAGTTTGACCAGCTTAGAGATGCCCTTAATCTGGTAGACTGGGACAATATCCTCAGAAATAAGAATACAGATAATAAATGGGAAATGTTTAAGAACATCCTAAATAGGCAGTGTAAGCGGTTTATACCTTGTGGGAATAAAAGGACTAGAAATAGGAAAAACCCAATGTGGCTAAACAAAGAAGTAAGACAGGCAATTAACAGTAAAAAGAAAGCATTTGCACTACTAAAGCAGGATGGCACCATTGAAGCTCTAAAAAAACTATAGGGAGAAAAATACTTTATCTAAAAAACTAATTAAAGCTGCCAAAAAGGAAACAGAGAAGCACATTGCTAAGGAGAGTAAAACTAATCCCAAACTGTTCTTCAACTATATCAATAGTAAAAGAATAAAAACTGAAAATGTAGGCCCCTTAAAAAATAGTGAGGAAAGAATGGTTGTTGATGACGAGGAAAAAGCTAACATATTAAACACTTTCTTCTCCACGGTATTCACGGTGGAAAATGAAATGCTAGGTGAAATCCCAATTAACAATGAAAACCCTATATTAAGGGTCACCAATCTAACCCAAGAAGAGGTGTGAAATCGGCTAAATAAGATTAAAATAGATAAATCTCCGGGTCCGGATGGCATACACCCACGAGTACTAAGGGAACTAAGTAATGTAATAGATAAACCATTATTTCTTATTTTTAGGGACTCTATAGCGACAGGATCTGTTCCGCAGGACTGGCGCATAGCAAATGTGGTGCCAATATTCAAAAAGGGCTCTAAAAGTGAACCTGGAAATTATAGGCCAGTAAGTCTAACCTCTATTGTTGGTAAAATATTTGAAGGGTTTCTGAGGGATGTTATTCTGGATTATCTCAATGAGAATAACTGTTTAACTCCATATCAGCATGGGTTTATGAGAAATCGCTCCTGTCAAACCAATCTAATCAGTTTTTATGAAGAGGTAAGCTATAGGCTGGACCACGGTGAGTCATTGGACGTGGTATATCTCGATTTTTCCAAAGCGTTTGATACCGTGCCGCACAAGAGGTTGGTACACAAAATGAGAATGCTTGGTCTGGGGGAAAATGTGTGTAAATGGGTTAGTAACTGGCTTAGTGATAGAAAGCAGAGGGTGGTTATAAATGGTATAGTCTCTAACTGGGTCGCTGTGACCAGTGGGATACCGCAGGGGTCAGTATTGGGACCTGTTCTCTTCAACATATTCATTAATGATCTGGTAGAAGGTTTACACAGTAAAATATCGATATTTGCAGATGATACAAAACTATGTAAAGCAGTTAATACAAGAGAAGATAGTATTCTGCTACAGATGGATCTGGATAAGTTGGAAACTTGGGCTGAAAGGTGGCAGATGAGGTTTAACAATGATAAATGTAAGGTTATACACATGGGAAGAAGGAATCAATATCACCATTACACACTGAATGGGAAACCACTGGGTAAATCTGACAGGGAGAAGGACTTGGGGATCCTAGTTAATGATAAACTTACCTGGAGCAGCCAGTGCCAGGCAGCAGCTGCCAAGGCAAACAGGATCATGGGGTGCATTAAAAGAGGTCTGGATACACATGATAAGAGCATTATACTGCCTCTGTACAAATCCCTAGTTAGACCGCACATGGAGTACTGTGTCCAGTTTTGGGCACCGGTGCTCATGAAGGATATAATGGAACTAGAGAGAGTACAAAGGAGGGCAACAAAATTAATAAAGGGGATGGGAGAACTACAATACCCAGATAGATTAGCGAAATTAGGATTATTTATTCTAGAAAAAAGACGACTGAGGGGCGATCTAATAACCATGTATAAGTATATAAGGGGACAATACAAATATCTCGCTGAGGATCTGTTTATACCAAGGAAGGTGACGGGCACAAGGGGGCATTCTTTGCGTCTGGAGGAGAGAAGGTTTTTCCACCAACATAGAAGAGGATTCTTTACTGTTAGGGCAGTGAGAATCTGGAATTGCTTGCCTGAGGAGGTGGTGATGGCGAACTCAGTCGAGGGGTTCAAGAGAGGCCTGGATGTCTTCCTGGAGCAGAACAATATTGTATCATACAATTATTAGGTTCTGTAGAAGGACGTAGATCTGGGGATTTATTATGATGGAATATAGGCTGAACTGGATGGACAAATGTCTTTTTTCGGCCTTACTAACTATGTTACTATGTTACTATGTCCTCTGGGAGAATTTTGGGTTGGAGTAAATCTTGCGAGGGTAGATGTCTGAGGGAGTGTGTTCAGGTTGCTACTACACAGGTACCCGCAGATCTTTCCTCTCTCCCCAAGCACTATTCGCCCTATGCAGACGTGTTCTCCAAAAGAGCTGCGGAGACCCTTCCGCCTCACCGCCCCTATGACTGTCCTATTGACCTCTTGCCTGGTGCTGAGCCTCCCCGGGGTCGAGTCTATCCGTTATCTCTCCCGGAGACGGAGGCAATGTCCCAGTACATCCAGGAGAATCTGGCAAGAGGATTCATTAGGAAGTCACTGTCACCGGCAGGGGCAGGGTTCTTCTTCGTACAGAAGAAGACTGGAGACTTACGTCCATGCATAGACTACAGGGGTCTTAACGCCATCACCGTTAAGAACAAGTACCCACTACCCCTGATATCTGAGCTGTTTGATAGGCTACGGGGAGCGAGGGTATTTACAAAGTTAGATCTGCGGGGTGCTTACAACCTGATTCGCATCCGTGAGGGGGATGAATGGAAGATGGCTTTTAACACCAGGGATGGGCACTATGAATATCTGGTGATGCCCTTCGGGCTCTGTAATGCCCCAGCCGTTTTCCAAGACTTTGTGAACGACATCTTCCGGGATATGCTCACCACCTCGGTCGTAGTCTATCTGGATGATATTCTCATCTTCTCTCCAGATATTGACTCCCATCGGAGAGATGTTCGCAAAGTCTTCCACCTCTTACGGGCAAACTCCCTCTACGCCAAGTTGGAGAAGTGTGTGTTTGAGCAGGAGTCCTTGCCTTTCCTTGGTTATATCATCTCTGCCCAGGGTTTGGCTATGGATCCTGCCAAGCTACAGGCTGTAATGGACTGGCAGGAACCCCATTCTCTTAAAGCGGTGCAGCGCTTTATGGGGTTCATTAATTACTATCGCCAGTTCATTCCACACTTCTCAACTTTGGTAGCTCCCTTGGTTGCCCTCACCAAGAAGGGAGCAAATCCCAAGTTGTGGTCAGAGGAGGTCTCCAAAGCCTTTCTCTCGATCAAGTCACACTTCGCTAGCGCTCCCATCCTACATCGCCCCGATGTTGATAAACCATTTATCTTGGAGGTGGATGCCTCATCCGTTGGTGCAGGAGCAGTCCTTTTCCAAAAGGATGCTCAAGGTCGGAAGCATCCTTGCTTCTTCTTCTCCAAGACCTTCACACCAGCGGAGAGGAATTATTCCATCGGGGACAGGGAGTTGCTGGCCATGAAGTTGGCTTTTTCAGAGTGGAGACATCTCTTGGAGGGAGCTCGCTTTCCCTTCCAAGTCTTCACTGACCACAAGAACTTGGTATATCTGCAAACGGCCCAGCGGCTGAATTCTCGCCAGGCTAGATGGTCCCTGTTCTTCTCCCGGTTCCATTTTACTCTCCATTTCCTCTCAGGGGAGAAGAACGTTCGTGCTGACGCTCTCTCCCGCTCCGTGGTGTCATCGGAGGAGGAGGAGCCTCGGCTTATTGTCCCTTCTGAGAACCTGAGAACTGTAGCTCCGGTTTCGCTAGAGTCTGTGCCCCCGGGCAAGACTTTCGTACCAGCTAACTTGCGACCGGAGGTTCTCTCTTGGGCTCACTCCTCCAGAGTGGGTGGGCATTTTGGGACCAAGAGGACATCTGAGCTTCTGGCGAGAACATACTGGTGGCCGCATATGGCCCGAGATGTCAAGGACTATATTCAGGCGTGCATTTCTTGCGCCCAGAATCGGTCTCCTCGGCAACGGCCTGCTGGGTTGCTTTACCCTCTACCAGTGGCAGACAGGCCCTGGGAGATGGTCGGGATGGACTTTGTGGTGGGTCTACCCAAGTCGCGTGGCTGCTCCATTATTTGGGTTGTCACCGACCATTTCTCCAAGATGGTGCATTTGGTGCCGCTTCCTCGGTTACCCTCAGCACGGGCCTTGGCGGTGTTGTTCATTAAACACGTTTTCCGTTTGCATGGTATGCCTGATAAGATTGTCAGCGATCGGGGTCCCCAGTTCGCATCTCGGTTTTGGAGAGAGCTCTGCCGTTTACTCAGCATAGAGTTAAACCTCTCCTCTGCATACCATCCCGAGACGAATGGGTTGGTGGAGAGAACCAACCAGACTCTGGTGACATATTTGCGACATTTCGTCTCTGCTAGGCAGGATGACTGGGCATCTTTGCTACCTTGGGCGGAATTTGCCCTGAACAACGCCGTAGCCGATTCCACTGGTCAAACTCCTTTTCTCCTTAATTACGGCCAGCATCCGCGTGTCCCTGTGCCCATGCCCGTGTCATCCACCGATTCTAGGGTGGCAGACTGGGCGGTGGAGGCACGTGACATCTGGGACCGCACACAGGATGCCATCCGGGCCTCCAAGGAGAGAATGAGGGTTTCGGCTGATACACACCGGCGCCCCGCTCCGGTCTTTGCTCCTGGCGACTTAGTGTGGCTCTCCGCCCGTAACATCAGGCTGCGAGTTGAGTCCACTAAGTTTGCTCCTCGCTACATTGGCCCGTTTAAGGTTCTGGAACAGGTCAACCCTGTGGTCTACCGTTTGGCTATTCCTCCACGCCTTGGTATCACCGATACTTTCCACGTTTCCCTCTTAAAGCCCGTTCATTTGTCCCGGTTTTCCGAGTCATCTGCTGGGACATCGGGTTCATCCACGGATGAGTTTGAGGTGAATGCTATTGGGGGGTGCAAGGCGGTACGTGGCAAGAAATTTTATCTGGTGGACTGGAAGGGTCACGGCCCAGAGGATAGAACCTGGGAGCCTGTGGAGCACATTCGGGCTCCGCTGCTTATCGCAGCTTTTGAGCGTAGTGAGGCTCAAGGAGGGGGGGGCCCTAGGAGGGGGGGGGGTAATGTTAGGAGTCGAGTTTCCTCTGCTGCACAGGGGGAATCTCGATCCGTGTCTGCTGCGGTCTCCCATTCGGTATCGGCCGCAGTGGGCTCTGCTCAGCGGAGACGTCGCTCCCAGCGTCTCGCTGGGGCTGATTCAGTGCATAGGGTCACTACTGCCTTTTCTGGCTTTCCTATGGTACCCTGCACTGATCTGCGGTGAGCGAGCCTCTCTGGGACTAAGTCCTTGTTTACTCACACTGAGCATGCCCAGGGCAGGGTCTCCCATTGGAGGTCGAGGGCCACATGTTCGGTCACATGCTCAGGTGCTGCAGTACATTCCATTGGTCCTTCTGGAAGATCCTGAAAGGGCAAAACATGCTCAGGTACTGCAGCACTTTCCATTGGTCCTTCTGGAAGGTCCTGAAAGGGCAAAAACTTCAGTAGCAGCTTCCTGTGCTGCAACTATATAAACTGCGCATGACCGCACGGCCATGCGCTAGTATCGTCTTTTGCTATATGCTTTGCGCCAATGTGGTCATGTGTTTGTATGTGTTCAGGGACCCGGCTGAAATAAGCCCCTAGAATGCTGGCACCTCCGGCGAGGAGATTGTGTATAAGAGTGTTCAGGGACCCGGCTGAAATAAGCCCCTAGAATGCTGGCTCCTCCGGCGAGGAGATTGTGTATGCATGCATGACCACTCACTGCTCACATCTGGGTAGTTGGCCCGTGCCTCTGTGAAAGTCTAACAGGGCACAGAGCTCATCTCTCGCGGTTACTCTGTGAAGCTAACAGAGTTGGTATATACCGCCATATAGAGCCGCCATTATTTAGCAGCAGGTACTTTCCTGCACGGTGGATCCCGGGTTGCGAACGCACTAATTCCTTTTAATAAACAATATATTTGGTGCGTTCCGCCAACCCTAACACAATGCCTTTGAAAGTTCTTCATCAGACCCAATTTGATATGTAATGGTGGCAACAAAATCTTCTGTGGGTCAACAAGTGCAGGATGCAGGACATTTTTACTTCTTGGCTGAACTGAATGTCGGGAAGGCCAGTCTCTATTCTTGTAGTGATACTCTCTTGCATGACTATCCCACTCACACAGAAAGCAGCAGAACTTTGTGTATCCACCCTGGAGATCAAGTAAGAGCTCTACCCCCTTTATTTCACCACAGAGGGGCCACATATGTTGGTCATAGTTCAGGCACCTCAACAGCTGTTTCATGTTGTCAGGTTTCTTTCACGTGGACTACACAACCAACTGGGATTGAAGGTAGCGCATTGCCATTATGCAGCAAGATGGTGCTTAGGCTTGTTTTGGAGGGATCAAAGATCCTCCATTCCTCTGGATTATGACTTCAGAGCTTCCATTAAATTGTTGATCGACCTCCATGAGGAAGCATGTCATGGTTGTAGAACAAAAAAAATCTGAACATTGCACACTAGGAGATTCCACTGCTGTTGCCTGATAACTAGGGTTGAGCAACTTTTAGTTTTTTAGGGTCGAGTCGGGTTTCGCGAAACCCGACTATCTCAAAAGTCTAGTCGAGTGGAATCGGCCGATTATCGCGAAAAGTCGGGGATCGACCGAAACACGAAACCCAATGCACGTCAATGGGGGAGCATAGTCGGCAGTGAGTGGAGGCCAGGAAAACACCTACAGTGCCCATTTTAATGGCAAAAACATCCATTCTTGTCACTGAAGCTTGTCAGTCTTAATTTACCTTATAATAATAGTAAGACATTGGAAATTGGGGGTCATTTGGCTAAAGTTGTGGGGGGTAGGGCTGGTTCAAGTATTTAGTGGGCCCAGGAAATCTGGACCACGTCACGGCAGTGGAGCAGGGAGAGGTAAGTATTTAAACTTTGCAAGTGCTGTGATCCTGAGCAAGCAGGGGGGGCCCACTCGTTGGCATTGGCACTGGCACAGGGCCCCTTAAAGTACGGCGGTGTGTTTGCACGGCGGGGCGCCTCCCACCGGCAGCGACACTTTTGCGTACTATGAGGGGCCCTGTGCCAGTGACGTCGCCAACGAGTATTCCTCCCCCCACCTGATGAAGGAACCTGCACTTTCATCTGCACCTTCCTCTTTGTCCCCGTGTAAGGTGGTATGGTATGCGGGAAGGGGAACCTGACTTTCAGCAGGGTCACATTCTGGCTGTGTAGCGTGCACGGGGAATGTAGCGTTCTGGGTCAATGTACCAGCAGACTCATCTATCACTGGCTGGGCAATGGGCAGGATGAGGAGGAAACACAAATATAGGCCCAAATAATAAAGTGGGCTAAATGCAGTTCAAAATTGGTAACAGGACTAACCAGGGGGCATTGCTTTGTTCAGTGGAGTACAACTGTAATGAGAGGCTGACACAGTGAGTAGACCCAAATCAGTAAGTAGGCTAAATGCAGTTCAAAATTGGTAACAGAAGTAAACAGGCGGCACTGGTTTGTTCAGTGTAGGAGAACATCAAGGAGCGGCAGACACCGTTAGTAGGGCCAACAAAACAAGTAGGCCAAATGCAGTGTTATATTAAAAACAATTTAACGAGAGCCTGAAGATAGAAGCTAGGGAAAGGCAACCTGGAGAACACCTTGGAGCGGAAGACACCGTTTGTAGAACCCAGACCCAACTTGTAGGCCTAATGCAGTGTTGTTTCAACAACTACTTAACGAGAGCTTCAAGATAGAAGCTAGGGAGAGGCAACCTGGAGAACACCTTGGAGCGGCAGACACCGTCCCTACAACCAAGACCCAACTTGTAGGCCTAATGCAGTGTTGTTTCAACAACTACTTAATGAGAGCTTCAAGATAGAAGCTAAGGAGAGGCAACCAGGAGAACACCTTGGAGCGGCACACACTGTCTCTACAACCCAGACCCAACTTGTAGGCCTAATGCAGTGTTGTTTCAACAACTACTTAATGAGAGCTTCAAGATAGAAGCTAGGGAGAGGCAACCTGGAGAACACCTTGGAGCGGCAGACACCGTCTCTACAACCCAGACCTAACTTGTAGGCCTAATGCAGTGTTGTTTCAACAACTACTTAATGAGAGCTTCAAGATAGAAGCTAGGGAGAGGCAACCTGGAGAACACCTTGGAGCGGCAGACACCGTCTCTACAACCAAGACCCAACTTGTAGGCCTAATGTAGTGTTGTTTCAACAACTACTTAATGAGAGCTTCAAGATAGAAGCTCAGGAAAGGCAACCAGGAGAACATCTTGGAGCGGCAGACACTGTTAGTAGGCCCCAACCAAACTAGTAGCCCCACTGCAGTTGTTCGATTAAAAAACTATTTAACAAGAGCCTGAAGATAGAAGCTCAGTAAAGGCAATCATGAGAACACCTTGGAGCGGAAGACTCAGTTTGTAGGCCACAACGAAACTTGTGGCCCCAATGCAGTTTTATAATTCTGACAGGCTGAAAACCAGCCTTTTTTTTTTTTTAGAGGAGGACAGCTGTATTAAGTGGCGCAGACAGACACTGCTAGTAGGCCTTACACCACAAAGTAGGCTCACTGCAGGTTGAAAAAAAGTTACATGGGTACACGGTCGGCATTGGTGTGCTCAGCGGAGGACAAATGGTAGGAGGGACTGCAGACACACTTAGTAGGCCTAAAATTAAAAAAAATAGGCTCGAAGCACCTACGATTATGTGGCAGGGGTACACAGGCAGCATTGGTGTGGTCAGCAGAGGACGATTAGAAGGAGTGTCTGACACAGTTAGTACTCCCAAAAAATAAATAGATGTTAATGTCTTGCAAAACAACAAAACCAAAAAACAAAAGGGTGGCATACTTAGGTAGAGGGGTGGGCTCCTCTGCTGAGTTTCAGACATAGTAATTTGGCGCTAAGTATTTACTGGTGTCAATATAGGACACTGACCCTGACTATTTTAACTAGCATCATACATGTCAACAAATTGGTATTGTCAGTACCAGGCATTGAAGGATGTCAGCGCATAGACTAAACATTGTTGGAGCTGTGAGAGATAATTTTGCAAGTGGTAGAGCACTGTTTGAGCTGGGGGGGAACGCTCTTGTGACCGGCGGTACAGGCCCAGGGCCCCTCATGTTACAACGGTGTGTCTGACGTTGGGTGCGCGCCACCACCGCCAGAGACACTTTATTGTACTATGAGGGACCCAGTGGCCGTGCCGTCGACCAAACGGCACTCTCACGGGTGCTTGCGCCAAGTGGCGAAACCATGGCCCCGTGGGGGGAATTAGCCCATTTAGGGAGGTGTAAACATGTCGTATGCTGGACAAACAGCTGCTGCAAATAAAGAGATTGGAACAGTCAGTAAGACCAGTCCACAAGCAAGACCTTTTTATAGGAAAGCTGCAGTAGGTAGGGTTGAGCGACCTTGACCTTTTTAGAGTCGAGCCGTGTTTCGCGAAACCCGACTATCTTAGAAGTCGAGTCGAGTGGAATCGGCCGATTATCGCGAAAAGTCGGGTATCGCCCGAAACACGAAACCCAATGCAAGTCAATGGGGGAGCATAGTCGGCAGTGAGTGGAGGCCAGGAAAACACCTACACTGCCCATTTTAATGGCAAAAACATCCATTCTTGTTAAAGAAGCTTGTCAATCGTAATTTACCTTATAATAATTGGAAGGCATTTGAAATTGGGGGTCATTTGGCTAAAGTTGTGGGGGGTAGGGCTGGTTCAAGTATTTAGTGGGCCCAGTAAATCTGGACCACGTCACGGCAGTGGAGCAGGGAGAGGTAAGTATTTAAACTTTGCAAGTGCTGTGATCCTGAGCAAGCAGGGGGGGCCCACTCGTTGGCATTGGCACTGGCACAGGGCCCCTCAAAGTACAGCGGTGTGTTTGCACGGCGGGGGCGCCTCCCACCGGCAGCAACACTTTTGCGTACTATGAGAGGCCCTGTGCCAGTGACGTCGCCAACTAGTATTCCTCCCCCCACCTGATGAAGGAACCTGCACTTTCATCTGCACCTTCCTCTTTGTCCCCGTGTAAGGTGGTATGGTATGCGGGAAGAGGAACCTGACTTTCAGCAGGGTCACAATCTTGCTGTGTAGCGTGCACGGGGAATTTTGCGTTATGGGTCAATGTACCAGCAGACTCATCTATCACTGGCTGGGCAATGGGCAGGATGAGGAGGAAACACAGATATAGGCCCAAAGAATAAAGTGGGCTAAATGCAGTTCAAAATTGGTAGCACAGGACTAACCAAGGGGCATTGCAGTGGAGGACAACTGGAATGAGAGGCTGACACAGAGAGTAGGCCCAAATCAGTAAGTAGTCGACATGCAGTTCAAAATTGGCAACCGTAGTAAACAGGCGGCCCAGCTTTGTTCAGTTGAGGAGAACAGCAAGGAGTGGCAGACACCGATAGTAGGCCCCAACCCAACTAGTAGGCCAAATGCAGTCTAACATTAACAACTACTTAACAAGAGCCTGAAAATGGAATTTCAGGACAGGAAACCAGGAGAACAGCAAGGAGTGGCAGACACCGATAGTAGGCCCCAAACCAACTAGTACGCCAAATGCAGTTGTTCCATTTAACTACAATTTAATGAGAGCCTGAAGATAGAAGTTCAGGAAAGGCAACCTGGAGAACACCTTGGAGTGGAACACACCATCTCTCTACACCCCATACCCAATTTGTAGGCCTAATGCAGTGTAGTTTTCAACAACTACTAAACGAGAGTCGGAAGATCGAAGCAATGTGGACGAAACCTGGGGAACACCTTGGAGTGTAACACAACGTCTCTCTACACCCCATACCCAATTTGTAGGCCTAATGCAGTGTAGTTTTCTACAACTACTAAACGAGAGTCGGAAGACCGAAGCAATGTGGACGAAACCTGGGGAACACCTTGGAGTGGAACACACCATCTCTCTACACCCCATACCCAATTTGTAGGCCTAATGCAGTGTAGTTTTCTACAACTACTAAACGAGAGCATGAAGATCGAAGCAATGGAGAGGAAACCTGGGGAACAGCTTGGAGTGGAACACACCATCTCTCTACACCCCATACCCAATTTGTAGGCCTAATGCAGCGTAGTTTCCAACAACTACTAAACGAGAGCATGAAGATCGAAGCTCAGGAAAGGCAACCTGGAGAACACCTTGGAGTGGAACACACCATCTCTCTACACCCCATACCCAATTTGTAGGCCTAATGCAGCGTAGTTTCCAACAACTACTAAACGAGAGCATGAAGATCGAAGCAATGGAGAGGAAACCTGGGGAACACCTTGGAGTGGAACACACCATCTGTCTACACCCCATACCCAATTTGTAGGCCTAATGCAGCGTAGTTTCCAACAACTACTAAACGAGAGCATGAAGATCGAACCAATGGCGATGAAACCTGGGGAACACCTTGGAGTGGAACACACCATTTCTCTACACCCCATACCCAATTTGTAGGCCTAATGCAGCGTAGTTTCCAACAACTACTAAACGAGAGCATGAAGATCGAAGCAATGGAGAGGAAACCTTGGAAACACCTTGGAGTGGAACACACCATCTCTCTACACCCCATACCCAATTTGTAGGCCTAATGCAGCGTAGTTTCCAACAACTATTAAACGAGAGCATGAAGATTGAAGCTCAGGAAAGGCAACCTGGAGAACACCTTGGAGTGGAACACACCATCTCTCTACACCCCATACCCAATTTGTAGGCCTAATGCAGCGTAGTTTCCAACAACTACTAAACGAGAGCATGAAGATTGAAGCTCAGGAAAGGCAACCTGGAGAACACCTTGGAGTGGAACACACCATCTCTCTACACCCCATACCCAATTTGTAGGCCTAATGCAGCGTAGTTTCCAACAACTACTAAACGAGAGCATGAAGATTGAAGCTCAGGAAAGGCAACCTGGAGAACACCTTGGAGTGGAACACACCATCTCTCTACACCCCATACCCAATTTGTAGGCCTAATGCAGCGTAGTTTCCAACAACTACTAAACGAGAGCATGAAGATTGAAGCTCAGGAAAGGCAACCTGGAGAACACCGTGGAGTGGAACACACCATCTCTCTACACCCCATACCCAATTTGTAGGCCTAATGCAGCGTAGTTTCCAACAACTACTAAACGAGAGCATGAAGATTGAAGCTCAGGAAAGGCAACCTGGAGAACACCTTGGAGTGGAACACACCATCTCTCTACACCCCATACCCAATTTGTAGGCCTAATGCAGCGTAGTTTCCAACAACTACTAAACGAGAGCATGAAGATTGAAGCTCAGGAAAGGCAACCTGGAGAACACCTTGGAGTGGAACACACCATCTCTCTACACCCCATACCCAATTTGTAGGCCTAATGCAGCGTAGTTTCCAACAACTACTAAACGAGAGCATGAAGATCGAAGCTCAGGAAAGGCAACCTGGAGAACACCTTGGAGTGGAACACACCATCTCTCTACACCCCATACCCAATTTGTAGGCCTAATGCAGCGTAGTTTCCAACAACTACTAAACGAGAGCATGAAGATTGAAGCTCAGGAAAGGCAACCTGGAGAACACCTTGGAGTGGAACACACCATCTCTCTACACCCCATACCCAATTTGTAGGCCTAATGCAGCGTAGTTTCCAACAACTACTAAACGAGAGCATGAAGATCGAAGCTCAGGAAAGGCAACCTGGAGAACACCTTGGAGTGGAACACACCATCTCTCTACACCCCATACCCAATTTGTAGGCCTAATGCAGCGTAGTTTCCAACAACTACTAAACGAGAGCATGAAGATCGAAGCTCAGGAAAGGCAACCTGGAGAACACCTTGGAGTGGAACACACCATCTCTCTACACCCCATACCCAATTTGTAGGCCTAATGCAGCGTAGTTTCCAACAACTACTAAACGAGAGCATGAAGATCGAAGCAATGGAGAGGAAACCTGGGGAACACCTTGGAGTGGAACACACCATCTGTCTACACCCCATACCCAATTTGTAGGCCTAATGCAGCGTAGTTTCCAACAACTACTAAACGAGAGCATGAAGATCGAACCAATGGCGATGAAACCTGGGGAACACCTTGGAGTGGAACACACCATTTCTCTACACCCCATACCCAATTTGTAGGCCTAATGCAGCGTAGTTTCCAACAACTACTAAACGAGAGCATGAAGATCGAAGCAATGGAGAGGAAACCTTGGAAACACCTTGGAGTGGAACACACCATCTCTCTACACCCCATACCCAATTTGTAGGCCTAATGCAGCGTAGTTTCCAACAACTATTAAACGAGAGCATGAAGATTGAAGCTCAGGAAAGGCAACCTGGAGAACACCTTGGAGTGGAACACACCATCTCTCTACACCCCATACCCAATTTGTAGGCCTAATGCAGCGTAGTTTCCAACAACTACTAAACGAGAGCATGAAGATTGAAGCTCAGGAAAGGCAACCTGGAGAACACCTTGGAGTGGAACACACCATCTCTCTACACCCCATACCCAATTTGTAGGCCTAATGCAGCGTAGTTTCCAACAACTACTAAACGAGAGCATGAAGATTGAAGCTCAGGAAAGGCAACCTGGAGAACACCTTGGAGTGGAACACACCATCTCTCTACACCCCATACCCAATTTGTAGGCCTAATGCAGCGTAGTTTCCAACAACTACTAAACGAGAGCATGAAGATTGAAGCTCAGGAAAGGCAACCTGGAGAACACCGTGGAGTGGAACACACCATCTCTCTACACCCCATACCCAATTTGTAGGCCTAATGCAGCGTAGTTTCCAACAACTACTAAACGAGAGCATGAAGATTGAAGCTCAGGAAAGGCAACCTGGAGAACACCTTGGAGTGGAACACACCATCTCTCTACACCCCATACCCAATTTGTAGGCCTAATGCAGCGTAGTTTCCAACAACTACTAAACGAGAGCATGAAGATTGAAGCTCAGGAAAGGCAACCTGGAGAACACCTTGGAGTGGAACACACCATCTCTCTACACCCCATACCCAATTTGTAGGCCTAATGCAGCGTAGTTTCCAACAACTACTAAACGAGAGCATGAAGATCGAAGCTCAGGAAAGGCAACCTGGAGAACACCTTGGAGTGGAACACACCATCTCTCTACACCCCATACCCAATTTGTAGGCCTAATGCAGCGTAGTTTCCAACAACTACTAAACGAGAGCATGAAGATTGAAGCTCAGGAAAGGCAACCTGGAGAACACCTTGGAGTGGAACACACCATCTCTCTACACCCCATACCCAATTTGTAGGCCTAATGCAGCGTAGTTTCCAACAACTACTAAACGAGAGCATGAAGATCGAAGCTCAGGAAAGGCAACCTGGAGAACACCTTGGAGTGGAACACACCATCTCTCTACACCCCATACCCAATTTGTAGGCCTAATGCAGCGTAGTTTCCAACAACTACTAAACGAGAGCATGAAGATTGAAGCAATGGAGAGGAAACCTGGGGAACACCTTGGGGAGGCAGACACCGTTAAAAGGCCCTACCAAAGTTGTACACCCAATGCAGTTTTAAAATTCCTAGAGGCTGAAAACAAGACTATTGACGCTCAGCTTTTTTCAAAGGAACACAGCTGAATTGAGTGGCGCAGACAGACACAGGTAGTAGGACTCAAACCAAAAATGTGGCTCACTGCAGCAGAAAAAAGTTACAGGGGTACACAAGCTGCAGTGCTCTGGGCAGTGGAGGACAATTTCAATAGTGAACCGCAGACAGACTTTGTACGCCTACTATTAAAAAAAGGATGCTCTATGCAATTATAAATAGGTTCTAGGGGTACACGGGCAGCAGTGGTGTGGTCAGTGGAGGCCTAGTGGAAGGAGTGACCGCAGACAGGCATCGAAGGCCTAAAATAATAACACATGGCTGTAGGCAATTTTAAATTGGTTCCAGGGGTACACGGGCAGCACAGCAGTGGCCTGGTCAGTGTAGTAGTAGTAGAAAGAACGGACAGCAGACAGGCATCGAAGGCCTAAAATAAAAAAATTGGGCTGGCTGTAGGCAATTTTAAATTGGTTCCAGGGGTACACGGGCAGCAGTGGTGTGGTCAGTGGAGGCATATTGTAAGGAGTGACCGCAGACAGGCATCGAAGACCTAAAATAATAACACATGGCTGTAGGCAATTTTAAATTGGTTCCAGGGGTACACGGGCAGCAGTGGTGTGGTCAGTGGAAGCCTAGTGGAAGGAGTGACCGCAGACAGGCATCGAAGGCCTAAAATAAAAAAATTGGGCTGGCTGTAGGCAATTTTAAATTGGTTCCAGGGGTACACGGGCAGCAGTGGTGTGGTCAGTGGAGGCATATTGTAAGGAGTGACCGCAGACAGGCATCGAAGGCCTAAAATAATAACACATGGCTGTAGGCAATTTTAAATTGGTTCCAGGGGTACACGGGCAGCAGTGGTGTGGTCAGTGGAGGCCTAGTGGAAGGAGTGACCGCAGACAGGCATCGAAGGCCTAAAATAAAAAAATTGGGCTGGCTGTAGGCAATTTTAAATTGGTTCCAGGGGTACACGGGCAGCAGTGGTGTGGTCAGTGGAGGCCTAGTGGAAGGAGTGACCGCAGACAGGCATCGAAGGCCTAAAATAAAAAAATTGGGCTGGCTGTAGGCAATTTTAAATTGGTTCCAGGGGTACACGGGCAGCAGTGGTGTGGTCAGTGGAGGCCTAGTGGAAGGAGTGACCGCAGACAGGCATCGAAGGCCTAAAATAAAAAAATTGGGCTGGCTGTAGGCAATTTTAAATTGGTTCCAGGGGTACACGGGCAGCAGTGGTGTGGTCAGTGGAGGCCTAGTGGAAGGAGTGACCGCAGACAGGCTTCGAAGGCCTAACATAACAAAAATGTCAATACAATGGTATTGTCAGTGGCAGGCATTGAAGGATGTCAGCGCATAGACTAAACATTGGTGGAGCTGTGAGATAATTTTGCAAGTGGTAGAGCACTGTTTGAGCTGGGGGGGGGGAACTGTCTTGTGGCCGGCGGTACAGGCCCAGGGCCCCTCATATTACAACGGTGTGTCTGACGTTGGGTGCGCACCACCACCGCCAGAGACACTTTATTGTACTAGGAGGGACCCAGTGGCAGTGCCGTCGACCAAAAGCGGGCACACCCACCTCTTCAGACAAACAGCACTCTCACGGGTGCTGTCGCCAAGTGTCGATACCACAGCCCCGTGTGGGGAGTTTGGCCATTTAGTGAGGTGTAAACATGTCGTATGCTGGACAATCAGGTGCAGAAAATTACGAGACTGGAAAAGGCATTCAGAATAGTCCACAGGCAAGACCTTTTCATAGGAAAGCTAGGTGTCAGCCGGGCAAGGTGGGGCAAAAGATTTCGAAATCCAGTTGTGGTTCATTTTAATGAAGGTTAGATCATCTACATTTTGGGTAGCCAGACGAGTCCTTTTTTCTGTTAGTATTGAACCTGCAGCACTGAATACTCTTTCTGATAGGACACTAGCTGCCGGGCAAGCAAGCTCCTGCAATGCATATTCTGCCAATTCTGGCCAGGTGTCTAATTTTGATGCCCAGTAATCAAATGGGAATGACGGTTGAGGGAGAACATCGATAAGGGATGAAAAATAGTTTGTAACCATACTGGACAAATGTTGTCTCCTGTCACTTTGAATTGATGCTGCAGTACCTGTCCTGTCTGCGGTCATAGCAAAATCACTCCACAACCTGGTCAGAAAACCCCTCTGGCCAACGCCACTTCTGATTTCTGCCCCTCTAACTCCTCTGGTCTGCTGGCCCCTGCAGCTCGTGTGAGAATGATCACGGGCGCTGTGTGCAGGGAATGCCAGAAGCAAACGGTCAACAAGAGTTGATTGTTTGGTTGCTAATATTAGTTCCAAGTTCTCATGTGGCATTATATTTTGCAATTTGCCTTTATAGCGAGGATCAAGGAGGCAGGCCAACCAGTAATCGTCATCGTTCATCATTTTAGTTATGCGTGTGTCCCTTTTGAGGATACGTAAGGCATAATCCGCCATGTGGGCCAAAGTTCCAGTTCTCAAATCTGCGGTTGTGCTTGGTTGAGGGGCAGTTTCAGGCAAATCCACGTCACTTGTGTTCCTCCAAAAACCAGAACCCGGCCTTGCCGCGCCACCAATTTCCAGTGGCCCCGGAAAAGCTTCCTCATTAAAAATATAATCATCCCCATCATCCTCCTCGTCTTCCTCCTCCTCTTCGCCCGCTAACTCGTCCTGTACACTGCCCTGGCCAGACAATGGCTGACTGTCATCAAGGCTTTCCTCTTCCTCAGCTGCAGACGCCTGATCCTTTATGTGCGTCAAACTTTGCATCAGCAGACGCATTAGGGGGATGCTCATGCTTATTATGGCGTTGTCTGCACTAACCAGCCGAGTGCATTCCTCAAAACACTGAAGGACTTGACACATGTCTTGAATCTTCGACCACTGCACACCTGACAACTCCATGTCTGCCATCCTCCTGCCTGCCCGTGTATGTGTATCCTCCCACAAAAACATAACAGCCCGCCTCTGTTCGCACAGTCTCTGAAGCATGTGCAGTGTTGAGTTCCACCTTGTTGCAACGTCTATGATTAGGCGATGCTGGGGAAGGTTCAAAGAACGCTGATAGGTCTGCATACGGCTGGAGTGTACGGGCGAACGGCGGATATGTGAGCAAAGTCCACGCACTTTGAGGAGCAGGTCGGATAACCCCAGATAACTTTTCAGGAAGCACTGCACCACCAGGTTTAAGGTGTGAGCCAGGCAAGGAATGTGTTTCAGTTGGGAAAGGGAGATGGCAGCCATGAAATTCCTTCCGTTATCACTCACTACCTTGCCTGCCTCAAGATCTACAGTGCCCAGCCACGACTGCGTTTCTTTCTGCAAGAACTCGGACAGAACTTCCGCGGTGTGTCTGTTGTCGCCCAAACACTTCATAGCCAATACAGCCTGCTGACGTTTGCCAGTAGCTGCCCCATAATGGGAGACCTGGTGTGCAACAGTGGCAGCTGCGGATGGAGTGGTTGTGCGACTGCGGTCTGTGGACGAGCTCTCGCTTCTGCAGGAGGACGAAGAGGAGGAGGAGGGGGTGCGAACGGCTACAGCCAACTGTTTCCTAGACCGTGGGCTAGGCAGAACTGTCCCAAACTTGCTGTCCCCTGTGGACCCTGCATCCACAACATTCACCCAGTGTGCCGTGATGGACACGTAACGTCCCTGGCCATGCCTACTGGTCCATGCATCTGTTGTCAGGTGCACCTTTGTGCTCACAGATTGCCTGAGTGCATGGACGATGCGCTCTTTAACATGCTGGTGGAGGGCTGGGATGGCTTTTCTGGAAAAAAAGTGTCGACTGGGTAGCTCGTAGCGTGGTACAGCGTAGTCCATCAGGGCTTTGAAAGCTTCGCTTTCAACTAACCGGTAGGGCATCATCTCTAACGAGATTAGTCTAGCTATGTGGGCGTTCAAACCCTGTGTACGCGGATGCGAGGCTAAGTACTTCCTTTTTCTAACCATAGTCTCATGTAGGGTGAGCTGGACTGGAGAGCTGGAGATCGTGGAACTAGCTGGGGTGCCGGTGGACATGGCAGACTGAGAGACGGTGGGAGATGGTATTGTTGCCGCCGGTGCCCTAGATGCAGTGTTTCCTACTACGAAACTGGTGATTCCCTGACCCTGACTGCTTTGGCCTGGCAAAGAAACCTGCACAGATACTGCAGGTGGTGCAGAAAATGGTGGCCCTACACTGCCGGAAGGGATGTTGCGTTGCTGACTAGCTTCATTGGCCGAGGGTGCTACAACCTTAAGGGACGTTTAGTAGTTAGTCCAGGCTTGCAAATGCATGGTGGTTAAATGTCTATGCATGCAACTTGTATTGAGACTTTTCAGATTCTGTCCTCTGCTTAAGGTAGTTGAACATTTTTGACAGATGACTTTGCGCTGATCAATTGGATGTTGTTTAAAAAAATGCCAGACTGCACTCTTTCTAGCATCGAATACCTTTTCAGGCATTGCAGACTGAGCTTTAACCGGATGGCCACGCTGTCCTCCAACAGGTTTTGGCTTTGCCACGCGTTTTGGGCAAGATACGGGCCCGGCAGATGGAACCTGTTGCGATGTTGATGCCTGCTGCGGCCCCTTCTCCTCCGCTTCAGAACTGCTGCCGCCTGCACCCTGTTCCCCCAATGGCTGCCAATCAGGGTCAAGAACTGGGTCATCTATTACCTCTTCTTGTAGTTCGTGTGCAACTTCGTCTGTGTCACCGTGTCGGTCGGTGGTATAGCGTTCGTGATGGGGCAACATAGTCTCATCAGGGTCTGATTCTTGATCATTACCCTGCGAGGGCAATGTTGTGGTCTGAGTCAAAGGACCAGCATAGTAGTCTGGCTGTGGCTGTGCATCAGTGCACTCCATGTCAGATTCAACTTGTAATGGGCATGGACTGTTAACTGCTTCACTTTCTAAGCCAGGGACGGTATGTGTAAAGAGCTCCATGGAGTAACCCGTTGTGTCGCCTGCTGCATTCTTCTCTGTTGTTGTTTTTGCTGAAGAGGACAAGGAAGCGACTTGTCCCTGACCGTGAACATCCACTAACGACGCGCTGCTTTGACATTTACCAGTTTCACGAGAGGAGGCAAAAGAGCTAGAGGCTGAGTCAGCAAGATAAGCCAAAACTTGCTCTTGCTGCTCCGGCTTTAAAAGCGGTTTTCCTACTCCCAGAAAAGGGAGCGTTCGAGGCCTTGTGTAGCCAGACGACGAACCTGGCTCCACAGCTCCAGACTTAGGTGCAATATTTTTTTTCCCACGACCAGCTGATGCTCCACCACTACCACTACCCTCATTACCAGCTGACAATGAACGCCCCTGGCCACGACCTCTTCCACCAGACTTCCTCATTGTTTTAAAAACGTAACCAAACTAACGGTATTTGTTGCAGTCACACAACTTACACGGTGAGCTATAACTTCAGTATGATTTAGCTACCCCTTTACAGGTGAGTGAGACCACAACGAAAATCAGGCACAATGTTACACACGCTGTTGTTGGTGGCAACAAATGAGAGAGATGCCACACACGCAGGACTGTCACTGAAGCACAAATGTAAATATTAATCTCCCACTAATTTGATTTTTTTTTTTTTTCAGGGAGACTTTAGGAAAAAAAAATAATAGAATAAAATGATTTTTTTCAGGAAGAATTTAGAAACCAAATAAAATGAAATGATTTTTTCAGGGAGAATTTAGAAAACAAATAAAACAAAAAAAGGCTTTCTATGGCCCACTGAGTGAGAGATGACGCACACAGGAGTCAGGAGTGGCACACAAGCCCAGAGGCCAATATTTATCTCCCACTGATTGATGTAGTGATTTTTTCAGGTAGATTTTGGAACCCAAATCAAGCTAAAAAAATAATAGGCTTTCTATGGCCCACAATTGGAGAGAGAGAGAGAGATGGCACACCCAGGAGTCAAGACTGGCACACAAGCAGAAAGGGCAATATTAATCTCCCACTGATTTGATTTTTTTTTTTTTTTCAGGGAGACTTTAGGAAAAAAAATAATAGAATAAAATGATTTTTTCAGGAAGAATTTAGAAACCAAATAAAATAAAATGATTTTTTCAGGGAGAATTTAGAAAACAAATAAAACAAAAAAAGGCTTTCTATGGCCCACTGAGTGAGAGATGATGCACACAGGAGTCAGGAGTGGCACACAAGCCCAGAGGCCAATATTTATCTCCCACTGATTGATGTAGTGATTTTTTCAGGTAGATTTTGGAACCCAAATCAAGCTAAAAAAATAATAGGCTTTCTATGGCCCACAATTGGAGAGAGAGAGAGAGAGATGGCACACCCAGGAGTCAAGACTGGCACACAAGCAGAAAGGGCAATATTAATCTCCCACTGATTTGATTTTTTTTTTTTTTTCAGGGAGACTTTAAGAAAAAAAAATAATAGAATAAAATGATTTTTTCAGGAAGAATTTAGAAACCAAATAAAATAAAATGATTTTTTCAGGGAGAATTTAGAAAACAAATAAAACAAAAAAAGGCTTTCTATGGCCCACTGAGTGAGAGATGACGCACACAGGAGTCAGGAGTGGCACACAAGCCCAGAGGCCAATATTTATCTCCCACTGATTGATGTAGTGATTTTTTCAGGTAGATTTTGGAACCCAAATCAAGCTAAAAAAATAATAGGCTTTCTATGGCCCACAATTGGAGAGAGAGAGAGAGATGGCACACCCAGGAGTCAAGACTGGCACACAAGCAGAAAGGGCAATATTAATCTCCCACTGATTTGATTTTTTTTTTATTTTTCAGGGAGACTTTAGGAAAAAAAAATAATAGAATAAAATGATTTTTTCAGGAAGAATTTAGAAACCAAATAAAATAAAATGATTTTTTCAGGGAGAGTTTAGAAAACAAATAAAACAAAAAAAGGCTTTCTATGGCCCACTGAGTGAGAGATGACGCACACAGGAGTCAGGAGTGGCACACAAGCCCAGAGGCCAATATTTATCTCCCACTGATTGATGTAGTGATTTTTTCAGGTAGATTTTGGAACCCAAATCAAGCTAAAAAAATAATAGGCTTTCTATGGCCCACAATTGGAGAGAGAGAGAGAGATGGCACACCCAGGAGTCAAGACTGGCACACAAGCAGAAAGGGCAATATTAATCTCCCACTGATTTGATTTTTTTTTTTTTCAGGGAGACTTTAGGAAAAAAAAATAATAGAATAAAATGATTTTTTCAGGAAGAATTTAGAAACCAAATAAAATAAAATGATTTTTTCAGGGAGAATTTAGAAAACAAATAAAACAAAAAAAGGCTTTCTATGGCCCACTGAGTGAGAGATGACGCACACAGGAGTCAGGAGTGGCACACAAGCCCAGAGGCCAATATTTATCTCCCACTGATTGATGTAGTGATTTTTTCAGGTAGATTTTGGAACCCAAATCAAGCTAAAAAAATAATAGGCTTTCTATTGCCCACAATTGGAGAGAGAGAGATGGCACACCCAGGAGTCAAGACTGGCACACAAGCAGAAAGGGCAATATTAATCTCCCACTGATTTGATTTTTTTTTTTTTTTCAGGGAGACTTTAGGAAAAAAAAATAATAGAATAAAATGATTTTTTCAGGAAGAATTTAGAAACCAAATAAAATAAAATGATTTTTTCAGGGAGAATTTAGAAAACAAATAAAACAAAAAAAGGCTTTCTATGGCCCACTGAGTGAGAGATGACGCACACAGGAGTCAGGAGTGGCACACAAGCCCAGAGGCCAATATTTATCTCCCACTGATTGATGTAGTGATTTTTTCAGGTAGATTTTGGAACCCAAATCAAGCTAAAAAAATAATAGGCTTTCTATGGCCCACAATTGGAGAGAGAGAGAGAGATGGCACACCCAGGAGTCAAGACTGGCACACAAGCAGAAAGGGCAATATTAATCTCCCACTGATTTGATTTTTTTTTTTTTTTTCAGGGAGACTTTAGGAAAAAAAATAATAGAATAAAATGATTTTTTCAGGAAGAATTTAGAAACCAAATAAAATAAAATGATTTTTTCAGGGAGAATTTAGAAAACAAATAAAACAAAAAAAGGCTTTCTATGGCCCACTGAGTGAGAGATGATGCACACAGGAGTCAGGAGTGGCACACAAGCCCAGAGGCCAATATTTATCTCCCACTGATTGATGTAGTGATTTTTTCAGGTAGATTTTGGAACCCAAATCAAGCTAAAAAAATAATAGGCTTTCTATGGCCCACAATTGGAGAGAGAGAGAGAGAGATGGCACACCCAGGAGTCAAGACTGGCACACAAGCAGAAAGGGCAATATTAATCTCCCACTGATTTGATTTTTTTTTTTTTTTTCAGGGAGACTTTAGGAAAAAAAAATAATAGAATAAAATGATTTTTTCAGGAAGAATTTAGAAACCAAATAAAATAAAATGATTTTTTCAGGGAGAATTTAGAAAACAAATAAAACAAAAAAAGGCTTTCTATGGCCCACTGAGTGAGAGATGACGCACACAGGAGTCAGGAGTGGCACACAAGCCCAGAGGCCAATATTTATCTCCCACTGATTGATGTAGTGATTTTTTCAGGTAGATTTTGGAACCCAAATCAAGCTAAAAAAATAATAGGCTTTCTATGGCCCACAATTGGAGAGAGAGAGAGAGATGGCACACCCAGGAGTCAAGACTGGCACACAAGCAGAAAGGGCAATATTAATCTCCCACTGATTTGATTTTTTTTTTATTTTTCAGGGAGACTTTAGGAAAAAAAAAATAATAGAATAAAATGATTTTTTCAGGAAGAATTTAGAAACCAAATAAAATAAAATGATTTTTTCAGGGAGAGTTTAGAAAACAAATAAAACAAAAAAAGGCTTTCTATGGCCCACTGAGTGAGAGATGACGCACACAGGAGTCAGGAGTGGCACACAAGCCCAGAGGCCAATATTTATCTCCCACTGATTGATGTAGTGATTTTTTCAGGTAGATTTTGGAACCCAAATCAAGCTAAAAAAAATAATAGGCTTTCTATGGCCCACAATTGGAGAGAGAGAGAGAGATGGCACACCCAGGAGTCAAGACTGGCACACAAGCAGAAAGGGCAATATTAATCTCCCACTGATTTGATTTTTTTTTTTTCAGGGAGACTTTAGGAAAAAAAAATAATAGAATAAAATGATTTTTTCAGGAAGAATTTAGAAACCAAATAAAATAAAATGATTTTTTCAGGGAGAATTTAGAAAACAAATAAAACAAAAAAAGGCTTTCTATGGCCCACTGAGTGAGAGATGACGCACACAGGAGTCAGGAGTGGCACACAAGCCCAGAGGCCAATATTTATCTCCCACTGATTGATGTAGTGATTTTTTCAGGTAGATTTTGGAACCCAAATCAAGCTAAAAAAATAATAGGCTTTCTATTGCCCACAATTGGAGAGAGAGAGATGGCACACCCAGGAGTCAAGACTGGCACACAAGCAGAAAGGGCAATATTAATCTCCCACTGATTTGATTTTTTTTTTTTTTTCAGGGAGACTTTAGGAAAAAAAAAAAATAGAATAAAATGATTTTTTCAGGAAGAATTTAGAAACCAAATAAAATAAAATGATTTTTTCAGGGAGAATTTAGAAAACAAATAAAACAAAAAAAAGGCTTTCTATGGCCCACTGAGTGAGAGATGACGCACACAGGAGTCAGGAGTGGCACACAAGCCCAGAGGCCAACATTTATCTCCCACTGATTGATGTAGTGATTTTTTCAGGTAGATTTTGGAACCCAAATCAAGCTAAAAAAATAATAGGCTTTCTATGGCCCACAATTGGAGAGAGAGAGAGAGAGATGGCACACCCAGGAGTCAAGACTGGCACACAAGCAGAAAGGGCAATATTAATCTCCCACTGATTTGATTTTCTTTTTTTTTTCAGGGAGACTTTAGGAAAAAAAAAAAATAGAATAAAATGATTTTTTCAGGAAGAATTTAGAAACCAAATAAAATAAAATGATTTTTTTCAGGGAGAATTTAGAAAACAAATAAAAGAAAAAATAGGCTTTCTATGGCCCACGGAGTGAGAGATGACGCACTCAGGAGTCAGGAGTGGCACACAAGCCCAGAGGCCAATATTGTTCTCCCAATGATTGATGTAGTGATATTTTCAGGTAGATTTTGGAACCCAAATCAAGCTAAAAAAATAATAGGCTTTCTACGGCCCACAATTGGAGAGAGAGAGAGAGATGGCACACCCAGGAGTCAAGACTGGCACACAAGCAGAAAGGGCAATATTAATCTCCCACTGATTTGATTTTTTTTTTTTTTCAGGGAGACTTTAGGAAAAAAAAATAATAGAATAAAATGATTTTTTCAGGAAGAATTTAGAAACCAAATAAAATAAAATGATTTTTTCAGGGAGAATTTAGAAAACAAATAAAACAAAAAAAGGCTTTCTATGGCCCACTGAGTGAGAGATGACGCACACAGGAGTCAGGAGTGGCACACAAGCCCAGAGGCCAATATTTATCTCCCACTGATTGATGTAGTGATTTTTTCAGGTAGATTTTGGAACCCAAATCAAGCTAAAAACATAATAGGCTTTCTATGGCCCACAATTGGAGAGAGAGAGATGGCACACCCAGGAGTCAAGACTGGCACACAAGCAGAAAGGGCAATATTAATCTCCCACTGATTTGATTTTTTTTTTTTTTCAGGGATACTTTAGGAAAAAAAAATAATAGAATAAAATGATTTTTTCAGGAAGAATTTAGAAACCAAATAAAATAAAATGATTTTTTCAGGGAGAATTTAGAAAACAAATAAAACAAAAAAAGGCTTTCTATGGCCCACTGAGTGAGAGATGACGCACACAGGAGTCAGGAGTGGCACACAAGCCCAGAGGCCAATATTTATCTCCCACTGATTGATGTAGTGATTTTTTCAGGTAGATTTTGGAACCCAAATCAAGCTAAAAAAAATAATAGGCTTTCTATGGCCCACAATTGGAGAGAGAGAGAGAGAGATGGCACACCCAGGAGTCAAGACTGGCACGCAAGCAGAAAGGGCAATATTAATCTCCCACTGATTTGATTTTCTTTTTTTTTTCAGGGAGACTTTAGGAAAAAAAAATAATAGAATAAAATGATTTTTTCAGGAAGAATTTAGAAACCAAATAAAATAAAATGATTTTTTCAGGGAGAATTTAGAAAACAAATAAAAGAAAAAATAGGCTTTCTATGGCCCACGGAGTGAGAGATGACGCACTCAGGAGTCAGGAGTGGCACACAAGCCCAGAGGCCAATATTGTTCTCCCAATGATTGATGTAGTGATTTTTTCAGGTAGATTTTGGAACCCAAATCAAGCTAAAAAAATAATAGGCTTTCTATGGCCCACAATTGGAGAGAGAGAGAGAGATGGCACACCCAGGAGTCAAGACTGGCACACAAGCAGAAAGGGCAATATTAATCTCCCACTGATTTGATTTTTTTTTTTTTTCCAGGGAGACTTTAGAAAAAAAAAATAATAAAAAAAAAAAATGATTTTTTCAGGAAGAATTTAGAAACCAAATAAAATAAAAATGATTTTTTCAGGGAGAATTTATAAAACAAATAAAACAAAAAAATAGGCTTTCTATGGCCCACTGAGTGAGAGATGACGCACACAGGAGTCAGGAGTGGCACACAAGCCCAGAGGCCAATATTTATCTCCCACTGATTGATTTATTGATTTTTTCAGGTAGAATTTAGAACCCAAATCAACCAAAAACATAAATAGGCTTTCTATGGCCCACTATTTGTGAGAGAGATGGCACGCTCAGGACTGGCACACAAGCCCAGAGGCCAATATTAATCTCCCACTTTTTATTTTTTTTCAGGGAAAATTTATAAACCCAATAAAAAAAATAATCAATAGGCTTTCTATGGCCCACTATCTGAGAGAGAGAGATGGCACGCTTAGGACTGGCACACAAGCCCAAAGGCCAATATTAATCTCCCTTTTTTTTTTCAGGGAGAATTTATAAAACCAAAAAAAATAAATAAATAGGCTTTCTATGGCCCACTATTTGTGAGAGAGATGGCACGCTCAGGACTGGCACACAAGCCCAGAGGCCAATATTAATCTCCCACTTTTTATTTTTTTTCAGGGAAAATTTATAAACCCAATAAAAAAAATAATCAATAGGCTTTCTATGGCCCACTATCTGAGAGAGAGAGATGGCACGCTTAGGACTGGCACACAAGCCCAAAGGCCAATATTAATCTCCCTTTTTTTTTTCAGGGAGAATTTATAAAACCAAAAAAAATAAATAAATAGGCTTTCTATGGCCCACTATTTGTGAGAGAGATGGCACGCTCAGGACTGGCACACAAGCCCAGAGGCCAATATTAATCTCCCACTTTTTTTTTTTTTGTTCCAGGGAAAATTTATAAACCCAATAAAAAAAATAATAAATAGGCTTTCTATGGCCCACTATCTGAGAGAGAGATGGCACGCTTAGGACTGGCACACAAGCCCAAAGGCCAATATTAATCTCCCTTTTTTTTTCAGGGAGAATTTATAAAACCAAAAAAAAATAAATAAATAGGCTTTCTATGGCCCACTATTTGTGAGAGAGATGGCACGCTCAGGACTGGCACACAAGCCCAGAGGCCAATATTAATCTCCCACTTTTTTTTTTTTGTTCCAGGGAAAATTTATAAACCCAATAAAAAAAATAATAAATAGGCTTTCTATGGCCCACTATCTGAGAGAGAGAGATGGCACGCTTAGGACTGGCACACAAGCCCAAAGGCCAATATTAATCTCCCACTGATTGATTTATTGATTTTTTCAGGTAGAATTTAGAACCCAAATAAAGCAAAAAAAAAAAAAAATAGGCTTTCTATGGCCCACTGAGTGAGTGAAGATGCACACAGGAGTCAGGAGTGGCACACAAGCCCTGAGGCCAATATTTTTCTCCCACTGATTGATGTAGTGATTTTTTCAGGTAGATTTTAGAACCCAAATCAAGCAAAAAAATAAATAGGCTTTCTATGGCCCACTGACTGAGAGATGGCACACACAGGAGTCAAGAGTGGCACACAAGCCCTGAGGCCAATATTTTTCTCCCACTGATTGATGTAGTGATTTTTTCAGGTAGATTTTATAACCCAAATCAAGCAAAAAAATAAATAGGCTTTCTATGGCCCACTGAGTGAGAGATGGCACACACAGGGATGGCACTCTAGCAGAAATGTCAATCTTAATCTCCCACAAAAAAAAAACAAAAAAAAACAGGGAGTGTCCAACAATTACTATCTCCCTGCAGTAATCTCAGCCAGGTATGGCAGGCAGCAATAAGGAGTGGACTGATGCACATATTAAATAAAAAGTGTGGACAAACAAAAAAGATAGCTGTGCAGAAAGGAAGGAACAAGAGGATTTGTGCTTTGAAAAAAGCAGTTGGTTTGCACAGCGGCGTACACACAGCAATGCAGCTATCAGGGAGCCTTCTAGGGCAGCCCAATGAGCTACAGCGCTGAGGGGAAAAAAAAAAAAAATATAGCTTCCACTGTCCCTGCACACCGAAGGTGGTGTTGGGCAGTGGAAATCGCTACAGCACAAGCGGTTTGGTGGTTAATGGACCCTGCCTAACGCTATCCCTGCTTCTGACGAAGCGGCAGCAACCTCTCCCTAAGCTCAGATCAGCAGCAGTAACATGGCGGTCGGCGGGAACGCCCCTTTATAGCCCCTGTGACGCCGCAGACAGCAAGCCAATCACTGCAATGCCCTTCTCTAAGATGGTGGGGACCAGGACCTATGTCATCACGCTGCCCACACTCTGCGTTTACCTTCATTGGCTGAGAAATGGCGCTTTTCGCGTCATTGAAACACGACTTTGGCGCGAAAGTCGCGTACCGCATGGCCGACCCCGCACAGGGGTCGGATCGGGTTTCATGAAATCCGACTTTGCCAAAAGTCGGCGACTTTTGAAAATGAACGACCCGTTTCGCTCAACCCTAACAGTAGGTGTCAGCCGGGAAAGGTGGGGCAAAATAATTAGAAATCTATTAGTGGTTTATTTTAATGAAGGTTAGATCATCAACATTTTGGGTAGCCAGACGAGTCCTTTTTTCAGTCAATATTGAACCAGCAGCACTGAATACTCTTTCTGATAGCACACTAGCTGCTGGGCAAGCAAGCTCCTGCAAAGCATATTCTGCCAATTCAGGCCAGGTGTTTATTTTGGATGCCCAGTAATCAAATGGGAATGACGGTTGAGGGAGAACATCGATAAGGGATGAAAAATAGTTAGTAACCATACTGGACAAATGTTGTCTCCTGTCACTTTGAATTGATGCTGCAGTACCTGTCCTGTCTGCGGTCATTGCGAAATCACTCCACAACCTGGTCAGAAAACCCCTCTGTCCAACGCCACTTCTGATTTGTGCACCTCTAACACCCCTGCCCTGTTGCCCCCTGCAGCTCGTGTGAGAACATCACCGGCGCTGTGTGCTGGGAATGCCTGAATCAAACGGTCTACAAGAGTTGCTTGTTTCGTTGCTAATATTTGTTCGAGGTTCTCATGTGGCATGATATTTTGCAATTTGCCTTTATAGCGAGGATCAAGGAGGCAGGCCAACCAGTAATCGTCATCGGTCATCATTTTAATAATACGTGGGTCCCTTTTGAGGATACGTAAGGCATAATCCGCCATGTGGGCAAAGTTCCAGTTGTCAAATCTGCGTTTGTGCTGGGTTGAGGGGCAGTTTCAGGCAAATCTACGTCACTTGTCTCCCTCAAAAAACCTGAACCCGGCCTTGCAACGCCACCAGTTGCTATTGGCCCCGGAGACGCTTCCTCATTCAAAAAATACTCATCCCCATCATCCCCCTCGTCCTCCTCCTCTTCGCCCGCTACCTCGTCCTGAAGACTGCCCTGACCAGACAATGGCTGACTGTCATCAAGGCTTCCCTCTTCCTCGGCTGCAGACGCCTGCTCCTTTATGTGCGTTAAACTTTGCATCAGCAGACGCATTAGGGGGATGCTCATGCTTATTATGGCGTTGTCTGCACTAACCAGCCGTGTGCATTCCTCAAAACACTGAAGGACTTGACACAGGTCTTGTACCTTCGACCACTGCACACCTGACAACTCCATGTCTGCCATCCAACTGCCTGCCCGTGTATGTGCATCCTCCCACAAATACATAACAGCACGCCTCTGTTCGCACAGTCTCTGAAGCATGTGCAGTGTGGAGTTCCACCTTGTTGCAACGTCGATGATTAGGCGATGCTGTGGAAGGTTCAAAGACCGCTGATGGTTCTGCATACGGCTGGAGTGCACGGGCGAACGGCGGATATGCGAGCAAAGTCTGTGCACTTGGAGGAGCAGGTCAGGTAACCCCGGATAACTTTTCAGGAAGCACTGCACCACCAGGTTTAAGGTGTGAGCCAGGCAAGGAATGTGTTTCAGTTGGGAAAGGGCTATGGCAACCATAAAATTCCTTCCGTTATCACTCACTACCTTGCCTGCCTCAAGATGTACAGTGCCCAGCCATGACTGAGTTTCTTTCAGCAAGAACTCGGACAGAACTTCCGCGGTGTGTCTGTTGTCGCCCAAACACTTCATTGCCAATACAGCTTGCTGACGCTTGCCACTAGCTGTCCCATAATGGGACACCTTGTGTGCAACAGTGGCAGCTGCGGATGGAGTGCTCGTGCGACTGCGGTCTGCGGACGAGCTCTCGCTTCTGTAGGAGGACGAGGAGGAGGAGGAGGGGGGGCGAACGCCTACAGCCAACTGTCCCAATATTGCTGTCCCCTGTGGACCCTGCATCCACCACATTAACCCAGTGTGCCGTGATGGACACGTAACGTCCCTGGCCATGCCTACTGGTCCATGCATCTGTTGTCAGGTGCACCTTTGTACTCACAGATTGCCTGAGTGCATGGACGATGCGGTCTTTTACATGCTGTTGGAGGGCTGGGATGGCGTTTCTCGAAAAGAAGTGTCGACTGGGTAGCTCGTAGCGTTGTTCAGCGTAGTCCATCAGGGCTTTGAAAGCTTCGCTTTCAACTAACCGGTAGGGCATCATCTCTAATGAGATTAGTCTAGCAATGTGGGCATTCAAACCCTGTGTATGCGGATGCGAGGATGAGTACTTCCTTTTCCTAATGAGAGTCTCATGTAGGGTGAGCTGGACTGGAGAGCTGCAGATCGTGGAACTAGCGGGGGTGCCGGTGGCCATGGCAGACGGAGAGAGGGTTGGAGATGGTATTCTTGCTGGTGCCCTACATGCAGTGTTTCCTACTACGAAACTGGTGATTGCCTGACTGCTTTGGCCTGGCGACGAAATCTGCATATTGACTGCAGGTGGTGCGGGAAATGGTGGGCTTACAGTGAGGGAAGGGATGTAGCGTTGCTGACTAGCTTCATTGGCCGAGGGTGCTACAACCTTAAGGGACGTTTGGTAGTGAGTCCAGGCTTGCAAATGCATGGTGGTTAAATGTCTACGCATGCAACTTGTATTTAGACTTTTAAGATTCTGACCTCTGCTTAAGGTAGTTGAACATTTTTGACAGATGACTTTGCGCTGATCATTTGGATGTTGTTTAAAAAATTGCCACACTGCACTCTTTCTACTATCGGATACCTTTTCAGGCATTGCAGACTAAGCTTCTTTAACCGGATGTCCACGTTGTCCTACAACTGGTTTTGGTTTTGCCACGCGTTTTTGGCCAGATACGGGCCTGGCAGATGGAACCTGTTGCGATGTTGATGCGTTCTGCGGCTCCTCCTCCTCCGCTTCAGAGCTACTGCCGCCTGCACCCTGTTCCCCCAATGGCTGCCAATCGGGGTCAACAACTGGGTCGTCTATGACCTCCTCTTCTATCTCGTGTGCAACTTCGTCTGTGTCACCGTGTAAGCCGGTGGTATATCGTTCGTGACGGGGCACCATAGTCTCATCAGGGTCTGATTCTGGATCAGTACACTGCGAGGGCAATGTTCTGGTCTGAGTCAAAGGAACAGCATAGTAATCTGGCTGTGGCTGTGCATCTGTGCACTCCATGTCCGAGTCAACTTGTAATGGGCATGGCCTGTTAACTGTTTAACTTTCTAACCCAGGAACGGTATGTGTAAAGAGCTCCATGGAGTAACCCGTTGTGTCGCCTGACACATCCTTCTCTTTTGTTCTTGGTGAAGAAGACAAGGAAGCGACTTGTCCCTGACCATGAACATCCACTAACGACGCGCTGCTTTTACATTTAGCAGTTTCAGAAGAGGAGGCGAAAGAGCTAGAGGCTGAGTCAGCAAGGAAAGCCAAAACTTGTTCTTGCTGCTCCGGCTTTAAAAGCGGTTTTCCTACTCCCAGAAAAGGGAGCGTTCAAGGCCTTGTGTAGCCAGACGACAAACCTGGCTCAACAACTCACTTAGGTGCTATATTGCTTTTCCCACGACCAACTGATGCTCCACCACCACTACCATCATTACCAGCTGGCAATGACTGCCCACGGCCACGACCTCTTCCACCAGACTTCCTCATTGTTTGAAAAACGTAACCAAACTAACGGTATTTGTTACTGTAAAACCAGTTACAAGGTGAACTCAAACTTCAGTTGGATTTATATATCCCTTTATAGGTGGGTGAGACTGCAGGGAAAATCAGGCCCAATGTATAACAGTACACAGCTTCAGTGGCAGACAGATATGCCACTAACAGGACTGACGCTGATGCAGACACTAACAATTAAAATCTCCCCCTTTTTATTTTTTCTGGGAGAATATTGAAGCGATGTGGCCCACTCTTATACAGTATATGTTCTGTGGCACAAAATTAGAGACAGATGCCAAACACAGCAATGGCAATGAGGCAGGATTGCCAATCTTAATCTCCCACTATGTTTTTTTTTCAGGGAGAATTGAAAAGAAATCTGGCCCAGTATTACACACTAGGTTTAATGTGGCACACAATTTGAGACAGGTGGCACACACAGGAGTGGCACTAAAGCAGAAATGCCAATCTTAATCTCCGACTATTTTTATTTTTTCAGGGAGAATTGAAAAGAAATCTGGCCCAGTATTACACACTAGGTTTAATGTGGCACAAAATTTGAGACAGGTGGCACACACAGCACTGGCAATGAGGCAGAATTGCCAATCTTAATCTCCCACTATTTATTTTTCAGGGAGAATTTAAAAGAAATCTGGCCCAGTATTACACACTAGGTTTAGTGTGGCACACAATTTGAGACAGGTGCCAAACACAGGAGTGGCACTGAAGCAGAAATGCCAATCTTAAACTCCCACTATTTTTTTTTCCAGGGAGAATTTAAAAGAAATCTGGCCCAGTATTACACACTAGGTTTAATGTGGCACAAAATTTGAGACAGGTGGCACACACAGGAGTGGCACTGAAGCAGAAATGCCAATCTTAATCTCCCACTACTTTTTTTTTTCAGGGAGAATTGAAAAGAAATCTGGCCCAGTATTACACACTAGGTTTAATGTAGCACAAAATTTGAGACAGGTGGCACACACAGGAGTGGCACTGAAGCAGAAATACCAATCTTAATCTCCCACTATTTTTATTTTTTCAGGGAGAATTGAAAATAAATATGGCCCAGTATTACACACTAGGTTTAATGTGGCACACAATTTGAGACAGGTGGCACACACAGGAGTGGCACTGAAGCAGAAATGCCAATCTTAATCTCCCACTACTTTTTTTTTCAGGGAGAATTGAAAAGAAATCTGGCCCAGTATTACACACTAGGTTTAATGTGGCACAAAATTTGAGACAGGTGGCACACACAGCACTGGCAATGAGGCAGAATTGCCAATCTTAATCTCCCACTATTTTTTTTTCCAGGGAGAATTTAAAAGAAATCTGGCCCAGTATTACACACTAGGTTTAATGTGGCACACAATTTGAGAAAGGTGGCACACACAGGAGTGGCACTGAAGCAGAAATGCCAATCTTAATCTCCCACTATTTTTTTTTCAGGGAGAATTTAAAAGAAATCTGGCCCAGTATTACACACTAGGTTTAATGTGGCACAAAATTTGAGACAGGTGGCACACACAGGAGTGGCACTAAAGCAGAAATGCCAATCTTAATCTCCCACTATTTTTATTTTTTCAGGGAGAATTGAAAAGAAATCTGGCCCAGTATTACACACTAGGTTTAATGTGGCACACAATTTGAGACAGGTGGCACACACAGGAGTGGCACTGAAGCAGAAATGCCAATCTTAATCTTCGACTATTTTTATTTTTTCAGGGAGAATTGAAAAGAAATCTGGACCAGTATTACACACTAGGTTTAATGTGGCACAAAATTTGAGACAGGTGGCACACACAGCACTGGCAATGAGGCAGAATTGCCAATCTTAATCTCCCACTATTTTTTTTTTCAGGGAGAATTTAAAAGAAATCTGGCTCAGTATTACACACTAGGTTTAGTGTGGCACACAATTTGAGACAGGTGGCACACACAGGAGTGGCACTGAAGCAGAAATGCCAATCTTAATCTCCCACTATTTTTTTTTCCAGGGAGAATTGAAAAGAAATCTGGCCCAGTATTACACACTAGGTTTAGTGTGGCACACAATTTGAGACAGGTGGCACACACAGGAGTGGCACTGAAGCAGAAATGCCAATCTTAATCTCCCACTACTTTTTTTTTTCAGGGAGAATTGAAAAGAAATCTGGCCCAGTATTACACACTAGGTTTAATGTGGCACAAAATTTGAGACAGGTGGCACACACAGGAGTGGCACTGAAGCAGAAATACCAATCTTAATCTCCCACTATTTTTATTTTTTCAGGGAGAATTGAAAATAAATATGGCCCAGTATTACACACTAGGTTTAATGTGGCACACAATTTGAGACAGGTGGCACACACAGGAGTGGCACTGAAGCAGAAATGCCAATCTTAATCTCCCACTACTTTTTTTTTCCAGGGAGAATTGAAAAGAAATCTGGCCCAGTATTACACACTAGGTTTAATGTGGCACAAAATTTGAGACAGGTGGCACACACAGCACTGGCAATGAGGCAGAATTGCCAATCTTAATCTTCCACTATTTTTTTTTTCCAGGGAGAATTTAAAAGAAATCTGGCCCAGTATTACACACTAGGTTTAATGTGGCACACAATTTGAGACAGGTGGCACACACAGGAGTGGCACTGAAGCAGAAATGCCAGTCTTAATCTCCCACTATTTTTTTTTTTTCAGGGAGAATTTAAAAGAAATCTGGCCTAGTATTACACACTAGGTTTAGTGTGGCACACAATTTGAGACAGGTGGCACACACAGGAGTGGCACTGAAGCAGAAATACCAATCTTAATCTCCCACTATTTTTATTTTTTTCAGGGAGAATTGAAAATAAATCTGGCCCAGTATTACACACTAGGTTTAATGTGGCACACAATTTGAGACAGGTGGCACACACAGAAGTGGCAATGAAGCAGAAATGCCAATCTTAATCTCCCACTCCTTTTTTTTCAGGGAGAATTGAAAAGAAATCTGGCCCAGTATTACACACTAGGTTTAATGTGGCACAAAATTTGAGACAGGTGGCACACACAGCACTGGCAATGAGGCAGAATTGCCAATCTTAATCTCCCACTATTTTTTTTTTTCAGGGAGAATTTAAAAGAAATCTGGCCTGGTATTACACACTAGGTTTAATGTGGCACAAAATTTGAGACAGGTGGCACACACAGGAGTGGCACTGAAGCAGAAATGGCAATCTTAATCTCCCACTATTTTTATTTTTTCAGGGAGAATTGAAAATAAATCTGGCCCAGTATTACACACTAGGTTTAATGTGGCACACAATTTGAGACAGGTGGCACACACAGGAGTGGCACTGAAGCAGAAATGCCAATCTTAATCTCCCACTATATTTATTTTTTCAGGGAGAATTGAAAAGAAATCTGGCCCAGTATTATACACTAGGTTTAATGTGGCACAAAATTTGAGACAGGTGGCACACACAGGAGTGGCACTGAAGCAGAAATGCCAATCTTAATCTCCCACAATTTTTTTTAATTTATGGAAGAATTGGCAAGAAATCAGGCCCACTGTTAGACTGTATGTTTTCTGTGCCAGAAAATGAGACACAGATGCCACACACAGGACTGCCACTGATACAGATTTGCCAATTTTAATCTACACCCTTTTTTTTTCTTCTTCTTCAGGGAGACTAGTGAATAAATCTGGGCCACTGTATTAGAGTATATTTTCTGTGGCAAAAAGTGGCTTGAAGAGATATAATGAAACAAAAAAAAAAAAGGGACTGTCCTACAATTACTAGCTCCCTGCAGTAATCTCAGCAATGTATGGCAGGCAGCAATAACAAGGAGTGGATTGCTGCACAAAAAAAGTCAAAAGTGTGGACAAACAAACAAGAAAGCTGTGCAGAAAGGAAGGAGCAACAGGATTTGTGCTTTGAAAAAAGCAGTTGGTTTGCACAGCGGCGTACACACAGCAATGCAGCTATCAGGGAGCCTTCTAGGGCAGCCCAATGAGCTACAGCGCTGAGGGAAAAAAAATGTAGCCTCCACTGTCCCTGCTAAGAAAAGGTGGTGTTGGACAGTGGAAATCGCTACAGCACAAGCGGTTTGGGGGTTAATGTACCCTGCCTAACGCTATCCCTGCTTCTGACGATGCGGCAGCAACCTCTCCCCATGCTCAGATCAGCAGCAGTAACATGGCGGTCGGCGGGAACGCCTCTTTATAGCCCCTGTGACGCCGCAGAAAGCAAGCCAATCACTGCCATGCCCTTCTCTAAGATGGTGGGGACTGAGACCTATGTCATCACGCTGCCCACACTCTGCGTCCACCTTCATTCGCTGAGAAATGGCGCTTTTCGCGTCATTGAAACGCGACTTTGGCGCGAAAGTCGCGTACCGCATGGCCGACCCCACACAGGGATCGGGTCGGGTTTCATGAAACCCGACTTTGCCAAAAGTCGGCGTCTTGTGAAAATGAACGACCCGTTTCGCTCATCCCTACTGATAACAAATATGCTACATCTGCACCTGACCCTTTTTTTTACATTTTTGCTATTTTTTCTAACCTATTAGAGAATGTGCTGCATATTTATAGACTAGAGAACGATGTTAGAACATTATCATTCTGATTTATACAAAATAACTCTAGATACAGTTACAAATAAATCTTCATAACATGACATGAATAAACGATAAACCTTAATGTGAAAATTAAATGTTACTGTTTTATATGTTGCTTCTTTCTACACATGTGTTCTGTTAATGTGCCTGTAAAGTTCCTCTTATTTTTACAAGTATCTTTTATTTATTTACATAGAGAATGATCTGTTACTTATAAACTGAGCTAAAAAACCCCAGAAAAAAACCAGAAAAGTTACTCATATACAGAAGTGATTTATAAAGTAAATTTGTAATTCCACCGTGTTTTACAAGCTGTTTTACTGCAGACATAATAGAGATTATACAGTTTTTTTAAACAGTGGCATTTTTATTCTTTGTGTCTTCACATTTGGACTTCTGGTGACTTTATTTTTTTTTTGGTTAGTAAGAGACATCCTGTAGATCTACCATAAATACAAATGTTAGATTTCTTTATTGCTTACCATTGAATTTATGCACAGAGTTCTCGACAATTGACATCCAATCATGGGGTCCATAGGGGGCTTCGTGTATGTCTAGTTACACCTTAAAAATCAGTTTGCAATAATACATACAATTAAAAAATAAATACATTTGGATGTCACCAGATTCTACAATACTAATAAATAGTTCTCTTAGTTCTGATGATGCTGATGTACTTACTGTGAACCTCCATACAAAAATGACTTTATAAATATTTGTGAAAGTTTTCCTGCCTAATAGTAAAATTTGCATTTTACAAGTCCAACTAGTTCCAGCGTTGGCGGCACTCACGGTCCTGGGGTCCTCGAGCGGTGTTATGACACGTGACCCAGGCGCCCAATCAGTGCTGGCATCCCTGTCCCCGCCTCCTGGTGAATTGAACATGAAGAGGAAGCCAGAGATCAGCCGCAGCCCGGAATTCCTCTTCATGCTTAATTTGTTAGAAGGCGGAGACGGTGACGCCAGCGCTGATTGGGTGCTGGGGTCATGTGTCACATAACCGCACGAGAGCCCAGGACACTGCTGGAACAGTGCCGGCATGGGAGGCGAGTATAGGCTATGTTATTTTGTCAGGGCCAAACAAGAGGTTGTCCTAGTAGTGCACAACCTCATTAAGTTGAAGAATATTCCGGCAAGGATTTTCAAAGTAAATACACCAGCATCACCAGGTCTAAGAGATCAATTTATCAAGGTGTTCAGTGATATGTTCAGTTTATATTGTGAAATATGATCATAGATCCTCTTAAAAGCTAGTGCACTAATGAGGCTGCATTAGATCTGATATGTCTCTTCAACATAACAAAACAAACAAAATTCCAGAAAAGATGCCATAAAGGATCACAATAGAATTAGCACAGATATTATCCCAGGACACCGGCTGAACGATTGATGTTACATCCTAGTTGGAAATGAGCCTAGTTTGCTGCCTGCGTCCATATTTACAACAGGTAATGTCGGACATTGTACGGCACAACACCTGCTGGGCAGTATATGTCACTTATATTCACCATATATCGTATATGTCACCTATATTCACCATATACAGTATATGTCACCTATATTCACCATATACAGTATATGTCACCTATATTCACCATATACAGTATATGTCACTTATATTCACCATATATCGTATATGTCCCCTATATTCACCATATATCGTATATGTCCCCTATATTCACCATATACAGTATATGTCACCTATATTCACCATATACAGTATATGTCACCTATATTCACCATATACAGTATATGTCACCTATATTCACCATATACAGTATATGTCACTTATATTCACCATATATCGTATATGTCCCCTATATTCACCATATACAGTATATGTCACCTATATTCACCATATACAGTATATGTCACTTATATTCACCATATATCGTATATGTCACCTATATTCACCATATACAGTATATGTCACCTATATTCACCATATACAGTATATGTCACCTATATTCACCATATACAGTATATGTCACCTATATTCACCATATACAGTATATGTCACCTATATTCACCATATACAGTATATGTCACCTATATTCACCATATACAGTATATGTCACTTATATTCACCATATACAGTATATGTCACCTATATTCACCATATACAGTATATGTCACTTATATTCACCATATATCGTATATGTCACCTATATTCACCATATACAGTATATGTCACCTATATTCACCATATACAGTATATGTCACCTATATTCACCATATACAGTATATGTCACCTATATTCACCATATACAGTATATGTCACCTATATTCACCATATACAGTATATGTCACCTATATTCACCATATACAGTATATGTCACTTATATTCACCATATACAGTATATGTCACCTATATTCACCATATACAGTATATGTCACTTATATTCACCATATATCGTATATGTCACCTATATTCACCATATACAGTATATGTCACCTATATTCACCATATACAGTATATGTCACCTATATTCACCATATACAGTATATGTCACCTATATTCACCATATACAGTATATGTCACCTATATTCACCATATACAGTATATGTCACCTATATTCACCATATACAGTATATGTCACCTATATTCACCATATACAGTATATGTCACCTATATTCACCATATACAGTATATGTCACCTATATTCACCATATACAGTATATGTCACCTATATTCACCTAGTGTCTTTGCATTGTTAAATACTGGAATCCTGTAAAGGAAATATCTAGAATTAAGATGAACGGATTTCAGTTCTGCCCTGAAACTTGTTTTAATTTCACTTTTACAGATCTATTTATCACATTAAGAAAAAAAAATGTTTCCGACCTGACATTTGTATAATTATCTGTATCATAAAAAAAGAGAAGAATTATTCAGCTCACTGCCTGTCGGCCAGCCATCACAGGAGCACTTGGGAGGGTCACAGAGAATGATCGAAGGTAGCAGGGATCCAAGACACGGGAACAGGTCAAATAAATGTGTATTCCATAAAAAGATTGGTCAGAAGGCCTCTAAGACCTGGGAGTTATTCCACCGTTCCAACCTTTAAGAACCAGGGAGTGGCTGGAAACGCATTGTAACTCTCTTTTGTCCTTTTGCCTATTTTTCTATGGATTATACATTGATGAAGATGTTTGTAACAATTTTGGAATAAACATTGATTTGATCAATTCACGGGGGCCAGATCCCCTCGTATCCTACCGGTAGTATTTAGCGTCTCCCAACATTTACTATACACAAACTTCATGCATAAATAAAATATACATTAATCAATGTGTTTCTCTTCTAAACCTGATTGCATGGAAGTGGAGAACAGCATACAGTAGATCAAGTCAAAGTATGAGGCTGCTTCTTAAAGAGCAAATCCTATTTAATTTTCTTACTTATTTAGGCCCCTATTCTTTATCATTGGGGGCATAGAAAGGTGGCATTGGCTTTTCTGAACCTTGTAGTTCCTCACTTCTCATAACGGGTGACATAAACTGCATTAATCATAAAGAGACACTTTGGGAAACATCAGATGGAGGATGAGCTGTGCACTTTAGCACTATATATTTATATAACTTTATTATTCTTCCCCTGAGGTGAACTTTAATTTATGCATATTTTTAGGTTATTTATTTTTTTATATTCCATCATTTACTATGAACTGAAATCTATATTGTTTATTCCATTAGGAATTACGAGCTGCATTATTTATTATGCAATGACATTTTACTTGATTTTTTATGTACATATATATATTCTTACGCGGTGTATATAGTTTGATTTCATGGAATAACTTGCACTTTGAGCTTATTGTGTCTACCATAATCATAGATTGGGCTATCAAGCGCTAAGCACTTTTGACTATGTCTAAGGACTATATGACTATTTATCTGATTTATCTTGTCCCTTTTTGTGGGTGCCTCCTTATTTTCTATCTCCATCATAGCTTGTGCACTGCATTCCTCCACCTTCCTTTATATTACTTTTCTCATCTGTCCAGTCGTACATGGTTTTTATTAATGTGTATTGTCTACTTTGCATATAATACAGATTATTTTAATATTTCTCTATCGGTCCTGTGCTGGATTCATAAGATGTGGGGTCTCGACACTGTTCATGGTCAAACACCTATAGTCACAAAATATTTTCTCAATCCGTTTTTTTTTTGTTACCGTATCGCCCTAGCTTGGCTTTCCTATATCCAGGTATATATTTAGTTAGCAGCTCAAGCATTATATCAGAACGCTGTGGCTAAAGCAGATTAGCGCGTTGATGCCCCCTCCTCACCCCCAGATCCCAGCATCCAGACATATGCCCCCTTCACGGCTAGATTATTCCTGCTCTTAAAATGAATAATGTTGTTTTTGTGGAATTGTTATCCTGAAATCCAGTAAAGTGACTTGTAAAATCCACATTGTGACAATATCATATGCACTCTGCTCAACCCAATGTCATATGACTGAACATTCCACATTAGACTCATTTTTTGGGGGGGAAGCAGAGACCACAGAAATTTTCTTAAATATTTTGCAGTCGTCTATGAGAAGCGATGTGAGAATGGAATTTGTGAAGCAAACTCACTAATGCCCCTGGGTCCATTTTCTTAGCGGTAGACACAATACAAGCGAGGGTTAAATGTCCTTGTTTGACTGCCAAATCCTTTGTGTTGTAAACTTACGGTAAGCCATTAAATCCAGAAGGATGTGTGAGGTGTCGGATCTGAATTCACAAGTAGGTTGGTTCCGTTCCAGCTCTCTGTAACCCGTGTTCTGTGTGTTTTTCTTATCTCTTATCGTCCACTGCCTCCTTATTGAGCGCTAATAACTGGGTTATAATAACACGAGCAGAATGAATGTCATTAGGAAATCATTACGTCTGCCATTCCGAAAATCAACAATACGCAGAACAGATCGCTTCTCCTCAGTTATGGATTACAGTAAAACTGCTGGGGCTCCATTCATTATTGCATTTGTAATTGTTGTAATTTTTTTTTCTCTAATTTTTGGTGTGTTTTTCGCCTCTTTTTATTTAATTCTTCACTTAATTTGCGCCTTTTTTAAAGTCACATTTTTCATCTATTTTTTGCTGCGTTTATTTTTTTTTACATTTTTTTAATTTTACTGCTATGGAAGGAGTTTTGGATTTCCATATCTTCTCTAAAATGTATCATAAATACTAAATAATTTCTCAAATGTATGGAAAAACACACCATTCCACATCCACACTCTGGAGCGATTGGAATTTTTGGCACAATTTTTGCAACATTTTTGTATAACATGTGACTTTGTTCCACTAAAAAGTCATAAAACACTTTGACAACAAAAAGAATACGCATTTTTTTATTTTGCTCAAAAATTACCATTTTTTATGACTATGGACCAAGAAAAAAAAATCATCATCAAATACCAAAAGACAAAAAAAAGAAAAGGAAATTGACTTAAGAAAATACAAATGATGAATCGGGCCCCTGGAGTTTTCCTTTTGTGTCACATTGTATTTAGCCTTAGTTAGATCTGTTTCCAGGAAACTGTTCTCGCCGTCATTACGCCGCGCACATTCACCCAGCTTTCGTACAGTCTGGATTGGCAGCGCTGAGTATTTATGAAGTAAGTGGCAAATCAGATGTATTACTGCATCCTGCAAATCAAATACAGAGCCTGTGCGAACAGGCGCCAAGTGTGTGGGCACCGCGCTAGCAACTGTATTGGTTATCATACAACTTCCCCAGCAACAGACATAACTAAGCAGAGAGGAAGTCTGTATGTGGGATGTAATTGTATATTATTGCTATGGGTTACAATTCTCTATACCTTGGAGGGAAATCGTCATTTTATTTTTTTTATATAAATTAATAATACACGTGTCATTTAGATCTTATCTGAGAAACCCACTTTGTTCTCCTCCTGAACTGATCACTCTCTTTTACTGCTTGTGCACTTGGCCATATTTTCGGTCCAAGCGCAATCTGACGCACCAGATAGCACGCGAACCAATGTTATGCTAAGGGACGATTCACACGTCCAAATCTTTCCCTGCACTGAGCCGCTCCAAGAAAAAAAAAACACAGCATATCCAAGCTTGATCCAATATTCAGATCACACTCAGCCATGCAAGTTAATGAGTTAGTGGAAAACATTGGACTGCACTTGGATTACATCTGAGTGCAGTCCAATTTCCACGGACTGATAAAATGGAGGAGATGGAGACTTTTTAATTTCTCCATCTTCTTATCTGAGAAAATTGGATTGTACTGTGCTCAGACTCTGATCAAACTCAGAGTTTGATCAGAGAGTGGTCTTCATAATTGACGCGATTCTCTCGAATGAGAGAATATACTAGCATCAAAATTCTCAATTCACGGGTAAAATTGTTCTTCATTGAATACAGACTTTCCAATTACTGAGACAGGAGATGACAGTTGGTGCTCATAAAGTTCTATGGAACGGGCACCACAATTTCTCCTTCTGGCTCCTCCTCTCCATCAACTCTTCCAAGCACTAACTGTCATCTCTTCTCTCAGTAATGGGAACATTTGTCAGATTTTACCAATAAGAGTCTAAGAGAAGAGCACTTCTCTGATATAATACGTCATAAGGTTACTTATTTTCATATCTACTATTGATTTATGAAAAAATAAAAGGCCGGCTACTCTCTAAATGTGACGACCAGATAGACTTCTTTCCCCTCTGGTGCCTCCCAGACGATGTGTGAATGAGGTAGTTGGGCGTGCAGCGTGCTACTGGTCTAATAATGAGGGGATAATGTACAGTCTCTGCCTATAACGCACCATTCGGCAATATATCAAAAGCTCATTTCTAAAAGTTAATTCCCATTATCATTTTCTCCCACCGAACACCTCGGGGATTTTTTTCCTTCGCTTTCTCAGTCAGAATTCTCACCCAAACAAAAATAGTTTTTCTCTGATTCGGCTGGCTGGAGATCCTTTCCCCCTTTGGCAGGTAATTCCGGGCACTCCCTGCGCTCTCTGCCACCACCCAAACCCAGACAGTTTAACCTCTCTGCTTCTTACTCATACGATTGTATGCGCTGAAGGTGGCATCTCTTTGTGCCACTCTCGCCGGCGCCTTCCTCCCATTTAATATGAACACTCCCTAGCAGTAATCTGCAGATATAATTACTATATTCATTCATCTCCCTTCCCAGACAGTGCGGTCATACAAACACAACCATTTATGGATTCGCTCAACATCCTTATTCAGACAAAACGAAAGGTGTGTTTACTCCGGCGCACACAAACCAGTTCATACACCGCAGAGCCGCTTAATGGCGTGTTATTGATTTCAGCATGTTTAACCTCTGCTTAACCCCTGCTCTTCTAGAGGCGAAACAAAGCCGCCTTAACCCAACTGCAGGCGTCGTACGCAGACTGGAGAGTCTACGAACTGCACGTTGTGTCTCCAAAAGGCATGCCGCAGTCTCAGACATGTCTTAAAGGGAAGCTCCACTTCTGGTAAACATTGTGTATGAAGTTATTTGTGTCCTTTCTGCTTATTAGGAGTTGGCAAAAAAAATAAAATCTTTTGTTGCCTGAAAGTTGTATCTGGATAATGTTGTGAAGCTGCTGTTGATGGATCTGGAATTACGCTCCGTATACAATGATGTAGTATTTAGTATGGGCTTTTAAAGTGGTTGTCCCGTGATGAACAGAATGCCCATTATAATTAATCAGGTTTGGAATAATAATAAGCTCCACAATTCATCATGTTATATGTGTTCTTTCAGGATTAAGGGTGTTAAAAAAATATATATGTTGTTGCCTGCAAGTTGAATCTGGAAACTGTAATGAAGCTGCTCTTGATGGACCTGGAATTATGCTCAGTACGTAATAATGTAGTGTTTAGTATGCGCTGTTTTCCCATGAGCAAATTATATTGTAATGCATGGATCTTGGAATAATAATAACTTCCACTATTGAATGTATTAAAAGAAATGCTCCTGTGTTGAGATAATCTTATAATGTAAATATGCCCCTATTATGTGCTGTGTAATGGCTGTGTCTAACCGGGCAGAGCTGCTCCAGTTCATGTTGGCACATACCATTGCTCCTGGCTACAGGGGGAAGCATAAGTCACTTATGATAAGTGAGTATACAGACAACACAACGTATCACAGCTGCTTGTTTTCTGAAGTAACACATTTCCCTGCCTGATGTAACAAATTTCCTTGTCTTAACACAAGAGTGAGTGTTTCTGCCATGTTAACAGTCCTGTGTGCTCATTGTAAATCAAGTCAGTGATATATAAGCTCAGCTCCTATGCCACTGATTTATGGTGAGCTCAGAGGGCTGAAGATATGGCCAAAACTCTCAATCACATGATAAAACAGGCTGGGAACTGATTTACCATGGAAAGCAACAATGCTGAGTTACAACTGTTTAGTCTGTATATTCACTTATCATAAGTGACTTATGCTTCCCCCCTCTGGCCAGAAGCTGTGGTATGTACCAACCATGAACTGGAGCAGCTCTGCATGGTGAGACACAACCATTACACAGCACATACAAGATTATTTTAAACACATTCAGTTATGGAAAGTATTCTTATTCCAATATCTGCAACACAAACTCCAAAACAGAAACCATTTCCTACAACATCAATTTCCCTCTAGTACCATCATGGGGATGCTAAATTTAGCTCAGAACACTCTCAGATAACTATATCACACAACAGAACCAAAAGAGAGTACACAAAATCCTGAATAAAATCTAAATAATTTATTTAATAAGTACAAATAAATCATAACAATAACCAACAAAGGCAATCACATATAGACAAGGTGGTAAAAATTGACTTCACATGTATAACACCCAGGGACAGCATAAGTATGTGGATGGGAGGACACAAAAACACTAAACCTATAATTAATAGATGTCACCATCACATTTAATGGCGCAGTCGCTAAAAAAATATCAAATGTGGTGAATTCATGCTAACTTTAAAGTGCCAGGTGCATAGGATTATACCCAAATATAAGGTGCTACTAATCCAGAAGCGGCCAAGCCATTCAACATGTCATAAATCCATGAAAACACAAAAAAGCACAGTAAAACCAAAAACACACTGTTGCGAAAAAAATCACAGTGGACAGCAAGTGCTAGTAAAAAGATGGAAAAAACAGGGTATTTGGTTGATACGTTTTTTGCAAAAAATGTATATTAAGCCGCTCTACCAAACGTCAAGGTATACCCATATCAGAGCAGTCCTAACTAATGTATGTAATCCCTATCTGATGTATTTAAAACCTGGTCATATGTACAATACCTGTATGAGCAGGATTCAGAAAAGGAATGTCCATGTGGACACGCTGGACAGAACGGCTCCTGTGCGCACAGCTCAAAAAAAGAGGGGTGGAGGCCTCCCCAGTCTTGTGGACACAAGAAAACAATTATATGAAACCAGAACACATGAGCTGCGCGCACAGTGAACAAGCCCGTAGAGACATGTTCACACCACCAAGAGACTTGAAAACACAAAAAAGCACAGTAAAACCAAAAACACTCTACCAAAGCCGCTCTACCAAACGTCAAGGTATACCCATATCAGAGCAGATTTTTTTTTTTGCAACAGTGTGTTTTTGGTTTTACTGTGCTTTTTTGTGTTTTCAAGTCTCTTGGTGGTGTGAACATGTCTCTACGGGCTTGTTCACTGTGCGCGCAGCTCATGTGTTCTGGTTTCATATAATTGTTTTCTTGTGTCCACAAGACTGGGGAGGCCTCCACCCCTCTTTTTTTGAGCTGTGCGCACAGGAGCCGTTCTGTCCAGCGTGTCCACATGGACATTCCTTTTCTGAATCCTGCTCATACAGGTATTGTACATATGACCAGGTTTTAAAAACATCAGATAGGGATTACATACATTAGTTAGGACTGCTCTGATATGGGTATACCTTGACGTTTGGTAGAGCGGCTTAATATACATTTTTTGCAAAAAACGTATCAACCAAATACCCTGTTTTTTCCATCTTTTTACTAGCACTTGCTGTCCACTGTGATTTTTTTTGCAACAGTGTGTTTTTGGTTTTACTGTGCTTTTTTGTGTTTTCAAGTCTCTTGGTGGTGTGAACATGTCTCTACGGGCTTGTTCACTGTGCGCGCAGCTCATGTGTTCTGGTTTCATATAATTGTTTTCTTGTGTCCACAAGACTGGGGAGGCCTCCACCCCTCTTTTTTTGAGCTGTGCGCACAGGAGCCGTTCTGTCCAGCGTGTCCACATGGACATTCCTTTTCTGAATCCTGCTCATACAGGTATTGTACATATGACCAGGTTTTAAATACATCAGATAGGGATTACATACATTAGTTAGGACTGCTCTGATATGGGTATACCTTGACGTTTGGTAGAGCGGCTTAATATACATTTTTTGCAAAAAACGTATCAACCAAATACCCTGTTTTTTCCATCTTTTTACTAGCACTTGCTGTCCACTGTGATTTTTTTTGCAACAGTGTGTTTTTGGTTTTACTGTGCTTTTTTGTGTTTTCAAGTCTCTTGGTGGTGTGAACATGTCTCTACGGGCTTGTTCACTGTGCGCGCAGCTCATGTGTTCTGGTTTCATATAATTGTTTTCTTGTGTCCACAAGACTGGGGAGGCCTCCACCCCTCTTTTTTTGAGCTGTGCGCACAGAGCCGTTCTGTCCAGCGTGTCCACATGGACATTCCTTTTCTGAATCCTGCTCATACAGGTATTGTACATATGACCAGGTTTTAAATACATCAGATAGGGATTACATACATTAGTTAGGACTGCTCTGATATGGGTATACCTTGACGATTGGTAGAGCGGCTTAATATACATTTTTTGCAAAAAACGTATCAACCAAATACCCTGTTTTTTCCATCTTTTTACTAGCACTTGCTGTCCACTGTGATTTTTTTTGCAACAGTGTGTTTTTGGTTTTACTGTGCTTTTTTGTGTTTTCAAGTCTCTTGGTGGTGTGAACATGTCTCTACTGGCTTGTTCACTGTGCGCGCAGCTCATGTGTTCTGGTTTCATATAATTGTTTTCTTGTGTCCACAAGACTGGGGAGGCCTCCACCCCTCTTTTTTTGAGCTGTGCGCACAGGAGCCGTTCTGTCCAGCGTGTCCACAGGGACATTCCTTTTCTGAATCCTGCTCATACAGGTATTGTACATATGACCAGGTTTTAAATACATCAGATAGGGATTACATACATTAGTTAGGACTGCTCTGATATGGGTATACCTTGACGTTTGGTAGAGCGGCTTAATATACATTTTTTGCAAAAAACGTATCAACCAAATACCCTGTTTTTTCCATCTTTTTACTAGCACTTGCTGTCCACTGTGATTTTTTTTGCAACAGTGTGTTTTTGGTTTTACTGTGCTTTTTTGTGTTTTCAAGTCTCTTGGTGGTGTGAACATGTCTCTACGGGCTTGTTCACTGTGCGCGCAGCTCATGTGTTCTGGTTTCATATAATTGTTTTCTTGTGTCCACAAGACTGGGGAGGCCTCCACCCCTCTTTTTTTGAGCTGTGCGCACAGGAGCCGTTCTGTCCAGCGTGTCCACATGGACATTCCTTTTCTGAATCCTGCTCATACAGGTATTGTACATATGACCAGGTTTTAAATACATCAGATAGGGATTACATACATTAGTTAGGACTGCTCTGATATGGGTATACCTTGACGTTTGGTAGAGCGGCTTAATATACATTTTTTGCAAAAAACGTATCAACCAAATACCCTGTTTTTTCCATCTTTTTACTAGCACTTGCTGTCCACTGTGATTTTTTTTGCAACAGTGTGTTTTTGGTTTTACTGTGCTTTTTTGTGTTTTCAAGTCTCTTGGTGGTGTGAACATGTCTCTACGGGCTTGTTCACTGTGCGCGCAGCTCATGTGTTCTGGTTTCATATAATTGTTTTCTTGTGTCCACAAGACTGGGGAGGCCTCCACCCCTCTTTTTTTGAGCTGTGCGCACAGGAGCCGTTCTGTCCAGCGTGTCCACATGGACATTCCTTTTCTGAATCCTGCTCATACAGGTATTGTACATATGACCAGGTTTTAAATACATCAGATAGGGATTACATACATTAGTTAGGACTGCTCTGATATGGGTATACCTTGACGTTTGGTAGAGCGGCTTAATATACATTTTTTGCAAAAAACGTATCAACCAAATACCCTGTTTTTTCCATCTTTTTACTAGCACTTGCTGTCCACTGTGATTTTTTTTGTAACAGTGTGTTTTTGGTTTTACTGTGCTTTTTTGTGTTTTCAAGTCTCTTGGTGGTGTGAACATGTCTCTACGGGCTTGTTCACTGTGCGCGCAGCTCATGTGTTCTGGTTTCATATAATTGTTTTCTTGTGTCCACAAGACTGGGGAGGCCTCCACCCCTCTTTTTTTGAGCTGTGCGCACAGGAGCCGTTCTGTCCAGCGTGTCCACATGGACATTCCTTTTCTGAATCCTGCTCATACAGGTATTGTACATATGACCAGGTTTTAAATACATCAGATAGGGATTACATACATTAGTTAGGACTGCTCTGATATGGGTATACCTTGACGTTTGGTAGAGCGGCTTAATATACATTTTTTGCAAAAAACGTATCAACCAAATACCCTGTTTTTTCCATCTTTTTACTAGCACTTGCTGTCCACTGTGATTTTTTTTGCAACAGTGTGTTTTTGGTTTTACTGTGCTTTTTTGTGTTTTCAAGTCTCTTGGTGGTGTGAACATGTCTCTACGGGCTTGTTCACTGTGCGCGCAGCTCATGTGTTCTGGTTTCATATAATTGTTTTCTTGTGTCCACAAGACTGGGGAGGCCTCCACCCCTCTTTTTTTGAGCTGTGCGCACAGGAGCCGTTCTGTCCAGCGTGTCCACATGGACATTCCTTTTCTGAATCCTGCTCATACAGGTATTGTACATATGGCCAGGTTTTAAATACATCAGATAGGGATTACATACATTAGTTAGGACTGCTCTGATATGGGTATACCTTGACATTTGGTAGAGCGGCTTAATATACATTTTTTGCAAAAATCGTATCAACCAAATACCCTGTTTTTTCCATCTTTTTACTAGCACTTGCTGTCCACTGTGATTTTTTTTGCAACAGTGTGTTTTTGGTTTTACTGTGCTTTTTTGTGTTTTCAAGTCTCTTGGTGGTGTGAACATGTCTCTACGGGCTTGTTCACTGTGCGCGCAGCTCATGTGTTCTGGTTTCATATAATTGTTTTCTTGTGTCCACAAGACTGGGGAGGCCTCCACCCCTCTTTTTTTGAGCTGTGCGCACAGGAGCCGTTCTGTCCAGCGTGTCCACAGGGACATTCCTTTTCTGAATCCTGCTCATACAGGTATTGTACATATGACCAGGTTTTAAATACATCAGATAGGGATTACATACATTAGTTAGGACTGCTCTGATATGGGTATACCTTGACGTTTGGTAGAGCGGCTTAATATACATTTTTTGCAAAAAACGTATCAACCAAATACCCTGTTTTTTCCATCTTTTTACTAGCACTTGCTGTCCACTGTGATTTTTTTTGCAACAGTGTGTTTTTGGTTTTACTGTGCTTTTTTGTGTTTTCAAGTCTCTTGGTGGTGTGAACATGTCTCTACGGGCTTGTTCACTGTGCGCGCAGCTCATGTGTTCTGGTTTCATATAATTGTTTTCTTGTGTCCACAAGACTGGGGAGGCCTCCACCCCTCTTTTTTTGAGCTGTGCGCACAGGAGCCGTTCTGTCCAGCGTGTCCACATGTACATTCCTTTTCTGAATCCTGCTCATACAGGTATTGTACATATGACCAGGTTTTAAATACATCAGATAGGGATTACATACATTAGTTAGGACTGCTCTGATATGGGTATACCTTGACGTTTGGTAGAGCGGCTTAATATACATTTTTTGCAAAAAACGTATCAACCAAATACCCTGTTTTTTCCATCTTTTTACTAGCACTTGCTGTCCACTGTGATTTTTTTTGCAACAGTGTGTTTTTGGTTTTACTGTGCTTTTTTGTGTTTTCAAGTCTCTTGGTGGTGTGAACATGTCTCTACGGGCTTGTTCACTGTGCGCGCAGCTCATGTGTTCTGGTTTCATATAATTGTTTTCTTGTGTCCACAAGACTGGGGAGGCCTCCACCCCTCTTTTTTTGAGCTGTGCGCACAGGAGCCGTTCTGTCCAGCGTGTCCACATGGACATTCCTTTTCTGAATCCTGCTCATACAGGTATTGTACATATGGCCAGGTTTTAAATACATCAGATAGGGATTACATACATTAGTTAGGACTGCTCTGATATGGGTATACCTTGACATTTGGTAGAGCGGCTTAATATACATTTTTTGCAAAAATCGTATCAACCAAATACCCTGTTTTTTCCATCTTTTTACTAGCACTTGCTGTCCACTGTGATTTTTTTTGCAACAGTGTGTTTTTGGTTTTACTGTGCTTTTTTGTGTTTTCAAGTCTCTTGGTGGTGTGAACATGTCTCTACGGGCTTGTTCACTGTGCGCGCAGCTCATGTGTTCTGGTTTCATATAATTGTTTTCTTGTGTCCACAAGACTGGGGAGGCCTCCACCCCTCTTTTTTTGAGCTGTGCGCACAGGAGCCGTTCTGTCCAGCGTGTCCACAGGGACATTCCTTTTCTGAATCCTGCTCATACAGGTATTGTACATATGACCAGGTTTTAAATACATCAGATAGGGATTACATACATTAGTTAGGACTGCTCTGATATGGGTATACCTTGACGTTTGGTAGAGCGGCTTAATATACATTTTTTGCAAAAAACGTATCAACCAAATACCCTGTTTTTTCCATCTTTTTACTAGCACTTGCTGTCCACTGTGATTTTTTTTGCAACAGTGTGTTTTTGGTTTTACTGTGCTTTTTTGTGTTTTCAAGTCTCTTGGTGGTGTGAACATGTCTCTACGGGCTTGTTCACTGTGCGCGCAGCTCATGTGTTCTGGTTTCATATAATTGTTTTCTTGTGTCCACAAGACTGGGGAGGCCTCCACCCCTCTTTTTTTGAGCTGTGCGCACAGGAGCCGTTCTGTCCAGCGTGTCCACATGTACATTCCTTTTCTGAATCCTGCTCATACAGGTATTGTACATATGACCAGGTTTTAAATACATCAGATAGGGATTACATACATTAGTTAGGACTGCTCTGATATGGGTATACCTTGACGTTTGGTAGAGCGGCTTAATATACATTTTTTGCAAAAAACGTATCAACCAAATACCCTGTTTTTTCCATCTTTTTACTAGCACTTGCTGTCCACTGTGATTTTTTTTGCAACAGTGTGTTTTTGGTTTTACTGTGCTTTTTTGTGTTTTCAAGTCTCTTGGTGGTGTGAACATGTCTCTACGGGCTTGTTCACTGTGCGCGCAGCTCATGTGTTCTGGTTTCATGTCATAAATCCAGTAGTTAAGTACATGACCTTTAAAGATAAGGTCAAAGTTTTAGGTAGCTTTGCTAGTGTCCTTACCCCTAATCTCCACTGCTGAAACCTAAGCAATGCAGCGCCGACACGCGTTTCGCGTGGGCTTCCTCTGGGGGATTCAGGATTTTGTGTACTCTCTTTTGGTTCTTTTGTGTTATTCCAATATCTATTGATTATTATTATTATTACTATTATATAGCATGAGAATGGGTTACATACAGATTACAGATATCACTTACAGTAAGCAGACTAGCAATGACAGACTGATAAAGAGGGGCTTACATTCTACAGGATGGTGGGGAAGGAGACAGTAGGTTTGGGGGGTTGTAGCAGCTCTGGTGATCGTGAGGCGGTAGCTCCAGTAGTGGTGAGGAGGCAGCGGGGTCAGTGCAGGCTGTAGGCTGTTGTGAATTCTGTGGCAGAGCTCCCTCCTGTGGTCACGAGTGGTACTGCGGCTTCTGAGTTTCCTTCCTCAGGTGATGTGCTGAAGAGGTTAGGTGCTGCTCTATTTAACTCCACCTGGTGCTTTGCTCCTGGCCTCCAGTCAATGTTCTAGTTTTGGTCTTGCTTCCTCCTGGATCGTTCCTGTGGCCGTCTGCTCTCCATAAGCTAAGTTTTGCTTGTGTTATTTTTGTTTTGCTATTTTTTCTGTCCAGCTTGCTTAATTGGTTTTTCATGCTTGCTGGAAGCTCTGGGACGCAGATGGAGCACCTCCGTACCGTTAGTCGGTGCGGAGGGTCTTTTTGCCCCTCTGCGTGGTTGTTTGTAGGGTTTTGTGTTGACCGCAAAGTTATCTTTCCTATCTTCGGTCTGTTCAGTAAGTTGGGCCTCACTTTGCTAAATCTATTTCATCTCTGCGTTTGTATTTTCATCTCTACTCACAGTCATTATATGTGGGGGGCTGCCTTTTCCTTTGGAGTATTTCTCTGAGGCAAGGTAGGCTTATTTTTCTATCTTAGGCCTAGCTAGTTTCTCAGGCTGTGCCGAGTTGCATAGGGAGCGTTAGGCGCAATCCACGGCTGCCTCTAGTGTGGTTGGATAGGATTAGGGATTGCGGTCAGCAGAGTTCTCACGTCTCAGAGCTTGTCCTATGTCTTTTGGTTATTGTCCGGTCACTTTGTGTGCTCTGAACTTCAAGGTCCATTGTGGTTCTGAATTACCTAATCATAACAGTAGGCTTTCCTGAAGAGGTGGGTTTTCAGGTTCCGTCTGAAGGATCTGAATGTGGTTGATAGTCGGATGTGTTGTGGCAAAGAATTCCAGAGGATGGGGGATATTCGGGAGAAGTCTTAGGTGATCAGCGAATAAGTGTGGAGGAGAGAAGGAGGTCTTGGGAGGACCGGAGATTACCTGAGGGAAGATATAGGGAGATTATTTCAGAGATATATGGAGGAGAGTATTAGTAATTTGAACTGGATACGCTGAGGGTATGGGAGCCAGTGAAGAGATTTGCAGAGGGAAGAAGCGGAGGAGTATCGAGGAGAGAGATGAATTAGTCGGGCAGCAGAGTTAAGGATGGACTGGAGAGGTGCAAGAGTGTTAGCAGGGAGGCCACAGAAAAGGATGTTGCAGTAGTCGAGGCGGGAGATGATTAAAATGTATTTTGTTCGTGGGACGACCTATGACTGGCCATATATAATTAACTGTCAGCCATACATAACTTTGGCTGTAAGCTATCTCTACCAACTCCGCCATAGACACGGGTGATCAGATTGGTAGAAAGTTCATATGTTTACCACGGAGAAAAATAAAACGATCGACAGCTAAAAACCTTGTCTTGATCCTCCATGCATATCAGATGGTTACTCAGTTTAAATGAATGAGTCCATCCTGAAGCATTACAATTTGCAGCATGGATAATAATTCTAGGTGCCTTCCTTGAGCACATTGAATGCAATAATGCCCAAAAGGAATTGATAGTGACGCAGAGCAGTCATAACACATCCTTTACAGAATGGTTAGGCTTTGTGCCCACGTTTGGAATTGCCGCAGAAATTTCCGCAGCACTTCCGCAACTCCCTGCTGCGGGAAATACGCATGCGGAATTGGCATGCGTATTCCCGCTAAACACTAGCGTATTGCAAGCGTAATTAGCTTGCAGAATACTAACGTTTTCCAAGCGATCTGTAGCATTGCTTGGAAAACTGAATGACAGGTTGGTCACACTTGTCAAACATAGTGTTTGACAAGTGTGGACAACTTTGTACTATTGATGCTGCCTATGCAGCATCAATAGTAAAAGATAGAATGTTAAAAATAATTTTTAAAAAATAAATATCGTGATATTCTCACCTGGTGGCCTCCGTAGCCTTTCCAATCCTTGTGATGCTCCCGGCAACTCCCGTTCCCGGCGATGCCTTGCGACAATGACCCCAGAAGACGTAGCATCACGTGAGACTGCTACATCGTCACAGGTCATTGTCGCAAGGCATAACTAGGAACAGGAGCTGCAAGGAGCATCGCTAAGGCCTGGGCTGGATCCAGGGGCCGCCAGAAGGTGAGTATTATAAATTTTTTTTATTCCCAGGGCTTGGAGGAGAGTCTCCTCTCCTCCACACCTGGGTACCATCCGTACATGATCCGTTTACTTTCTGCCCACCATGTGCAAAGTAAGCGGATCAATGCATTCCTATGTGTGAGGAATCGCCGCGATTCCGCACAAAGAATGAGCATGCTGCATAATTTTCCGCGTTGCGATTCCGCCGCGGAAAAATACGCAGCATTAGCACAACATTGTGGAATCCCATTGAATTCAATGGGTTGTGTTGTGTGTGCGTTTTCGCAGCAAAAAAACTAGGCAAAAACGCATACAATCCGCAACGTGTGCAAATGGCCTAATAGGTTCGGCAAACAGCACTCCATGTCCTCCTGTTTCTGCACCTGCTATAGTAAAAGGTTTGTCCTATTTCAATTTTCATTAGTAAATAGGATAGCAGACTGATAAAACAATAAACTGAACTTTTATTCGCCCTTTCCAGGTCCAGCAATGCCTCTCCAGCGCTGCTCCAGTCTCTCATAATGGGATTCAGCAGCGACATCACATTGACAGTGCTGCTAATGACTGGGCTCAGTGGCTTGTGCTGACTCCATCGGAAGAGATGCTGAGCCAACTGATTGACTGCAGTAATTATGGCCACTGTTAGGCCATGATCCCACGTTCAGTATTTGGTCAGTATTTTACCTCAGTATTTGTAAGCCAAAACCAGGAGTGGGTGATAAATACAGAAGTGGTGATGTGTCACTATTATAGTTTCCTCTGACTGTTCCACTCCTGGTTTTGGCCTACAAATACTGAAGTAAAATACTGACCAAATACTGATGATGTGAACATGGTCTAAAATGTGATATCACCTCGGCCGGCTATCGACAAAATGCAAAACAGTGGCGGAGAGGCATCTGTGGGCCGGGGTGAGTGGCTAGGTTGTCGGTTTATTAATTTTTAAAGTCTATAAGAAATGGAGGATTATTTTTGAAACAGGACAATTCCTTTAACTCCTTATGGCATTACAACATGCCTGTACTCAAAGTGGAACTGTCTCATGACAGTGATACTTTAGTTGGAAAAAGATAAAGCCTTAAAAGGAGCTGTTAAAGACAGCCAATCTTCCTTTTGATGGCTGCCGATTGACAAGTAATTTTTCTATACATTTTTGCTACACAGCAGAAATAGTAATGGAAATTTGATGCAGTAGAAAAAAAGGACATTTGTCATGTGAACATCTTAAAGCAGATCTGTCACCAGATTTCACAATACAAGCTGCATAAATCATTAACCCCAAGGGTGCTTTGCACGTTAATGACCGGGCCAATTTTGACAATTCTGACCACTGTCCCTTTATGAGGTTATAACTCTGGAACGCTTCAACGGATCTTGGCGATTCTGACAATGTTTTCTCGTGACATATTGTACTTCATGATAGTGGTAAAATTTCTTCAATATATCTTGCGTTTATTTGTGAAAAAAATGGAAATTTGGCGAAAATTTAGAAAATTTTGAAATTTTCCAATTTTGAATTTTTATGCCCTTAAATCACAGAGATATGTCACACAAAATACTTAATTAGTAACATTTCCCACATGTCTACTTTACATCAGCATAATTTTGGAACCAAAATTTTTTTTCGCTAGGGAGTTATAAGGGTTAAAATTTGACCAGCAATTCTCAGTTTTACAACACCAATAGTTTTTAGGGACCACATCACATTTGAAGTCATTTTGAGGGGTCTATATGATAGAAAATAACCAAGTGTGACACCATTCTAAAAACTGCACCCCTCAAGGTGCTCAAAACCACATTCAAGAAGTATATTAACCCTTCAGGTGTTTTACAGGAATTTTTGGAATGTTTTTTTAAAAAAATTAACATTTAACTTTTTTTTTCACAAAAAATTTACTTCAGCTCCAATTTGTTTTATTTTACCAAGGGTAAGAGAAGAAATTGGACCACAAAAGTTGTTGTGCCATTTGTTCTGAGTACACCGATACTCCACATGTGGGGGTAAACCACTGTTTGGGTGAACGGCAGAGCTCGGAAGGGAAGGAGCGCCATTTGACTTTTCAATGCAAAATTGACTGGAATTGAGATGGGACGCCATGTTGAGTTTGGAGAGCCCCTGATGTGCCTAAACATTGAAATCCCCCACAAGTGACACCATTTTGGAAACGAGACCCCCTAAGGAACTTATTTAGATGTGTGGTGAGCACTTTAACCTACCAAGTGCTTCACAGAAGTTTATAATGCAGAGCCGTAAAAATAAAAAATCATATTTTTTCACAAATATGATCTTTTTGCCCCCAATTTTTTATTTTCCCAAGGGTAAGAGAAGAAATTGGACCCCAAAAGTTGTTGTGCCATTTGCACTGAGTATGCCAATACCCCACATGTGGGGGTAAACCACTGTTTGGGCGCATGGCAGAGCTTGGAAGGGAAGGAGCGCTGTTTGACTTTTCAATGCAGAATTGACTGGAATTGAGATGGGACACCATGTCACGTTTGGAGAGCCCCTGATGGGCCTAAACATTGAAACCCCCCACAAGAGACACCATTTTGCAAAGTAGACCCCCTAAGGAACTTATCTAGATGTGTTTTGACAGCTTTGAACCCCCAAGTGTTTCACTACAGTTTATAATGCAGAGCCGTGAAAATAAAAATAATTTTTTTTTCACAAAAATTATTTTTTAGCCCCCAGTTTTGTATTTTCCCAAGGGTAACAGGAGAAATTCGACCCCAAAAGTTGTTGTCCAATTTGTCCTGAGTACGCTGATACCCCATATGTGGGGGGGAACCACCGTTTGGGCGCATGGCAGAGCTCGGAAGGGAAGAAGCACCATTTGGAATGCAGACTTAGATGGATTCGTCTGCAGGCGTCATGTTGCATTTGCAGAGCCCTTGATGCACCTAAAAAGTAGAAACCCCCCACAAGTGACACCATTTTGGAAACTAGACCCCCAAGGAACTTATCTAGATGTGTTTTGACAGCTTTGAACCCCCAAGTGTTTCACTACAGTTTATAACGCAGAGTCGTGAAAATAAAAATTATTTTTTTTCTTACAAAAATGTTTTATTTAGCCCCCCAAATTTTTATTTTCCCAAGGGTAACAAGAGAAATTGGACCCCAAAAGTTGTTGTCCAATTTGTCCTGAGTACGCTTATACCCCATATGTGAGGGGAAACCATCGTTTGGGCGCATGGCAGAGCTCGGAAGTGAAGGAGCGCCATTTGGAATGCAGACCTAGATGGATTGGCCTGCGGGCGTCAAGTTGCATTTGCAGAGCCCCTGATGCACCTAAACAGTAGAAACCCCCCACAAGTGACACCATTTTGGAAACTAGACCCCCCAAGGAACTTATCTAGATGTGTTTTGACAGTTTTGAACCCCCAAGTGTTTTACTACAGTTTATAACGCAGTCGTGAAAATAACAACTAATTTTTTTCCCACAAAAATGTTTTTCTAGCCCCCAAATTTTTATTTTCCCAAGGGTAACAAGAGAAATTGGACCCCAATAGCTGTCCAATTTGTCCTGAGTATGCTGATACCCCTTATGTTGGGGTAAACCCCTGTTTGGGCGCACGGGAGAGCTCGGAAGGGAAGGACCACTGTTTTACTTTTTCAACGCAGAATTGACTGGAATTGAGATTGAATGCCATGTTGCGTTTGGAGAGCCCTGATGTGCCTAAACTGTGGAAACCCCCAATTCTAACTGAATCCCTATCCCAAACACACTCCTAACCCTAATCCCAACTATAACCCTAACCACACCCCTAACCCTGACACACCCCTAACCCTAATCCCAATCGTAAATGTAATCCAAACCCTAACCTTAGCCCCAACCCTAACTTTAGCCCCAACCCTAACCCTAACTTTAGCCCCAAACCTAACTTTAGCCCCGACCCTAACCCTAACTTTAGCCCCAACCCGATCTCTAACTTTAGCCCCAACCCGATCTCTAACTTTAGCCCCAACCCTAACTTTAGCCCCAACCCTAACTTTAGCCCAAACCCTAACCCTAAATTTAGCCCAAACCCTAACCCTAACTTTAGCCCCAACCCGAACTCTAACTTTAACCCCAGCACTAACTTTAGCCCCAGCCCTAACCCTAACTTTAGCCCCAACCCTAAACCTAGCCCTAACCCTAGCCCCAACCCTAATCCTAGCCCCAACCTTAACCCTAACCCTAGCCCCAACCCTAATGGGAAAATGGAAATAAATACATTTTTTTAATTTCTTTTAATGTTTAAGGGGGTGATGAAGGGGGTTTGATTTACTTTTATAGCAGGTTTTCTAGCAGATTTTTATGATTGGCAGCCGTCACACACTAAAAGACGCTTTTTATTGCAAAAAATATTTTCTGCATTACCACATTTTGAGAACTATAATTTTTCCATATTTTGTTCCACAGAGTCATGTGAGGTCTTGTTTTTTGCGTGACGAGTTGACGTTTTTATTGGTAACATTTTTGGGCACGTGACATTTTTTTATCGCTTTTTATTCCGATTTTTGTGAGGCAGAATGACCAAAAACCAGCTATTCATGAATTTCTTTTGGGGGGGGGGGGGATGCCGCTGAATCCTCACACTACTCAGTAGTAGCTGGAGCTATTAGTCTTGTTGTGCAGAGACTGAACATAGTTCTCTCATTTTGACGTTAGGATTATACAGCCATTCTGATACGGATTTGCAAAATAAGTACACTAGTCTCACCAGGCCCAAGAACTCTACTTAATAATTTGCAGTGTTTATATCTGGTGATAGACCCACTTTAAGACTGCAGAAAGTACAACAATTCTGATGCAGGTATATAAAATAAGTATATGCTTGAGCTGTTCTTTTGGATGAGTTTCTCATTTGCAACTTTTATATGATATTATTTTTCTTTTTAATTTAACTAGGTTATACCAAAAAAAGATAGGTTCCTGTTGTGAATTCTGCAATTGGGTTCCCTCCGGTGGTTGTAGGTGGTAAGGCAGTTGTCCCTGGGCTGCAGTCTTGGACAGGTGTATCTACTGATGGCAATTCTGACTGGGGTATTTAGGTTTGCAGGACTCATTGGTCCTTTCCAGTTGTCAATGTTTCTTGGGAAGTGTTGGATATTTGTCTGGCTTCTCCTGCTTAGCTGCCAATTCAGCAAAGATAAGTGTCTGTTTCTTTTTCTGTGGCACACAAGCTGTGTGCTTATTTTCTGTGCTATTCATTTGTTTTCTCTTGTCCAGCTTAGACTGTGTCAGTGTTTTCTCAGTCTTGTTGGATTCTCTGGAGTTGCAGATATACGCTCCACATCTTTAGTTTGATGGTGGAGTTTTTGTATTTTCTGCTGTGGATATTTTTGGAAGGATTTTAATACTGACCGCTTAGTATCCTGTCCTATCCTTTCCTATTTTAGCTAGAGTGGCCTCTTTTGCTAAATCCTGTTTCCTGCCTGCGTGTGTCTTTTCCTCTACTACTCACAGTCAATATTTGTGGGGGCTGCCTATCCTTTGGGGTTCTGCTCTGAGGCAAGGTAGAATTCCTATTTCCATCTATAGGGGTATTTAGTCCTCCGGCTGTGTCGAGGTGTCTAGGATTTGTTAGGTACACCCCACGGCTACTTCTAGTTGCGGTGTTAAGATCAGGATTTGCGGTCAGTATAGTTACCACCTACTCCAGTGAAAGTTTTCATGCTGCTCCAAGGTCACCTGATCATAACAGGTTCCAGTTAAAGGGACTCCAAGTGTTCTTCAGTTGAGGTCACAAACAGATGGTCAAACAGCAGAATTCATGGTTCCATTTGCCACAGCAAGTCTTCCAGGTCCTGAAGCAGCAAAATAGCCCTAGACCATCACTTTACCACCACCATATTTTACTGTTGGTATGATGTTCCTTTTCTGAAATTCTGTGTTACTTCTACACCAGATGTAATGGGGACATACACCTTCCAAAAAGTTCAACTTTGTCTTGTCAGTCCACAGAGTATTCTCCCAAAAGTCTTGGGTATCATCAAGATGTTTTCTGGCAAAACTGAGATGAGCCTTTGTTCTAATTGCTCAGCAATGGTTTTCATCTTGGAACTCTGCCATGCAGGCCATTTTTGCCCAGTCTCTTTCTTATGGTGGAGTCTTGATCACTGACCTTAGCTGAGGCAAGTGAGGCCTGGAGTTCTTTGGATGCTGTTATGGGGCCTTTTGTTACCTCTTGGATAAGTCTTCGTTGCATTCTTGGGGTAATTTTGGTCGGTCACTCCTGGAACGTTTCACTACTGTTCCATGTTTTAGCTATTTGTGGATATTGGCTCTCACTGTGGTTCGCTGGAGTCCCAAAGCTTTAGAAATGGCTTTAATGCCTTTTCCAAACTGATAGATCTCAAATACTTTGTTTTTCAGTTGTTCCAGAATTTCTTTGGATCGCAGCATGATGTTTAGCTTTTGAGGAGTTTATGGTCTACTTCACTTTGACCGGCATGTCCTATTTAAGTGATTTCTTGATTGAGAACAGGTGTGGCTGTAATCAGGTTTGAGTGTGGCTGGGAATTTGAACTCCGATTCCCAAAGATGTGATATACCACAGTTAATTTATGTTTTAAGGGGGGGATCACTTTTTCACACAGGGCCCTGTAGGTTTGGATTTCTTTTCCTCTTAATAATAAAGACCTTAATTTTAAAACTGCATTTTGTGATTACTTGTGCTATCTTTGTCTAATATTTAAATATATTTAGTGATCTGAAACATTTAAGTGTAATAAACATGCCAAAGAATAGGAAATCAGGAAGGGGCAAACACTTTTTCACACAACTGTAAGTGGAATTAAGAGGCATGAATAACTTAATGTAAAAAAATTAGGAAACAAGAAGGGATTTAGTCTGAAGCAAATGTCAATGATGTGTCAAGTAGGGAAAACCCGACAATGATAACTCTGGGAATTTAATTTAAACAACTATTAAAAGCTTACAAAAGCCTTCACATAGAGACTGCTATATTGATTATATTTATTTGTAAATGACTTAAAGGTGTATTCCAAGCTTATAAAAATATAGAAAAGTAACTATAATTATTTGAATGCTGCTGATGCCACCATAGCTTTGATGTAGTTATTTATTTAGTTTTATCATTTTGCCAAACCTGTGCAGCATAGTTGTTTTCATGCTTCCAGATCTTACGATTGTCATTATAAAGAACCTCATGATTCCTCTCTCCTCTGATAGCCATTGCAAAAATCAAGATAAATTGTGTACAGGAGGTTTAATTGAATAAAGCTACCATGAAAAAACCCCAATATTGATTGATAAAAAATAACCTTTAATGATATACTAATTAAAAGGGACAAACAACATTAAGTGACAAACACGATACTAAAAAGTACACACTGCGTACACCCTATGGATAGTCCCTGACCTGTACACCTGCCTACCTTCGATGTACAGGCAGGGTACAGTGTAGGTACAGCTCAGAGGGATTGTTTATGATAATTTCTTGAATAATAACTCCTATCATTATCAGGCGTGGCGAGTCACCTTCCCACTGATCTTACATACAGTGCACCTGTTTTTCTGATTGTCCCTATAATATGAAATACTGCCCTTAGGTCCCTGGATGGTAAGAAAGTTGTGCATCTATCACTTATCACTAGGCCGTTCCACGACAGGGTCAGTCATCGTTGAGCGGGGGCGCCATTCTCGTATAGGTTTTGTATAGGGTGCCATCCTCCGCAGGTAGGCAGGTGTACAGGTCAGGGACTATCCATAGGGTGTATACAGTGTGCACTTTTTAGCATGGTGTTTGTCATTTAATTTGTTTGTCCCTTTTTAATTAGTATCTCATTAAAGGTTATTGTTTATCAATCAATATGGGGGGGTTATGGTCTCATAACCATTGCCTCTATTTATAGCTGCACTTCTGCCACTATTATATCTCAAGGTGTATAAGGCTGCGGTCACACTATCAGTATTTGGTCAGTATTTTACATCAGTATTTGTAAGCCAAAATCAGGAGTGGAACAATTAGAGGAAAAGTATCATAGAAACATATTCACCACTTCTGCATTTATCACCCACTCCTGGTTTTGGCTACAAATACTGATGTAAAATACTGACCAAATACTGATAGTGTGACGGCAGCCTAATATTGTATATTATTGCGGCAATTAGTCCCTGTGTTTACAGACTGCACAGATCTGCTACTGAGAAGTTGCACTGTTAATCTCTAACACTACATGATCTACAGCCCAGCAAATAAGAAAAGTAAAGGTACTGTCACACTAGACGATATCGCTAGCGATCCGTGACGTTGCAGCGTCCTCGCTAGCGATATCGTCCAGTGTGACAGGCAGCAGCGATCAGGCCCCTGCTGGGAGATCGCTGGTCGGGGAAGAAAGGCCAGAACTTTATTTCGTCGCTGGACTCCCCGTAGACATCGCTGAATCGGTGTGTGTGACACCGATTCAGCGATGTCTTTGCTGGTAACCAGGGTAAACATCGGGTAACTAAGCGCAGGGCTGCGCTTAGTAACCCGATGTTTACCCTGGTTACCATCCTAAAAGTAAAAAAACAAACACTACATACTTACCTACAGCCGTCTGTCCTCCAGCGCTGTGCTTCTCTGCACTCCTCCTGCTCTGGCTGTGAGCGTCGGTCAGCCGGAAAGCAGAGCGGTGACGTCACCGCTCTGCTTTCTGGCTGCCCGGCGCTCACAGCCAGACCAGAGAAGCAGAGCGCCGAGGACAGACAGCGGTAGGTAAGTATGTAGCGTTTGTTTTTTTACTTTTTAGGATGGTAACCAGGGTAAACATCGGGTTACTAAGCGCGGCCCTGCGCTTAGTTACCCGATGTTTACCCTGGTTACCGGGGACCTCGGGATCGTTAGTCGCTGGAGAGCGGTCTGTGTGACAGCTCTCCAGCGACCAAACAGCGACGCTGCAGCGATCCGGATCGTTGTCGGTATCGCTGCAGCGTCGCTATGTGTGACGGTACCTTTACTGCGAGGAAGGAGAGAAGATAGCAGTGCGGATAAGAGGAGTGTGATGTGTGATCTCCCATATTACAGGGAGGGCCAAAGAGAGATAACCCTGTGTTTAATCTTTATAAGATGCCACACAAGCAGGAGATGAACAGCAGGAGCATGGTCATGCAACCATACATTAGTGTCAGAGGTGTATTTTACTGCATTTAAATCATGCACACAATTTTTAATAATCAGAAATCCACTTTAGCGGGATTCAATTATCAGGAATAAATATTTTCTAATTGCAAATCTTCCAGTAATCAGCTGGTAACCACCGTTCCGACAGCTGAAGCACGCTCTGATGACCTATATACAGCTCTGGCAAAAATTAAGAGACCATTGCAAAATGTTCAGTTTGTCTGATTTTTCTCTTTATAGGTATATTCTTGAGTAAAATGTAAATTGTTATTTTATTCTATAAACTACTCCAAAGAGGCAATTTGCATATAAAACAAAAATAAAAATACAAAATGTAAATTCATAATAGTTTGTTGTGAAGCGAATGCATGTGGCATATAATCCTGATGTAACCACGGCTTTTTCTGTGATGCAAAGCATCTATAAGGACGCAAAAGACAATTCCCAGGTGTCATGAATTTTTGCAGTGAATCTGCACTCCAGTGGATTAGGATGTAATGTACATTCACAATGTCATAATAATAATAATAATAATAATAATAATAATAAATGCTATTGTGTAAATAGAATAAGGGGTTTCCCTATAAAATATTTATTATAACAAGTCAGCCGCTCATACTATGTAAGACGGCTGAGGACACTGCCCTAATATCCCTTGATGATACTATATCCGAAACGTATGTCAGCGTACTGGGTAACATAGTAACATAGTAACATAGTAACATAGTTAGTAAGGCCGAAAAAAGACATTTGTCCATCCAGTTCAGCCTATATTCCATCATAATAAATACCCAGATCTACGTCCTTCTACAGAACCTAATAATTGTATGATACAATATTGTTCTGCTCCAGGAAGACATCCAGGCCTCTCTTGAACCCCTCGACTGAGTTCGCCATCACCACCTCCTCAGGCAAGCAATTCCAGATTCTCACTGCCCTAACAGTAAAGAATCCTCTTCTATGTTGGTGGAAAAACCTTCTCTCCTCCAGACGCAAAGAATGCCCCCTTGTGCCCGTCACCTTCCTTGGTATAAACAGATCCTCAGCGAGATATTTGTATTGTCCCCTTATATACTTATACATGGTTATTAGATCGCCCCTCAGTCGTCTTTTTTCTAGACTAAATAATCCTAATTTCGCTAATCTATCTGGGTATTGTAGTTCTCCCATCCCCTTTATTAATTTTGTTGCCCTCCTTTGTACTCTCTCTAGTTCCATTATATCCTTCCTGAGCACCGGTGCCCAAAACTGGACACAGTACTCCATGTGCGGTCTAACTAGGGATTTGTACAGAGGCAGTATAATGCTCTCATGGTGTGTATCCAGACCTCTTTTAATGCACCCCATGATCCTGTTTGCCTTGGCAGCTGCTGCCTGGCACTGGCTGCTCCAGGTAAGTTTATCATTAACTAGGATCCCCAAGTCCTTCTCCCTGTCAGATTTACCCAGTGGTTTCCCGTTCAGTGTGTAATGGTGATATTGATTCCCTCTTCCCATGTGTATAACCTTACATTTATCATTGTTAAACCTCATCTGCCACCTTTCAGCCCAAGTTTCCAACTTATCCAGATCCATCTGTAGCAGAATACTATCTTCTCTTGTATTAACTGCTTTACATAGTTTTGTATCATCTGCAAATATCGATATTTTACTGTGTAAACCTTTTACCAGATCATTAATGAATATGTTGAAGAGAACAGGTCCCAATACTGACCCCTGCGGTACCCCACTGGTCACAGCGACCCAGTTAGAGACTATACCATTTATAACCACCCTCTGCTTTCTATCACTAAGCCAGTTACTAACCCATTTACACACATGTTCCCCCAGACCAAGCATTCTCATTTTGTGTACCAACCTCTTGTGCGGCACGGTATCAAACGCTTTGGAAAAATCGAGATATACCACGTCCAATGACTCACCATGGTCCAGCCTATAGCTTACCTCTTCATAAAAACTGATTAGATTGGTTTGACAGGAGCGATTTCTCATAAACCCATGCTGATATGGAGTTAAACAGTTATTCTCATTGAGATAATCCAGAATAACATCCCTCAGAAACCCTTCAAATATTTTACCAACAATAGAGGTTAGACTTACTGGCCTATAATTTCCAGGTTCACTTTTAGAGCCCTTTTTGAATATTGGCGGTATGGTCTATTAATTGGTGCAATGATGATGGCGAGTGTTGGTGGGTATTGGTGCTAGGGTTGAGCGAAATGGATCGGACAAATTCAAAAATCGCCGACTTTCGGTAAAGCCGGGTTTCATGAAACCCGACCCGATCCTAGTGTGGGATCGGCCATGAGGCCGGCGATCTGTGCGCAAAAGTCGCGTTTCGTATGACGCTTTCAGCTCCATTTTCAGCCAATGAAGGAGGACGCAGAGTGTGGGCAGCGTGATGACATAGGTCTCGGTCCCCACCATCTTAGAGAAGGGCCTGACAGTGATTGGCTTGCTTTCTGCGGCATCACAGGGGCTATAAAAGGGCATGCACTCAGGCCGCCATCTTACTTCTGCCGATCTTAGCATAGGGAGAGGTTGCTGCAGCTTCATCAGAAAAAGGGATATAGTTAGGGAGGGAATATTAACCCCCAAACTGCTTGTGCTGTAGTGATTTCCACTGTCCAACACCACCATTTTTTGCAGGGACAGTGGAGGCTATATTTTTGTGCATCAGCTCTGTAGCTTATTAGGCTGCCTTATAAGGCTCCCTGATAGCTGCATTGCTGTTTGCAGGCCGCTGTGCAAACCAACTGCTTTTTTAAAAGCAAAAATCCTGTTGCTCCTTTCTGCACAGTTATCTTGTTTTTGTCCACACTTTTGTGTGCAGCAGTCCTTTTTATTGCTGCCATACTTTTCCTGAGATCTTTGTAGGGAGATTGAAATTGTACTACAGTCCTTGTATTTTTCATATATCTTCCAGCCACATTCTGCCACTTACATTGTGTTGTTTTATACACTGGGCCTGAGTTTTGGTTAAGTCTCCCCCCAAAAAAGTGAGATTCAAATTCTCACAAAGTGGATATACTGCAGTCCTGTTAGTTTGTGGTATATCAGCCAGCCACTTTCTGCCACTTAGATTGTGTTGTTACATACACTGGGCCTGAGTTTAGGTTCAGTCTCCCCCACCCAAAAAAGGGAGATTTAAATCCTCAACAGGTTTAAATACACCTTCTACCTTGTTTTACAGTACCATATAACGGTTGTTATTTTGGTTAGATTTTCCAAAACATGAGGAAGTCTGGTGGAAGAGCCCATGGGCGGTGGTTGCTAGCTGGTACTGATGGTGGTGGTGGTGATGCATCTGGTGGTAGTGGCAATAGCACCTAAAGGTACCTTCACACTGAACGATATCGCTAGCGATCCGTGACGTTGCAGCGTCCTGGCTAGCGATATCGTTCAGTTTGACAGGCAGCAGCGATCAGGATCCTGCTGTGATGTCGTTGGTCGCTGCAGAAAGTCCAGAACTTTGTTTCGTCGCTGGACTCCCTGCAGACATCGCTGAATCAGCGTGTGTGATGCCGATTCAGCGATGTCTTCACTGGTAACCAGGGTAAACATCGGGTTACTAAGCGCAGGGCCGCGTTTAGTAACCCGATGTTTACCCTGGTTACCAGCGTAAAAGTTAAAAAAACAAACACTACATACTTACCTTCCGCTGTCTGTCCCCGGCGCTGTGCTTTCCTGCACTGGCTGTGAGCGCCGGCCAGCCAGAAAGCACAGCGGTGACGTCACTGCTGTGCTTTCCGGCCGCTGTGCTTACACAGCGCAGAGAAGCAGAACGCCGAAGGGACAGACAACGGAAGGTAAGTATATAGTGTTTGTTTTTTTTAACTTTTACGCTGGTAACCAGGTTAAACAGCGGGTTACTAAGCGCGGCCCTGCGCTTAGTAACCCGATTTTTACCCTGGTTACCGGCATCGTTGGTCGCTGGAGAGCTGTCTGTGTGACAGCTCTCCAGCGACCAAACAGCGACGCTGCAGCGATCGACATCGTTGTCGGTATCGCTGCAGCGTCGCTCAGTGTGAAGGTACCTTAAGGCTGGAGGTGTTGAGCCAGTGTCATTGTCTGGCTACACAAGGCCTCGAAGGCTCCCTTATCTGGGAGTAGAAAAACAGCTTTTAAAGCTGGAGCAGCAGGAAAAAGTTTTGGCTTTCCTTGCTGACTCAGCCTCTAGCCCTTTCGCCTCCTCTTCAGAAAGTTCCAAATATAAAAGGAACGAGTCGTCAGTGGATGCTCCTGGTCAGGAACAAGACGTTTACTTGTGTCCTTCACCCAAATCAAAAGTGAAGGATATGTCAGGCGACACTACAGGTTACTCCATGGAGCACTTTACACATACCGTGCCTGGGTTAGAAAGGGAAATTGTTAACTGCCCATTACAAGATGAATCGGACATGGAGTGCACTGATGCACAGCCACAGCTAGATTATTATGCTGTTCCATTGACTCAGATCACTACATTGCCCTCGCAGTGTACTGAGCCAGAATCTGACCCTGCTGAGACTTTGGTGCTCCATCCCGAATGCTATAGCACCTTACATGGTGACACAGAGGAAGGTGCACATGACATTGAACAGGAGGTGATAGATGACCCAGTTGTTGACCCAGATTGGCAGCCATTGGGGGAAGAGGGTACCGCTGCCAGTAGCTCAGAAGCGGAGGAGGATGGTCCGCAGCAGCCATCTATATCGCAACAGCTGTCATCTGGCAGGCCCGTATCAGGCCAAAAACGTGTGTCAAAAATAAAAACAGTTTTAGAACAGTGCGGCTTTCCGGTGAAAGTAGCACAGCGTGCAATGCCTGAAAAGGTATTCCATAGTAGGAAGAGTGTAGTGTGGCAATTTTTTAACCAAGATCCGAATGATCAGTCAAAAGTTATCTGTAAGAAATGCTCAAAGACCTTTTGCAGAGGGAAGAATCTTCAACATTTAAATACAACGTGCATGCTTAGACATTTAACCAGCATGCACTTGCAAGCCTGGACTAACTACCAAACGTCCCGTACCGTTGGTGCACCTGCTCAGAATGAAGGTAGCAACCCTACATTGCTTCCCTCACTGTAAGGCCACCGGTTAGGACACCACCAGCAGCAAATGTGGAGGTATCATCGCAAGGCCAAAGCAGTCAGGGAATCACAAGGTTATTGGTAGGAAACACTGTATGTAGGCCAACATCAAGAATACCATCACCAACCCTCTCTCAATCCGCCATGTCCACCACCACCACTGCTAGTTCCACCATATGCAGCTCTCCAGTCCAGCTCACCCTACAAGAGACTCTCGTTAGGAAAAGAAAGTACTCATCCTCTCATCCGCGTACACAGGGTTTGAACGCCCACATTGCTATACTAATCTCGATAGAGATGATGCCCTACCGGTTGGTTGAAAGCAAAGCTTTCAAAGACCTGATGACCTACGCAGTACTACGCTATGACCTACCCAGTTGGCACTTCCTTGCGAGAAAAGATATCCCAGCCCTCCACCAGCATGTCAAAGACCTCATTGTCCATGCACTGAGGCAATCAGTCAGTGGAAAGGTGCACCTCACAACAGATGCATGGACCAGTAGGCATGGCCAGAGACGTTACGTGTCCATCACGGCGCACTGGGTTAATGTGGTGGATGCAGGGTCCACAGGGGACAGCCATAGTGGGACAGTTCTGCCTAGCCCACGGTCTAGGAAACAGTTGGCTGTAGGCATTCGCCACCCCTCCTCCTCCTCCAGAAAGCTCGTCCACAGAGTGCAGTCGCATGACCACTCCATCCGCAGCTGCCAGTGTTGCACACGAGGTGTCCCATAATCGAACAGCTAGTGGTAAGCGTTAGCAGTCTGTGTTACAAATGAAGAGTTTGGGCGACAACAGACAGACCGCGGAGGTACTGGCCGAGTACTTGCAGCAACAAACTCAGTCATGGCTGGGCAGTGTACATCTTGAGGCAGGCAAGGTAGTCAGTGATAATGGAAGGAATTTTATGGCTGCCATAGCCCTTTCAGAACTTAAACACATACCTTGCCTGGCTCACACCTTGAACCTGGTGGTGCAGTGCTTCCTCAAAAATTATCCAGAGTTACCAGCCCTGCTCCTGAAGGTGCGAAGACTTTGCTCGCACATCCGCCGGTCGCCCGTACACTCCAGCCATATGCTGAACCATCAGCGATCGCTGAATCTTCCCCAGCACCGCCTAATAATCGACGATGCAACAAGGTGGAACTCCACACTGCACATGGTTCAGAGGCTGTGCGAACAGAGGCATGCTGTAATTAATTTGTGGGAGGATACACATACACGGGCAGGCAGTTGGATGGCAGACATGGAGTTGTCTGGTGTGCAGTGGTCGAAGCTCCAATACTTCTGTCAGGTCCTTCAGTGTTTTGAGGAATGCACATGGCTGGTAAGTGCAGACGACGCCATCATAAGCATGAGCATCCCACTAATGCGTCTGCTGATGCAAAGTTTGACGCACATTAAGGAGCTGGCGTCTGCAGCCGAGGAGGAAAGCCTTGATGACAGTCAGCCATTGTCTGCTCTTGGAACTCTCCTGGATGAGGTGGCGGACGAAGAGGAGGAGGATGATGGGGATGAATATTTATGGGAGGAGGATGCTTCTCAGGGGGCAATACAAACTGGTGGCGTTGCAAGGTCAGGTACAGGGTTTTTGCGGGACACAACTGATGTTGATTTGCAAGAAAGTGCTCCTCAACCCAGCACAAGCAGTGAATTGACACCTGGAACATTGGCCCACATGGCTGAGTATGCCTTGCGTATCCTAAAAAGGGACCCCCGCATTATCAAAATGATGACCGATGACGATTACTGGTTGGCCTGCCTCCTGGATCCACGATATAAAGGAAAATTACAAAATATCATGCCACATGAGAACCTTGAGCAAATATTGGCTACCAAACAAGCAACTCTTGTAGACCGTTTGGTTCAGGCATTCCCAGCACACAGCGGCGGTGATGGTTCTCACACGAGCCGTAGGGGGCAACATGGCAGAGGTGTTAGAGGTGCACAAATCCGAAGTGGCGTTGGACAGAGAGGTTTTATGACCAGTTTGTGGAGTGATTTTGCAATGACCGCTGACACGACAGGTACTGCTGCATCGATTCAAAGTGACAGGAGACAGCATTTGTCCGGTATGGTTACCAACTATTTTTCCTCCCTTATCGATGTTCTCCCTCACAGGTCATTCCCCTTTGATTGCTGGGCATCTAAAATAGACACCTGGCCTGAATTGGCAGAATATGCATTACAGGAGCTCGCTTGCCCAGCTGCTAGTGTGCGATCAGAAAGAGCCTTCAGTGCTGCTGGTTCAATACTGACCGAAAAAAGGACACGTCTGGCTACCTGAAATGTTGATGATCTAACCTTCATTAAAATGAACCAATCATGGATTGCGCATGGCAGAGCTCGGAAGGGAAGAAGCGCCGTTTGACTTTTTCAATGTAGAATTGTCTGGAATAGAGATCGGACACCATGTCGCGTTTGGAGAGCCCCTGATGTGCCTAAACAGTGGAAACCCCCACAAGTGACCCCATTTTGGAAACTAAACCACCCAAGGAACTTTTCTAGATTTGTGGTGAGCACTTTGAACCCACAATTGTTTCACTAAAGTTTATAATTTAGAGCCACGAAAATAAAAAATATGTTTTTCCCACAAAAATTATCTTTTAGCCCACAATTTTTTATTTTCCCAAGGGTAACAGAAGGAATTGGATCCCAAAAGTGGATGCCTCAAATGTGGGGGTCAACCACTGTTTGGGCGCATTGCAGAGCTCGGAAGGGAAGGAGCGCCGTTTTGGAATGCAGACTTTGATGGAATGGTCTGCGGGCATCATGTTGCGTTTGCAGAACACTTGATGTGTCTAAACAGTAGAAACCCCTACAAGTGACCCCAATTTTGGAAACTAGACCCCCCTAGGAACTTATCTAGATGTGTTGTGAGAACTTCTAATCCCCAAGTGTTTCACTAAAGTTTAAAATGCAGAGCCATGAAAATAATTTTTTTTCCATAAAAATGATTTTTTAGCCCCCAATTTTTTATTTTCACAAGGGTTTAAAGGAGAAATTGGAGATCAAGAGTTGTTGCCCAATTTGTCCTGAGTATGCTGGTACCCCATATGTGGGAAAAAACTGCTGTTTGGGCACACATTGGTGCTCGGAAGGGAAGTAGTGACATTTTGGAATGCAGACTTTGATGGAATGGTTTGCGGGTGTCATGCTGCGCTTGCAGAGCCCCTGATGTGCCTAAACAGTAGAAACCCCCACAAAAGACCCCATTTTGGAAACTAGACCCTCCAAGGAAGTTATGTAGATGTGTTGTGAGAACTTTGAATCCTCCAGTGTTTCACTAAAGTTTATAACGCAAAGCTGTGAAAATAAAAAAAAAATTTTTTTTCCACAAAAATGATTTTTAGCTCCCATTTTTTTTATTTTCACAAGGGTCACAGGAGAAATTGGACCGCAAAAGTTGTTGTCCAATTTGTCCTGCGTACGTTGATACCCCATATTTGGAGGTAAACCACTGTTTGGCGCACGGCAAAGCTTGGAAGGGAAGGAGCATCATTTGACTTTTTCAACGCAGAATCGAGATCAGACGCCATGTCGCATTTGGAGAGCCCCTGATGTGCCTAAACAGTGGAAACCCCCCAATTCTAACTCCAACCCTAACCCCAACACACCCCTAACCCTAATCCCAACCTTAACCATAACCCTAACCACACCCCTAACCCCAACACACCCCTAGCCCTAATCCCAAGCCTAACCACAAGCTTAACCCCAACACACCCCTAACCTTAACCCTAATCCCAACCCTAACCCTAATCCCAACCCTAACCCTACTCCCAACCCTCACCCTAATCCCAACCATAAACGTAATCCAAACCCTATCCTAACCCCAACTCTAGCCCGAACCCTAACCCTAACTTTAGCCCAACTCACTTTAGCCCAACTCTAACCCTAATGAAAAAATGGAAATAAATATATATTTTTTATTTCATTATTTTTTCCTATCTCAGGAGGTGATAAAGGGGGGATTCATGTCCTTTTTTTATTTTGATCACTGTAATAGGGTCTATCACAGTGATCAAAATGAACCAACAGGGAAGAAAAATCTACTAGCGTTGCCGGGTGCCAGCTGACAGATCTCACGGGTGTACTGTGCATGCGCCCACCACTTTCTTACTGGAAGAAGACACCACTGGCCTTGGGGGTAATCAGGAGGACCCAGGGACGCCAATAAGTATCGGGGGGATCGGGGGACCCTATTTCTGTCTCCTCTGATGTGTGATCACATCGGATGAGAGAGAAATTAAATCACAAATCAGACTTTTTTTTTGCGGTCGCCGATATGCGATTAATAACGTCGATCGCAACCCCGAAGTCACTAAAAACCAACCCAAATCATGTTCTCTGGGGTCTCAGCTACCCCCGACAGCCGAGACCCCGGAGAAAATCCGATTCTGGGGGCGCCATACACTTTTTCCACAATGCCTTTAATTAACAGCGCTATGGTTTGAGTACTCTTAACTACCGCGGTTAAAAAGTGTATCGGCGGCCATTAAGGGGTTGAGCATATGGGTATTTGCATTGTTTTATTTTTTATCATAAAATTATTTTGAGTTATTTAGGTTTATATTGGTACTTCATAAAAGTAAGATTGATGGGGCACAATGTAGTGTTGAAACATTAAGTTTTGTTTCCCATTTTCAGTAGTTTGTTACTCGAGAGCTGTCACTTCCCAATTAAGAGAATGACAGCTTCTGAAATCTACAAGTACACCCATTTTTTTTGTTTTTGTACCTTCTATCATTTCAGGAGAGGAAATAGGTGTTAATCACAATTAATGGATGTAATGTACAGCTACCTTACGGAAGAACTCCCATCTAAGATTTTATCCTTTTAATATATTGAAATCATCCTATTATATAGCACTTTGTACGTTCAATTTCTCATTTTGTCTTTCTACTCAGTAAATTCTTCTCTTTTCTTTGCTCTATGTGGAAACAGGAAGTATGCTTTCAGTGCATTTAACAATCCCTCTTCAACTCCTGACCCAGCTGCTCCATCCATCCATCCATCCATCCATCCATCCGTTTGCAGTGACAGATGACTCATACAGGGAAAATCTGCCTCCTGTTTCTACATAGAGCTTAGAAGGATTCAGCTAGTCAGTTTTTAATCACGTGATGTTATAGATCTAATGAAAAATTTGCAATTACCTGCCTGTTAGTGCTTAGGTCCTTTTTTTTCTAAAATCGTGGATGTACCCTTTAATATGGACTCAGAGCTTCCTCTAGTTATGGCTGCTGATTACTAGGGTTTCCAATCGTTGAACCCTTGCAATTAGCTTGCCATCAGTGATGCTATCTATGGCTGGAATTACATGGGCAATTTTATTATTAAACTTTTTGAACCAAAGCAATTAATGAATAAAAAGGGAGGAAAATAATAGAATAGGATATATGTACTTCTATTTTCTTTTGTGTCCAATCCTGTGTTTTGGCTCCAAAGTGTAGGAGGGCTAGAAATCTTTATAAGTTAGAGATTGACTACAATATTTACTACCAGGTGGTCTCTAATCTTTAAAAAAAAATATTAATATATTGTGGCTTATTTTTATTACAATGGCAGACATATGCTACTGTCTAAGCCTAAAGCTGCATGCGTCTTGGCCATATGCTCACTAACAAACTGTAAACAAGCAGAAATGTAATGTGAACGGAGCAGAGAAAACAACAACAGCAGCGGCCTTCAGTGGGCTGGAGTCACGCACTTGAGACTGCTGTCAGCTGAACACTTATTTGGCCGACAGCTATTACTCATGACTCCACTGTAAACATGTTTTGCTGAGCATTCTTTTTTTAAGAATATGGACACCTCCAAGGGCTTTTTTTAATAAATGCAAGTGTTTTGGGCTAAAATTATTTTTGCATTTGGGTTTCATGAAAAACTTGTCAGTCAGTGAGTACTGGCGAGATTGTAACTCTTTTATCTGTCTTTTACTGATCTATTCTCAGATGATTTATGATCACATACAAGTTCCCCTATCATTTGATAATGTTTCTAATTATACAATCGGATATCTTTGAGTGATTTCTTATTATATCACCGGTATCCTTACCATTCTTGTTTTAATATATTTTTATAACTGGGGTGGTATATATGTTTTTTTTAAATTAGGGTCGGTCAATAAAGTAATCAATTGTTGTACATGTATTGCCTTCATGTTTTCTTCTTGAATACTTTTTTAGTATACCAATCACCGTGGCAGTAGCTCCTTCCCAACAACGAAGGATTGGACATGTTGAAATTAATCATGGCTGATTTTTCTTTCTCTCAACACAGGTTGTCGAAGTATTTGGTGACCTCCCCCCCCCCCCAACTCATGAGATAGTGTTTAAATTCCGTGAAATTGTTGGGTTCAGATGACTACTATGGCTGCTTTCACAAATCATTTTTTGCCATCAGTCACAATCCGTCGAATGTTGAAAAAAAACAATTGCTGGTGCTTTAGCCCAACACTTGTAGACTGAAGAATTTTCCTTTTTGTACTGAAACATCAGTGATCTACTCAGAACCTGTCAAAAATAAACTTAGACCCTAGGTAAACAAGGTCTTTAATATAGCAAAAACTTAGCCCCACTAAAATATATTTAGTCAAAAGTTTATAGATTTATGTATGTATTTTAGAGAAATTATATATTTGTGGCTAATGTATCAAGAATCCATTTCTTCACCCCCTCTTTCCATCCGAATTCTCCTCTGGTTGTTTAGAGATGATGCTCCTGTGCATCCAACAAGTGAAAGAGCACTTCTAAAATAGCTGTTGACCATGGTCTCTGGACTCGCTCAGATATTCCAGCCCTCAGTCACATTTTAATTTTATCGAGAGGGCTGCAACTGCTCCACAGGGCCTCTCGGAGGGGACGAAAACAACACAACTGTGTTCTTTGCTTTTGCTTTGCTTCCCCACACGACAAACTAGACTTTATTTTGGCTTCTGTGAAACTTTGTAGCAGAGACTGACCTCTTGAGCAGACATCGGGTGAATACTATAAGACGTCTTGATTATTAGGGTGTCAGGTTTTCTGTGCTGATTATCTGCCGCTTGCTGATATATTGTTCTAGTTGTGAGGTGCAGATAAGCCCATAGTTTGGAGACAGCATTCCGATCCTAGAATATAGTTTGGGTGCATTAAGCTTTCATAGACCAACCACACAGCGCCTGTCTCCTGGGAGCAGACTGGAGGATTCAGTAGAGCATTTTATCTGCTTTTCCGAATGTGTTTCTTCCTATAAGTATCCAGACTGCTCTGTAAAGGCCACAGTGACATTTGAAATATCAGATTAAAGGCTCAATCCATCTAAACATTGAGCATTTAAAGACATTGAGCGCCCTGGTGTTACATCTTTTTTTGTTCTCGAGCCATTGTCATGGTGTTGAACGATCATTTCATTTTAAAAGAGGCTAAAACAAATATTCATAGGAATCCAACCCGAGGGATTTCCTTCATGTCGGGAAATATATTTCCTTCAATGTGAATTCATGTAGAAGTTTTACGTTTTATATATCATTCACCAGTTTACCACAATGATAGAATTTCTGTGATTTTCACATATTTAATCAAATATTCATTTTTTTTTTACGCCGTGTTCGCGTACAGCAAGACAATATGATCAGGTCAGGGAGAACTAAAGGGACAACAACTGGGGGGCCCTCCCCACCTTCTGACCAGGAGTTCCCACACAGAGGAGTTTTGAAGAATGAAAGTGTTACTCCACAGTAAATAAAATTTGGAGATGGGTCAGGAAAGATAATTGTGAACCTTTATTTTTTTTTATTTCTTACAAGACAGGATTTCTCTTTGTATGGAGATGTGATGCCCACCTGGCTAACTAGGTCGTAAAGCATGCACTTTTATTACTGTAGGACAATTAAAAAAGGTATCTCGCAGTGATGGTTCTTTTTGTTTAAATCTCTTCATCAGCTTTGCCTTGGCCTCGAATATGATGGTCCATTGAAAGATATTCTGCTGTTATGAGAAATATTTATGCAGCAGTCTTTTATCCATGGGCTACCACTCTATCCATCTATCTATCCATCTATCCGTCTATTATCTATCTATTATCTAGAAGAAAAAAATGGAACAGCGTGGTATAGATGAATTCAGGGTGCAGGGCCTTCCAAACAAATATCCATTTGTATAAATAATAAAAAAGGAAGCAGTACTCCAATAAATAATGGAAAGAAGTGGACTTCATTAGCCCATATGGAGTGGCAACGTTTGACCAGCCTTTCTCAAGGCTTGCGAAAGGCTGGTCACAGCTGAAACTTTGGAGACCGCGGAATGCAAACGCGCTGACTCAGGCGCCATTTTATTTAAGTAATGTACTACAAAGTCAACATAAAATATTGTAGTACATTACTTCAATAAATTGGAGTCAGCATGTGTGCATACAGCAATCTCTGGCCTCATTTTATTGAAGTAATGTAGTAGAGCATCAAAATAGCAGTGCACTCGCACCGGCCATAGGCATAATGGTGATGGCCTGCATGGGCACACTGCTATGTTGATATTGTGGTAGAATTCTTCAGTGAAGTGGCACTGCGCATACCACGCTATCAGGTGCCATTTTTGTGCAGACACTGTGTCTTCAAATTCGCATGTATAGTGTCTTCAATAAAATGGTGGCGGAGATCATTGAATGCGCATGCGCTGACTCCAGCACCATTTCATTGCAGTAATATACTTACAACTTCAACATAGCAGTGTGCACGCACCAGTCATATGGATCATGGTCACAGCCGGTACGTGCGCACTGCTGTGTTGACGTTGTAGTACAATTCTTCAATTAAATGGCGTCGGAGACATTGCATGCACATACCATGCAGTCCGGTGCCATTTTGTTGAAGACACTGTGTCTGCGAATTTGTGTACACAGTGTCCTCCATAAAATGGCACCATAGTGCGTTATCCACACTCGCTTACTCTGGCGACAGACTGCACAGGCGCTACCTATCCCGACTTTGTACAAAAGGACACATCCACCGTTACGTGTCCAGATGTCTTACATTTGGAACAGATCGAGTGTTAGAAAAACTTTACAAACTGAGCAAAAACAAATGCAAAAAAAAAAAAATCAGAAGCAAGGAAGAGGACATTATTGCATGAAGATTGGAGGCGCTGGACCCGGTCTGCGAAGCCCATCGGACCCGAACTGAACCGGACTTCCCCTGGGTCAGTATAATATAACTCGTTTTTCCCATCTTTCAGGTTACATCGGGGGCGCTTATCTACATCTACAGCATTACAGAATGCTGTGGATAAGCCCCTAATGGCGGTGGCCGCAGCTTATAGCGGCAAAATGAGGTGACAGATTCCCTTTAAACATCTGTTTAAAAATGGGCAGTTGTTTAATTTCCATTTTTCATCTATTTTGTCCGCTTCTAACAAATTCATTTTTACTAGACGCATCTCTGAGCGCCTCCAGGGTATGCACAATGCTAAAAAAATTGGATCCATTTACTCATGTTAATAAAACAATTCTGTGTGCTCAGAAAAAATACCAGAGAGCAAATGGGAACGAAGCAAATTCAAGATATTTTACAACATTTGTTCCCATACAATTGAATAGGTCCTGTACTGGAGTGTTTTATTTTGTCTTATTTCTGTTTTTATGATCTTAAAATGAGTCCAAAAATGAGTAATATGACAAAAATAACCACAAGACATGTGAACAAACCATAGCTAGATATGGAACAGACTAATGAAGATACTAGACACAAAAACCTCAATAACATTATATCAATGTTACATCTGTGGCTGTATAAATACAAGCCACCTCAGCACACAAAAAAACCCGCTCAGACAATATCAATTGTAAGCACGGAGGACACGAGAGCAAATGGGTATATTAAAAGTAGAAAATTTATTGATACACTATAAACATTATAATAGACAGTAAACACACACTATATGCAGGAACGACACATAAGAGCACCAAGGACTCCACACTAAATGCTAGGCTGGATAGCTGCCATATCCAAAGTATAAAGTGCACATGCGATAACAGAATAACATTAAGGCAGCCTACCCATGCACCCATATACCTCATAGTAACCCATTGTCTAAAGTTTAGTAATCTCGAGGTTTTAGGATGCTCACCTATAAGCACACGATGGGGAGTCCGGAACCGGGCGTGAGTGCCCCCGACGCGCGTTTCACGGGTGTAAAACCCCGATTTTTCAAGGGGGTTTTGGAAAAAGCGGGGTTTTACACCCGCGAAACGCGCGTCGGGGGCACTCGCGCCCGGTTCCAGACTCCCCATCGTGTGCTTATAGGTGAGCATCCTAAAACCTCAAGATTACTAAACTTTAGACAATGGGTTACTGTGAGGTATATGGGTGCATGGGTAGGCTGCCTTAATGTTATTCTGTTATCGCATGTGCACTTTATACTTTGGATATGGCAGCTATCCAGCCTAGCATTTAGTGTGGAGTCCTTGGTGCTCTTATGTGTCGTTCCTGCATATAGTGTGTGTTTACTGTCTATTATAATGTTTATAGTGTATCAATGAATTCCGTACTAATGAAGATACTATTTTTCTTTGACATAAAACAGATTTCCATAAGGCATAAAGTACATTCATAGTTATTTTCCTAAAATCCTTGTAACAGGCTATAAGTGAGTAAAAGATTGTCCCATCACCAGTAATATCTGTCCTAAGGATCTGTCTAGGGTTGAGGTGGCCATAAATGTAATGGGAAAATAAGCTGAATCATCCTATACTGATGGGATCTGCAGATGGTCTCATGTACATGGCGGCATAGTGATGTCTTACAGCAATTAATTGCCATATCTATATTCAAATAAGATTCACATGTGGCCGGTACATATTTATAGTGCCACGTGTGTGCCATATGAGTTATGACAACTGTCTTGTGTACTTCAAACAAGAGTAGCAAACCCAGGTAGGCTAGGGTTAAATCCTAAGGTTCTGATCATATTCACCTGGCCGACTGCACATAACCAGACTAGGTGACCAGCTTTCTCTCTGTCAGCTGGGGAAGCTGACCAGAGTGGATTGTATTGGAGCTGGAGCCAGAGCCAAGCCAGAATACCTCTAAGAGAAGAGACTGCACAGGCCATGTGCACCAAACTGCAAGTATCACTGGTTGATATGGACAATAGTGTCTGACTGAACTGGGACTAGCTCAGCGGTGTATGAGGAGCCAGGGTCTGTTTTGTTTAGTTAGCGCCTGGACAAGGCTAGAGATTTTATGTTTACGGTTTTGTTTTGGAACTGTGCAACCAAAAGAAAGAAACATCACATTGTTTTGACCCAAGAATCCAGTGCCTGCCTGAATGCTACCTAATACTTAGCTAAGAGTGTGAATCAATACACAAGTTACTACCTATTTGGAGGAAAGATCTCTGCATACTATTAAAAAGAGCATTACATAAAGGCTTTTTGCTATACTACCGTATATACTCGAGTATAAGCCGAGATTTTCAGCCCACTTTTTTGGGCTGAAAGTCCCCCTCTCGGCTTATACTCGAGTCATACCCAGGGTCGGCGGGGGAGCGGGGGCTTTCTAATTATACTTACCTGCTCCCGGCGTGGTCCCTGCACGTCCCTGCTTCTTCCAGCGCTGCGGCTTCTTCCTGTAGTGAGCGGTCACATGGTACCGCTCATTACAGTAATGAATATGCAGCTCCACCTCCCATAGAGGTGGAGCTGCATATTCATTACTGTAATGAGCGGTAACGGTGACCGCTCAGTACAGGAAGAAAATGCGGCACCGGGAACAGAAGTGCAGCGACAGCGCCAGGAGCAGCTAAGTATGACAGGGCAGTGCGTGATACTCACCTGCTCCTCGTGCCACCGGCGGCGGCGCTGTGTCTTCTGCGTCCTCTGCAGTGACGCTCAGGTCAGAGGGCGCGGTGACGCGATTATAGCGCGCCGCCCTCTTCCTGAACGTCGACGCAGAGGATGGGAAGACACAGCGGCGGTCAGCGGTGGAACGGGAAAGGTGAGTATAGCAAGTGTGGGGGGCCTGAGAGGTGAGTATGTAATTTTTTTATTTTTTTAATCGCAGCAACAGCAAATGGGGCAAATATATGTATGGAACATCTTATGTGGCCATGTGCAGCGTTATATGGGGGCAAATGTCTGTATGGGGCATCTTATCCGACCATGTGCAGCATTATATGGGGCAAATATATGTATGGAGCATCTTATGTGGCCATGTGCAGCATTATATGGGGGCAAATGTGTGTATGGGGCATCTTATCCGGCCATGTGCAGCATTATATGGGGCAAATATCTGTATGAGGCATCTTATGTGGCCATGTGCAGCATGATATGGGGGCAAATATCTGTATGGGGCATCTGTATGGGGCCATGTGCAGCATTATATGGGGCAGTTATCTGTATGGAGCATCTTATTTGGCCATGTGCAGCGTTATATGGGGAAAATATCTGTATGGAGCATCTTATGGGGCCATGTGCAGCATTATACGGGGCAAATGTCTGTATGGAGCATCTTATGGGGTCATAATCAACATTTGTGCAGCATTATATGGGGCATTTTTTAATATGGAGCATCTTATGGAGCATTATATGGGGTGTTGTGAATTCTGTGGTCAAGCTCCCTCCTGTGGTCATGAGTGGTACTTCGGCTGGTTCTGTCTATGAGCTTCCTCTGGTGGATGTGAGTGGGGCTGCGGCTTCTGAGTTTCCTTCCTCAGGTGACGAGGTTAAGTCGTTAGGTGCTGCTCTATTTAGCTCCACCTAGTTCTTTGTTCCTGGCCTCCAGTCAATGTTCCAGTATTGGTCTTGCTCTCTCCTGGATCTTTCTTGTGGCCTGTCTGCCCTGCATAAGCTAAGTTTTGCTTGTGTTACTTTTGTTTGCTATATTTTCTGTCCAGCTTGCTATATTGGTTTTTCTTGCTTGCTGGAAGCTCTGAGACGCAGAGGGAGCACCTCCGTACCGTTAGTCGGTGCGGAGGGTCTTTTTGCGCCCTCTGCGTGGTTGTTTGCAGGTTTTTGTGCTGACCGCAAAGCTATCTTTCCTATCCTCGGTCTATTCAGTAAGTCGGGCCTCACTTTGCTAAAATCTATTTCATCTCTGTGTTTGTATTTTCATCTTAACTCACAGTCATTATATGTGGGGGGCTGCCTTTTCCTTTGGGGAATTTCTCTGAGGCAAGGTAGGCTTATTTTTCTATCTTCAGGGCTAGCTAGTTTCTCAGGCTGTGCCCGAGGCGCCTAGGTCTGGTCAGGAGCGCTCCACGGCTACCTCTAGTGTGGTATGATAGGATTAGGGATTGCGGTCAGCAGAGTTCCCACGTCTCAGAGCTCGTCCTATGTTAGTAACTATCAGGTCACTTTGTGTGCTCTTAACCACTAGGTCCATTGTGGTTCTGAATCACCTGTTCATAACAATGGGGCTCCTGATTCAATATGGATATTCAAAAACACTTAACTTACTGATGTCTCAATTAATTTTACTTTTATTGGTATCTATTTTTATTTTTGAAATTTACCAGTAGCTGCTGCATTTCTCACCCTAGGCTTATACTCGAGTCAATAAGTTTTCCCAGTGTTTTGTGGCAAAATTAGGGGGGTCGGCTTACACTCTGGTCGGCTTATACTCGAGTATATACGGTATTTCTTGTGTTTAAGGATCATGTGGTTTGTAAAAGCTGCTCATGTTTTCTTTTATGCTACTTTAACATGTAACTGTATAATTTCTAAAATTATTATGTCACATTTTAGACAAAGATTGAACATATTACATTTTGGGAATGGGCAGCTAGAGATGATCAATTAAAAGATTTAGTAAATTAGTCTAGATAGTTAAAAGTAAATTAGATTAAAACTTTAATTTTGTGTGGAAATTTTACGATATAAATAATTCTTTGCTGGATTAAATGCAGTTGTTATATGGAGAGAACACAAAAGATAATCAAAGTCAAATTTTTGCTAAACTTTTTAACAAAAATTAAATTTGTAACTAATTGATTTGCCGTAAATTCTAGTAGCTGCTTAGAATAGATGTATGCAACACTATGGGGTCTCCAACTAATGAATTGAAGCAGTTTAAAGTAAACACAGCTTAAGTAATATCCAAGTGACCTCAACATACTGTACAGTTATGCTCAAAAGTTTACCCTTCAGAATTTTTGCTTTCTTGTTTTTTTTCAGAGAATATGAATGATAACACCAAAACTTTTTCTTCACTCATAGTTGGTGGTTGGGTGAAGCCATTTATTGTCAAACTACTGACTTTTCTTTTTTTAAATGATAATGACAACCCAAAACATCCAAATGACCCTGATCAAAAGTTTACATACCCTGGTGATTTTGGCCTGATAACATGCACAGAAGTTGACACAAATGGGTTTGAATGGCTACTAAAGGTAACATCCTCACCTGTGACCTGTTTGCTTGTAATCAGTGTGTGTGTGCATAAAAGCTGAGTGAGTTTCTGAAATTTCATCCAGCCACTTACGTTTCTGGATTGTGAATCATGGGAAAGCAAAAGAATTGTCATTGGATCTACGGGAAAAAGTAGTTGAACTGTATAAAACCGGAAAGGGATACAAAAAAGATATCCAAGGAATATGCGAGCCAGCAATGTTCAAACTGTGATTAACAAATGGAAAATCGGGGGATCTGTAAAAACAAAACCACGGTCATGTAGACCAACAAAAATGTTGTCCACAACTGCCAGGAAAATTGTTTGGGATTTAAAGAAAAACCCACAAATAACATCAAATGAAATACAGGACTCTCTGAAATCTAGTGGTGTAGCTGTTTCAAGATGAAGGCCTATGATGAAAGAAACACCTTTCCTACTGTAAAGCACGGAGGTGAATCGCTGATGTTTTGGGGATGTGTGAGCTACAAAGCCACAGGAGTCTTGGTCAAATTTGAAGAAAAGATGAATGCAGCACGTTATCAGCAAATACTGGAGGCAAATTTGCACTCATCAGCCAGGAAGCTGCTCATGGGTCGTGCTTGGACGTTCCAACATGACAACGATCCAAAGCACAAGGCCAAGTCGACCTGTCATTGGCTACAGCAGGACAAAATGAAGGTTCTGGATTGGCATCTCAGTCTCCTGACCTCAATATCATTGAGCCACTCTGGGGAGATCTCAATCATGCAGTTCATGCTAGACAGTCCAGGAATTTGCAGGAACTGGAGGATTTTTGCCAAGAAGAGTGGGCAGCTTTACCATCTGACAAAATGAGGAACCTCATCCACAACTATCATAAAAGACTTTAACCCCTTTGCGACATGTGCCGTACTGTGCTGAGGGAACTGCATTTGTGCCAGCAGCAGTACTAGTACGGCGCCGTGATCACCGCAGTTTCATGGTGAGCGCCGCGACGATTGTGTGCGGGTGTCAGCTGTATGTGCTAGCACCGATTGTGGGCTTTTAACCCCTCTGATGCCGCTGTCAGTAGTGACAGCGACATAGAGGGGCATCGCTGTCGCGCTTCCATCAGAATAACGTGATGTAGTCGCGTTACTCTCATGGTCTCCATGGAGACCCCTGGATCCAAGATGGCTACGAGGTCCTTCGGGGTCCTGCATTGAGGTGGCTTGCGAGTGGCTGCTGAGAACAGGCACCGGCAAGCCTCCTTCACTGCCTGTCAGATCGCTGATCAGACACAGTGCTGTGCAAAGTGTCAGATCTGCGATCTGATGTAATATAGTGATGTTCCAACCTGGGACAATGTTATAAAGTGAAAAAAAAATTTAGAATGTGTAAAAATATTTATAAAAAAAAATCCCCAAATAAAGAAAAAATAAATATTTTTCCAATAAATCCATTTAGTTATGTAAATAAAATAAAAACAATAGAAGTACACATATTTGGTATTGCCGCATCCGTAATGACCCGCTCTATAAAACTGTCCCACTAGTTAACCCCTTTGAGAGAACACAATAAAAAAATAAAAAACGAGGCAAAAAACAATGCTTTATCATCATACTGTCGAACAAAAAGTGCAATAAAACGTGATAAAAAGACAGATGTGAATAAAAATGGTACTGAAAACGTCATCTTGTTCTGCAAAAAACAAGCCACCATACAGCTCCATGAGTAGAAAAATAAAAAAGTTATAGCTCTCAGAATAAGGCGATGCAAAAATAATAATTTTTTCTATAAAATAGATTTTATTGTGTAAAAGTACCGAAACATAAAAAAATGATATAACTGAGGTATCGCTGTAATCGTACTGACCCGAAGAATAAAACTGCTTTATCAATTTTACCACACGCGGAACAGTGCAAACGCTCCCCCCAAATGAAATTTAGGAATTGCTGATTTTTGTTCATTCTGCCTTCCAAAAATCAGAATAAAAAGTGATCAAAAAAGGTCATGTGCCAGAAAATGGTAGCAATAAAAACATCAACTCGTCCTGCAAAAAACAAGACCTCAGGCTAGGGTTGAGCGAAACGGGTCGAACATTTTCAAAAGTCGGGTTTCATGAAACCCGATCCGACCCCTGTGCGGGGTCGGCCATGCGGTACGCGACTTTCGCGCCAAAGTCGCGTTTCAATGACGCGAAAAGCGCCATTTCTCAGCCAATGAAGGTAAACGCAGAGTGTGGGCAGCGTGATGACATAGGTCCTGGTCCCCACCATCTTAGAGAAGGGCATTGCAGTGATTGGCTTGCTGTCCGCGGCGTCACAGGGGCTATAAAGGGGCGTTCCCGCCGACCGCCATGTTACTGCTGCTGATCTGAGCCTAGGGAGAGGTTGCTGCCGCTTCGTCAGAAGCAGGGATAGCGTTAGGCAGGGTCCATTAACCACCAAACCGCTTGTGCTGTAGCGATTTCCACTGCCCAACACCACCTTCGGTGTGCAGGGACAGTGGAAGCTACATTTTTTTTTTTTTTCCCCTCAGCGCTGTAGCTCATTGGGCTGCCCTAGAAGGCTCCCTGATAGCTGCATTGCTGTGTGTACGCCGCTGTGCAAACCAACTGCTTTTTTCAAAGCACAAATCCTCTTGTTCCTTCCTTTCTGCACAGCTATCTTGTTTGTTTGTCCACACTTTTTATTTAATTTGTGCATCAGTCCACTCCTTATTGCTGCCTGCCATACCTGGCTGAGATTACTGCAGGGAGATAGTAATTGAAGGACAGTTCCTTTTTTTTTTTTTTTTTTGTGGGAGATTAAGATTGGCATTTTTGCTAGAGTGCCATCCCTGTCTGTGTCATCTCTCACTCAGTGGGCCATAGAAAGCCTATTTATTTTTTTGCTTGATTTGGGTTCTAAAATCTACCTGAAAAAATCACTACATCAATCAGTGGGAGAAAAATATTGGCCTCAGGGCTTGTGTGCCACTCCTTACTCCTGTGTGTGCCATCTCTCAGTGGGCCATAGAAAGCCTATTTATTTTTTTGCTTGATTTGGGTTCCAAAATCTACCTGAAAAAATCAATAAATCAATCAGTGGGAGATTAATATTGGCCTTTGGGCTTGTGTGCCAGTCCTGAGCGTGCCATCTCTCTCACAAATAGTGGGCCATAGAAAGCCTATTTATTTTTTTGGTTGATTTGGGTTCTATATTCTACCTGAAAAAATCAATAAATCAATCAGTGGGAGATAAATATTGGCCTCTGGGCTTGTGTGCCACTCCTGACTCCTGTGTGCGTCCTCTCTCACTCAGTGGGCCCTAGAAAGCCTATTTTTTGTTTTATTTGTTTTCTAAATTCTCCCTGAAAAAATCATTTTATTTTATTTGGTTTCTAAATTATTCCTGAAAAAAATCATTTTTTTTGTATTTTTTTTTTCTAAAGTCTCCCTGAAAAAAAAAACAAAAAACAAATCAGTGGGAGATTAATATTGCCCTTTCTGCTTGTGTGCCAGTCTTGACTCCTGGGTGTGCCATCTCTCTCTCTCCAATTGTGGGCCATAGAAAGCCTATTAATTTTTTTGCTTGATTTGGGTTCCAAAATCTACCTGAAAAAATCACTAAATCAATCAGTGGGAGATAAATATTGGCCTCTGGGCTTGTGTGCCACTCCTGACTCCTGTGTGCGTCCTCTCTCACTCAGTGGGCCCTAGAAAGCCTATTTTTTGTTTTATTTGTTTTCTAAATTCTCCCTGAAAAAATCATTTTATTTTATTTGGTTTCTAAATTATTCCTGAAAAAAATCATTTTTTTTGTATTTTTTTTTTCTAAAGTCTCCCTGAAAAAAACAAAAAAAAACAAATCAGTGGGAGATTAATATTGCCCTTTCTGCTTGTGTGCCAGTCTTGACTCCTGGGTGTGCCATCTCTCTCTCTCTTCAATTGTGGGCCATAGAAAGCCTATTAATTTTTTTGCTTGATTTGGGTTCCAAAATCTACCTGAAAAAAACACTTAATCAATCAGTGGGAGATAAATATTGGCCTCTGGGCTTGTGTGCCACTCCTGACTCCTGTGTGCATCCTCTCTCACTCAGTGGGCCCTAGAAAGCCTATTTTTTGTTTTATTTGTTTTCTAAATTCTCCCTGAAAAAATCATTTTATTTTATTTGGTTTCTAAATTATTCCTGAAAAAAATCATTTTTTTTGTATTTTTTTTTTCTAAAGTCTCCCTGAAAAACAAAACAAAAAACAAATCAGTGGGAGATTAATATTGCCCTTTCTGCTTGTGTGCCAGTCTTGACTCCTGGGTGTGCCATCTCTCTCTCTCCAATTGTGGGCCATAGAAAGCCTATTAATTTTTTTGCTTGATTTGGGTTCCAAAATCTACCTGAAAAAATCACTAAATCAATCAGTGGGAGATAAATATTGGCCTCTGGGCTTGTGTGCCACTCCTGACTCCTGTGTGCGTCCTCTCTCACTCAGTGGGCCCTAGAAAGCCTATTTTTTGTTTTATTTGTTTTCTAAATTCTCCCTGAAAAAATCATTTTATTTTATTTGGTTTCTAAATTATTCCTGAAAAAAATCATTTTTTTTGTATTTTTTTTTTCTAAAGTCTCCCTGAAAAAAACAAAAAAAAACAAATCAGTGGGAGATTAATATTGCCCTTTCTGCTTGTGTGCCAGTCTTGACTCCTGGGTGTGCCATCTCTCTCTCTCTTCAATTGTGGGCCATAGAAAGCCTATTAATTTTTTTGCTTGATTTGGGTTCCAAAATCTACCTGAAAAAATCACTTAATCAATCAGTGGGAGATAAATATTGGCCTCTGGGCTTGTGTGCCACTCCTGACTCCTGTGTGCATCCTCTCTCACTCAGTGGGCCCTAGAAAGCCTATTTTTTGTTTTATTTGTTTTCTAAATTCTCCCTGAAAAAATCATTTTATTTTATTTGGTTTCTAAATTATTCCTGAAAAAAAATCATTTTTTTTGTATTTTTTTTTCTAAAGTCTCCCTGAAAAAAAAACAAAAAAACAAATCAGTGGGAGATTAATATTGCCCTTTCTGCTTGTGTGCCAGTCTTGACTCTTGGGTGTGCCATCTCTCTCTCTCCAATTGTGGGCCATAGAAAGCCTATTAATTTTTTTGCTTGATTTGAGTTCCAAAATCTACCTGAAAAAATCACTAAATCAATCAGTGGGAGATAAATATTGGCCTCTGGGCTTGTGTGCCACTCCTGACTCCTGTGTGCGTCCTCTCTCACTCACTGGGCCCTAGAAAGGCTATTTTATGTTTTATTTGTTTTCTAAATTCTCCCTGAAAAAATCATTTCATTTTATTTGGTTTATAAATTCTTCCTTAAAAAATCATTTTTTTTTTTTTTCTAAAGTCTCCTTTTTAAAAAAACAAAACACAAATCAGTGGGAGATTAATATTTACATTTGCGCTTCAGTGACAGTCCTGCGTGTGTGGCATCTCTCTCATTTGTTGCCACCAACAACAGAGTGTGTAACATTGTGCCTGATTTTCGTTGTGGTCTCACCCACCTGTAAAGGGGTAGCTAAATCATACTGAAGTTATAGCTCACCGTGTAAGTTGTGTGACTGCAACAAATACCGTTAGTTTGGTAACGTTTTTAAAACAATGAGGAAGTCTGGTGGAAGAGGTCGTGGCCGGGGGCGTTCATTGTCAGCTGGTAATGAGGGTAGTGGTAGTGGTGGAGCATCAGGTGGTCGTGGGAAAAAAAATATTGCACCTAAGTCCGGAGCTGTGGAGCCAGGTTCGTCGTCTGGCTACACAAGGCCTCGAACGCTCCCTTTTCTGGGAGTAGGAAAACCGCTTTTAAAGCCGGAGCAGCAAGAGCAAGTTTTGGCTTATCTTGCTGACTCAGCCTCTAGCTCTTTTGCCTCCTCTCGTGAAACTGGTAAAAGTAAAAGCAGCGCGTCGTTAGTGGATGTTCACGGTCAGGGACAAGTCGCTTCCTTGTCCTCTTCAGCAAAAACAACAACAGAGAAGAATGCAGCAGGCGACACAACGGGTTACTCCATGGAGCTCTTTACACATACCGTCTCTGGCTTAGAAAGTGAAGCAGTTAACAGTCCATGCCCATTACAAGTTGAATCTGACATGGAGTGCACTGATGCACAGCCACAGCCAGACTACTATGCTGGTCCTTTGACTCAGACCACAACATTGCCCTCGCAGGGTGCTGATCAAGAATCAGACCCTGATGAGACTATGTTGCCCCATCACGAACGCTATACCACCGACCGACAAGGTGACACAGACGAAGTTGCACACGAGCTACAAGAGGAGGTAATAGATGACCCAGTTCTTGACCCCGATTGGCAGCCATTGGGGGAAAAGGGTGCAGGCGGCAGCAGTTCTGAAGCGGAGGAGGAGGGGCCGCAGCAGGCATCAACATCGCAACAGGTTCCATCTGCCGGGCCCGTATCTTGCCCAAAACGCGTGGCAAAGTCAAAACCTGTTGGAGGACAGCGTGGCCATCCGGTTAAAGCTCAGTCTGCAATGCCTGAAAAGGTATCCGATGCTAGAAAGAGTGCAGTCTGGCATTTTTTTAAACAACATCCAATTGATCAGCGCAAAGTCATCTGTCAAAAATGTTCAACTACCTCAAGCAGAGGGCAGAATCTGAAAAGTCTCAAGTTGCATGCATAGACATTTAACCACCATGCATTTGCAAGCCTGGACTAACTACCAAACGTCCCTTAAGGTTGTAGCACCCTCGACCAATGAAGCTAGTCATCAACGCAACATCCCTTCCGGCAGTGTAGGGCCACCATTTTCTGCACCACCTGCAGTATCTGTGCAGGTTTCTTTGCCAGGCCAAAGAAGTCAGGGTCAGGGAATCACCAGTTTCGTAGTAGGAAACACTGCATCTAGGGCACCGGCGGCACCAATACCATCTCCCACCGTCTCTCAGTCTGCCATGTCCACCGGCACCCCCGCTAGTTCCACGATCTCCAGCTCTCCAGTCCAGCTCACCCTACATGAGACTATGGTTAGAAAAAGGAAGTACTTAGCCTTGCATCCGCGTACACAGGGTTTGAACGCCCACATAGCTAGACTAATCTCGTTAGAGATGATGCCCTACCGGTTAGTTGAAAGCGAAGCTTTCAAAGCCCTGATGGACTACGCTGTACCACGCTACGAGCTACCCAGTCGACACTTTTTTTCCAGAAAAGCCATCCCAGCCCTCCACCAGCATGTTAAAGAGCGCATCGTCCATGCACTCAGGCAATCTGTGAGCACAAAGGTGCACCTGACAACAGATGCATGGACCAGTAGGCATGGCCAGGGACGTTACGTGTCCATCACGGCACACTGGGTAAATGTGGTGGATGCAGGGTCCACAGGGGACAGCAAGTTTGGGACAGTTCTGCCTAGCCCACGGTCTAGGAAACAGTTGGCTGTAGCCATTCGCACCCCCTCCTCCTCCTCCTCGTCCTCCTGCAGAAGCGAGACCTCGTCCACAGACCGCAGTCGCACAACCACTCCATCCGCAGCTGCCACTGTTGCACACCAGGTCTCCCATTATGGGGCAGCTACTGGCAAACGTCAGCAGGCTGTATTGGCTATGAAGTGTTTGGGCGACAACAGACACACCGCTGAAGTTCTGTCCGAGTTCTTGCAGAAAGAAACGCAGTCGTGGCTGGGCACTGTAGATCTTGAGGCAGGCAAGGTAGTGAGTGATAACGGAAGGAATTTCATGGCTGCCATCTCCATTTCCCAACTGAAACACATTCCTTGCCTGGCTCACACCTTAAACCTGGTGGTGCAGTGCTTCCTGAAAAGTTATCCGGGGTTATCCGACCTGCTCCTCAAAGTGCGTGGACTTTGCTCACATATCCGCCGTTCGCCCGTACACTCCAGCCGTATGCAGACCTATCAGCGTTCTTTGAACCTTCCCCAGCATCGCCTAATCATAGACGTTGCAACAAGGTGGAACTCAACACTGCACATGCTTCAGAGACTGTGTGAACAGAGGCGGGCTGTTATGTTTTTGTGGGAGGATACACATACACGGGCAGGCAGTAGGATGGCAGACATGGAGTTGTCAGGTGTGCAGTGGTCGAAGATTCAAGACATGTGTCAAGTCCTTCAGTGTTTTGAGGAATGCACACGGCTGGTTAGTGCAGACAACGCCATAATAAGCATGAGCATCCCCCTAATGCGTCTGCTGATGCAAAGTTTGACGCACATAAAGGATCAGGCGTCTGCAGCTGAGGAAGAGGAAAGCCTTGATGACAGTCAGCCATTGTCTGGCCAGGGCAGTGTACAGGACGAGGTAGCGGGCGAAGAGGAGGAGGAGGACGAGGAGGATGATGGGGATGATTATATTTTTAATGAGGAAGCTTTTCCGGGGCCAGTGGAAATTGTTGGCGCGGCAAGGCCGGGTTCTGGTTTTTGGAGGGACACAAGTGATGTGGATTTGCCTGAAACTGCCCCTCAACCAAGCACAACCACAGATATGAGAACTGGAACTTTGGCCCACATGGCGGATTATGCCTTACGTATCCTCAAAAGGGACACACGCATAACAAAAATGATGAACGATGACGATTACTGGTTGGCCTGCCTCCTTGATCCTCGCTATAAAGGCAAATTGCAAAATATAATGCCACATGAGAACTTGGAACTAATATTAGCAACCAAACAATCAACTCTTGTTGACCGTTTGCTTCTGGCATTCCCTGCACACAGCGCCCGTGATCGTTCTAACACGAGCTGCAGGGGCCAGCAGACCAGAGGTAATAGAGGGGCAGAAATCAGAAGTGTCGTTGGCCAGAGGGGTTTTCTGACCAGGTTGTGGAGTGATTTTGCTATGACCGCAGACAGGACAGGTACTGCAGCATCAATTCAAAGTGACAGGAGACAACATTTGTCCAGTATGGTTACTAACTATTTTTCATCCCTTATCGACGTTCTCCCTCAACCGTCATTCCCATTTGATTACTGGCCATCAAAATTAGACACCTGGCCAGAATTGGCAGAATATGCATTGCAGGAGCTTGCTTGCCCGGCAGCTAGTGTCCTATCAGAAAGAGTATTCAGTGCTGCAGGTTCAATACTAACAGAAAAAAGGACTCGTCTGGCTACCCAAAATGTAGATGATCTAACCTTCATTAAAATGAACCACAACTGGATTTCGAAATCTTTTGCCCCATCTTGCCCGGCTGACACCTAGCTTTCCTATGTAAAGGTCTTGCCTGTGGACTATTCTGAACGACTTTTCCAATCTCGTAATTTGCAGCACCTGATTGTCCAGCATCCGACATGTTAACACCTCCCTAAATGGCCAAAGTCCCCACACGGGGCCGTGGTATCGCCACTTGGCGCCAGCACCCGTGAGAGTACTGTTTGTCTGAAGAGGTGGGTGTGCCCGCTTTTGGTCGACGGCACTGCCACTAGGTCCCTCATAGTACAATAAAGTGTCTGGCGGTGGTGGTGCGCACCCAACGTCAGACACACCGTTGTAATATGAGGGGCCCTGGGCCTGTACCGCCAGCCACAAGACAGTCCCCCCCCCAGGTCAAACAGTGCTCTACCACTTGCAAAATTTTCTCTCACAGCTCCACCAATGTTTAGTCTATGCGCTGACATCCTTCAATGCCTGGCACTGTCAATACCATTGTATTAACATTTTTCTTATGTTAGGCCTTCGAAGCCTGTCTGCGGTCACTCCTTCCACTAGGCCTCCACTGACCTGTCTACTGCTGCCCGGGTTCCCCTGGAACCAATTTTAAATTGCCTACAGCCAGCCCAATTTATTATGTTAGGGCTTCGAAGCCTGTCTGCGGTCCCTCCTTCCACTAGGCCTCCACTGACCTGTCTACTGCTGCCCGGGTTCCCCTGGAACCAATTTTAAATTGCCTACAGCCAGGCCAATTTATTATGTTAGGGCTTCGAAGCCTGTCTGCGGTCCCTCCTTCCACTAGGCCTCCACTGACCTGTCTACTGCTGCCCGTGTACCCCTTGAACCAACATCAGAAAATATAAAAATAAGTATTTTGCTTATAAAAAAGATAATACTGGAGAGATATCAAATGCAGACATTTTAACATTAAAAACAAACACATACAACAAAAATTTGGTACAGTACTAAAAATGGCCACCAGCTACAATAACTTTCTCCTGCAAGTAGTTAACTGAAAGTTTTTTTCAATTTAAAACACAGATATGGCATCCACCGAGTGTTGTCCTGTCGCGTCTTCTTTATATTATTGCCAAGAAGATGCAAAACAATGAAAATAATAAAATCATTATTTACCAAAAAAATAGAGTAAGTCAAAACCACATTGCAAATAAACATTCATTACAAATAAAGAAGCAGGGCGCGTCCGAGGGTGAGTATATACCTAATAAGAATATAATCACCCTCGGACGCGCCCTGCTTCTTACCGACAGACTTCCTTCCTAAGAATAAGCCCTTCCGTGGTGCAGAGAGAGGGTGTGTTACACTCCAAGGTGTTCCCCAGGTTGCCTTTCCTGAGCTTCGAACTTCATGCTCTCGTTTAGTAGTTGTCGGAAAGTAGGCTGCATTAGGCCTACAAAATGGGTATGGGGTGGAGAGAGATGGTGTGTTACACTCCAAGGTGTTCTCCAGGTTTCCTCGCCATTGCTTCGATCTTCCGACTCTCGTTTAGTAGTTGTAGAAAACTACACTGCATTAGGCCCACAAAATGGGTATCGGGTGGAGAGAGATGGTGTGTTACACTCCAAGGTGTTCCCCAGGTTGCCTTGCCATTGCTTCGATCTTCCGACTCTCGTTTAGTAGTTGTAGAAAACTACACTGCATTAGGCCTACAAAATGGGTATCAGGTGGAGAGAGATGGTGTGTTACACTCCAAGGTGTTCCCCAGGTTGCCTTGCCATTGCTTCGGTCTTCCGACTCTCGTTTAGTAGTTGTAGAAAACTACACTGCATTAGGCCTACAAAATGGGTATCGGGTGGAGAGAGATGGTGTGTTACACTCCAAGGTGTTCCCCAGGTTGCCTTGCCATTGCTTCGGTCTTCCGACTCTCGTTTAGTAGTTGTAGAAAAATACACAGCATTAGGCCTACAAAATGGGTATGGGGTGGAGAGAGATGGTGTGTTACACTCCAAGGTGTTCTCCAGGTTTCCTCGCCATTGCTTCGGTCTTCCGACTCTCGTTTAGTAGTTGTAGAAAACTACACTGCATTAGGCCCACAAAATGGGTATGGGGTGGAGAGAGATGGTGTGTTACACTCCAAGGTGTTCACCAGGTTGCCTTGCCATTGCTTCGGTCTTCCGACTCTCGTTTAGTAGTTGTAGAAAACTACACAGCATTAGGCCTACAAAATGGGTATGGGGTGGAGAGAGATGGTGTGTTACACTCCAAGGTGTTCTCCAGGTTTCCTCGCCATTGCTTCGATCTTCCGACTCTCGTTTAGTAGTTGTAGAAAACTACACTGCATTAGGCCTACAAAATGGGTATCGGGTGGAGAGAGATGGTGTGTTACACTCCAAGGTGTTCCCCAGGTTGCCTTGCCATTGCTTCGGTCTTCCGACTCTCGTTTAGTAGTTGTAGAAAACTACACTGCATTAGGCCTACAAAATGGGTATGGGGTGGAGAGAGATGGTGTGTTACACTCCAAGGTGCTCCCCAGGTTGCCTTACCATTGCTTCGGTCTTCCGACTCTCGTTTAGTAGTTGTAGAAAACTACACAGCATTAGGCCTACAAAATGGGTATGGGGTGGAGAGAGATGGTGTGTTACACTCCAAGGTGTTCTCCAGGTTTCCTCGCCATTGCTTCGATCTTCCGACTCTCGTTTAGTAGTTGTAGAAAACTACACTGCATTAGGCCTACAAAATGGGTATCGGGTGGAGAGAGATGGTGTGTTACACTCCAAGGTGTTCCCCAGGTTGCCTTGCCATTGCTTCGGTCTTCCGACTCTCGTTTAGTAGTTGTAGAAAACTACACTGCATTAGGCCTACAAAATGGGTATCGGGTGGAGAGAGATGGTGTGTTACACTCCAAGGTGTTCCCCAGGTTGCCTTGCCATTGCTTCGGTCTTCCGACTCTCGTTTAGTAGTTGTAGAAAACTACACAGCATTAGGCCTACAAAATGGGTATGGGGTGGAGAGAGATGGTGTGTTACACTCCAAGGTGTTCTCCAGGTTTCCTCGCCATTGCTTCGATCTTCCGACTCTCGTTTAGTAGTTGTAGAAAACTACACTGCATTAGGCCTACAAAATGGGTATCGGGTGGAGAGAGATGGTGTGTTACACTCCAAGGTGTTCCCCAGGTTGCCTTGCCATTGCTTCGGTCTTCCGACTCTCGTTTAGTAGTTGTAGAAAACTACACTGCATTAGGCCTACAAAATGGGTATCGGGTGGAGAGAGATGGTGTGTTACACTCCAAGGTGTTCCCCAGGTTGCCTTGCCATTGCTTCGGTCTTCCGACTCTCGTTTAGTAGTTGTAGAAAACTACACAGCATTAGGCCTACAAAATGGGTATGGGGTGGAGAGAGATGGTGTGTTACACTCCAAGGTGTTCTCCAGGTTTCCTCGCCATTGCTTCGATCTTCCGACTCTCGTTTAGTAGTTGTAGAAAACTACACTGCATTAGGCCTACAAAATGGGTATCGGGTGGAGAGAGATGATGTGTTACACTCCAAGGTGTTCCCCAGGTTGCCTTGCCATTGCTTCGGTCTTCCGACTCTCGTTTAGTAGTTGTAGAAAACTACACAGCATTAGGCCTACAAAATGGGTATGGGGTGGAGAGAGATGGTGTGTTCCACTCCAAGGTGTTCTCCAGGTTGCCTTTCCTGAGCTTCTATCTTCAGGCTCTCGTTAAATTGTGGTTAAATGGAACAACTGCATTTGGCGTACTAGTTGGTTTGGGGCCTACTAACAGTGTCTGCCGCTCCTTGCTGTTCTCCTGGTTTCCTGTCCTGAAATTCCGTTTTCAGGCGCTCGTTAAGTAGTTGTTGATGTTAGACTGCATTTGGCCTACTAGTTGGGTTGGGGCCTACTATCGGTGTCTGCCACTCCTTGCTGTTCTCCTCCACTGAACAAAGCTGTGCCGCCTGTTTACTACGGTTGCCAATTTTGAACTGCATTTCGACTACTTACTGATTTGGGCCTACTCTCTGTGTCAGCCTCTCATTCCAGTTGTCCTCCACTGCAATGCCCCCTGGTTATTCCTGTGTTACCAATTTTGAACTGCATTTAGCCCACTTTATTATTTGGGCCTATATCTGTGTTTCCTCCTCATCCTGCCCATTGCCCAGCCAGTGATAGATGAGTCTGCTGGTACATTGACCCATAACGCAACATTCCCCGTGCACGCTACACAACAACATTGTGACCCTGCTGAAAGTCAGGTTGCTCTTCCCGCATACCATACCACCTTACACGGGGACAAAGAGGAAGGTGCAGATGAAAGTGCAGGTTCCTTCATCAGGTGGGGGGAGGAATACTAGTTGGTGACGTCACTGGCACAGGGCCTCTCATAGTACGCAAAAGTGTTGCTGCCGGTGGGAGGCACCCCCGCCGTGCAAACACACCGCTGTACTTTGAGGGGCCCTGTGCCAGTGCCAATGCCAACGAGTGGGCCCCCCCTGCTTGCTCAGGTTCACAGCACTTGCAAAGTTGAAATACTTACCTCTCCCTGCTCCACTGCCGTGACGTGGTCCAGATTTCCTGGGCCCACTAATTACTTGAACCAGCCCTACCCACCACAACTTTAGCCAAATGACCCCCAATTTCAAATGCCTTCCAATTATTATAAGGTAAATTACACTTGACAAGCTTCATTAAGAAGAATGGATGGTTTTGACATTAAAATGGGCACTCTAGGTGTTTTCCTGGCCCCCACTCACTGCCGACTATGCTGCCCCATTGACTTGCATTGGGTTTCGTGTTTCGGTCGATCCCGACTTTACGTCATAATCGGCCGATTTCACTCGACCCGACTTTTGAGATAGTCGGGTTTCGCGAAACCCGGCTCGACTCTAAAAAGGTCAAGGTCGCTCAACTCTACCTCAGGCTACTTTCACACTTGCGTCGTTTGCTGTCCGTCGCAATGCGTCATTTTGGAGGAAAAACGCATCCTGCAAAGTTGCCCGCAAGATGCGTTTTTTCTCCATAGACTTGCATTAGCGACGCATTGCGACGTATGGCCACACGCCGCATCCGTCTTGCGACGGATGTGTCGTGTTTTGGTGGACCGTCGGCACAAAAAAGTTACATGTAACGTTTTTTGTGCGTCGCGCCCGCCATTTTCGACCGCGCATGCGCGGCTGAAACTACGCCCCCTCCTCCCCGGACATTACAATGGGGCAGCGGATGCGTAGAAAAACTGCATCTGCTGCCCCCGTTGTTCATTTATTTCACAACGTGCGTCGGTACGTCGGCCCTACGCAAGTGTGAAAGTAGCCTCACATGACTCTGTGGGCCAAAATATGGAAAAATTATAGCTCTCAAAATGTGGTGATGCAAAAACTATTTTTTGCAATAAAAAGCGTCTTTTAGTGTGTGACAGCTGCCAAACATAAAAACCCGCTATAAAAACCCACTATAAATAGTAAATCAAACCTCCTTTATCACCGCCTTAGTTAGGGAAAAATGATTAGGGTTAGGGTTATGGCTAAAGTTAGGGTTAGGTTTGGGGCTAAAGTTAGGGTTAAGGTTGGGACTAAAGTTAGGGTTAGGGTGGGGGCTAGAGTTAAGGCAAGGGTTGGGGCTAGAGATGAGTTTAGGGTTTGGATTACGTTTACGGGTTGGGGTTAGGGTTGGGATTAGGGTTAGGGGTGTGTCAGGGTTAGGGGTGTGGTTAGGGTTATGGTTAGGGTTGGGATTATGGTTAGGGGTGTGTTGTGGTTAGGGGTGTGTTGGGGTTAGGGGTGTGGTTAGGGGTGTGTTGTGGTTAGGGGTGTGTTGGGGTTAGGGGTGTGGTTAGGGTTGGGATTAAAGTTAGGGGTGTGTCAGGGTTAGGGGTGTGGTAAGGGTGATGGTTAGGGTTGTGATTAGGTTTAGGGGTGTGTTGGGATTAGGGGTGTGGTTAGGATTGGGATTAGGTTTAGGGATGTGTTCCGGTTAGGGTTGGAGTTAGAATTGGGGGGTTCCACTGTTTAGGCATGTCAGAGGCTCTCCAAATGCGACACGATCTCAATTCCAGCCAATTCTGCAATGAAAACGTAAAATGGTGCTCTTTCCTTTCTGAGCTCTGCCATGCGCCCAAACAGTGGTTTACCCCCACATATGGGGTATCAGCGTACTCAGGACAAATTGGACTACAACTTTTGTAGTCCAATTTCTCCTGCTACCCTTGGGAAAATAAAAATTTTGGGGCTGAACAATCATTTTTGTGGGGAAAAAATATTTTTTATTTTCATGGCTCTGCGTTATAAACTTTAGTGAAACAATTGGGGGTTCAAAGTTCTCACAACACATCTAGCTAAGTTCCTTGGGGGGTCTAGTTTCCAATATGGGGTCACTTGTGGGGGGTTTCTACTGTTTAGGTACATCAGTGCCACTGCAAACGCAACGTGGCACCCACAGACCATTCCATCAAAATGCATTCATGTAGAAAAAGATACACGGCACCGCTACTAATATCTGCCCAATGCCACCACATTTAATTATTAGCGCTGCTACGCCATATAAGCCTAACAAGGACACTCAGGTGCACAATCAAAGTCCACGATGATCCAAGTAAAGCAGAAAAAATAGAAGTGCACTCACCGGTCCAAAAAAATGAAAATCCTTTATTCAGAACATATGCAGGTGACTAGAGGGGAACGTTAAACGGAAGGACATCAAAATCTGCATTCCAAAACGGCACTCCTTCCCTTCCGAGCTCTGCCATGCACCCAAATAGTGGTTCTTCCCCACATATGGAGTATCAGCATACTCCGGACAAATTGCTCAACAATTTTTGGGGTCCAATTTTTCCAGTTACCCTTGGTAACATAAAAAATTGGGGGCAAAAAGATCATTTTTTGAAAAAATATGATTTTTTATTTTTACGGCTCTACATTATAAACTTCTGTGAATCACTTGGGGGTTCAAAGTGCTCACCACACATCTAGATAATTTCCTTAGGGGGTCTACTTTCCAAAATGGTGTCACTTGTGGGGGTTTCCACTGTTTAGGCACATCAGGGGTTCTCCAAACGCGACATGGTATCCGATCCCAATTCCAGCCAATTTTGCATTGGAAAGTCAAACGACACTCATTCCCTTCCGAGCTCTGCCTTGCGCCTAAACAGTGGTTTGCCTGCATATATGGGGTATCAGCGCACTCAGGACAAATTGTACAACATCTGTCCAATTTCTCCTGTTACCCTTAGTAAAATAAAACAAATTGGATCTGAAGTAATGTTTTTGTGAAAAAAAGTAAAGTTCATTTTTTTTTAAACATTCCAAAAATTCCTATGAAGCACCTGAAGGGTTAATAAAGTTCTTGAATATGGTTTTGAGTACCCTGTGGTTTGCAGTTTTTAAAATGGTGTCACTTTTGTGCATTTTCTTTCATATAGGCCACTCAACGTCACTTCAAGTGTGAGGTGGTCCTTAAAAAAATGGTTTTGCAAATTTTGTTATAAAAATTAGAAATCGCTGGTCAACTTTTAACCCTTATAACGTCCTAACAAAAACAAATTGTTTTCAAAATTGAACTGATGTAAAGCAGACATGTCGGTAATGATATTTATTAACTATTTTATGTGATATGACTCTCTAATTTAAGGGCATAAAAAGTTTGAAAATTGCGAAATTTTCAAAATTTTTGCCAAATTTCCATTTTTTTCACAAATAAACGCAAGTCATATCGAATAAATTTTACCACTATCATAAAGTACAATATGTCAAGAGAAAACAACGTCAGAATCACTTGGAGCCGTTGAAGCGTTCCAGAGTTATAACCTCATAAAATGACAGTGGTCAGAATTGTAAAATTTGGCCTGGTCACGAAGGTGAAAACAGGCTTCGTCTCAAAGGGGTTAACCTGCCATTGATATTAGAGGGGGCAATACACGGTATTAAGAAATGTGGTATGTAAACTTTTGATCAGGGTCATTTGGATGTTTTGGGTTGTCATCATGATTTAAAAAGAGAAAACACAGTATATACAATATATGGCTTCACCCAACCACTAACCATGAGTGGAGAAAAAGTTTTGGTGTTATCATTCAAATTCTCAGAAAAAAGGCCAAGAAAGCAACAATTCTGCCCGAGTATGTAAACTTTTGAGCACAACTGTATATCTCTACTTGTAAATGGATATTAACCAGTGGTAACCAGCAGCCTTTTTAATAATGCACATAACAGACTTTTCAGGCTTTTGTAATTCTAAAAACAGTTAATTTATCCCTCTTTAGAGGCAGATTCTTCCCTTGCTAATGTTTGTACACTGACAAGCAAAAGGGTAACAATATTTTGACCTATTCCATATTTCATTATCCACTAATGCTTTGAACGTGAAACTACCATCATTTTATAGGTTATCTTGGATATCTCACACATAAATTTGACTTGCAGCTATTTAGCATATGATTAGTTATGCCGATTCTTGTTTTCTTGTCATGTCACTGCATTGTTACTCTTTTTCTCCTAAAAATCTAAATTTAAATTTTTATTATTTTGTTAGTATTTTGTAAACCATTTTTGATTTTCAACAATTCAAGCATGTCTCCACAGAAATCTGATCCCAGATCTCTTCTACTTATTCCCAAAGTTGGTGTATACTGGTCGACTCACTTGGGTATGTATACAACTTTTTCTTCAACTCTACCCAGAAGGGTTTAATTGGGTTGAGGTCTGGGGACTGTAGAGGCCAATCCAGCACCTCTACTTTATTGCCATTGAACAATTTCTTCAACAATCTCGACGCATGCTTTGGGTCATTTTTCTGCTGGAAAACTATGTCGGCCTTTTCATACTCATAGTACTCTAGTGTACAAAATATCTCATCTCGTAGGATACTCACATATAGCACAGCATTGAAACCGCCATTCATCCTGGTCAAAAATCCAATGCTTTTGGCTGTGAAACAACCCCATATCATCAGGCTTGCTCCACCAAACTTGACATTTCCTTCAATTTCTTTATCCGCTAGCCCGTTTTTCCACCTTTGGCTTTCAACACAGCCTCAGTCATTCTGGACATGCTCTCTATCAGATTCAAGTTTGTTTCGACCAAAATCTGATCTCAGGTCTATTCAGAAGTCCATGGACTTGAAGCTCAAGGTATCTGCCTGAGAAAGGACACAGTCCTGCGATGATTATGACTAGCTATAGTTGATGCATCTGTGTTTGCTGAAGGTTGGCACAGCAGCAGCAGATAAAATTTTTTGCCCATTATGTAAAACAAAAAATTGCAATCACTGCATCTGCTGCCTTGGAAAATTGTTCTAGCCCTAGTGCTGGCACAGCTTCATCAAACAGATATATTTCTTTAAGAAATGTTGCATGATTACATTTACAATCTGCCATGAAGAATGCATGAGTTACTTTACCAAAAATGCTTCTGGCATTGCCGCTCATTACAATGCCCAGTTGCTAAGAAGCCATAAAGTGTGAGAATTGCTACTAGATGTACAGCAGCAATTCGTCCACTGTATGGCTTTTATCCCATATGTTGTAAAGCTGTAACACCTCTTGGCAGCAATTTACTTTGCACGTCGGGGTTTGGGTGCTGGCATTTTAGTACCGGGTAAGATGATTTTCTGACTGTGCATCATACAAATGAATGTGGGGAACCTTTGATGATTGTAATGTCAGAATGGTTTTGGACCTTTGGCTCTTGACCACAAACCATGCAACCCTGGGCATTAGTATAGACATAGGAATATTATAATGACTGATGGCACTTTTTGCTTACAGCAGAGGGCATTGTTATGTGACTCTCTGAGCTCAACCAGCAAGTCCTCATCTTACCATTACTAAGTTTGTTAGTGTGAATTGAGCTATACTTTGTACTCAACGCCACCACTTTGTGTGGTGTCCATTATAGCACATGGTTTTATCTGTGTTTTTGTATGTTCATTATTGTGTCAATAAAGATTTTTGTACATTTTTTTTAAAAAACTCCATCTGTCCTCTTTTTTGAGATACGATGTTTTTGGAGTAATATGTAATCAATTGCGTCACTTTGGCGCACTTTCTAAATATGAATCTGGGTTTTGTTGTATTGATTTACTTTGCATGTCCAAAATTTTTTTATTATAAGGCAGCATAAACCAACACAAAGGGAAAAATAAACACATCCCTTCAGGCTAAAACGGGAAAACAGCAAAGAAAACAGAATGCTGCAACAGTCCATACTTACATGGGTAACATCCCGCTCTGGAGCAACACGGGTTCAGTCTTTCCATCACAAGACACAAACCACTGGACACTCCTCTCACCAGTCTTGCTGACCCCAGACTGCCTCTAGAGCCCAGTTATTTAAACCCCAGATCATGTGACTCATTCCATCATGTGACTGACCACATGATCACGACATCACACAGGTCCTGGACAAAATAAACGTGAGCACAGCTAAAGGGGTGCACAGGTAGGTTCCCACACCATATAGCATAAATGTAAAAGAACCTGGCACTCAACTTAAATGCGTGTAACTTTATATTTTAATAAAACGTTTCGGTCTAATCGACCTTCTTCAGTGCACTTGTTCTGCCTAGCGGTGGATACCGCGTCATGCTCTGGACTCAGCTCCCAGCCCATTTCACTAGCGTGAGCGTGACAATATAATATAAGTGACTCTAACCCGATTTATTCTGCGCTGTGACCAAGCTTCAACTATTAACTCTTTCAGTACGTAACTGAAGAAGGTCGATTAGACCGAAACGTTTTATTGGTACTACACAATAAAATATAAAGTTACACGCATTTAAGTTGAGTGCCAGGTTGTTTTACATTTATCACACAGGTCCTGGCAGCTCTGTAGGTAGAGATAAAATGGACCTTCTCCCTCCCACTCTATGAAGGTCCACTGTTGTGAATTCTGTTTTCGGGCTCCCTCCTGTGGTCATGAATGGTACTTCGGCTGGTTCTGTCTATGGACTTTCTCTGATGCCTGTGGGTGTTTCTGAGTTTCCTTCTACAGGTGACGAGGCTGATTCGTTAGTGGGCTGCTCTATTTAACTCCACTTGGATCCTTGTCCGATGCCAGCTGTCAATGTTGTAGCATTGGTCTAGTTCGCTCCTGGATCTTCCTGGTTACCTGTTTCCTCCAGCATAAGCTAAGTTTTGCTTTGCTTTTTTCTTGTTTGCTATTTTTTCTGTCCAGCATGCTTATGTGAATTTTGCCTTGCTTGCTGGAAACTCTGGGACGCAGAGGGGCGCCTCCGCTCCGTTAGTCGGTGTGGAAGGTAATTTTCCCTGCACTCTCTGTGTGGCTTTTGTAGGGTTTTTTGCTGACTGCAAAGTGACCTTTTCTATCTTCTGTCTGTTTAGTAAGTCGGGCCTCTCCTTGCTAAATCTATTTCATCTCTGTGTTTGTGATTTCATCTTACTCACAGTCAATATATGTGGGGGGCTGCCTTTTCCTTTGGGGAATTTTCTCTGAGGCAAGATAGGCTTATTATTCCTATCTCTAGGGCTAGCTAGTTCTGAGGCTGTGACGAGGCGCCTAGGTCATGATAGGAGCGCTCCACGGCTATTTCTAGTGTGCGTGATAGGATTAGGGATTGCGGTCAGCAGAGGTTCCACTTCCCAGAGCTTGTCCTGTATTAATGTGCTATCAGGTCTTTTCTGGTGCTCTAACTACCAAGTCCACTATTTGTCCTAACCACCAGATCATAACAGTACAGCTGGCCCGAAGTATTGATGCATCTCAATAGAGGGATAAGTGAAGCTCTGAGACCATTTTTTTTTCTTTGCAGCGTGTTCTGTCTCACTTCTCCCCTTTACCTCTGGGTGGTTCAGAACACAGGTGTAGACATGGACATTCAAGGTCTGTCCTCTTTGATGGATAATCTCACTATAAGTGTACAAAACATTCAAGATTTTGTGGTTCAGAATCCGATGTCAGAGCCTAGGATTCCAATTCCTGATTTTTTTTTGGTGATAGATCTAAGTTCTTGAATTTCTAAAATAATTGTAAATTGTTTCTTGCCTTGAAACCTCGCTCCTCAGGTGATCCTGCTCAACAAGAAGGATCATTATTTCTTTGTTACATAGTGACCCTCAAGACTGGGCATTTTCCCTTGCGTCAGGAGATCCGGCATTGCGTGATGTGGATGCGTTTTTCCTGGCGCTCGGATTGCTTTATGACGAACCTAATTCAGTGGATCAGGCAGAGAAAATCTTGCTGGCTCTGTGTCAGGGTCAGGATGAAGCAGAGATATATTGTCAGAAGTTTAGAAAGTGGTCTGTGCTCACTCAGTGGAATGAATGTGCCCTGGCAGCAATCTTCAGAAAGGGTCTCTCTGAAGCCCTTAAAGATGTCATGGTGGGATTTCCTATGCCTGCTGGTCTGAATGAGTCTATGTCTTTGGCTATTCAGATCGATCGGCGCTTGCGTGAGCGTAAAACTGTGCACCATTTGGCGGTACTATCTGAGCATGGGCCTGAGCCTATGCAGTGTGATAGGACTTTGACCAGAGCTGAACGGCAGGAACACAGACGTCTGAATGGGCTGTGTTTTTACTGTGGTGATTCCACTCATGCTATCTCCGATTGTCCTAAGCGCACTAAGCGGTTCGCTAGGTCTGCCACCATTGGTACGGTACAGTCTAAATTTCTATTGTCCGTTACTCGGATTGGCTCTTTGTCTTCCTACTCTGTTATGGCATTTGTGGATTCAGGCGCTGCCCTGAATTTGATTGACTTGGAGTATGCTAGGCGCTGTGGTTTTTTCTTGGAGCCCTTGCAGCATCCTATTCCATTGAGAGGAATTGATGCTACGCCTTTGGCCAAGAATAAGCCTCAGTACTGGACCCAATTGACCATGTGCATGGCTCCTGCACATCAGGAGGATATCCGTTTTTTGGTGTTACATAATCTGCATGATGTGGTCGTTTTAGGGTTACCATGGCTACAGGTCCATAATCCAGTATTGGACTGGAAATCTATGTCTGTGTCCAGCTGGGGTTGCCAGGGGGTACATGGTGATGTTCCATTTTTGTCAATTTCGTCTTCTACTCCTTCTGAGGTTCCGGAGTTTTTGTCGGATTATCAGGATGTATTTGATGAGCCCAATGCCAGTGCCCTACCTCCTCTTAGGGATTGCGATTGTGCAATTAATTTGATTCCTGGTAGTAAGTTTCCTAAGGGTCGATTGTTCAATTTATCTGTGCCAGAGCACGCCGCTATGCGGAGTTATATAAAGGAATCCTTGGAGAAAGGCCATATTCGCCCATCGTCATCACCGTTGGGAGCAGGGTTCTTTTTTGTGGCCAAGAAGGATGGTTCTTTGAGACCTTGTATTGATTACTGCCTTCTTAATAAAATTACTGTCAAATTTCAGTATCCTTTGCCATTGCTGTCTGACTTGTTTGCTCGTATTAAAGGGGCTAGTTGGTTTACCAAGATAGACCTTCGAGGGGCGTATAATCTTGTGCGTATTAAACGGGGCGATGAATGGAAAACAGCATTTAATACGCCCGAGGGCCATTTTGAGTACCTGGTGATGCCATTCGGGCTTTCCAATGCTCCATCAGTATTTCAGTCCTTTATGCATGGCATCTTCCGAGAGTACCTGGATAAATTCCTGATTGTGTATTTGGATGATATTTTGGTCTTTTCGGATGATTGGGAGTCTCATGTGAAGCAGGTCAGAATGGTGTTCCAGGTCCTTCGTGCTAATTCCTTGTTTGTGAAGGGGTCAAAGTGTCTCTTTGGAGTTCAGAAGGTTTCATTTTTGGGGTTCATTTTTTCCCCTTCTACTGTCGAGATGGACCCTGTTAAAGTCCAGGCCATTCATGATTGGACTCAGCCGACATCTGTGAAGAGCCTGCAAAAGTTCCTGGGCTTTGCTAATTTTTATCGTCGCTTCATCGCTAATTTTTCTAGTGTTGCTAAACCATTGACTGATTTGACCAAGAAGGGTGCTGATGTGGTCAATTGGTCTTCTGCGGCCGTGGAGGCTTTTCAGGAATTGAAGCGTCGTTTTTCTTCTGCCCCTGTGTTGTGCCAGCCAGATGTTTCGCTCCCGTTTCAGGTTGAGGTTGATGCCTCTGAGATTGGAGCAGGGGCTGTTTTGTCGCAAAGAAGTTCTGATGGCTCGGGAATGAAACCATGTGCTTTCTTTTCTAGAAAGTTTTCGCCTGCTGAGCGCAATTATGATGTTGGTAATCGTGAATTGTTGGCCATGAAGTGGGCATTCGAGGAGTGGCATCATTGGCTGGAAGGAGCCAAGCATCGCGTGGTGGTCTTGACAGATCACAAAAATTTGACTTATCTTGAGTCTGCCAAACGGTTGAATCTGAGACAGGCTCGATGGGTGTTATTTTTCTCCCGTTTTGATTTTGTGGTTTCGTACCTTCCGGGCTCTAAGAATGTGAAGGCTGATGCCCTGTCAAGGAGTTTTGTGCCTGACTCTCCAGGTGTTTCTGAGCCGGCGGGTATTCTCAAAGAGGGGATAATTTTGTCTGCCATCTCCCCTGATTTGCGGCGGGTGCTGCAAAAATTTCAGGCTGATAGACCTGACCGTTGCCCTGCAGAGAAACTGTTTGTCCCTGATAAATGGACTAGCAGAGTTATCTCTGAGCTTCATTGTTCGGTGTTGGCTGGGCATCCTGGAATCTTTGGTACCAGAGAATTGGTGGCTAGATCCTTTTGGTGGCCTTCTTTGTCACGGGATGTGCGTTCTTTTGTGCAGTCCTGTGGGACTTGTGCTCGGGCTAAGCCCTGCTGTTCTCGTGCTAGTGGGTTGCTTTTGCCCTTGCTGGTCCCGAAGAGGCCCTGGACGCATATTTCTATGGATTTTATTTCGGATCTTCCCATCTCTCAAAAGATGTCGGTCATTTGGGTGGTTTGTGATCGCTTTTCTAAGATGGTCCATTTGGTACCCTTGTCTAAATTGCCTTCCTCCTCTGATTTGGTGCCATTGTTTTTCCAGCATGTGGTTCGTTTACATGGCATTCCGGAGAACATCGTTTCGGACAGAGGTTCTCAGTTTGTTTCGAGGTTTTGGCGATCCTTTTGTGCTAGGATGGGCATTGATCTGTCTTTTTCCTCGGCTTTCCATCCTCAGACAAATGGCCAAACCGAACGAACTAATCAGACGTTGGAAACATATCTGAGATGCTTTGTTTCTGCTGATCAGGATGATTGGGTGTCCTTTTTGCCATTGGCTGACTTTGCGCTTAATAATCGGGCCAGCTCGGCTACTTTGGTTTCGCCGTTTTTCTGCAATTCTGGTTTCCATCCTCTCTTCAGGGCAGGTTGAGTCTTCTGACTGTCCTGGTGTAGATACTGTGGTGAATAGGTTGCAGCAGATTTGGACTCATGTAGTGGACAATTTGACATTGTCCCAGGAGAAGGCGCAACGTTTCGCTAACCGCCGGCGCTGTGTGGGTCCCCGACTTCGTGTTGGGGATTTAGTTTGGTTGTCGTCTCGTTATGTTCCTATGAAGGTTTCCTCTCCTAAGTTTAAGCCTCGTTTCATTGGTCTGTATAAAATTTCTGAGGTTATCAATCCTGTGTCATTTCGTTTGGCCGTTCCAGATTCTTTTGCCATCCATAATGCGTTCCATAGGTCGTTGTTGCGGAGATATGTGTCGCCTGTGGTTCCATCCGTTGACCCTCCTGCTCCGGTGTTGGTTGAGGGGGAGTTGGAGTATGTGGTGGAGAAGATTTTGGATTCTCGTATTTCGAGACGGAAACTCCAGTACTTGGTCAAGTGGAAGGGTTATGCTCAGGAGGATAATTCCTGGGTTTTTGCCTCTGATGTTCATGTGGCCGATCTGGTTCGTGCCTTTCATTTGGCTCATCCTGGTCGGCCTGGGGGCTCTCGTGAGGGTTCGGTGACCCCTCCTCAAGGGGGGGTACTGTTGTGAATTCTGTTTTCGGGCTCCCTCCTGTGGTCATGAATGGTACTTCGGCTGGTTCTGTCTATGGACTTTCTCTGATGCCTGTGGGTGTTTCTGAGTTTCCTTCTACAGGTGACGAGGCTAATTCGTTAGTGGGCTGCTCTATTTAACTCCACTTGGATCCTTGTCCGATGCCAGCTGTCAATGTTGTAGCATTGGTCTAGTTCGCTCCTGGATCTTCCTGGTTACCTGTTTCCTCCAGCATAAGCTAAGTTTTGCTTTGCTTTTTTCTTGTTTGCTATTTTTTCTGTCCAGCATGCTTATGTGAATTTTGCCTTGCTTGCTGGAAGCTCTGGGATGCAGAGGGGCGCCTCCGCTCCGTTAGTCGGTGTGGAAGGTATTTTTCCCTGCACTCTCTGTGTGGCTTTTGTAGGGTTTTTTGCTGACTGCAAAGTGACCTTTTCTATCTTCTGTCTGTTTAGTAAGTCGGGCCTCTCTTTGCTAAATCTATTTCATCTCTGTGTTTGTGATTTCATCTTACTCACAGTCAATATATGTGGGGGGCTGCCTTTTCCTTTGGGGAATTTTCTCTGAGGCAAGATAGGCTTATTTTTCCTATCTCTAGGGCTAGCTAGTTCTGAGGCTGTGACGAGGCGCCTAGGTCATGATAGGAGCGCTCCACGGCTATTTCTAGTGTGCGTGATAGGATTAGGGGTTGCGGTCAGCAGAGGTTCCAGTTCCCAGAGCTTGTCCTGTATTAATGTGCTATCAGGTCTTTTCTGGTGCTCTAACTACCAAGTCCACTATTTGTCCTAACCACCAGATCATAACAGTCCACATGAAACCAGCCCATTATGCAACTTTAACGTAACCCTCACAACACATAGCGTGCTTGAGAAACATATTCTGGTTTCATATCACTGACGCCATTAAGTGCATTGACACATATCTCACCTCTATTACATTACCAGAGACTTTGTCATAAAATATATATATATATGTTAATTTGTTGATATTGTATATATGTTATGTGGTTCCCCACGTCACAGGAGAAGACCTGGAAAACTGTCTGATTGTCTTTATTATGCCCGAGGAAGAAGTCAAATAAATTCCGAAACACTTTGTTTTTAATGAATGTTGTTTTTTCATTGCATCATGGACTTCATGTGACAGAGCCCACCGCACCACATGTTTTCTATTTCATCTATAGACTAGCCTTGGTTTAACTATTTTCATCAGTAGGAAAAATAGAAGTGAGGGGATTTAAACTGCCTTCCTGATATGTAGTGCTTCAAGAATGAAAAAATAGGGTAATTAAATTCACAGGAGGCTGGAAAAGGTGCCATACTGGAGTATATTACAGGTCAATCACAGTCACAGACTCTGCAGCTCCTGCACCTCTCCTATATACCACATTTCTTGAATCTATGTATTATTATTTTCAGACTGAGACTACCACTCCCATTTTCTATGTTGCAGTAGTTCACCACACTCTGTTTACAGTAGTCCTCCACTGTTTTAGGCCTTTTTCTTCCTATCTTTAATGATGAGCTGTGCACTCTGACCTAAAATGTTAAATCTTCAAATGGTTGCTGCTTTCTGTGCCTCATCTTTTATAGTGGCATTGAAAGGCCCTGCTAATTGGCTGCAGTAGACCATGTGATATGATATTCGCAAGACACTATGGGGGAAGCTCGCATGGCCGCAGCAGATACTATGTGAGCCCACTGCCCTGCTGATGCAATCTTCTGCAATGCGTGAAATGGTGCCGAGCATTTTCTTGGCAATTCGCATGAATCAAAACTCAAATTGTTTGAATTTGCCAGGACTGGTGACATTTATGACATTTGACTTGAAAATTGATTTGTTTATCTCCAGTAAACACTCAAGGTGGCAAAAGCAGCCTGAAAAAGAAAGTGACCCCCAAATCGGTCATCACTATGACTAATAAGTAGTATAAGGCAGGTTTCACATATGTTCTTCGCTTCGTCATTTCTATGTGGTGTGAAACAACAGGTGGAACTGATCCTATTGTTTGCAGTGAGATTGTTCCCACCTGTCCTGCTCATCTGCTTTTGCTCTGGACAGGTGTAGGCAGTAAACTAGTGTCCTGATCAGAAAGTTTAATGTAATGATGGGTTCTCGAGCTACAACAGCGCCCAGGGATAAATGGTAAAAAAGCAGCTGCTGCATGTTTGCATCAGTTTTGCATTCAGTTCTGATCCATTGAGATGCATCTATTAAAAAATCTGAGCCTGATGCAAAGGATATATGTGAGCCTAGCCAAAGAAATAAGTAGTACTGACAGGTTTTGTGAAATTCTACACCCTACTGATTAATGAATGCATGGAAAGCAATTAGCCACACTTGATAGAATTAATAAAGTATGGAAAGTGTGATTGTGGATACGACTTAAGAACAGCATAACGAATAGCATTCCTGTAAAGCTGTGTACTGTGCCTGAAGGTAAATTTCATTGCAGATGAGCCTGCATGGGAGAGGTCTTGAAAAGTATATGAAAAAATGTTCACATTTGCATCATGGCTTCCTTTTATAATGGAAGCCACAATGCTTTTCTGGATATGTCAGGTATTAGGCACCAGCCGCATCCGACGAACCCACTGACTTATCATGGGGACCTGTTGAGTTCAGCTAAGGTGTCACTTGAATTGGAAAATAACATTGAACAGAGCCTCCAAAGCAGAGGTGAACAGATGTTTAAAGAAGGGTTTCCTTGACTTTTTTTTAAACTGAACATAGAGAAAGGATCATTATAAAATAAAAAATAAGGGTTTCTAGTCCTGCTGCTCTAACACTGTAGCTCTAGTTGCCTGGATGATGTCCTGTCTAGGGTTGAGCGAAACGGGTCGGTAATATTCAGAAGTCGCCGACTTTTGGCAAGGTCGGGTTTCATGAAACCCGACCCGACCCCAGTGTGGGGTCGGCCATGAAGTCGGCGATCTTCTGAATCTGGAATCGGAATTCCGATACCGATTCCCGATATGTTTAAGATATCGGGAATTGGTATCGGAATTCAGATTTAAGTGTAAAATAAAGAATTAAAATAAAAAATATCGCAATACTTACCCTCTGACGCGCCCTGGTACTAACCGGGAACCTTCCTCCTTCGAATCAGCGCTTCCAGGACCTTGCGGTGACGTCGCGGTGACGTCGCGGCTTGTGATTGGTCGCGCGACCGCCCATGTGACCGCTCGCGCGACCAATCAGAAGTCGTGACGTCACCGAAGGTCCTTCAAGCGCTGATTCTTAGGAAGGAAGGCTGTCGGAAAGAAGCAGGGCGCGTCCGAGGGTGAGTATATACCTATTACCTATTAGGTATATACTCACCCTCGGACGCGCCCTGCTTCTTTCCGACAGCCTTCCTTCCTAAGAATCAGCCCTTCCAGGACCTTCGGTGACGTCACGACTTCTGATTGGTCGCGCGAGCGGTCACATGGGCGGTCGCGCGACCAATCACAAGCCGCGACGTCACCGCGACGTCACCGCAAGGTCCTTGAAGCGCTGATTCGAAGGAGGAAGGTTCCCGGTTAGTACCAGGGCGCGTCAGAGGGTAAGTATAGCGATATTTTTTATTTTAATTCTTTATTTTACACTAAAATATGGATCGCAGGGCCTGAAGGAGCGTTTCCTCTCCTTCAGACCCTGGGAACCATGGAAACCCAATGCACTGCATTGGGTTTCGGGTTTCGGCCGACCCCGACTTTTTTATAGGATCGGCCGATTTCACTCGACCCGACTTTTGAAAAAGTCGGGTTTCGTGAAACCCGACCCGATCCTATAAAAGTAAAGGTCGCTCAACCCTAGTCCTGTCCATTCTGTCATTTGACCGGTGAGGCCACTGATTGTTTACACAGGGTGTAATGACTAATGGACAGGATATCCTCACTTCTAGTCTCAGCACAGGCCACTAGAGAGGCAGTATTGAAGCATGGGTGGATTAGAGTGTAAAAGGGTTACTCCCAAAAATCACAATGTTGTCTTATAATAATGTGCATTTACAGTCATGGCCAAAAGTATTGACACCCATGCAATTCTGTCAGATAATACTCATTTTCTTCCTGAAAATTATTGCAAACACAAATTATTTGGTATTATTGTCTTCATTTAATTTGTCTTAAATGAAAAAAACACAAAAAGAATTGTCCTAAAGCCAAATTGGATATAATTCCACACCAAACATAAAAAAGGGGGTGGGCAAAAGTATTGGCACTGTTCTAAAAAGCATGTGATGCTTCTCTAATTTGTGTAATTAACAGCACCTGTAATTAACCCACCTGTTCTGCTGTATTTCCACTGCTCCTAGTCAATCATGCACATCCAGGGACAAAGCATTTCAATGCAAAACGCACGTCGGGTGTGGTGGGTCCCAGGACATCTCTCAAGGTGATAACGCTATGGACATACTTTTTTCATGCAGCTATACCTATATGTATACCTATAGCATGGCTATGTTGTATCTATACTATAATACAGTAATTTCTAAAGGTATATACAGTATGTGAGTGGCAAACTCGATTAACCTGTCAGACATGTCACTTCCTACCCTAATTTTAAACAGTATTTTATTATATATTAAATATTTCTCTTATACGGCTTACTGCTTTACCATCCCAATCTATGTAGCAAAGTATATGAATTTGGGTACGCATAGATGTGCATCTATACTTTCATATGTTTGTTATTTTCTAATGGCAATGCAGGAATTTATTATTGTTCTGCACATGATACATATGCAATAATATTTTTCTATACATTTTAATAGGTATGTAGTTCTGTCCAGGTGTACTTACCATTTGGCTCATATGTGGTTTTCCCTTTTATGCATACACTACCGTTCAAAAGTTTAGGGTCACTTAGAAATGTATTTTTGAAAGAAAAGCACAGTTTTTTCCAATTAAGCTAACACTAAATGATTCAGGAATACACTCTATACATTGTTAATGTGGTAAATGACTATTTTAGCTGCAAATGTCTGCTTTGTAAAGCAATATCTTCATAGGTGTATATAGGCCCATTTCCATCAACCATCACTCCAGTGTTCTTATGTTACTTTGTGTTTGCTAACTGTGTAAGAAGGCTAATGGATGGTTAGAATACCCTTGAAAACCCTTGTGCAATATGTTAGCACAGTTGAAAACAGTTTGGCTGATTAGAGAAGCTATAAACCTGACCTTCTTTTCAGCTAGTTGAGAATCTGGAGCATTACATTTGTTGGTTCCATTAAACTCTCAAAATGGCCAGAAAAAAAGAACATTCATGTGAAACTCGACAGTCTATTCTTGTTCTTAGAAATGAAGGCTATTCCATGCGAGAAATTGCCAAGAAACTGAAGATTTCCTACAACGGTGTGTACTACTCCCTTCAGAGGAGAGCACAAACAGGCTCTAACCAGAGTAGAAAGAGAAGTGGGAGGGATCACTGCACAACTGAGCAACAAGACAAGTACATTAGAGCCTGTAGTTTGAGAAATCGACTCCTCACAGGTCGTCAACTGGCAGCTTCATTAAATAGTACACGTAAAACGCCAGTATCAAAGTTTACAGTGAAGACGCAACTCCGGGATGCTGGCCTTCAGGGTAGAGTGGCAAAGAAAAAGCCATATCTGCGACTGGCTAATAAAAGGAAAAGATTAATAAGGGCAAAAGAACACAGACGTTGGAAAAAAGTGTTATGGACAGACGAATCCAAGTTTGAGGTGTTTGGATCACACAGAAGAACCTTTGTGAGACACAGAACAACTGAAAAGATGCTGGAAGAGTGCCTGACGCCATCTATCAAACATGGTGGAGGTAATGTGATGGTCTGGGGTTGCTTTGGTGCTGGTAAAGTGGGAGATTTGTACAAGGTAAAAGGGATTTTGAATAAGGAAGGCTATCACTCCATTTTGCAACGCCATGCCATACTCTGTGGACAGCGCTTGATTGGAGCCAATTTCATCCTACAACAGGACAATGACCCAAAGCACACCTCCAAATTATGCAAGAACTATTTAGGGAAGAAGCAGGCAGCTGGTATTCTATCTGTAATGGAGTGGCCAGCGTAGTCACCAGATCTCGACCCCATTGAGCTGTTGTGGGAGTAGCTTGACCGTATGGTACGCAAAAAAGTGCAGATCAAGCCAAACCAACTTGTGGGAGGGGCTTCTAGATTCATGGGGTGAAATTTCTCCAGATTACCTCAGCAATTAACTGCTAGAATGCCAAAGGTCTGCAATGCTGGCATTGCTGCAAAGGGAGCATTCTTTGACAAAAGCAAAGTTTGAAGGAGAAAATTATTTTTTCAAATAAAAATCTTTTTTTCGAACCTTGTCAATGTCTGGACTAGATTTTCAATTCATTTGGTAACTCATTTGATTAAAAAAAGTATGAGTTTTCATGGAAAACACAAAAATGTCTGGGTGACCCTAAACTTTTGAGCGGTAGTGTATATTTTTTCATGTATAGTTTGGCTTTATCCATGATTGTCAAAATAAGGTATTTTGTATTTTGTCTGGCCTCTATATAAAGTGTTTCTCCTTGTTATTTGTTTATGATGTATACTTTATGGCCTAACTAATAGGATTTGACTCTTTGGGTGTTTCTTTAGTCTGTACATTAACAATAAGTGTGCATTTACTGTGCATTGTTAAAAATAATGTGGTTGTCGGAATAAGGCTTTAAAGGGAATCTGTCAGCAGGGTTTTGCTATGTAATCTGAGGATAGCAGGAGATAGAGGCTGAAACACAGAATTCAGGGATGTGTCACTTGTCAAAGTACTTGATGCTGTTTACTAACTGTGAAGGGTTTCTCACTAAGGGATTAACACTGCCTCCTCCTGTGATAGGCACCTCACTGTATATGGACATTGAATATACAGATCAATTACCACACTGGTCACAATAATCACATGGTGCATACCACTTCTATATCAACATCTAGACACGGCCCAAGAAAAAATTATAATAGTAGGTTATGAAGGGACATATACTTCAGAAAATTTTAAAAAACCTATTTATTAGTGATAAATACATATAAAATATACAGTTAAAAATAAGCAGGTGAACCTATAGCTATGTGGAAAAATGTACATACATTCATATAGATGGCTAAACATATGTGAAAAATTAGTTGTCCATTCAGAGTTGGGCTAAAGTGCAAGTGCTAGCATAGTAGTATAAAAGCCTCAGAATAAGGTTTTTTACATGCCTTATATATGCCGCAAAGGAAAACAACAAAGTTTGCAGTAGTCTGTTTTTTTTTTTATAGATATTGGAGTGTAGTGACTGTGAGCCAAACAGGCTTTCAATTTTCTTGATCTCTTAGCTACTATCGAGGGGGTAGATGGTAGAATCTTCTTTAGTATGGGATCCGTCAATAGAATATTCCAGTGTGTTTTGATTATAGAATTAACTTCCTGCCATTGTTTAGTATTGGTGGTAATCAGTCGTACGTGGCTTGTTTTGGCGGAATCCAATTTTTTGTCTCTTTTACCATATAATAATTCCTCTTTGGTTGTTTTCAATGCCCTTTTGTAACCAAATTTTATTTGTCTTTTTCTATAGCCCCGTTCACTGATCCTACGACCCAAATCATTATCAGCTTGGTTGGTGAAAGTGTTTTCATCCGTGCAGATTATCCTTAGCCTTAAAAATTCTCCCTTTGAGATTCCTTTTTTCATTGATGATAGATGTGATGATGTGGCATGCAGCAGGATATTTGTAGATGTTGATTTTCTAAAAACATCAGTAACAATGTGGCCGTTAGGAAGGGCTGAGATATGCAAGTTCAAGAAGCCTAGCTCTCTTCCGTATGTATATGTAAGTTTTATGTTCATATCAATATAGTTCAAATCTTCCATTAGATGCTCCAGTTGATTGATGGAAGAACCGTGGTGAAACGGCATCGTCGGGGTGTCCGCTAATTGGCATGTGGACTTCATTATACAATATTAGTTATGTGTTATATAAGGAAATCATGCATGAATAATATGAATGCTTATTCTGAGTACAGACTTTAGTAATCACATGTTGGTGCTCTCTAAAACAGGCTTACTCTGAGGCCATTATAATATGCAATTCACAATTATGCTAGCACTTGCACTTTAGTCCAACCCTGAATGGAGAACTCATTTTTCACATATGTATGTACATTTTTCCACATGTTGCTGTAGGTTCAACTGCTTATTTTTAATTGTATATTTTATATTAATTTATTGCTAATAAAAATTATTTTTAATTTACTGAAGCACGTGTTTTTTCATAATCTGAGATTATAAATTTTTCTTGGGCTGTCTAGACTGTATACAGAGCCTGGTGAGGGTGGGGTTAGCTTTCTCAGCTATGTTTCATTCTAAATCTAAAATCTCTGATTGTGTCAGAATGGCTGCACCAAGTAATCTAAGAGATACATCTTCTCTTTACCTACATCAGGCTGCTCTCAGATAAGGTAGCAAAAACCTACTGACAGATTCCCTTTAATTCATTTTTTGTGACGATCCCTTCCCTTAGCCAGTTAAAAAAAATTCAAAGAAAATCCCTTTAAAAATAGCATCTGACGAAGCTAGAGCAGTATGGGTAAATATAGCTAAAGATGTATGTATAGCTAAAGACTGTATGTATTGATATTCATCGCTTAAGATTCTGCTCTCTGATTCCTGCACTTCATCATACAATTATCCACTGCTGTCTGTCCTGATCCATCTCTCTACCTTGTTAGAAGGCTTATGCGGCACCCCAGGGTCCTGGTCGTTGCAGTGGTATTGCTTTCCTCTCGGGGAGAGTGATACTACGCTTGGAGGCAAAGAAGGATAACTGCATCCAGGTATCACAAACATGCAACACATTTCACACTCCAGGCCACCAGGGGGAGCTCTTGCTCCTATTTATTAGGTCACTAAGGTAAAACTGGATGCCTGTTGGGAAAGTTAGTTAGTTGCTGGCTGAGCTCCGCTCAGTTAGTTGGTCCCTGGCAGGGGTGGGATCCTGTCAGAGAGCAAAGGAGAAGGATACAGAGCTGTGCATGCCCTCAGAGCTGCAGCCCTTAAAAAGAGACATCGAAGGCAGAACTGTATTGCAGCGAGCGTGCAAGGAAGTCATAGCAAAGGAGTGGATATCAGAAGGGGACCAGCCCTACACAGGCTGCCTCCTTCTGAGGCGCAGAATCCCGGTAGCCGGAACACCGAGGGAGTAACGACCTTTATGCCTTGCTCCAGAGACCGGCAGGACAGCTAATTTCACGTTACCTGTCCGCCCTACACCCAGGAGGCATGGTGGCACCCCTTAGAGGCTGGGGCATGATAGAGTCCCTATAAACCGCCTCAAGCCACCAGTCATACGGGTTTGTCCTATCCTATCCGGGGGACAGAGAGAGAGACATAACATCGATAGCATCTACAATAGTTGTGAGGACCTTATGAGAAGCTTTGCAGTAAGGGACTACAACACTGCAGCGCAAAGGAAGGCAACTGATTTTCACCTGGACAAAGGGACTCTGGACTTGCCTCCAAACCGGCCGGTCTCTGCCTGCCTTGTGATCTGGTGTCCCGGACTGCGGATGCTGAAGTCTTCAATGAAGGTAAAGAGACTGCAACCTTGTGTCCTCGTTCTTCTCTGCGCCACTCACCAGACCACCATCTACAAACTGGGAAGCCCTGGGGACATACTTCACCTGTGGGAAGGTATACCATCTAGCTGCCATAACATCACCCCAGCGGACCCCTTAAAGCAGCGTCGGTCACCCTGACTGAATACCACAGGTGGCGTCACAAACACAAACTTTATCCCTTTAAAGACCTTTCCCTTTTACACAGACGTCCCAGGGCCATGGGCCAGGTCAGCCACAGTGACATTCCCCTGTGAACCGATGGACCCGGTACCGAGTACCCCGCTGCCCTGACGGGGCGATCCATTTTGGCATCATGAATAGGATCTACTAAAGCCTGAAACATCTGGTCATATGCGCCTAAGAGACTGTGCCTAACTGATTTGTGCTAAAAGACTGTGTGACTAATGGACTGTGATTTGCCACCAAAAATTCCCGCCAAAACCGCCGCCATTACAGTGCCATGAGGAGCTCTGGAGAAGAAGAAGGGCATGCCATCATGGGCGTGAACTAACCGAGAAGCACGAAAAATAATGGTCGCCCAGTCCAAATACTTCTGTACCTTGAGGACGTGTCCGTCAGCAGCCAAGATCCGCCTCCTGATCCTAAATGGCGGGTAGAGACAAAGAAAAAGAAACCGCCCCCGGAGGAGAGAGCGGGAAAGAGACCAGGAAGGAGCAAGCCATGAGGAGGACTGTTATGAAAGGCAATTCAGTACTACAATGGACATAGCGGTCAGAGCACATACAGTGATCTGACAATAACCCAAAATCATAGAACGAGCTCTGAGACGTGGGAACTCTGCAGACCGCAATCCCTAATCCTCTCCAAACAGCACTAGAGGCAGCCGTGGATTGCGCCTAACTCTGCCTATGCAACTCGGCACAGCCTGAGAAACTAACTAGCCTGAAGATAGAAAATAAGCCTACCTTGCCTCAGAGAAATACCCCAAAGGAAAAGTCAGCCCCCCACATATAATGACTGTGAGTTAAGATGAAAAGACAAACGTAGAGATGAAATAGATTCAGCAAATTGAGGCCCGACTTTCTTAACAGATCGAGGATAGAAAAGGTAACTTTGCGGTCTACACAAAACCCTAAAGAAAACCACGCAAAGGGGGCAAAAAGACCCTCCGTACCGAACTAACGGCACGGAGGTACACCCTTTGCATCCCAGAGCTTCCAGCAACAAATTAGACAAGCTGGACAGAAAAAATAGCAAACAAATAGCAAAGAAGAACTTAGCTATGCAGAGCAGCAAACCACAGGAATGATCCAGGGAAAAGCAAGACCAACACTGGAACATTGACAGGAAGCCAGGATCAAAGCATTAGGTGGAGTTAAGTAGAGAAGCACCTAACGACCTCACCAGATCACCTGAGGGATGAAACTCAGAAGCCACAGTACCACTTCCCTCCACCAACAGAAGCTCACAGAGAGAATCAGCCGAAGTACCACTTGTGACCACAGGAGGGAGCTCTGCCACAGAATTCACAACAGAGGACGTCATGGCCAGCCGCCCGGGACCGGAGCATGGGGTGGAGGTGGAGGACTCCCCCAGCCACCTGGAAAGACACCGCGGCCAGGCATCACCCGTTGGCCCTGACTTCCTGCAGGCCAGAGTGGAGGAGCTCATAGACCAGCTCCTGCGGATGCAGGAAGAGACTTGAGTTAACCCTTAAAAGGAATGTTGAATTAATGCACTTTGCCAGATGAGACTTGAATATAGATAGAATTGTGTTTACATAGTCGTTAGTATGTAGCTGATATTATAGAGCACTATTGAATAAAACGAAGAGAAGGAAAATGCAGTGAGCCCGTGGGGGTTGATAGACTGTCCTGCACTTGAATAAAGGAAAATGCTTGATTTGCACTTGAAGTTCTAAGATAGTATACCCGTGAGGGTCATTGTATTTCATAGCTAGTTAACTATTGCACTGTTCCGTATTGTCTAAAAGTGAGCTCACAATGTACATATGTTTTTGTTATGCAACGTTCAAGAGTCCTCACCTCCCATAAAGGGAAGCATTAGTTATATTAATTTGTTTATAGCATTTCAAAAATTTGTATGTCTTTTTGCTAACCTGTAACTGTTGTTTTTTTCCCAGTCCGGGAGTACTGGATTTAACGGGGGCAGTGCGGCACCCCAAGGTCCTGGTCATCGCAGTGGTATTGCTTTCCTCTCGGGGAGAGTGATACTACGCTTGGAGGCAAAGAAGGATAACTGCATCCAGGTATCACAAACATGCAACACATTTCACACTCCAGGCCACCAGGGGGAGCTCTTGCTCCTATTTATTAGGTCACTCCCCACACTGAGGTAAAACTGGTTGCCTGTGTAGGGAAAGTTAGTCAGTTGCTGGTTGAGCTCCGCTCAGTTATTTGGTCCCTGGCAGGGGTGGGATCCTGTCAGAGAGCAAAGGAGAAGGATACAGAGCTGTGCATGCCCTCAGAGCTGCAGCCCTTGGAAAGAGACATCGAAGGCAGAACTGTATTGCAGCGAGCGTGCAAGGAAGTCATAGCAAAGGAGTGGATATCAGAAGGGGACCAGCCCTACACAGGCTGCCTCCTTATGAGGCGCAGAATCCTGGTAGCCGGAATACCGAGGGAGTAACGACCTTTATGCCTTGCTCCAGAGACTAGCAGGACAGCTAATTTCACGTTACCTGTCCGCCCTACACCTAGGAAGCACGGTGGCACCCCTTAGAGGCTGGGGCATGATAGAGTCCCTATAAACCGCCTCAAGCCACCAGTCATACAGGTTTGTCTTATCCTATCTGGGGGGACAGAGAGAGAGACATAACATCGATAGCATCTACAACAGTTGTGAGGACCTTATTAGAAGCTTAGCAGTAAGGGACTACAACACTGCGACGCAAAGGAAGGCTACTGATTTCTACCTGGACAAGGGGAATCTGGACTTGCCTCCAAACCGTCCAGACTCTGCCTGCCCTGTGATCTGGTGTCCCGGACTGCGGATGCTGAAGTCTTCAGTGAAGGTAAAGAGACTGCAACCTTGTGTCCTCGTTCTTCTCTGCGCCTCTCACCAGACCACCGTCTACACACTGGGAAGCCCTGGGGACATACTTCACCTGTGGGAAGGTATACCATCTAGCTGCCATAACATCACCCCAGCGGACCCCTTAAAGCAGCGTCGGTCAGCCTGACCGAATACTACAGGTGGCATCACAAACACAAACTTTATCCCTTTAAAGACCTTTCCCTTTTACACGGACGTCCCAGGGCCATGGACCAGGTCAGCCACAGTGACATCCCCCTGTGAACCGAAGGACCCGGTACCGAGTACCCCGCTGTCCTGACGGGGCGATCCATTTTGGCATCATGAATAGGATCTACTAAAGCCTGAAAAATTGGATCATGTGCGCCTAAGAGACTGTGCCTAACTGATTTGTGCTAAAAGACTGTGTGACTAATGGACTATGATTTGCCACCAAAAATTCCTGCCAAAACCGCCGCCATTACAGCGCCATGAGGAGCTCTGGAGAAGAAGAAGGGCATGCCATCGTGGGCGTGAACTAACCGAGAAGCACGAAAAATAATGGTCGACCAGTCCAAATACTTCTGTACCTTGAGGACGTGTCCTGTTATGACCTGGTGGTTAAGAGGCCACACTGATATGACCTGGTGGCTAAAACGCAACATGGGACGAGCTCTGAGAAGGTGGTATCTCTACTGACCGCAGTCCCTAATCCTAACAACAACACTAGAAATAGCCGTGGGATGTTCCTGACTCTCCCTAGACACCTCTTCACAGCCTAAGAAATAACTACCCCTAAAGAAGGAAATAGAAAGCTATCTTGCCTCAGAGAAACCCCCAAAAGGAAAGACAGCCCCCCACAAATATTGACTGTGAAAGGAGAGCGAAATGACGTACAAAGAAATGAAATCAGAATTCAGCAAAGGAGGCCAAAACTAAACTTGATAGACAGAGAGAAAAGGATACTGTGCGGTCAGTAAAAAAACTACAAGATCCACGCAGAGTTTACAAAAATGAACTCCACACCGACTCACGGTGTGGAGGGGCAAATCTGCTTTCCCAGAGCTTCCAGCTAGCCTGAATAAGACAAGCTGGACAAAAAGAGACATAATTGCAAAGCAATAGAGTCCAAACAAATGGACAAACAAAACTAGCAAAAACTTATCTTTTGCAGACAAGGACTGGCCATATGAGAAATCCAAGGAGAGAACCAAATCCAACCATGAACATTGACAGCAGGCATGAACTAAAGCCCAGAGCAGGTTTAAATAACAAACCCAGGCAAGGCGATTAGTGAAGGCAGCAGCTACAGCTACCTAAAGGAGCAGTAGTACCACTCGAAACCACCAGAGGGAGCCCAAGGGCAGAACTCACAAAAATACCATTAGCAACCACAGGAGGGAGCTCCAGAACGGAATTCACAACAGTACCCCCCCTTGAGGAGGGGTCACCGAACCCTCACCAGAGCTCCCAGGCCGATCAGGACGAGCCAAATGGAAAGCACAAACCAAATCGGCACCATGAATATCGGAGGCAACAACCCAAAAATTATCCTCCTGGCCATAACCCTTCCACTTGACCAGATACTGAAGCTTCCGCCTCGAAAAACGAGAATCCAAAATCTTCACCACATATTCCAATTCCCCCTCAACCAACACCGGAGCAGGAGGATCAACGGAGGGAACCATAGGTACCACATATCTCCGCAACAAGGATCTATGGAACACATTATGAATGGAAAAGGAAGCTGGAAGGGCCAAACGAAAAGACACAGGATTGATAATTTCAGAAATCTTATAAGGCCCAATAAAGCGAGGCTTGAACTTAGGGGAAGAAACCTTCATAGGAACATGACGAGAAGACAACTAGACCAAATCACCAACACGAAGCCGGGGACCAACACACCGACGACGGTTAGCGAAACGTTGAGCCTTTTCCTGAGACAACGTCAAATTGTCCACCACATGAGTCCAAATTTGCTGCAGCCTGTCCACCACGGAATCCACACCAGGACAGTCAGAAGGCTCAAGCTGCCCTGAAGAAAAACGAGGATGAAACCCAAAGTTACAAAAGAAAGGCGAAACCAAGGTAGCCGAACTAGCCCGATTATTAAGGGCAAACTCAGCCAACGGCAAAAAGGTCACCCAATCATCCTGATCAGCAGACACGAAGCATCTCAAATAGGTTTCCAAGGTCTGATTGGCTCGCTCCGTTTGGCCATTTGTCTGAGGATGGAATGCTGAAGAAAAAGACAAATCAATGCCCATTCTAGCACAAAAGGACTGCCAAAACCTAGAAACGAACTGGGAACCTCTGTCAGGCACAATATTCTCCGGAATACCATGCAAACGAACCACATGCTGAAAAAATAATGGAACCAAATCAGAGGAGGAAGACAACTTAGGCAACGGCACCAAATGGACCATCTTAGAAAACCGGTCACAAACCACCCAGATGACAGACATCTTCTGAGAAACAGGCAGATCAGAAATAAAATCCATGGAAATATGCGTCCAGGGCCTCTCAGGAATAGGCAAAGGCAAAAGCAACCCGCTGGCACGGGAACAGCAAGGCTTAGCCCGAGCACAGGTCCCACAGGACTGCACAAACGAACGCACATCCCGCGACAAGGAAGGCCACCAAAAGGACCTAGCCACCAAATCTCTGGTACCGAAAATCCCAGGGTGACCAGCCAACACTGAACAATGAACCTCAGAAATTACCCTACTAGTCCATCTATCAGGAACAAACAGTTTCCCCACAGGACAGCGGTCAGGTTTATCAGCCTGAAACTCCTGAAGTACCCGCCGCAAATCAGGGGAGATGGCAGAAAGAATCACCCCCTCCTTGAGGATCCCAGCCGGCTCAAGAACTCCCGGAGAATCAGGCAAAAAACTCCTAGAAAGGGCATCAGCCTTCACATTCTTAGATCCCGGAATACACGAGACCACAAAATCAAAACGTGAGAAAAGCAGAGACCACCGAGCCTGTCTAGGATTCAACCGCTTAGCAGACTCGAGGTAAATCAGATTCTTGTGATCAGTCAAGACCACCACGCGATGCTTGGCTCCCTCAAGCCAATGTCGCCACTCCTCAAATGCCCATTTCATAGCCAGCAACTCCCGATTGCCGACATCATAATTATGCTCAGCAGGCGAAAATTTTCTGGAGAAGAAAGCACATGGTTTCATCAAAGAGCCATCAGAATTTCTCTGAGACAAAACGGCCCCTGCCCCAATCTCAGAAGCATCAACCTCAACCTGAAAAGGGAGAGAAACATCTGGCTGACGCAGCACAGGGGCAGAAGTAAAACTACGTTTAAGCTCCTGAAAGGCCTCAACAGCCGCAGAGGACCAATTCACCACATCAGCGCCTTTCTTCTTCAAATCGGTCAGAGGCTTCACCACACTAGAAAAATTAGCAATAAAGCGGCGATAAAAATTGGCAAAGCCCAAAAATTTCTGAAGGCTCTTTACAGATGTAGGTTGAGTCCAATCATGAATGGCCTGGACTTTAACAGGGTCCATTTCAATAGCCGAGGGGGAAAAAATGAAACCCAAAAAAGAAACCTTCTGAACTCCAAAGAGGCACTTAGACCCCTTCACAAACAACGCATTAGCACGAAGGACCTGAAATACCATCCTAACCTGCTTCACATGAGACTCCCAATCATCGGAGAAAACCAAAATATCATCCAAATACACAATCATGAATTTATCCAGATAATTCCGGAAGATATCATGTATAAAGGACTGAAATACCGATGGAGCATTAGAGAGCCCGAATGGCATCACAAGATATTCAAAATGGCCTTCGAGCCATTCGTCACCCTGCTTGATACGAATAAGATTATATGCCCCTCGAAGGTCAATTTTAGTAAACCAACTGGCACCCTTAATCCGAGCAAACAAATCAGAAAGTAAAGGTAAAGGGTACTGGAATTTGACAGTGATCTTATTGAGAAGGCGATAATCTATACAGGGTCTCAAGGAGACATCCTTCTTGGCAACAAAAAAAAATCCCGCTCCCAACGGTGACGAAGACGGGCGAATATGCCCCTTCTCCAAGGACTCCTTTACATAACTCCGCATAGCGGCATGCTCTGGCACAGACAGATTGAAAAGTCGGCCCTTAGGGAACTTACAGCCAGGAATCAAATTAATGGCACAATCGCAGTCCCTATGAGGAGGCAGGGAACTGGACTTGGGCTCATCAAATACATCCTGGAAATCCGACAAAAACTCAGGAACTTCAGAAGGAGGGGACGAGGAAATGGACATCAAAGGAATATCACTATGTATCCCCTGACAACCCCAACCAGTTACAGACATAGATCTCCAATCCAGCACTGGGTTATGTACCTGTAACCATGGAAAACCCAGCACGACAACATCATGCAAATTATGCAACACCAAAAAGCGAATATTTTCCTGATGTTCTGGAGCCATGTCCATGGTTAACTGAGTCCAGTACTGAGGTTTATTCTTGGCAAATGGCGTAGCATCAATCCCCCTTAAGGGAATAGGACTCTGCAAAGGCTCTAAGGAAAAACCACAGCGCTTGGCAAATTCTAAGTCCATTAAGTTCAGGGCAGCGTCAGAATCCACAAATGCCATAACAGAAAAGGACGACAATGAACAAATCAGGGTAACAGACAAGAGAAATTTAGGCTGTACAGTACTAATGGTAACAGACCCAGGAACCCTCCTAGTACGCTTAGGGCAATCAGAAATAGCATGAGCAGAATCACCACAGTAAAAACACAGGCCATTCTGACGTCTGAATTTCTGCATTTCTGCTCTAGTCAAAATCCTATCACACTGCATAGGCTCAGGACTTTGCTCAGAGGACACTGCCATATGGTGCACCACCTTGCGCTCACGCAAGCGCCGATCAATCTGAATGGCTAGAGACATAGATTCGCTCAAACCGGTAGGCGTAGGAAAGCCCACCATAACATCTTTAAGGGTTTCAGAAAGACCTTTTCTGAAAATAGCAGCCAGAGCCTCTTCATTCCATTTAGTGAGCACAGACCATTTTCAAAATTTCTGGCAGTATAACTCTGCCGCTTCTTGACCCTGACATAGAGCCAACAGTGTTTTCTCAGCATGCTCTACAGAGTTAGGTTCGTCATACAATAATCCGAGTGCTTGAAAAAATGCATCTACATTCAATAATGCCGGATCCCCTGTTTCAAGAGCAAAAGCCCAGTCTTGAGGATCACCACAAACAACTGGCTAAGACGATGGTGCAGACAACAAGGATTTGGATTCCTGGACCACGGTGTGAATTACTGGTATGATGGACTCCTTGCCAGAGACGGACTACACCGCAACAAACCTGGGAAACACACATTCGCCAGAAGACTCGCTACACTCATCAGGAGGGCGTTAAACTAGAAGAAGAGGGGACGGGAAGAAAAACATTAGACTCGAACAAAGACGACCCAAGAAAACATACTCAGAAGGGAGGTAAGAACATTTCTAAAACAATCCACAGTGAGGAGATTGGAACAAAACAAAATCCTCTGAACTGCATGCTCGCAAACGCCAGAAGCCTGACAAACAAGATGGAAGAACTAGAAGCAGAAATATCTACAGGTAACTTTGACATAGTGGGAATAACCGAGACATGGTTAGATGAAAGCTATGACTGGGCAGTTAACTTACAGGGTTACAGTCTGTTTAGAAAGGATCGTAAAAATCGGAGAGGAGGAGGGGTTTGTCTCTATGTAAAGTCTTGTCTAAAGTCCACTTTAAGGGAGGATATTAGCGAAGGGAATGAGGATGTCGAGTCCATATGGGTTGAAATTCATGGAGGGAAAAATGGTAACAAAATTCTCATTGGGGTCTGTTACAAACCCCCAAATATAACAGAAAGCATGGAAAGTCTACTTCTAAAGCAGATAGATGAAGCTGCAACCCATAATGAGGTCCTGGTTATGGGGGACTTTAACTACCCGGATATTAACTGGGAAACAGAAACCTGTGAAACCCATAAAGGCAACAGGTTTCTGCTAATAACCAAGAAAAATTATCTTTCACAATTGGTGCAGAATCCAACCAGAGGAGCAGCACTTTTAGACCTAATACTATCTAATAGACCTGACAGAATAACAAATCTGCAGGTGGTTGGGCATTTAGGAAATAGCGACCACAATATTGTGCAGTTTCACCTGTCTTTCACTAGGGGGACTTGTCAGGGAGTCACAAAAACATTGAACTTTAGGAAGGCAAAGTTTGAACAGCTTAGAGATGCCCTTAATCTGGTAGACTGGGACAATATCCTCAGAAATGAGAATACAGATAATAAATGGGAAATGTTTAAGAACATCCTAAATAGGCAGTGTAAGCGGTTTATACCTTGTGGGAATAAAAGGACTAGAAATAGGAAAAACCCAATGTGGCTAAACAAAGAAGTAAGACAGGCAATTAACAGTAAAAAGAAAGCATTTGCACTACTAAAGCAGGATGGCACCATTGAAGCTCTAAAAAACTATAGGGAGAAAAATACTTTATCTAAAAAACTAATTAAAGCTGCCAAAAAGGAAACAGAGAAGCACATTGCTAAGGAGAGTAAAACTAATCCCAAACTGTTCTTCAACTATATCAATAGTAAAAGAATAAAAACTGAAAATGTAGGCCCCTTAAAAAATAGTGAGGAAAGAATGGTTGTAGATGACGAGGAAAAAGCTAACATATTAAACACCTTATTCTCCACGGTATTCACGGTGGAAAATGAAATGCTAGGTGAAATCCCAAGAAACAATGAAAACCCTATATTAAGGGTCACCAATCTAACCCAAGAAGAGGTGCGAAACCGGCTAAATAAGATTAAAATAGATAAATCTCCGGGTCCGGATGGCATACACCCACGAGTACTAAGAGAACTAAGTAATGTAATAGATAAACCATTATTTCTTATTTTTAGTGACTCTATAGCGACAGGGTCTGTTCCGCAGGACTGGCGCATAGCAAATGTGGTGCCAATATTCAAAAAGGGCTCTAAAAGTGAACCTGGAAATTATAGGCCAGTAAGTCTAACCTCTATTGTTGGTAAAATATTTGAAGGGTTTCTGAGGGATGTTATTCTGGATTATCTCAATGAGAATAACTGTTTAACTCCATATCAGCATGGGTTTATGAGAAATCGCTCCTGTCTAACCAATCTAATCAGTTTTTATGAAGAGGTAAGCTATAGGCTGGACCACGGTGAGTCATTGGACGTGGTATATCTCGATTTTTCCAAAGCGTTTGATACCGTGCCGCACAAGAGGTTGGTACACAAAATGAGAATGCTTGGTCTGGGGGAAAATGTGTGTAAATGGGTTAGTAACTGGCTTAGTGATAGAAAGCAGAGGGTGGTTATAAATGGTATAGTCTCTAACTGGGTCGCTGTGACCAGTGGGGTACCGCAGGGGTCAGTATTGGGACCTGTTCTCTTCAACATATTCATTAATGATCTGGTAGAAGGTTTACACAGTAAAATATCGATATTTGCAGATGATACAAAACTATGTAAAGCAGTTAATACAAGAGAAGATAGTATTCTGCTACAGATGGATCTGGATAAGTTGGAAACTTGGGCTGAAAGGTGGCAGATGAGGTTTAACAATGATAAATGTAAGGTTATACACATGGGAAGAGGGAATCAATATCACCATTACACACTGAACGGGAAACCACTGGGTAAATCTGACAGGGAGAAGGACTTGGGGATCCTAGTTAATGATAAACTTACCTGGAGCAGCCAGTGCCAGGCAGCAGCTGCCAAGGCAAACAGGATCATGGGTTGCATTAAAAGAGGTCTGGATACACATGATGAGAGCATTATACTGCCTCTGTACAAATCCCTAGTTAGACCACACATGGAGTACTGTGTCCAGTTTTGGGCACCGGTGCTCAGGAAGGATATAATGGAACTAGAGAGAGTACAAAGGAGGGCAACAAAATTAATAAAGGGGATGGGAGAACTACAATACCCAGATAGATTAGCGAAATTAGGATTATTTAGTCTAGAAAAAAGACGACTGAGGGGCGATCTAATAACCATGTATAAGTATATAAGGGGACAATACAAATATCTCGCTGAGGATCTGTTTATACCAAGGAAGGTGACGGGCACAAGGGGGCATTCTTTGCGTCTGGAGGAGAGAAGGTTTTTCCACCAACATAGAAGAGGATTCTTTACTGTTAGGGCAGTGAGAATCTGGAATTGCTTGCCTGAGGAGGTGGTGATGGCGAACTCAGTCGAGGGGTTCAAGAGAGGCCTGGATGTCTTCCTGCAGCAGAACAATATTGTATCATACAATTATTAGGTTCTGTAGAAGGACGTAGATCTGGGTATTTATTATAATGGAATATAGGCTGAACTGGATGGACAAATGTCTTTTTTCGGCCTTACTAACTATGTTACTATGTTACTATGTTACCACGCAGCAAGGATATGATGATTCTTACTTGCTGAATGGGATCACCAGAAGAACGGGGTTTCAAAGCAAAAAACAATTTGCAGCTATTTTTAAAGTTCAAAAACTTGGATCTGTCCCCAAAAAACAAATCAGGAGTAGGAATTCTAGGCTCTAGAGCTGGAGTCTGGACAATATAATCTTGGATACTCTGGACTCTTGCAGCAAGTTGATCCACATGAGAAAACAAACCCTGAACCTCCATACCAGAGCATATATCTTGCACCACCCAGATATCAAGAGGAAAAAAAAGACAGAACAGAGCACAGAAAAAAAAATGGTTCAGAACTCTTTTTTTCCCCTTCTTTTGAGATGCATCTAATTCATTTTGGGCCTGCTGTACTGTTATGACCTGGTGATTAAGAGGCCACACTGATATGACCTGGTGGCTAAAACGCAACATGGGACGAGCTCTGAGAAGGTGGTATCTCTACTGACCGCAGTCCCTAATCCTAACAACAACACTAGTAATAGCCGTGGGATGTTCCTGACTCTCCCTAGACACCTCTTCACAGCCTAAGAAATAACTACCCCTAAAGAAGGAAATAGAAAGCTATCTTGCCTCAGAGAAACCCCCAAAAGGAAAGACAGCCCCCCACAAATATTGACTGTGAAAGGAGAGGGAAATGACATACAAAGAAATGAAATCAGAATTCAGCAAAGGAGGCCAAAACTAAACTTGATAGACAGAGAGAAAAGGATACTGTACGGTCAGTAAAAAAACTACAAGATCCACGCAGAGTTTACAAAAATGAACTCCACACCGACTCACAGTGTGGAGGGGCAAATCTGCTTTCCCAGAGCTTCCAGCTAGCCTGAATAAGACATAGTGACAAGCTGGACAAAAAGAGACATAATTGCAAAGCAATAGAGTCCAAACAAATGGACAAACAAAACTAGCAAAAACTTATCTTTTGCAGACAAGGACTGGCCATATGAGAAATCCAAGGAGAGAACCAAATCCAACCATGAACATTGACAGCAGGTATGAAGTAAAGCCCAGAGCAGGTTTAAATAACAAACCCAGGCAAGGCGATTAGTGAAGGCAGCTGCTACAGCTACTTAAAGGAGCAGCAGTACCACTCGAAACCACCAGAGGGAGCCCAAGGTCAGAACTCACAAAAATACCATTAGCAACCACAGGAGGGAGCTCCAGAACGGAATTCACAACAGTGTCCGTCAGCAGCCAAGATCCGCCTCCTGATCCTAAATGGCGGGTGGAGACAAAGAAAAAGAAACTGCTCCCGGAGGAGAGAGCGGGAAAGAGACCAGGAAGGACCAAGCCATGAGGAGGACGTCATGGCCAGCCGCCCGGGACCGGAGCGTGGGGTGGAGGCTGAGGACTCCCCTAGCCACCTGGAAAGACACCGCGGCCAGGCATCACCCGTTGGCCCTGACTTCCTGCAGGCCAGAGTGGAGGAGCTCATAGACCAGCTCCTGCGGATGCAGGAAGAGACTTGATTTAACCCTTAAAAGGAATGTTGAATTAATGCACTTTGCCAGATGAGACTTGAATATAGATAGAATTGTGTTTACATAGTCGTTAGTATGTAGCTGATATTATAGAGCACTTTTGAATAAAACGAAGAGAAGGAAAATGCAGTGAGCCCGTGGGGGTTGATAGACTGTCCTGCACTTGAATAAAGGAAAATGCTTGATTTGCACTTGAAGTTCTAAGATAGTATACCCGTGAGGGTCATTGTATTTCATAGCTAGTTAACTGTTGCACTGTTCCGTATTGTCTGAAAGTGAGCTCACAATGTACATATGTTTTTGTTATGCAACGTTCAAGAGTCCTCACCTCCCATAAAGGGAAGCATTAGTTATATTAATTTGTTTATAGCATTTTAAAAATTTGTATGTCTTTTTGCTAACCTGTAACTGTTGGTTTTTTTTCCCAGTCCAGGAGTACTGGATTTAACGGGGGGAGTGCGGCACCCCAAGGTCCTGGTCATCGCATTGGTATTGCTTTCCTCTCGGGGAGAGTGATACTACGCTTGGAGGCAAAGAAGGATAACTGCATCCAGGTATCACAAACAAGCAACACATTTCACACTCCAGGCCACCAGGGGGAGCTCTTGCTCCTATTTATTAGGTCACTCCACACTGAGGTAAAACTGGTTGCCTGTGTAGGGAAAGTTAGTCAGTTGCTGGTTGAGCTCCGCTCAGTTATTTGGTCCCTGGCAGGGGTGGGATCCTGTCAGAGAGCAAAGGAGAAGGATACAGAGCTGTGCATGCCCTCAGAGCTGCAGCCCTTGGAAAGAGACATCGAAGGCAGAACTGTATTGCAGCGAGCGTGCAAGGAAGTCATAGCAAAGGAGTGGATATCAGAAGGGGACCAGCCCTACACAGGCTGCCTCCTTCTGAGGCGCAGAATCCCAGTAGCCGGAATATCGAGAGAGTAACGACCTTTATGCCTTGCTCCAGAGACCGGCAGTTTCACGTTACTTGTCCGCCCTACACCCAGGAGGCACGGTGGCACCCCTTAGAGGCTGGGGCATGATAGAGTCCCTATAAACCGCCTCAAGCCACCAGTCATACAGGTTTGTCCTATCCTGTCCGGGGGGACAGAGATAGAGAGACATAACATCGATAGCATCTACAACAGTTGTGAGGACCTTATTAGAAGCTTAGCAGTAAGGGACTACAACACTGCGGCGCAAAGGAAGGCTACTGATTTCAACCTGGACAAGGGGAATCTGGACTTGCCTCCAAACCGTCCGGACTCTGCCTGCCCTGTGATCTGGTGTCCTGGACTGCGGATGCTGAAGTCTTCAGTAAAGGTAAAGAGACTGCAACCTTGTGTCCTCGTTCTCTGCGCCTCTCACCATGCCACCATCTACACACTGGGAAGCCCTGGGGACATACTTCACCAGTGGGAAGGTATACCATCTAACTGCCATAACATCACCCCAGCGGACTCCTTAAAGCAGCGGCAGTCACCCTGACCGAATACCACAGGTAGCGTTACGAACACAAACTTTATCCCTTTAAAGACCTTTCCCTTTTACACGGACGTCCCAGGACCACGGCCCGGGTCAGCCACCGTGACATCCCCCTGTGAACCGAAGGACCCGGTACCGAGTACCCCACTGCCCTGACGGGGTGATCCACTTACACTTCCTACATTCATAAACACATATTGGACCTTAATCGTTAAAGGGGTTTAATTTTTCAATTCCATGTTATGTAGATGGCATCAGAACGCTGAGCTCAGTGACTGGCTGCAGCAGACACATGATGCTGATGTGATGTCATGCAGCCATATCAACAAAAACTGAAGGAGGCAGCAGGAAAGAGGCGATGCTGGGGCGACAATGGAAAAGTACAGCTGTATTTTTTTTTATTTTTAAGTACAAGGAGCCAATGTAATGAAAAATGGGACAACTCCCTTAATAGTAGAGGAGACCAGATTTCCTGTTAAATATTAGGCATGTAGTCTACCTGTAATGGGCAAAGTGCAAAGTAAAACGATGCATTACTTGATGTCCTAATTGGAGTGTTCAGCAAGGCTACTAGTGTTTGGGGTTGGCTATGTTGCCATTGCATGGTGTTCTACATTCATAACTTTAACAATTTTCAAATTATTAAAAGTATTATTATTTATGTTAAACTACTTTGGATCCAGGACGTATGAAAAAAAATAGACAGCACGAGTCAATAAAGCAACATATACAACAAACATGAGCTTAAAGGGGTTGTGTGGACATGTAAAATTGATGACAGAGAACAGAATTCAAACCATCTGCTGATCCAACAATATGTCGAGGCAGGAAAATCGCTGAAATGGATGGAAACAGCGCTCAAATTTCTGACTCCCAGGTCGCTGCTGGGAACAATGTTGTCAATAGAAATAGCCAAATGCAGCCCCTTAGGGAATTAATGGATCAGTGGTTGAGTCGTACAAGCCGCTCCATACTCATGGGGATAAAAGTTGCACATTCTATAGATCGGTGCAGGTCCCAGCAGTCAAAACCCCAGCAATCAATAACGTATCACTTTATCCTTTGACCACGTTCACATGTTCAGTATTTGGTCAGTATTTTACATCAGTATTTGTAAGGCAAAACATGGAGTGGAACAATCAGAGGAAAAGTATAATAGAAACACGTTCACACTTCTGTATTTATCACCCACTCCTGGTTTTGGCTTACAAATACTTAGGCAAAATGCTGACCAAGTACTGAATGTGTACATGGCATTAGGATAGGTCATTACTAGGGTTGAGCGACCTTGACCTTTTTAGAGTCGAGCCGTGTTTCGCGAAACCCGACTATCTTAAAAGTCGAGTCGAGTGGAATCGGCCGATTATCGCGAAAAGTCGGGTATCGACCGAAACACGAAACCCAATGCAAGTCAATGGGGGAGCATAGTCGGCAGTGAGTGGAGGCCAGGAAAACACCTACACTGCCCATTTTAATGGCAAAAACATCCATTCTTGTTACAGAAGCTTGTCAATCGTAATTTAGCTTATAATAATTGGAAGGCATTTGAAATTGGGGGTCATTTGGCTAAAGTTGTGGGGGGTAGGGCTGGTTCAAGTAATTAGTGGGCCCAGTAAATCTGGACCACGTCACGGCAGTGGAGCAGGGAGAGGTAAGTATTTCAACTTTGCAAGTGCTGTGATCCTGAGCAAGCAGGGGGGGCCCACTCGTTGGCATTGGCACTGGCACAGGGCCCCTCAAAGTACAGCGGTGTGTTTGCACGGCGGGGGCACCTCCCACCGGCAGCAACACTTTTGCGTACTATGAGAGGCCCTGTGCCAGTGACGTCGCCAACTAGTATTCCTCCCCCCACCTGATGAAGGAACCTGCACTTTCATCTGCACCTTCCTCTTTGTCCCCGTGTAAGGTGGTATGGTATGCGGGAAGAGAAACCTGACTTTCAGCAGGGTCACAATCTTGCTGTGTAGCGTGCACGGGGAATGTTGCGTTATGGGTCAATGTACCAGCAGACTCATCTATCACTGGCTGGGCAATGGGCAGGATGAGGGGGAAACAGATATGGGCCCAAAGAATAAAGTGGGCTAAATGCAGTTCAAAATTGGTAACAGGACTAACCAGGGGGCATTGCTTTGTTCAGTGGAGGACAACTGGAATGAGAGGCTGACACAGAGAGTAGGCCCAAATCAGTACGTAGTCTAAATGCAGTTCAAAATTGGCAACAGTAGTAAAAAGGCGGCACAGCTTTGTTCAGTGGAGGAGAACAGCAAGGAGTGGCAGACACCGATAGTAGGCCCCAACCCAACTAGTAGGCCAAATGCAGTCTAACATTAACAACTACTTAACGAGAGCCTGAAAATTGAATTTCAGGACAGGAAACCAGGAGAACAGCAAGAAGCGGCAGACACTGTTAGTAGGCCCCAAACCAACTAGTACGCCAAATGCAGTTGTTCCATTTAACAACTATTTCACAAGAGCCTGAAGATAGAAGCTCAGGAAAGGCAACCTGGAGAACACCTTGGAGCGGAAGACACTGTCTCTACAACCCAGACCCAACTTGTAGGCCTAATGCAGTGTTGTTTCAACAACTACTTAATGAGAGCTAGAAGATCGAAGCTATGGAGAGGCAACCTGGAGAACACCTTGGAGCGGAAGACACCGTCTCTATGACCCAGACCCAACTTGTAGGCATAATGTAGTGTTGTTTCAACAACTACTTCACACGAGCATGAAGATTGAAGCAATGGAGAGGCAACCTGGAGAACACCTTGGAGCGGAGGACACCGTCTCTACAACCCAGACCCAACTTGTAGGCCTAATGCAGTGTAGTTTTCAACAACTACTAAACGAGAGTAGGAAGATCGAAGCAATGTGGACGAAACCTGGGGAACACCTTGGAGTGGAACACACCGTCTCTACACCCCAGACCCAACTAGTAGGCCTAATGCAGTGTTGTTTTCAACAACTACTAAACGAGAGCATGAAGATTGAAGCAATGGAGAGGCAACCTGGGGAACACCTTGGAGTGGAACACACCGTCTCTACACCCCAGACCCAACTTGTAGGCCTAATGCAGTGTTGTTTTCAACAACTACTTAAGACGAGCATGAAGATTGAAGCAATGGCGAGGAAACCTGGGGAACACCTTGGAGCGGAAGACACCGTTAGTAGGCCGTAGCGAAGTAGTAGCCCCAATGCAGTTGTCAAATTCCTATAGGCTGCAAACCAGACTATTGACGCTCAGCTTTTTTAAAAGGAGGACAGCAGTATTGAGTGGCGCAGAGAGACACAGGTAGTAGGCCTTAAACAAAAAAATTGCCTCAATGCAGTTTAAAAAAGGTTCCAGGGGTACACGGGCAGCAGTGGTCAGGTCAGTGGAGGACTAGTGGAAGGAGGGACCACAGACAGGCGTAGTAGGCCTAACATAACAAAATTTGGCTGTAGGTACTTTAAAATTGGTTCCAGGGGTACACGGGCAGCAGTGGTGTGTTGGCAGTGGACGAGTATTGGAAGGAGGGACCGCAGACAGGCGTAGTAGGCCTAACATAACAAAATTAGGTTGTAGGCACTTTAAAATTGGTTCCAGGGGTACACGTGCAGCAGTGGTGTGGTCAGCGGAGGACAATTTGAATTAGGGACTGCAGACAGACTTTGTAGGCTGTCCCCTGTGGACCATGCATCCAACACATTAACCCAGCGCGCCCTAATGGACACGTAACTTTTTGTGGACATGTCTACTGGTCCATGCGTCTCTTGTCAGGTGCACCTTTCTACTGTTTGATTGCCTGAGTGCTATGACAATGCAGACTTTTTCATGCCGGTGGAGGGCTGGGATGGCTTTTCTCGCAAAAGAAATGTCGACTGGGTAGCTTGAACCGTGGTACAGCGTAGTTCATCTGGGCTTTCTAAATATAAAACAAAGAAAAAAAGGAGGCTCCAAGCACTTTTAGCTGGGTTCCAGGGGTACACGGCCAGCATTGGTCTGGTCAGTGGAGAACTATTGGAAGGAAAGACCGCAGACAGGCTTCGAAGGCCTAACATAAAAAAATTGGGCTGTAGGCACTTTTAAATAGGTTCCAGGGGTACACGGGCAGCAGTGGTCTGGTCAGTGGAGGAGTAGTAGAAAGAAGGGACCGCAGACAGGCTTCGAAGGCCTAACATAATAAAATTGGGCTGTAGGCACTTTAACATTGGTTCCAGGGGTACACGGGCAGCAGTGGTCTGGTCAGTGGAGGAGTAGTAGAAAGAAGGGACCGCAGACAGGCTTCGAAGGCCTAACATAATAAAGTTGGGCTGTAGGCACTTTAACATTGGTTCCAGGGGTACACGGGCAGCAGTGGTCTGGTCAGTGGAGGAGTAGTAGAAAGAAGGGACCGCAGACAGGCTTCGAAGGCCTAACATAATAAAATTGGGCTGTAGGCACTTTGAATTCTCTTGCAGGGGTACACAGGCAGTGGGCACCATTGGTGTTGTCAGCGGCGGCCGATTGTAATGAGTGTCTGCCAGTTAGTAGTCCCAAAAAATCAATACATGTTAATGTCTCGCATTACAACAAAAAGAAAAACCAAAAGGGTGCAATCATTAGGTAAAGGGTTGGGCTCCTCTGCGTAGTTTCAGACCTAGTAATTTTGCACAAAGTATTTACTTGGGTAAATATAGGACACTGCCCCTGACTATGTTAAGTACCATCATACATGTCAACACAATGGTATTGTCAGTGGCAGGAATTTACGGATGTCAGCGCATAGACTAAACATAGGTGTAACTGTGAGAGATAATTGTGCAAGTGGTAGAGCAATGTTTGAGCTGGGGGTGGGTGAACTCTCTTGTGGCCGGCGGTACATGCCCAGGGCCCCTCATGTTACAATAGTGTGTCTGACGTTGGGTGCGCACCACCACCGCCAGAGACACTTTATTGTACTATGAGGGACCCAGTGGGAGTGCCGTAGACCAAAAGCGGGCACACCCACCTCTTCAGACAAACAGCACTCTCACGGGTGCTTGCGCCAAGTGGCGATACCACGGCCCCGTGTGGGGAGTTTGGCCATTTAGGGAGGTGTAAACATGTCGTATGCTGGACAATCAGCTGCTGCAAATTACGAGATTGGTAAAGTCATTCAGAGTAGTCCACAGGCAATACCTTTTCATAGGAAAGCTAGGTGTCGGCCGGGCAAGGTGGGGCAAAAGAATTCGAAATCCAGTTGTGGTTCATTTTAATGAAGGTTAGATCATCAACATTTTGGGTGGCCTGACAAGTCCTTTTTTCGGTTAATATTGAACCTGCAGCACTGAATACTCTTTCTGATAGGACACTAGCTGCCGGGCAAGCAAGCTCCTGCAATGCATATTCGGCCAATTCTGGCCGGGTGTCTAATTTGGATGCCCAGTAATCAAATGGGAATGACGGTTGAGGTAGAACATCGATAAGGGATGAAAAATAGTTAGTAACCATACTGGACAAATGTTGTCTCCTGTCACTTCGAATTGATGCAGCAGTACCTGTCCTGTCTGCGGTCATAGCAAAATCACTCCACAACCTGGTCAGAAAACCCCTCTGTCCAACGCCACTTCTGATTTCTGCACCTCTAACACTTCTGGTCTGCTGCCCCCTGATGCTCGTGTGAGAACGATCACGGGCGCTGTGTGCTGGGAATGCCTGAAGCAAACGGTCAACAAGAGTTGATTGTTTGGTTGCTAATATTAGTTCCAAGTTGTCATGTGGCATAATATTTTGCAATTTGCCTTTATAGCGAGGATCAAGGAGGCAGGCCAACCAGTAATCGTCATCGTTCATCATTTTCGTAATGCGTGTGTCCCTTTTGAGGATACGTAAGGCATAATCCGCCATGTGTGCCAAAGTTCCAGTTGTCAAATCTGCGGTTGTGCTTGGTTGAGGGGCAGTTTCAGGCACATCTACGTCACTTGTGTACCTCAGAAACCCAGAACCCGGCCTTGCCACGCCACCAATTTCCAGTGGCCCCGGAGAAGCTTCCTCATTAAAAAAAATACTCATCCCCATCATCCTCCTCGTCCTCCTCCTCCTGTTTGCCCGCTACCTCGTCCTGTACACTGCCCTGACCAGACAATGGCTGACTGTCGTCAAGGCTTTCCTCTTCCTCGGCTGCAGATGCCTGCTCCTTTATGTGCGTCAAACTTTGCATCAGCAGACGCATTAGGGGGATGCTCATGCTTATTATGGCGTTGTCTGCACTAACCAGCTGTGTGCATTCCTCAAAACACTGAAGGACTTGACACATGTCTTGTATCTTCGACCACTGCACACCTGACAACTCCATGTCTGCCATCCTACTGCCTGCCCGTGTATGTGTATCCTCCCACAAAAACATAACAGCCCGCCTCTGTTCGCACAGTCTCTGAAGCATGTGCAGTGTTGAGTTCCGCCTTGTTGCAACGTCTATGATTAGGCGATGCTGGGGAAGGTTCAAAGACCGCTGATAGGTCTGCATACGGCTGGAGTGTACGGGCGAACGGCGGATATGTGAGCAAAGTCCGCGCACTTTGAGGAGCAGGCCGGATAACCCCGGATAACTTTTCAGGAAGCACTGCACCACCAGGTTTAAGGTGTGAGCCAGGCAAGGAATGTGTTTCAGTTGGGAAAGGGAGATGGCAGCCATGAAATTCCTTCCGTTATCACTCACTACCTTGCCTGCCTCAAGATCTACTGTGCCCAGCCACGACTGCGTTTCTGTCTGCAAGAACTCGGACAGAACTTCCGCGGTGTGTCTGTTGTCGCCCAAACACTTCATAGCCAATACAGCCTGCTGACGCTTGCCAGTAGCTGCCCCATAATGGGACAACTGGTGTGCAACAGTGCCAGCTGCGGATGGAGTGGTTTGGCGATTGCGGTCTGTGGACGAGCTCTCGCTTCTGCAGAAGGACAAAGAGGAGGAGGAGGAGGGGGTGCGAACACCTACAGCCAACTGTTTCCTAGACCGTGGGCTAGGCAGAACTGTCCCGAAATTGCTGTCCCCTGTGGACCCTGCATCCACCACATTCACCCAGCGTGCCATGATGGACACGTAACATCCCTGGCCATGCCTACTGGTCCATGCATCTGTTGTCAGGTGCACCTTTGTACTCACAGATTGCCTGAGTGCATGGACGATGCGCTCTTTAACATGCTGGTGGAGGCCTGGGATGGCTTTTCTCAAAAAGAAGTGTCGACTGGGTAGCTCATAGCGTGGTACAGCGTAGTCCATCAGGGCTTTGAAAGCTTCACTTTCAACTAACCGGTAGGGCATCATCTCTAACGAGATTAGTCTAGCTATGTGGGCGTTCAAACCCTGTGTACGCGGATGCGAGGATAAGTACTTCCTTTTTCTAACCAGAGTCTCATGTAGGGTGAGCTGGACTGGAGAGCTGGAGATCGTGGAACTAGCGGGTGTGCCGGTGGACATGGCAGACTGAGAGACGGTTGGAGACGGTATTGTTTCCGCCTGTGCCCTAGATGCAGTGTTTCCTACTACGAAACTGGTGATTCCCTGACCCTGACTGCTTTGGCCTGGCAAAGAAACCTGCACAGATACTGCAGGTGGTGCGGAAAATGGTGGCCTTACAGTGACGGCAGGGATGTAGCGTTGGTGACTAGCTTCATTGGCCGAGGGTACTACAACCTTAAGGGACGTTTGGTAGTTAGTCCAGGCTTGCAAATGCATGGTGGTTAAATGTCTATGCATGCAACTTGTATTGAGACTTTTCAGATTCTGACCTCTGCTTAAGGTAGTTGAACATTTTTGACAGATGACTTTGTGCGGATCAATTGGATGTTGTTTAAAAAAATGCCAGACTGCACTCTTTCGAGCCTCGGATCCCTTTGCAGGCATTGCAGACTGAGCTTTAACCGGATGGGCACGCTCTCCTCCAACAGTTTTTGGCTTTGCCACGCGTTTTGTCCCATCTACGGGCCCGGCAGATGGAACCTGTTGCGAAGTTGATGCCTGCTGCGGCCCCTCCTCCTCCGCTTCAGAACTACTGCCGCCTGCACCCTGTTCCCCCAATGGCTGCCAATCGGGGTCAACAACTGGGTCATCTATAACCTCTTCTTCTAGCTCGTGCGCAACTTCGTCTGGGTCACCGTGTAAGTCGGTGGTAGAGCGTTCGTGATGGGGCAACATAGTCTCATCAGGGTCTGATTCTGGATCAGTACCCTGCGAGGGCAATGTTGTGGTCTGAGTCAAAGGACCAGCATAGTAGTCTGGCTGTGGCTGTGCATCAGTGCACTCCATGTCAGAATCTACTTGTAATGGGCATGGCCTGTTAACTGTTTCACTTTCTAAGCCAGGGACGGTATGTGTGTAGAGCTCCATGGAGTAACCCGTTGTGTCGCCTGCTGCATCCTTCTCTGTTGTTGTTTTTGCTGAAGAGGACAAGGAAGCGACTTGTCCCTTACCGTGAACATCCACTAACGACGCGCTGCTTTTACATTTACCAGTTTCAAAAGAGGAGGCAAAAGAGCTAGAGGCTGAGTCTGCAAGGTAATCCAAAACTTGCTCTTGCTGCTCCGGCTTTAAAAGCGGTTTTCCTACTCCCAGAAAAGGGAGCGTTCGAGGCCTTCTGTAGCCAGACGACGAACCTGGCTCCACAGCTCCAGACTTAGGTGCAATATTTTTTTTCCCATGACCACCTGATGCTCCACTACCACTACCATCATTACCAGCTGACAATGAACGCCCACGGCCACGACCTCTTCCACCAGACTTCCTCATTGTTTTAAAAACGTAACCAAAGTAACGGTATTTGTTGCTGTCAAACAACTTACACGGTGAGCTATAACTTCACTATGATTTAGATATCCCTTTACAGGTGGGTGAGACCGCAAGGAAAAACAGGCACAATGTTACACAGCAAAAGGAAAAAAAAAAATGGACAGAAAAAACCAGCTCACCTACTAGGCATTTGTTGTGGGGAAGCCCGGATGACGTGCAGTCTTCACGTGAAACAGTGGAACAAATAGAAAAGAAAATCCAGCTTCCAAAAATATCCAATTTATTAAAGTTAAAATCCAAGGTCCAAAAACATGGTTCACAGGAGAGAAGATAGCAGCATGCTACACGTTTCGAACACTAAGTCCTTTTTCAAAGCTCACACTCAATGTTACACACTCTGTTTTCGGTGGCACCAAATGAGAGATATGCCACACACGCAGGACTGTCACTCAAGCAGAAATGTCAATATTGATCTCCCACTTTTTTTTTTTTTTTTTTCAGGGAGAATTTAGAAACCCAATTAAAAAAATTATTTTTCATGGAGAATTTAGAAACCCAATAAAAAAAAAATAGGCTTTCTATGGCCCACTATTTGAGAGAGAAAGATGGCACACCCAGGAGTCAGGAGTGGCACACAAGCAGAAAGGGCAATATTAATCTCCCACTGATTTTTTTTTTATTTTTTCATGGAGAAATTACAAACCCAATAAAAAAAATAGGCTTTCTATGGCCCACTATTTGAGAGAGAGAGAGAGATGGCACACCCAGGAGTCAAGACTGGCACACAAGCAGAAAGGGCAATATTAATCTCCCACTGATTTTTTTTATTTTTTCAGGGAGATTATAGAAACAAAAATAAAAAAAAAATATTTTTTCAGGAAGAGTTTAGAAACAAAATAAAAAAAAATTATTTTTTCAGGGAGAATTTAGAAACCAAATAAAAAAAAACAATTAGGCTTTCTATGGCCCACTAGTTGAGAGAGAGAGATGGCACACCCAGGAGTCAAGACTGGCACACAAGCAGAAAGGGCAATATTAATCTCCCACTGATTTTTTTTATTTTTTCAGGGAGACTATAGAAACAAAAATAAAAAAAAATGATTTTTTTCAGGAAGAATTTAGAAACAAAATAAAAAAAAAATTATTTTTTCAGGGAGAATTTAGAAACCAAATAAAAAAAAACAAATAGGCTTTCTATGGCCCACTATTTGAGAGAAAGAGATGGCACACCCTGAAGTCAGGAGTGGCGCACAAGCAGAAAGGGCAATATTAATCTCCCACTGATTTTTTTTTATTTTTTCAGGGAGAATTTACAAACCCAATAAAAAAAAAAAAATAGGCTTTCTATGGCCCACTATTTGAGAGAGAGAGATGGCACACCCAGGAGTCAAGACTGGCACACAAGCAGAAAGGGCAATATTAATCTCCCACTGATTTTTTTTATTTTTTCAGGGAGAATTTACAAACCCAATTAAAAAAAAAGGCTTTCTACGGCCCACTAGTTGAGAGAGAGAGATGGCACACCCAGGAGTCAAGACTGGCACACAAGCAGAAAGGGCAATATTAATCTCCCACTGATTTTTTTTTATTTTTTCATGGAGAATTTACAAACCCAATAAAAAAAAAATAGGCTTTTTATGGACCACTATTTGAGAGAGAGAGATGGCACACCCAGGAGTCAAGACTGGCACACAAGCAGAAAGGGCAATATTAATCTCCCACTGATTTTTTTTTATTTTTTCAGGGAGACTATAGAAACAAAATTAAAAAAAATGATTTTTTCAGGAAGAATTTAGAAACAAAATAAAAAAAAAATATTTTTTCAGGGAGAATTTAGAAACCAAATAAAAAAAAAAATAGGCTTTCTATGGCCCACTATTTGAGAGAGAGAGAGAGATGGCACACCCAGGAGTCAGGAGTGGCACACAAGCAGAAAGGGCAATATTAATCTCCCACTGATTTTTTTGCTATTTTTTCAGGGAGAATTTAGAAACCCAATAACAAAAAAAAAAAATAGGCTTTCTATGGCCCACTATTTGAGAGAGAGATGGCACACTCAGGACTGGCACACAAGCCCAAAGGCCAATATTAATCTCCCACTGTTTTTTTTTTTTTTCAGGGAGAATTTTTAAACCCCACAAAAAAAACTGAAAAATAAAAAAGCTTTCTATGGCCCACTATGTGAGAGAGATGGCACACACAGGGATGGCACTCTAGCAGAAATGCCAATCTTAATCTCCCACAACTTATTTTTTTAGGGAGAAAAAAAAAAAAGGGACTGTCCTACAATTACTATCTCCCTGCAGTAATCTCAGCCAGGTATGGCAGGCAGCAATAAGGAGTGGACTGATGCACAAATTAAATAAAAAGTGTGGACAAACAAACAAGATAGCTGTGCAGAAAGGAAGGAACAACAGGATTTGTGCTTTGAAAAAAGCAGTTGGTTTGCACAGCGGCGTACACACAGCAATGCAGCTATCAGGGAGCCTTCTAGGGCAGCCCAATGAGCTACAGCGCTGAGGAAAAAAAAAATGTAGCTTCCACTGTCCCTGCAAACAAAAGGTGGTGTTGGACAGTGGAAATCGCTACAGCACAAGCGGTTTGGTGGTTAATGGACCCTGCCTAACGCTATCCCTGCTTCTGACGAAGCGGCAGCAACCTCTCCCCAGGCTCAGATCAGCAGCAGTAACATGGCGGTCGGCGGGAACGCCCCTTTATAGCCCCTGTGACGCCGCAGACAGCAAGCCAATCACTGCAATGCCCTTCTCTAAGATGGTGGGGACCAGGACCCATGTCATCACGCTGCCCACACTCTGCGTCCACCTTCATTGGCTGAGAAATGGCGCTTTTCGCGTCATTGAAACGCGACTTTGGCGCGAAAGTCGGGTACCGCATGGCCGACCCCACACAGGGGTCGGGTCGGGTTTCATGAAACCCGACTTTGCCAAAAGTCGGCACCTTTTGAAAATGAACGATCCGTTTCGCTCAACCCTAGTCATTACTTGTTTTCACCGTAGAGCACCAGGAAGTGCATATTTACTATTTTGTAGTAGTCACAGAATAGGGAGGGGGTAAACATCCACGTATTTAATCTTCCCCTTATTGATATCAGTGACCTCCATATGCAACACAAACCGCTATACCAAGACCAATAATAACATATACAAGGAACAAATAACGCTACACCATGACAAGACAACAAATTACCACCACATCGTTACCGAATAATACCACATACAGGGGATAAATACCATCACACCATGACCAGACCACATATTACCACTATTACCAGCACCACATAATGACCAAATTATACCTCATACAAGGAACAAATACAGCCACACCATGATCAGACCACATATTACCACCACATAGTGACTGAATAATACCACATACAGGGAATAATTACCACCACACCATTACCAAACCACATATTACATCACACAGATGGCCGAATAATACCACATACAAGAGAGAAATACCACCACACCATGACCAGATCACATATTACTACCACATAGTGACAGAATACTACAATACTTATCATTAATTTAAAAACACAATACTAATAACATTAATATTACCACTGGTGACATTATACACAGGAGCTCTGTATATAGTTTGTGTACAGGTAATGCAGTGATCACCAGTGACATTATACACAGGAAATCTGTACATAGTATACAATATAGTGCCAGTGTACAGGTAATTGAGTGATCATCAGTAACAGTATACACAGGAGCTTTGTATATAGTATCAGTGTACAGGTAATATAATGATTACTAGTGATATTACAATATATACAGAGCTGCTGTGCACAGTGTGACTGCAGACTTATCATTTTAGACCGGACAGTGTATATATTATACATTCCTCCATACAGTATAATGGGCCCCATATATTGCTACATACAGTATAATGGGCCCCATATATTGCTTCATACAATATAATAGGCCCCACATAATAATAATCTTTATTTATATAGTGCACAATACAGTATTATGGGCCCATATATTGCTCCGTACAGTATAAGGGGCCCCATATATTTCTCCATAGAGTATATAATGGCCCCCTTATATTGCTCCATACAGTATGATGACCCCATATAATGCTCCATACAGAATAATGTGTCCATATGATGCTCCATACAGTCAGTGTCAGACTGGGGTGCCAAGGGCCCACCAGTAACTGACTTTGGGGGGTCTACTTCTCATCTGGATGCAAATATTACACTACCCTTGTCACAAATTTACTTCTATCTCTATTTATTAATAAACTGTGCAAGTAGCCCATGTGTTCCTGTTTCCATTAATAAACTGGGTAGTTCGGTTAATGAATGATGAGATGCTGTTTTTTTCTGCACAGAGTGAATCAAGTGAATTATGCCAAGTACTGCCCATACAGTGAGGTTGGGGGCCAAGTTCTGCAAAGGGGCCCGCCGGGGGATTCCCATGTTACCCTGTGGGCCAGTCCGAGCCTGCATACAGTATATAATGGCCTCCATATATTGCTCCATACAGTATAATGGCCTCATTTATTGCTCCCTACAGTATAATGGGCCACATATATTGTTCCATACAGTATAATGGTGAGCAGGGGCTTCTCTCCTAATGCAACTGTTTAAACTCTCTTACCTTGTATTGAAAGTTAATTGTAAAGTGCTGTGGAATATGCTGGCGTGATATAAAATAAAATTATTATTATTATTGTAATGTCCCCATAATGCTCCATACAGTATATAATGGCCCCATACAGTTTGTAATGTCTCCATATATTGTTCCATACAAGTATTATGGTCCCATATAATGCTCCATACAGTACATAACGACCTCCATATGGTTCTCTATACAGTTTAATGGGCCCCAAATGTTGCTCCACACAGTATAATGGGCCCATATATCCTCCATACAGTATAATGGGCCCCATATACTACTCCATACAGTATAATGGCTCCATATAATGCTGCATATATGTAAAAAATGAAATACTCACCTCTCCTCGTTCCTTGCTGGCTGCAGCTCCGGTCTTCTCAACGTCTCCTAACTCTCTGCGCTGCTCAGTGCAGAGGGCGCGTTGTAGCGACGAACTCCGCCAAACTAGTCCAACCATGTATATGTGTAAGAGAATTGTAGAGGTAGGCCTCATAGCTATCGTGTAAAACTTATGAAGGAGGGCATCATACAAACCCTGGAAAAATGAAGAATGAGGGTTGCATTATGACCCTCTAAAAATTAGGAGCAAGGGCCGCCTAATGACCCTTTAAAAATTATGAGTGAAGGCCGTATGATGACCCAGTTGATATAGTGGAGGAGGAGAAGTATGACAAAAAAAGAAGAAACCATGAACCGTATGCCATTTTTTGGATGGGAAGGAGTGCATGAAATTAAAAGGAACATTTGAGGTAAGTCATCCTTTACTGCACGCCTTGCACATTTTAAATTAAGTATATAACATATGCCTACAAACTTTTCGGTATTATTAGGGAAAAGAAAATATGCAGCCTGAAAAGGACTTTTGTTTTTATGTTGCAGCAGCAGAATACCTATACAGTAGAAGCAGTGTGAGGCAGTAAACCGTGCCTATACACCTCTAATACAAAGCTATCCCTCCTCCACCAGCTATCCCTACACTGAATGTAGGTAACAGCGGTTTTACTAGAGAAAGGACAGTATGGAGCCCTGAAAAGGAATTTTGTTTTAATGGTGCATCAGTGGTATACAAGTACTGCAATAGCAACATTGAAAAATCCCTATATGCCTGCTCCAATGTAATCTCGCCCTTATAGGTAGATCAACGTTCCCTGAAATGCTTCCAAAGGAGAGTGTGCCGAACATCACGTCACCGGGCCTTATGAAACACCGATGCGGCTGGCCAATCACAGTAATGTCAGTAGAAAACATGGCTACGGCATTACCGTGTACGGCAGACAATCCCCACCTGTTTATTGGCTGTCTAACAGCTGCAAAACATATGGGGCGAGGACTGGCGCACCGGTGATACTCAATTGAGTAACGAGCATACCCGAGCACACCGATGCAGCAGAGAGCACACTCACTCATCTCTAATTGCCACCAATAAAGCTCTCTTATGATTGTTTTCCACAGGCAGAAGAATTGGTCAGTCTCCAATCAGAGACAGAAGAAAGTCGTTAAAGTTTATAGGACTTGCATTTATATATTACAGAGATCATATGTTTCTTTGTAATTGTATAATTGCTTGCTTTCCTTATTTTCTGCTGTTTCCATCACAAACGCCTAGCAGATGCCTGTTTTCACAAGTGAATGTGCTAAAAACAAATATAATAAGAGGTGATCAACAGCAAACAAGCACATTTTCGCTGTTCAGTTGCTGCACATGTTTACAATTGACAGCAATAAGTAAGGTCTACTCAATCTAATCTTTCATTTGCAGATTTCACCATGTAAAAATTCATTAAAGGGAACCAAGCCAGGGGTAGTATGTATCAGGCACTGGCTGTATGATCTCTGCCAGGTATGTTTGACTCTAACAGCTGCCAGGCAATGAGCTGCATTGGAGAGTAGGCGCACAGGTGGGTCTCCAGCGGCTTCTCCTCATCAGCTGGTCTGGTTAGACAAGACTTTGCCTATACGTAGTCAGACACCTGTCAATCCTGGGCAGCAGAAATTGGTAGGACAGTGGGGCAAGAGTGGCTGATAAGTCCAAAATTGCAGTGTATGGCACTTTAACATTTAGGTAGTCGGGCTCATCACCGAACAAAGTCAGTAGTACAACAGTTTGAACCATGGGAGATAAAAACAATAGAAGGTTATGATGTTGTGCTGTCACTGGAATTAGTGAGGATACAGTACTAATAACTACATACATTTTGATTTAGGACTTTACCCCATTCTTATACTCACCTCCTGGCAACTTCACCTTTTACTGACACTGCTCCGGTCCCGTGGTGCCATCTTGTGCCCGTAACTTCTGACTGGCCTGAAGTCAGATGTTACACCACAAAAGCTCAATGTAAGTCTGTGAGAGCCAGAATGAGGCTTCCATAGAAATATATATTGAAAGTGACCTCCGACGCGCTCCATGAAACGCCAACAGGTCACTTTTCGTCAGGGACCAATGAGAGCGAAGCTGGAAAAGGATGAAGGCGGCGGCAGGTGAGTATGAGACTAGGGGCAAGGGAATTACATTTAGGCCGGGGTCACATTTGCGTGTGCAATGTGAGAAACTCGCACGAGTCTTTCACATCAATACGCAGCACGCCCCCCGGCACTCGGGACCGGAGTGTGCGGCTGCATGTATTTCTATGTAGCCGCACACTCTGGTCCCAAGTGCCGGCGGCAGTATTGGGTATTGATGTGAGAGACTCGTGCGAGTTTCTCACATTGCACATGCAAATGTGACCCCGGACTTAAAGCGCCACTCCAGCAATTTTTTTTATTGCACCACTGGAGTGGCGCTTTAATAACCAGCTCAGGGGCTCTTTCCACTAGATTGTGATCTCTTGCAGACATCTTTAACTAACATCTATGTGGCTCATAATTGAATTTTCTCGATTTTGGAAATTTTGAGATAACATATTATTCTATTAATAATAGAAGAAAAGGTGAATTATTGTAGAATTGCCTAATTCTATCCATGAAAACAAGGGATCATGTATTAGAGCCTGTGCTTTTATTTTCCTACTACATTTCACTGTGACATCTGTCAATTTATTACTGGCACCAGTGTAACAAAATCTGCAGTTAGCAAGCTTGAGCCAAGAGCTATGTAGACGAGCTGAAAACCAAGATGATAGAAAATAATGCTTGCAATAAATTACTTTATCATGAAAAATACAATGATAGAGGTGGCTGTTATCTCTGAGCTCCTTCATTTTCCATTTAGTGATTTGGGTAGCTGAATGCAGTTAGAAGGAGACACTAATATGTCACAATGTCTTTTTCAGGCAGTTCCGCTCCTCAATCCACCTGAAAAAAGTGCCTAAAGACGCTAATAATCAAATGCACAGCAATGTCAAAACGATTTACTGTGCACATGTTGACTCTTTTTGAGCTTCCTTTATCGACTTCAGGCTTCGAAAGCTGCAAAGCGGTGAAAAAAGTGACCTGTCCATTCTTTAGGCGGCCTCCTCTTGGAAACCGCTCACCATTTTAAACATATAGGTTAAAAAAAATGCTGGCAGCAAAGCCACTGCAAAAAATAATAGAGACGTCGCCAATAAGTACGCTTCAGGAAAAACACCACCAGCATTTGTCTGAACTGTCTTATGCTTAAAAAATTGATGATTAACCTGCCATCTAAAAGATGTGAAGTGCGCTTACCATATGGCTGGTTTCAGGCATCCAATATTCACGGTCTGAGTACTGATCACAATATATGGACCAACCTCGAGTTTTCCTGGAGTCCTGACCTGTACTCAACAGCTTGATATAAGCCTATGAAGCTGCTGAGTTTGGGCCAAGCGATCCAAGGATGGTTCAGATATTACAGTTTGTGCTTAGATTGTGAATGGTAAATGTGTGAAGCCCGGTGTTGTCGTGCATTTTACTATACAGGTTTTTTATGCAGTTTTTGATATCGTTAGTCACAAGCAGATAATAAACAGTAGACACAGGGTCGGACTGGCCCACTGGAGAACCGGGGGATTCTCCGGTGGGCCCAGGCACTTACATCTGCTGGCATACAGGGCCAGCAGCAGTCTAGGGCCCCCAACAAGTGGCATGTCGCTAATAGTGTCACACCATGCAGCCGCTAAGGGGCCAGTGAGTCAGGGAGCAGCAGTTGCGGAGCAGCGGGTGACAGGAGGCAGGAACTGGCTGCTGCCACTAAAGCCTGTGCACGCTGCTAAAGGGACATAAAAATACACTGCTCCCTCACCCATGGGTGTGTAGAACAGTGAATATTCATTTCACTTTAATACTGAGCAGCAGGGCCGGCGTCAGCACTCAGGCAAGTGACTGCGCCCGCGAATAGTAGCCCCCCCCCCCCACTTGCTCAGGGCCCCGGCACTTGCGATACTTACCTTTCGCAGTTCAACCGGTGTTTTTCGCGTCTTCTGACTTTGATGTTCAGGTCAGAGAGTGCAATGACATCACATCTGTGTGCCCTCTACCTGAACAGTCACAGTGAAAACAGCCGGAAGGCGCCGACGCTGAGGAGTCCAGAGCGGAGAAGTGGCCAGCGAGGAGAGGTGAGTATTTCATTCATTCTGGCTTCTGTTCAGCGGTGTCCTACTTTTCAGAAGTGCACAAAACTGTGGCTGACTGCACTTTTATGCAATCCTAAAAAGACGGACACCGCCAGATCACAGGTCAGACGGCTTCCACAGTGCCTCCATCTGCCTCATTATAGGGAATCTTCCCCAGGGGGTACCGTCTGAATCACATATTTCAGAGATTTACATGTAAACCCCGGTGTAAGTGCTCAGCACAAAGCGCAGTATGAATGTTCGCCAAGCCTTACTGCAATCTTTGGGAGGCAGAATGAAAAAACCAACAGCATGTGAAGAGTTGGTTTTATTTTTTACGCCATTCTTTGTGCGGTATAAATACATAGTAACATAGTAACATAGTTATTAATGTTGAAGGAAGACTTTAAGTCCATCTAGTTCAACCCATAGCCTAACCTACATGCCCTAACATGTTGATCCAGAGGAAGGCAAAAAAAAACCATGTGGCAAAGAGTAAGCTCCACATTGGGGAAAAAAATTCCTTCCCGACTCCACATACGGCAATCAGACTAGTTCCCTGGATCAACACCCTAACAAGGAATCTAATATATATAACCTGTAACATTATACTTTTCAAGAAAGGCATCCAGTCCCCTCTTAAATTTAAGTAATGAATCACTCATTACAACATCATACGGCAGAGAGCTCCATAGTCTCACTGCTCTTACAGTAAATAATCCGCGTCTGTTATTTTGCTTAAACCTTCTTTCCTCCAGACGTAGAGGATGCCCCCTTGTCCCTGTTTCAGGTCTATGATTAAAAAGATCATCAAAAAGGTCTTTGTACTGTCCCCTCATATATTTATACATTAACATAAGATCACCCCTTAGCCTTTGTTTTTCCAAACTAAATAGCCCCAGAAATGATTAGACAACTTTATTCTTCGTGTCGGTGCGATTATAGCGATACCAGATTTATATCGAGTTTTTATGTTTGGCTGCTGTCACATACTAAAAGATGCTTTTTATTGCGAAAACTAGTTATCACCATATTTTGAGAGCTATAATTTTTTCATATTTCAACCGACGGGGTCATGTGAGTGCCTGTTTTTTGTGGTACGAGCTAAAGTTTTTATTGGTACCATTGGTTTTTATTGGTACAATTTTCAGGCACATGACATTTTTTGATCGCTTTTTTATTCTGATTTTTGGGAGAGAGAATGAACAAAAACCAGCAATTCAGGAATTGCTTTTTTTTTTTGTTTTTTTATACTGTTCTGCATGTGGTAAAATTGGTAAGACCGCTTTATTCTTTGGGTCAGTACGATTACAGCAATGCCTCATTTATATAGTTGTTTTTATGCATTAGAGCTTTTATACAATAACTGCTTTTTAATCGAAAAAATAATTATTTTTGCATCACTTTATTCTGAGAGCTATAACTTTTTTATTTTTCTGCTGATAGAGTTGTATTGTGGCTTGTTTTTTGCAGGACAAGATTAAGTTTTCAGCGGTACCATTTTTATTTACATCCGTCTTTTTTATCGCATTTTATTGCACTTATAGCTTGCCGAATAAGCCCTAACCCGATCAAATTCGCTCATCTCTAATTACCACCACAGTGAAAATTCATTTCACTTTAATACCAGGCAGCAGGGCCGGTGTCAGCATGCAGGCAAGTGACTGCGCCCGTGAATACTAGCCGCCCCCCACTGGCTCAGGGCCCCGACACTTGCGATACTTACCTTTCGCAGCTCCACCGGTGTTTCCCGCGTCTTCTGACTTTGATGTTCAGGTCAGAGGGTGCAATGACATCACATCTGTGTGCCCTCTACCTGAACAGTCACAGTGAAGAGAGCCGGAAGATGCCGACGCTGAGGAGTCCAGAGCGAAGAAGCGGCCAGCAAGGAGAGGTGAGTATTTCATTCATTCTGGCTTCTGTTCAGCGGTGTCCTACTTTTCAGAAGTGTACAAAACTGTGGCTGACGACACTTTTATGCAATCCTAAAAAGACGGACACCGCCAGATCACAGGTCAGACGGCTTCTACAGTGCCTCCATCTGCCTCATTGTAGGGAATCTTCCCCAGGGGGTACCGTCTGAATCACATATTTCAGAGATTTACATGTAAATCCCGGTGTAAGTGCTCAGCACAAAGCGCAGTATGAATGTTCGCCAAGCCTTACTGCGATCTTTGGGAGGCAGAATGAAAAAATCAACAGCATGTGAAGAGTTGGTTTTATTTTTTACGTCATTCCTTGTGCGGTATAAATACATAGTAACATAGTTATTAAGGTTGAAGGAAGACTTTAAAGGGACTCTGTCACCTGAATTTGGAGGGAACAATTTTCAGCCATAGGGGCAGGGTTTTTGGGTGTTTGATTCACCCTTTCCTTACCCGCTGGCTGTATGCTGGCTGCAATATTGGATTGAAGTTCATTCTCTGTCCTCCATAGTACACGCCTGCACAAGGCAAGATTTCACAATGCGTCGGCGCGACATACCGACGGACATTGTGGAAATTTGGCACAACGTGGGCAGCGGATGCAGTTTTTCAATGCATCTGCTGTCCATTGTAAAGTCCCGGGGAGGAGGGGGTGGAGTTCCGGCCGCGCATGTGCGGTAGGAAACGCAGGATCCGACGTATGAAAAAACATTCCCTTGAACGTTATTTCGATACGATGGTCCACCAAAACATGACGCATCCAGTGCACGACGGACGTGACGTATGGCCATACGTCGCGATCCATTGGCAATACAAGTCTATGGCCAAAAAACGCATCCTGTGGGCACATTTGCAGGATGCGTTTTTTTCCCAAAGCGACGCATTGCGACGGAGGCCAAACGACGCAAGTGTGAAAGAGGCCTTAGGGACGGACAGACACTAGTGGAACTAGGCGGGAACTAATGGACAGAGACCTGAGAACTAGCAAGCATGTTGAGAACAAATTAACTAACAAGCCAACAAGCCTTCAACCTGCAGTGATCCTCAGTCTACTGAACGGCCGCACGACCAGCTCTACCCTCTCCTAGTGTATCCTCACCCATACCCTGTAGACTGTGAGCCCTCGTAGGCAGGGTCCTCTCTCCTTCTGTACTTGTGTGTGCCTTGTATTGCTCATGCTTATAGTAGTTGTCTATCTATGCCCCTTTTTTCACATGTAAAGCGCGGTATAAAAATTAATAATAATAACAACATTGCACAGGCTGGGGACACTTTAGGACAGCGCTCATGGCACCTTTAAGAAGGAGGAAGCGTGAGCGCCCTAAGCACAGTGCCCTGGGATCTGTCTTAGAGGAAAGAGGAGGAAGTGCAGGACGGGGGCAGTGGCGGTGAGTGACTGTAGCACCGGCATCCCTGCACGCTGCTCCTCTCCCCGGCAGGGATGCCGGCGTTACACATCATAATAGAAGACCAGTGTTCAACTTCCATTATCACAACTTTGTTTTTATGAGGCTCTCTATAATATTTTAACAATGTGTTACCATTAGTAATGAGCGAATATACTCGCTACTCGAGATTTCCCAAGCATGCTCGGATGTCCTCCGAGTATTTTTTAGTGCTCGGAAATTTAGTTTTTATTGCCGCAGCTGAATGATTTACATCTTTTAGCCAGCATAAGTACATGTAGGGATTCCCTAGCAACCAGGCAACCCCAACATGTACTTATGCTGGCTATCAGATGTAAATCATTCAGCTGTGGCAAGAAAAACTAAATTTCCGAGCACTAAAAAATACTTGGAGGACACCCGAGCATGCTCGGGAAATCTCGAGTAACGAGTATATTCGCTCATCACTAGTTACTATCCCAGGTGTGCGCAAGGTTGAAGGCAATCATACCAGATTTGCTTACTAAAAACATTTGCACTATCTTCTCAATATGATGCCCTTCACGCAGTGACTCTCTATAGTGAGATCAGCTCTTTTTCTCTGGTGTGAGCAAATGGCAGGGATAGACCATTTAAGCAGTTTTTGACTCTCAGGGAATATAGATGCCATTGATTCAGCTATAATGTAATCATTTTGTTGCACCTTTGTAGAGCCATATAACAGCTCATATAATATAATGTGCAGATGATAAAAGTAGCCTATTTCATCTTATTGCTTTTTTTACTTTTATGTGTATTATTTATTTCATGTGATCTGCTTATAAAGCCGGTCTTTGTACCAGTCATTGTCTTAATGATGCTTATACAATGTAATCTTTGAGTGTTAGTGTCTGTACCTCTTTGTGGATTTATTTTCTTTTCATCATGCTTTTTTCTATTGATATTTGTAAAGGCACACTATACCTAAAGTATGCATAACCGTCATTTGTGGTACAGATAGATTCAATCTGTGCCGTGTAAGCAGTCAATTTAATCTGTTGTATAAAGAATGTTTCCCTTTGATGCCAGCTTTCTAAACTCTACACTTTAATTACTAAAATACTTTATGTAAAAATATTGTTTTGTGGTTTTTCTTTTTTTTAGATTTTTACTTTAGTGTAGGTTGTATAAGCAAATAATATAATGACTTTTTAATATGTTTAAAAAATCAATGTTTACTTTTAATAAATTGATGAAAAAATTCCTTTGGGTGAGTATTTTATTTTATAGTGCTCGGTGCATCATACACAATTGTATTAACCCATTTTCTTGCTTTGCCTTGTGATATTCAGTGAAATTCTCTTGCACCAAATTAATTCAAATTAGTCACATGGTTCATGAATTTAGTGCAAAAGTAAAAAAAAGATCTTTTTCTGTCTTTAACCGCTTTTGTGACATTTTTCATTAAATGTCTCAAAAATTGCTCCACAATTTCTGACACACATATAATCACTCTGGACTGGAGTACATTTTTGTCAAATTTTGTGACTTTCTAAAACTTCGCAAATGGTAACTAAGGTGAAAATATCGGGAAATCCTAAACCCTGCTCACAGTGGTGAACTAAACAGAATAAAAAGGCAAATGCCTATTAAATTGTCTTAAAAAAAAGTACAAATGGAAAGATAAATTTACTTCAACCAAATAAAGGCTAAAAACATTAAAAACTCGACAAAAAAAGGCACGATTGCAAAAGTGAATTGAGCCCATACAATTTCTTCCCCTATTGTCAGGATAAACCACCTTGCTGCACTCTACTCTACTTATAAAATATATAATTGCTGGATAATGGTGACATGAATATTTTGGAAATTTAGGCATACCCCATGCATGCCCTGGTTTATGCCATATTTAACTCTTAAGCTGCAGCCTTCAACACTAATGAAGGGTTCTGGATGGAGCTCATCATCTGCTGCTCTTGTGGGTTAACACAGGTCAGGTGTATAAATAGCCTTTTAATAAATCCAGCAGTCTCACACATTCTCAGCCAGCTATCAAATGGGGTTTACTACTGTGCCATTCCTCTCGTGACAAGAACATTATTATTTTTGTTACATAATTTATCTTGGATCAGATATCGTGAATTTATTATGCCTGTGGTTTCCAGGATAAAGCTAAGTTAAGAAAAAAGAGGAATGACAAATGAGCATAGTGTTGGGTGAAATATGACTTAGCAAGTCCGACAAGGGTAGAGATAGTGGAATTGAATATCCATCTAAGTAAAAAACCTCATTAAGCCTTGTTCACCCCCCACTCCATCTACCACTTAGTATTTGTGTCAGGAGGAGATAAAGGGACTTCTCGCTTTTTCGAACAAACAAGTTTAACCACTTGAAAGACCAGCTGTTACCAGCACTATTGAACTGGATAATCTCCTGGAGCAGACTTTCCACCCACTTTGCCCTTCTACGTAGTAAAACTCCAAGTTTTCTAGGATGTGCCAAATTCCAAGGTAGACCGTGGATTCTTGAAGTATGTTGACCTTCCTTGACTCACCCCTCTCTGGCATTTGTTTCCTATATTTCTAAAAAAAAAATTAAAGAAATACATATATTTAAATGAAATCAAGTTTTAAGCATGTACACATGATTATTATGGGTTTATTACAGACTCTACACCTTGTAGATTTCAGTAATGCACGAACGTTTGTAAATCATTCAGAATTTTCCATATACTGTAACTGTGTAGATTTGACCTAAATTACTAAATCAAACAAATGAGTCAAAAAATATTAGACATTGTAATTTTTTTATATAAGGAAAATTATTCAATGTCACATGTCTGAGTGGAAAAGTCTTTCATTATCTGGTGAGAGCCCTTATGCAGCAATAACTGCATCTAAACATTTCCGCTAATTATTGTCATTACGTCGGCGAGGAGCAATGTTAGCACTTTCCTCCCTACAAAACTGCTTCAACTCTGTTATGTTGGTAGATTTTCTCCCATGAAATCTTCACCTCAGGCCCTTTGACAACATTTCTATAGGAATAACTTTGAATTGACATTCCAAAACTTAAATTTTATTCTTATTTTACCATTCTTTTGAGGAACGGCTTGTCTGCTTTGGGTCATTGTCTTGCTGCATGACCCATGTTCTTTGAGATTCAGATCATGAATATGCCCTGACATTTTCTTTACAATTTGTTGATAAAATTCAGAATTCATTGTTCCATTAAAGGGTTGTCCACTACTATGACAACCCCTTCTCAATCTGAGTGTTTGCCCCCGTTAAAATAAAAACAGCTATACTCGCTTCCAGTGTGGGCTGTTGGCGCCATTCCAGCAATGTCAGGACTCATATTCCTGGAGCTCACATGAGGTTGTTACGGTATATCACATGAGCCCAGTGCCCAACCAACGCTGTCTTCACTGTCCCCGCCCTTGGATGTATAAGTAATCAAGAGAAAGAGAGCGGCCAAGATGCAGCAAAACAGACCAAAACCTTGATAGTTCCACCACTGTGATCCACAAATGGTATGAGGTATCTATGCTGAGGTGCAATGTTTTTCTTCGCCAACTATATTGGTTTCTTTGTTTCCAAAAAACATTGCTCCAATAGCCTTCTGGCTTTTCCAGATGATCTTTAACAAACTGCAGATGGGCAGCAATGTTATTTTTGGAGAGCAGTGTCTTTCTTTCCCATTTGTACACAATTTGTTTGACTGTGGATAGGTGAAATCTAAACCCTTCAGAAATGGTTTTGTAACCTTTTCCAGCCTGATGAACATCAACAACTCTACTTTTGAGTTCCTCAGAAATCTTTGTTCGTGCCATGATGCTGTACACTTTCACAAATCTGTTGTGAAGGTCAGACTTTTATAAATTACTGATTTTTATATAAAACAGGTCACCCACTGACACATGATTATCATCCCAATTGATTGAAAATACCAGGCTTTAATTTTATATTCAAATTATCTGCTAGTCCTAAGGGTTCACATAATTTTCATAATCACAGACTTGTGATATTGAATAATTTTCCTCTTTTAACCCCTTCACGACATGCGCCGTACATCATATGTTGTGTCTCCCCCTTTGATGTGGGCTCCAGCGATGAGCCCACATCTTTCCCGGAGCATGTCAGCTATTTTGAACAGCTGACATGTGCCCCTAACAGCCGTGTGTGGAATCGCAATCCACCCGCGCCACCCAGCGGTCGGCGACCATAGCAAGTGAGCATTTCTGCTACAGACAGACGATCTGATCATCCAGTACATGCCATATGGTAAAACAAATGGTGTTGCTCAAAAGTACAACTCGTCCTGCAGAAACAAGCCCTCATATGGCCATATTGACAGAAAAATAAAAAAAAAGCGATGGCTTGGGGAAGCAAAAAAAAAGAAATGCAAAAATAAAAAAGGGCTGCGGCATGAAGAGGTTAAAATTTGTGTGTATGTATGCATAAATATAGAAAATGCTGATGGTTTCACAACCTTTCAAGCACGATTGTACAGGCAAAATAAAGCTATATAATTATCCAATTGGCATATACAGCATGGCTATTTAGTTGGAATAGTATAAAGTTATTACTCACCTGTCCTGGCTCCAGCGCCGGACCATACATCTCCTCTCTGCAATGACCAGCTTTCTAGTGCATCATCTGAATGTGCTAGCTAGTGCCCACCCCTGATGTCATCTGGCTAGGTTGGTTGTCTCCCAAGTACTCCCAAGTACTAGGTTCACACTTGCGTTATGCAGTCCGTTCAACAAATTCATTAAACAGACTGCACTTACGCAAGTGCCGACTTTGGCACTGCGCTAGCGCATCTGCTAGCTCCATCTGCACTAGCAGTGCGCTAGCAGTGACGGACACGGAAACGCTGCAGCCCACGTCTCGGGTCCGTCACTCAATGACGGCACATCGCTAGCGCACACCCATTGTGGGCGTGCGCTAGCGATGCGTCCGCCATTGAAAGCAATGGCGGCGTTAACTGACTACGTTACACCGCGTTATGCCGCGGTGTAACGTAGTCCGTTAAACGAGTCACACTAACGCAGTGTGAACCCAGCATGTTGCACCCTGCTTCCTGGAGATACCCACTTCAACAAGCTAGCTCGGCTACTATTGGGCTCTGTTACATTTAATGGTGCTCCTTGACAAACACTCTTCTGCTATTTCTTTGAGCTATTCACACACTCAGCGCTGCTACTATGAGGTAATGAAGCAAACAGCATTACCAATCTCACTGTTCTTGCATGCTGTCCACACTCTAGTCTCAGCTCTGTGTCAAACTACCAGCCCCCTTCTCTCTTGTGCTGCAAGGTGCTGTATGCACATTCGACTCTGCTATTCTAAAGTGCCTATCCGTATAACCTGCTCAGCACATCATTGTACCATCAAGCATGTATAGTTCCACTGATCATTTTCCCATCTAGCATATCCAGCTTTTCTAGTCCTCACCGTTACACTTGCCTTCTAGCTTGTCTAGCTACACTGCATCTGGTGGACCTATGGCTTAGTAAATCAGATCAGAAGACATCCTTGGCTACTGAATCACTTTCACCCTGTTCTTCTTCAGAAATACAATAGATGTGTGTTTTGGATCGTTATTTTGGAAAAGTGCACATCTACGAAAGGCACAGAGTGATGGTAGCATCTTCTCTTTCAATACCGAGCAGTACTTCTGTGAATTCATGATATCATCAATTAAATGTACCACCAGGATCACTCATGCAGCCCTACATAAGAACACTGCCACCACCATGCTTTTAAAACCACTGTATCCTTTAATACTGACATGTCACTTAGATTTGCAGAGCATTAGTTATTGACACAACATAAGTCATTAAAACCTACAGACAACCACCTTCCAATATTAACTGCTACCTTAACCCCTTTCTGACATATGATGTACTATCCCTTCGAGGTGGTACGGACCGTTCCTGGCACATTAACCCCCAGAACACTGCGATCAAACATGATCGCAGTGGTCCGGCGGCATAGGGAAGCATCGCGCAGGGAAGGGGCTCCCTGCCTCCTACCTCCTCCTTCCTGCAGGCCCCAGATCCAAAATGGCCACGGGGCTGTTTCCGGGTCCTGCAGGGAGGTGGCTTACAAGCGCCTGCTAAGGGCAGGTGCCGGGAAGCCTCCCTGCAGTGCCTGTCAGATCGCTGATCTGATACTGTGCATTGCAAAGTGACAGATCAGCGATCTGACACTATATGGTCATGTCTCCCCCTGGGACAAAGTAAATAAGTGAAAAAAAAAATATTTACATGTGTAAAAAATATATATATATATTGTTCCAATAAATACATTTCTTTATCTCAATAAATTAAAAAATCAATAAAAGTACACATATTTAGCATCGCCGCGTCCGCACCGACTCAACCTATAAAACTATCCCACTAGTTAACCCCTTCAGTGAACACCGTAAAAGAAAAAAAGAGGCAAAAATGAACGCTTTATTATCATACCGCTGAACAAAATGTGGAATAACAAGCGATCAAAAAGAGGGATATAAAAAACATGGTACCGCTCAAAATGTCATCTTGTCCCGCAAAAAATGAATAAAAAAGTTATAGTCCTCAGAATATAATAAAGCGATACAAAAATAATTATTTTTTATATAAAATAGTTTTTATCGTATAAAAGCGCCAAAACCTAAAAAAAATAAAAATGAGGTGTCGCTGTAATCGTACTGACCCGAAAAATAAACTTGCTTTATCAATTTTACCAAATGTGGAACGGTATAAACGCTCCCCCCAAAAGAAATTCACGAATTGCTGGTTTTTGGTCACTCTGACTCACAAAAATCAGAACAAAAAGCGATCAAAAAATGTTACATACCTGAAAATGGTACCAATAAAAACGTCAACTCGTCCCGCAAAAAAACAAGACCTCATATGACTCTGTAGACCAAAATATGGAAAAATTATAGCTCTCAAAATGTGGAGACGCAAAAACAAATTTTTTGCAATAAAAAGTGTCTTTTAATGTGTGACAGCTGCCAATCATAAAAATCCGCTAAAAAACACTATAAATAGTAAATCAAACCTCCCTTCATCACCCCCTTAGTTAGGGAAAAATAATAAAATAAAAAAATGTATTTATTTCCATTTTCCCATTAGAGTTAGGGTTGTGGCTAAAGTTAGGTTTAGGGTTGGGGCTAAAGTTAGGGTTGGGGTTAGGGTTAGGGTTGAGGCTAAAGTTAGGGTTAGGGTTGGGGCTAAAGTTAGGGTTAGGGCTAAAGTTAGGGTTGGGGCTAAAGTTAGGGTTAGGGTTGGGGCTAAAGTTATGGAGTTTGGATTACATTTACGGTTGGGATTAGGGTTGCGGGTGTGTCAGGGTTGGGGGTGTGGTTAGGGTTATGGTTGGGATTAGGGTTAGGGGTGTGTTGGAGTTAGGGGTGTGGTTAGGGTTGGGATTAGGGTTAGGGGTGTGTTGGGGTTAGGGGTATGGTTGGGATTAGGGTTAGGGGCGTGTTCGTCTTAGGGGTGTGGTTGGGGTTATGATTAGGGTTAGAGGTGTGTTTGGGTTAGGGTTTTAGTTAGAATTGGGGGGTTTCCACTGTTTAGGTACATCAGGGGCTCTCCAAAAGCGACATGGCGTCCAATCTCAATTCCATCCAATTTTGCACTGAAAAGTCAAACGGCGCTCCTTCCCTTCCAAGCTCTGCCATGCGCCCAAACAGTAGTTTACCCCTACAAATGGAGTATCAGCATACTCAGGACGAATTGCACAACAACTTTTGGGGTCCAGTTTCTTCTGTTACCCTTGGGAAAATAAAAAATTGGGGGCAAAAAGATAATTTTTGTGAAAAAATATGATTTTTTATTTTTATGGCTCTACATTATAAACTTCTGTGAAGCACTTGATGGGTCAAAGTGCTCACCACACATCTAGATAAGTTCCTTAGGGGGTCTACTTTCCAAAATGGTGTCACTTGTGGGGGGTTTCAATGTTTAGGCACATCAGGGGCTCTCCAAATGCGACATGGTGTCCTATCTCAATTCCAGTGAATTTTGCATTGATTTGTCAAATGGCGCTCCTTCCCTTCCAAAATCTGCTATGCGCCCAAACAGTGGTTTACCCCAATAAATGGGGTATCAGCCTACTCAGGACAAATTGCACAACAACTTTTGGGGTCCAATTTCTTCTGTTACCCTTGGGAAAATAAAAAATTGGGGGCAAAAAGATAATTTTTGTGAAAAAATATGATTTTTTATTTTTATGGCTCTACATTATAAACTTCTGTGAAGCACTTGGTGGGTCAAAATGCACAACAACTTTTGGGGTCAAAATTTCTCCTGTTACCCTTGGTAAAATAAAACACAGAAGAAAAGTTAAATGCTCAGTTTTTGTTAAATATTCCAAAAATTCCTGTGAAACATCTCAAGGGTTAATAAACATCTTGAATGTGGTTTTGAGCACCTTGAGGGGTGGCGTTTTTAGAATGGTGTCACACTTGGGTATTTTCTATCATATAGACCCCTCAAAGTGACTTTAAATGTGATGTGGTCCCTAAAAAAAGATGGTGTTGTAAAAATGAGAAATTGCTGGTCAATTTTAACCCTTATAACTCCCTAACAAAAAAAAAAATTTGGTTTCAAAATTGTGCTGATGTAAAGTAGACATGTGGGAAATGTTACTTATTAAATATTTTCTGTGACATATCTCTGTGATTTAACGGCATAAAAATTAAAATTTGGAAAATTGCGAAATTTTCAAAATTTTCGCCAAATTTCTGTTTTTTTCTCAAATAAACGCAGGTAATATCAAAGAAATGTTACCACTATCATGAAGTACAATATGTCACGAGAAAACAATGTCAGAATCATCAGGATCCGTTGAAGCGTTCCAGAGTTATAACCTCATAAAGGGACAGTGGTCAGAATTGTAAAAATTGGCCCGGTCATTAACGTGCAAACCACCCTTGGGGGTAAAGGGGTTAATATTACATTCAGAAAGTATCAGTAGCAACAATGTTTCTGATGATGATGATTAGTATCGCATTATTATTTTTTTATCTTTAAGTAATCATCCTATTATTGTGTTCTGAAGTACATTTCTTCATGAATATGTTGTTTGTATGATTCTGGTTTGTTTCCTGCAAAACAAGTGTTTCTTGATCAGATACTTGTGTTTGAAGCTTGATCTGGAAGTGGCAAGAAAGTTATTACTAATACAATAATTGCTCCTCTAGATCTTTACACATTTACAGTGAGAAGAAAATACAGCCTATTGCTACCAGCATAACATTCACTGTATCACGGTCTAGGAATAACTTGCTTAGTCAGTGTAAAGGAGGGATTTATTTATTACAAACCCCAAGTATTAGCAAAATGTTTCATGGGTGATAGAGGATCATTGTGAGAGCAACAAAGAATCTGTGTTTCCGCCCCTTGTTGAAAGTGAAATTTGCAATTTTTATGCTGTAAAATTCAGAAACCATATGTCCACACGGAGTGGAAAAAAAAACATTTTAATGAGTGCTGTTACAAATTATAAAAGTAGTGAAAGTTCCTTTTGCAAAATAACTAAATACAAACTCAGACGATCAACACATGACAAGGAGTTACATTATGTCATAATTAAGGAAAAACTAAATGCAAAAGCAATATGTGAAAATTTAGATGCGCTTACTGCTTTCTTAGGAATTAAGAGGGTAAGTAGCAGCCATGTGAGGCTAATCAGATGCCCTTGATCTATGGGGTTTTCTCATCTAAAACTACAAGTCTGCAGTCACTCTATGTGACTGCAGACTCGTGAATCATCACATTGCACGCACTGCACTCTGTGAGGATTCTCCGCTCCTGGCGCCAGGAAGTGCTTCCCCTTTTTGTTTGCTATAACCCCTCCTAGTATGTGGGCTATTCTCAAAACATTTAACTGTTTCTTACCCAGTGTGTACTAAATATATCCCTCCAGCCTTTCACTGGTTCCTCTATTAGACAGCCCTCCCCAATCCCCAGGGTCAGCCTTGAGGTTAAACCTCCAGTAAACCGAACACAAATCGGCCATAAGGATACAATGAACTCTTTTATATATAAATAACATATGCAAACAAAACATTTTTCATAAAATTTAAACCACTTGCCACTACATCTTATTGAGCACTGCTCACCATTTTACATACGTACCCAGGGATAACAGAGAGGTTAGATAAAAAATGAGGTCAAATTTACCAAAATTGACTTAATAGTTAATCTATAACTGAAAAACTCTAGATGTGCTGGATATAAAACTGTAGTTCAGAGGATAACTGAGGTTATGTTACTGATCTCTGTATCAGTGTACAAATTACTGTATCTATGTCCTCACTATTTCGGTTGCACTGCTATTTTGCTAACCACCCTATACTCTATGTACTATCCTATGGAAGGGTAAACAGACCTATTCATCAAAGTTCTTACAATGTCTTCATTACTTGTCTGATGGGTATCTGAAAATCAAGATACATTAATCTCTCTTTTTGTGATCTGCTTATACAACCCCTGACAAAAATTATGAAATCACCGGCCTTGGAGGATGTTCATTCAGTTATTTAATTTTGTAGAAAAAAAGCAGATCACATACATGGCACAGAACTAAAGTAATTTCAAATGGCAACTTTCTGGCTTTAAGAAACAGTAAATCAAGAACAAAAAATGTGGTAGTCAGTAATGGTTACTTTTTTTAACCAAGCATAGGGGAAAAATTATGGAATCACTCAATTCTGAGGAAAAAATTATGGAATCACCCTGTAAATTTTCGAACCCAAAAATAACACCTGCATCAAATTAGATCTGCTCTTAGTCTGCATCTAAAAAGGAGTGATCACACCTTGCAGAGCTGTTGCACCAAGTGGACTGACATGAATCATGGCTCCAATATGAGAGATGTCAATTGAAACAAAGGAGAGGATTATCAAACTCTGAAAAGAGGGTAAATCATCATGCAATGTTGCAAAAGATGTTGGTTGCTCACAGTCAGCTGTGTCTAAAATCTGGACCAAATACAATCAACATGGGAAGTTTGTTAAAGGCAAACATACTGGTAGACCAAAGAAGACATCAAAGCATCAAGACTGGAAACTTAAAGCAATATGTCTCCAAAACAGGAAATGCACAACAAAACAAATGAGGAACGAATGGGTAGAAACTGGAGTCAACGTCTGTGACTGAACTGTAAGAAACCACCTAAAGGAAATGGGATTTACATACAGAAAAAGCTAAACGAAAGCCATCATTAACACCTCAACAGAAAAAAACATGGTTACAATGGGCTAAGGAAAAGCAATCGTGGACTGTGGATGACTGGATGAAAGTCATATTCAGTGATGAATCGCGAATCTGCATTGGGCAAGGTGATGATGCTGGAACTTTTGTTTGGTGCCTTTCCAATGAGATTTATAAAGATGACTGCCTGAAGAGAACATGCAAATTTCCATAGTCATTGATGATATGAGGCTGCATGTCAGGTAAAGGCACCGAGGAGATGGCTGTCATTACATCTTCAATAAATGCACAAGTTTATGTTGATATTTTGGACACTTTTCTTATCCCATCAATTGAAAGGATGTTTGGGGATGATAAAATTCTTTTTCAAGATGATAATGCATCCTGCCATAGAGCACAAACTGTGAAAACATTCCTTGAAAAAGACACATAAGGTCAATGTCATGGCCTGCAAATAGTCCGGATCTCAATCCAATTGAAAATCTTTGGTGGAAGTTGAAGAAAATGGTCCATGACAAGGCTCCAACCTGCAAAGCTGATCTGGCAACAGCAATCAGAGAAATTTGGAGCCAGATTGATGAAGAGTACTGTTTGACACTCATTAAGTCCATGCCTCAGAGACTGCAAGCCTCAGGTGGTGCAACAAAATACTAGTGATGCTTTGGAGTGTTTTTGTTGTTTGTTTGCTTTTCATGATTCCATAATTTTTTCCGCAGAATTTTTCCCCTATGCTAGGTTAAAAAAAAAGTAACAATTACTGTTCTTGATTTCTTTTAGTCTTTCTTAAAGCCAGAAAGTTGCCATTTGAAAAGACTTTCATTTTGTGCCATGTCTGTGATCTGCTTTTTTTCTACAAAATTAAACAACTGGATGAACATCCTCCAAGGCCGGTGATTCCATAATTTTTGCCAGGGGTTATACATAAACATTAAAACAGAAATCGTACAAAGAGGGTAAAGAGATTTTCCGCACATCATGAAATTTTCCACAAAACCATGCAGCTTGAAATATTCTAGACTGTAAGTATGCAAGTAAAATTTATACACAAGAGTAGAGAGATAAGGATAGGGGAAAACATCATCAATGTAAGGAAAGAAACTGACTACACAAAAAGAGAAAAGCACATAAGTGCAGTACTAGAGGTACGTTCGTAAATGAGCTAATGGGGACAGCAGGACTCTGGATACATACAGTGGTGGAACCACTGTGCCGCAATCCAAGGAGAGCCTGGAGGGATGTAACTAGGTGTTGCATCGGGACAAACAGGCTCTCCATGTATGTGTTGTGATTGTGACACAGCCACGATACATGAAGCTGTGGCGCTGAACAGCTGATCAGCAGGAGTGATCCCGGCAGCTTGTTCGGTAAGCGCCATAGCTTGCCGAATATGGAGGGAGACGAAGATATTTGCTCATCTCTATTTATGACCACATCAAAGCTCCTGTCACAGGGCTACCGCGACAGAGAGGTTCCAGAGAACCGCAGCGCTCTGGGCCTCGTTCACACACAGTGAACAGAAGCTCTTCACCTGTATTCTGACCTGGCTGCTTTGTGCCAGCAGTGCAGGAGTTAACCTTATTGCTGAGAGCTGGGTCTCTCTCAGCTGTAGTGGATTTTGTAATCTGATCCTCTATATAGACCCAGTCCTGACTTCAGCTATTGTCAGTGATCAGTTCTACTGCCTGGCTTGGAGGTTGAAGGAGCGTAGTGTTGGTGTTGGAGGTTTATTTACAGAGATTGGTGTCTGCTGTTTTGGGTTGCATGTTTAACCTGTTTTCCTTCCTAAGTTTATTCCTTCTCTTCCCTTCTCTGTGTTTCCTCTGTGGTTGTGTGAGCATTTGGTGAGTTTGAGGCTTTTAGTTACCTTGTCTGTATACCCTGTTATTTGTTGTTTTATTACAGTGGTGCAGTCCACCTCCTTTGGGGGGAGAGGGGGCCACTGATAGGGCCTGCACAGGAGACAGGGATACGCTGGCGGCTCGGGCCTCCTAACCATCATAGGTACCCCCGAGATAAGGGAAAGCCAGGACGTGCGGGTCCCAGTACGCCGTCCTGCCCCTTTATCGCCGCATACAGCGTAACAGCTCCACTCAATTTTTATGTGGTCTATGGTCAAAAACAAACATTGAGAAGTACAGAAAAGACAGATAAAAGAGTTGCAAATCCTCTAACAGAACAAGCTCATTGACTGATTCTCGGTTAACTCTTTCTGCAATTTGCAGGAAAACAAAAAGTCTGTGAAAGGCAAACATTCTCTCTTACAATTGAGGATATGGTTGTGTTCAGAATTAGCCAATCACATTTAATCTCATGTTAAATAGTAGACAGTACACAGCTGACATCATTTACAATTATTCTGATTAACCTCATTAAAAGTTTAGCTTTTCTAGTACAATTTTCCTCATGTTTTCTTGCATTTTACAGCAAAACAACTCAGCAAAGGGAACTCATGGTTGAAAGTTATCAATCAGGAGAGGGGAACAATAAATTTCCAAGACATTAGATATATCATAGAATACTGTGAAAATAGTCATCAAGAAGTACCGTATATACTCGAGAATAAGCCGAGATTTTCAGCCCACTTTTTTGGGTTGAAAGTCCCTCTCTCGGCTTATACTCGAGTCATACCCAGGGGTCGGCAGGGGAGGGGGAGCGGGGGCTGTCTAATGATACTCAACTTCTCCTGGCACGGTCCCTAGAGGTCATTGCTTCCCTGGCGCCGCAGCTTGTTCCTGTACCAAGTGGTCACATGGTACCGCTCATTACAGTAATGAATATACGGCTCCACCTGCCATAGGGGTGGAGCCACATATTAATCACTGTAATGAGCGGTAACGGTGACCACTCAGTACAGGAAGAAGCTGCGGCGCCGGGGAGCCAGGGACTGCACCGTGCCGGTAGCAGGTGAGTATAACGGGGAGGGGAGCGCTGAGGGATATTCACCTGCTCCCCGTTCCGGCGCCACTCTGTCTTCAGCATCTTCTGCAGTGACACTCAGGTCAGAGGGCGCGGTGACGTAGTTAGTGCGCGCCCTCTGCCTGAACGTCAGTGCAGAAGACGCTGAAGATGGAGCGGCGCCGGAACGAAGTCAGGTGAATATTGAAAGTGCCGGAGGCCTGAGCGACGGAGAGATGAGTATGTGAATTTTTTTTTCCGCAGCAACAGCAAATGGGGCAAGTGTCTTATGGGGCCATAACGTTTGTGCAGCACTATATGGGGCAAGTGTCTGTATGGAGCACCTTATGGGGCTATAATTAACGTTTATGCAGGATTATATGGGGCAAATATCTTTATGGAGCATCTTATGGGGCCATAATCAACGTTTGTGCAGCACTATATGGCGCAAATATCTTTATGGAGCATCTTAAGGGGCCATAATCAACATTTGTGGAGCATTATATGGGGCAAGTGTCTGTATGGAGCATCTTATGGGGCCATAATCAATGTTTGTGCAGCACTATATGGCGCAAATATCTTTATGGAGCATCTTAAGGGGCCATAATTAACATTTGTGCAGTATTATATGGGGCAAATGTGTCTATGGAGCATCTTATGGGGCCATTATTAACCTTTATGCAGGATTATATGGGGCATATTTTACTATGGAGCATCTTATGGGGCCATCATAAACTTTATGGAGCATTATATGGGGCTCCTGATTCAATATGGATATTCAAAAACACTTAACCTACTGATGTCTCAATTAATTTTACTTTTATTGATATCTATTTTTACTTTTGACATTTACCGGAAGCTGCTGCATTTTCCACCCTAGGCTTATACTCGAGTCATTAAGTTTTCCCAGTTTTTTGTGGCAAAATTAGGGGGGTCGGCTTATTCTCGGGTCGGCTTATACTCGAGTATATACGGTAGATTAAATTTGGCACGAAAGCGACAGTGCATAAAACTGGACATTCCTCAAAAACTAATGAAAAGACAAGACAAAAATTGGTCCAGGAGGCTGCCAAGAGGCTTACATCAACATTAAAAGAGCTGCAGGACTTTGATACATACTGGTTGTCTACTGCATTTGACAAAAATCTCTCATATTCTTCATATGTCTGAACTGTGGAGTAGGGTGGCAAGATGGTAGCCTTTTCTTACAAAGAAAAGCATCCAAGTCCGGCTATGTTTTGCCAAACCAAAATTTGTTAAAAGCATGTGGGAAAATGTGTTATGGCCCGATGAGACCAAGATTGAGCTTTTTGGCCATATTTCCAAAATGTATGTTTGGTGCAAATCCAACTGTGCATCACCAAAGAACACCATACCCACAATGAAGCATGGTGGAGACAGCATTATGCTTTGGGGCTGTTTTTCATCAGCTGGAACTGGGGCTTTAGTCAAGGTGGAGAAAATTGTGAACAGTTCTAGATATCAGACAATTTTGCAACAAACCTTCAGGATGCTGCTAAAAAGCTGAAGACGAAGAGGAATTTCAGCATGACACCAACACTAAGTATACCTCTAAATCAACAAAATAATGGTTTTGTATGAACAAATCAAACGCTCTATTATGTATAATTTGCAGGATGTTATATTTGAAGAGAGCCACAATATGCTTGACGATCTGCTCCAATACCCTACTGGGACCTTCTCTATATCTGCAATATACTCCATAATGAAACCGCATTTATTAGACCCTCATCCAGATACCTTTTTTAAGTACTGGAGACAACAACTAGAGAATATCGAAAGTCCCTCCTTGATCAGAAAAGGTTGGTCTCTCTTCCGGAAACATAAAATCAATGAGAATTGGAGGGAAACCCAATTTAAAATCATGCATGGAGCAATCTATGGTTTTAACATTCACAAACCAGATACTAGACCTGACAGACTTATGGCTTGCCCTAGATGCCAGCAACCTAGCTCTGATTCTCTGATTTTTTACATGGCCTATGGTCCTGTGTTAACATAGTCCCATTTTGGGATTTAGTTTCTGGTTTGCTGGGCAACCTTTGGAGCAATATGGCATCGCTTTCTCTACCAATGGCGATCTTACATTATTCGGAGAATCCGAGTGATGGGAGTTGCGGAGAGGGAGGCCCCCAATACTAGTACACACTATACTTATCTTGGCTAAAAGGTTGATTCTCAAGAATTGGCTCGATTAATCTACCCCACAGTTGTCAGATTTGATAGCCCAACTGCATCATTATATGGCGGTTGAGCAAGGGGACACACTTACAAATAAGGAGTCTCAAGCGAGCAAATTTCTTAAAAAATGGAGGCAGTTTATTGGAAAACTTTGTGATACTGACAAAAGACGGAAGATAATAACTCCCTTCTCCTCCACTAAATGGTACCTTACTGAAAAACTGAAAAATAACCTAGGCCCACTTCAAGAGGATTACTCTTGATATGATTGGGGTTGAGCGTTTTTACTATTTGGCGGGGAGACAGGCTAGATCGCTGGCTTGGCTATGTTAGGCAGTTTGGTTTGGTGGAGGCCCCCCTTTTTTCTCACCCCCCTCTCCTGTTGTTTTCTTGTTCATTTTTTATATTGTTAATAATTTTCTTGGATATCTCATATAAGTTATATAACATGGCTGAAATTACCTTTGTTACTATTGAAAGAAGACATTCTCAACCTACAACTTTGATTTTTGTCTAGCCACGACTGTAACAACTGTAACAATTACCGTATACTGTCTTTATGCCATGATCCATGCTAATAGATTGTTGGTTGTTTTTCTTTATGGTTGTTAATGAAAAATTTTCAATAAAAATTTATATTAAAAAAAAAACAATGGTTTCAGAAGAAGATAAAAGTTTTGTAATGGCCCAGCCAGAGCTCAGACCTGAACTTAATTGAAAATCTGTGTTGATCTGAAGAGGTATATGCACAGGATATGCTCTCGAAATCTGTCAGATTTAGAGCATTACTGCAAGAAAGGCTGCCGCCACACTAGCAGTATTTGGTCAGTATTTTACATCAATATTAGTAAGCCAAAACCAGGAGTGGAACAATTAGAGGAAAAGTATAATAGAAACATATGCACCACTTCTGTATTTATCACCCACTCCTGGTTTTGGCTTACAAATACTGAGGTAAAATACTGACCAAATACTGCTAGTGTGACAGCAGCCAAAGAGTGAGCAAAGATTGACAATTCTAGATGTGCCATCCTGATAGACTGCTACCCAAAAAGACTGAATGCAATTATGAATTCAAAGAGTACCTCAACAAAGTAAACTAAAACCTGCCATTTTAATAGGTGGTGCAGAGTTTTCAAATCCACTGTACATACAGTACAGACCAAAAGTTTGGACACATTCTCATTTAAAGATTTTTCTGTATTTTCATGACTATGAAAATTGTAAATTCGCACTGAAGGCATGAAAACTATGAATTAACACATGTGGAATTATTTACTTAGCAAAAAAGTGTGAAACAACTGAAAATATGTCTTATATTCTAGGTTCTTCAAAGTAGCCACCTTTTGCTTTGATGACTGCTTTGCACACTCTTGGCATTCTCTTGATGAGCTTAAAGAAGTAGTCACCGGGAATGGTCTTCCAACAATCTTGAAGGAGTTCCCAGAGATGCTTAGCACTTGTTGGCCCTTTTGCCTTCACTCTGCGGTCCAGCTCACCCCAAAACATCTTGATTAGGCTCAGGTCTGGTGACTGTGGAAGCCAGGTCATCTGGCGTAGCACCCCATCACTCTGCTTCTTGGTCAAGTAGCCCTTACACAGCCAGGAGGTGTGTTTGGGGTCATTGTCTTGTTGAAAAATAAATGATGGTCCAACTAAACGCAAACCGGATGGAATAGCATGCCACTGCAAAATGCTGTGGTTGCCATGCTGTTTCAGTATGCCTTCAATTTTGAATAAATCCCAAACAGTGTCACCAGCAATGCACCCCCAAACCATCACACCTCCTCCTCCATGCTTCACGGTGGGAACCAGGCATGTAGAGTCCATCCGTTCACCTTTTCTGCTTCGCACAAAGACACGGTAGTTGGAATCAAAGATCTCAAATTTGGACTCATCAGACCAAAGCACCGATTTCCACTGCTCTAATGTCCATTCCATGTGTTCTTTAGCCCAAACAAGTCTCTTCTGCTTGTTGCCTGTCCTTAGCAGTGGTATCCTAGCAGCTATTTTACAATGAAGTCCTGATGCACAAAGTCTCCTCTTAACAGTTGTTTTAGAGATATGTCTGCTGCTAGAACTCTGTGTGGCATTGACCTGGTCTTTCATCTGAGCTGCTGTTAACCTGCGATTTCTGAGGCTGGTGACTCTGATAAACTTATCCTCAGAAGCAGAGGTGACTCTTGGTCTTCCTTTCATGGGGTGGTCCTCATGTGAGCCAGTTTCTTTGTAGCGCTTGATGGTTTTTGCCACTGCACTTGGGGACACTTTCAAAGTTTTCCCAATTTTTCGGACTGACTGACCATCATTTCTTAAAGTAATAATGAACACTCGTTTTTCTTTACTTAGCTGCTTTTTTCTTGCCATAATACAAATTCTAACAGTCTATTCAGTAGGACTATCAGCTGTGTATCCACCAGACTTCTGCACAACACAACTGATGGTCCCAACCCCATTTATAAGGTAAGAAATCCCACTTATTAAACCTGACAGGGCACACCTGTTAAGTGAAAACCATTCCCGGTGACTACCTCTTGAAGCTCATCAAGAGAATGCCAAGAGTGTGTAAAGCAGTCATCAAAGCAGAATGTGGTTACTTTGAAGAACCTAGAATATAAGACATAATTTCAGTTGTTTCACACTTTTTTGTTAAGTATATAATTCCACATGTGTTAATTCATAGTTTTGATGCCTTCAGTGTGAATTTACAATTTTCATAGTCATGAAAATACAGAAAAATCTTTAAATGAGAAGGTGTGTCCAAACTTTTGGTCTGTACTGTACATACTAAATCGGAAGAACGTTAACAACATCTACAAGCAATAAAAATGCGGATTCAATAATGTAAAATTAATTCAGTACAATAGTTTAGTCTATTTGGGAATGAGGTATTAAGCATAATAATGTAAATCACCTCCTGGTGCAAAAGAGCATGTCTAATTCTTTGTTAAATCTTTCTGCAGCAGCAATGGGTAGAGAAACAAAGAGCCTGTAAAAGCAAAATGGTGCAACATTTTTACATGAAATGTTTATTGTATGATTACATGTAGCCCCAAATGCATGCACTTAAGTAAAAAATGGCACTTAATATATTAATATCCTTTTAATGCAATTTATTGTGGCATATGAAAAGAACAGGTTTCAGTACCAGAGAACAGAAAGCCTGCATATTTTGCAACAGTTTTACCAGCAGACAGGAATTGCAGGAATTGAATTAGAGACTTAGAAATAATATTTCCAAATCAAAAGCTTCATCGCTGAAATAAAATAATCCAAAGGAGGGTTGATCCCACTGATAGATTCCATTTAATTTCTAACTTTTGGTGAAATAAAGCTCACAGAATTTGAAATGGTGTTTAACATAAACCATGCTTAAAAGATTTTAACATAGCACTGCATTTCCATTTCCATACCCCCCAATTCTCACACATCATGTTTTGAAGTCAGGATTAGTGTTGAGCATTCCGATACCGCAAGTATCGGGTATCGGCCGATACTTGCGGTATCGGAATTCCGATACCGAGATCCGATATTTTTGTGATATCGGGTATCGGTATCGGAAGTGTAAAATAAAGAATTAAAATAAAAAATATTGTTATATTCACCTCTCCGGCGGCCCCTGGACATCAGCGGGAGGATCCGGCGTCCGGCACGGCTTCTTTCTTCAAAATGCGCGCCTTCAGGACCTGTGGAATGACGTCCCGGCTTCTGATTGGTCGCGTGCCGCCCATGTGACCGCCACGCGACCAATCAGAAGCCGCGACGTCATTCCTCAGCTAAAGTCCTAGAATGAGCGCCTTCTAGGACCTGAGGAATGACGTCGCGGCTTCTGATTGGTCGCGTGGCGGTCACATGGGCGGCACGCGACCAATCAGAAGCCGGGACGTCATTCCACAGGTCCTGAAGGCGCGCATTTTGAAGAAAGAAGCCGTGCCGGACGCCGGATCCTCCCGCTGATGTCCAGGGGCCGCCGGAGAGGTGAATATAACAATATTTTTTATTTTAATTCTTTATTTTACACTTTAATATGGATCCCAGGGCCTGAAGGAGAGTTTCCTCTCCTTCAGACCCTGGGATCCATGAGGATACATTCCGATACTTGATGTCCCATTGACTTGTATTGGTATCGGATATCGGTATCGGCGATATCCGATATTTTTCGGGTATCGGCCGATACTATCCGATACCGATACTTTCAAGTATCGGACGGTATCGCTCAACACTAGTCAGGATTGAAAAGATTCAGGGACCATCAGCACTTCTGGAATAATGCATGCAGAATGAATGAAATAAATTAAATTAATTGGATACGGTAAGCGATACCACAATTAAGAGGGTGGTCTCGTTTTGGCAGCCCCTTTTCAAAATAAAGTAAGCACAAAACTTGTTCAATGCAGATTTGACTTCTGAGACCCCCAGCAATTGGCCGTTATTGTCAGGGAACGGTGGTGCTAGCCATATATTTCTCCTACAGCACTCCATGTCCATTAGAGCAGAAGATGCTTCGCTCTGCGTCACAGAGGGGTGCCCCGACTGCCCGGTGATGACTGCCAGCTATGATGATCTAATAAGAACATATGGAATAGGACTGTATAGTGACTCCATGAGCCAATGCTTAAGGCTGGGGTCCCATTAGCTAATTAAAAAATTGTCCGATTTTCATCCAGGAAAGTGATACAATATTTTCTCACTTGTCGTCCTTGTACTGTCCGTATACAATCCGCTTTTTCACTCAGCAGCTATTAATCTTTTACAGGACCATTTACATTTTCCTAGGCTACAGAATTGTAATGTATCCATAAAGGTCGGATGCAATATTGTGGCTCTGTATGGCATCTGATTTTTTTTTTTTCTGCACCCATTTGATTTTTTACATGCCAGCAGTTTTGCTAGTCCTCAAGTGATAATCTCCTGCTGATAATACCAAGTGTTTTGTCAACGAGATATAAAGGAATTTCTGCTGATTAAAAAAATATTACGTTTGGTGTTCAGGCCTGTACTAGAGAAAAACTAAACTAGCCTTTCTGGAAAGAAAATAGCTGATAGCAGGCTCTCATTATCTATGTATTTATTATGTTTGCTTATATCGCGCCAACATATTCTGCAGAACCATAGAGACAATGTTGCTGCTGACAATTGCCCTTTAAGAGTCGGCAGTTCTCCGCCATGCTACGATGTTAGTACAATAGTTATACAAAGCATGGTGCTGGGCATCAGCCGGTAGAGAGTGGGAGGCGGAAGTGGAGTGTAAAAACAATCGTTCAGTTGTTTCCTGCGCATGGCCGGGTAATAAGATGCAGAGCCGATAAACTGCTGACAGAATTAAGATTTCCACAGAATACTCAGCTTTACTTTCCTACTAAACTGTCTCTGCCTACTGTACATATATTACAGGGAAAATATTAATTCAGAGATGGAAGTAAATGCAACATCTCAAAGATAAAAGTGCGCTAGATCTAGACTACTACTATAGAACAACTCCTTATTAATGGGTTTCCATCCATCCAGAAAGTCCTGTCCAGTCCTTAACCCCTTAGTGACAGAGCCAATTTGGTACTTAATGACCGAGCCAATTTTTGCAATTCTGACCACTGTCAATTTATGAGGTTATAACTCTGGAATGCTTCAACGGATCCCGCTGATTCTGAGATTGTTATTTCGGGACATATTGTACTTCATGATAGTGGTAACATTTCTTCGATATTACTTGCGATTATTTATGAAAAAAACGGAAATATGGCGAAAATTTTTAAAATTTTGCAATTTTCAAACTTTGTATTTTTATGCCCTTAAATCAGAGAGATATGTCACGAAAAATAGTTAATAAATAACATTTCCCACATGTCTACTTTACATCAGCACAATTTTGGAAACAAATTTTTTTTTTGTTAGGGAGTTATAAGGGTTAAAAGTTGACCAGCAATTTCTCATTTTTACAACACCTTTTTTTTTTAGGGACCACATCACATTTGATGTCATTTTGAGGGGTCTATATGATAGAAAATAATGAAGTGTGACACCATTCTAAAAACTACACCCCTCAAGGTTCTCAAAACCACATTCAAGAAGTTTATTAACCCTTTACGTGCTTCACAGGAACTGAAACAATGTGGAAGGAAAAAATGAACATTTAACTTTTTTTTGCAAACATTTTAATTCAGAACCATTTTTTTTATTTTCACAAGTGTAAAAACAGAAATGTAACCATAAATTTTGTTACGCAAATTCTCCTGAATACGCCAATACCCCATATGTGGGGGTAAACCACTGTTTGGGCGCACCGCAGAGCTTGGAAGTGAAGGAGCGCCGTTTGACTTTTTCAATGCAGAATTGGCTGGAATTGAGATCGGACGCCATGTCACGTTTAGAGAGCCCCTGATGTGCCTAAACTCTGGAAACCCCTCACAAGTGACACTATTTTGTAAACTAGACCCCTTAAGGAACTTATCTAGATGTGTGGTGAGCACTTTGAACCCCAAAGAGCTTCACAGAAGTTTATAACGTAGAGCCGTGAAAATAAAAAATCGCATTTGTTTACACAAAAATGATCCTTTCGCCCACAAATTCTTATTTTCACAAGGGTAACAGGAGAAATTAGACCACAAAAGTTGTTGGGCGATTTCTCCTGAATACGTCGATACCCCATATGTGAGGGTAAACCACTGTTTGGGCGCATCGCAGAGCTTGGAAGTGAAGGAGCGCCGTTTTACATTTCAATGTAGAATTGGCAGGAATTGAGATTGGACGCCATGTCGCGTTTGGAGAGCCCCTGATGTGCCTAAACAGTGGAAACCCCCCACAAGTGACACCATTTTGGAAACTAGACCTTTTAAGGAACTTATCTAGATGTGTGGTGAGCACATTGAACCCCCATGTGCTTCACAGAAGTTTAAAACCCAAAGAGGACAAAAGATGATCAAGAAGGCCAAAGATATAGTATAAAAATCTATAACTTTATTAAATGCAGTCATGTTTATATAAAAACCAAATAGAAAAGAGTGGGTGAGACCACAATGCACAAAAACAACAAAAAGCGGGATGGGTGAAACCGCGGCTGATAATCGCATATACAAAATAGACAGATAGCACAATACATTATATAGGTATGTAAAGTCAGTAGCTCCGTTACTCCCTGTGCATGACAAATGTGAGGACCTATATTGGTCAATAATAGTAACTGTGATACAGACATGGGCAGAGTAGTAATGACATATTGCAATATACCTTAATCGAAAAGGGGCCCAAACGTCCGCACCAGTAAAACAGGAGAGCGGGAGAGAGCCAGCGGTCACCACATCGCCCCGACGCGCATTTCGGCGGAGCCTTCGTCAGGGGGCGTGGTGACAATGGCAACTGCTTTGGTTATCACTGAACCGGTCATTCCCACTCTCTACTTATTACCCAAAATTCATAAAAACAATACCATCCCACCCGGCCGTCCTATAGTCTCTGGAGGGGGGAACTTCTTGGAGCATGTCGGTCGGTGGATTGATTCTATCTTACAACCGTGCGTGGAGAGCCTCCCATCATTTCTCAAAGATACTGGTGCCTTCCTCAAACTAATTGACGGAATTGCTATTGACCCTGAGGCCGTTATGGTTGTGGCGGATGTCGAATCCCTTTACACCAGCATTAGACACCCTGACGGCCTCAGGGCCACTAAGTACTATCTCAATATGTCTAATTTTCCCATTTCTTTTCAAAATTTTGTTTTAGAACTACTCGAATTTGCTTTAACCCATAATTTTTTTACGTTTAAGGGGTCCTTCTTCCTGCAGCTCCAGGGAACAGCCATGGGAGCGGCTTTTGCCCCGTCCTATCCCAATCTGTTCCTGGGGCTGTGGGAGAGGGACCTCTCCCAGCCAGATCTTGCCTCGTCTATGGACCGCGTCCTTCTTTGGACGCGGTACATAGACGATGTCTTCATGATCTGGCAGGGTCCCATTAATGATTTACAAAAATTCGTTGAGTCTTTAAATGGTAACTCTATTAATGTACATATTACTTACCATCATGATATGCATAAGGTCGAATTTTTGGATGTTCTAGTCAAACGTGACACCTCTCATACATTACAAACTGACATTTTCAGGAAACCTACTTCCACGAATTCCCTCCTGCATGCCTCCTCTGCCCACCCTAGACATGTCGTCCAATCAGTACCGACTGGACAGTTTCTCCGCCTTCGGAGGATTTGTTCCGATACTGATGATTTCATAAAACAAGCAGAGGATTTAAAAGAGAGACTCTACCAAAGGGGATACAGCCACCGCATGGTAAAAAAGGCGTATAATCGAGCCTGGTATTCATCTCGGCACGATCTGATCTACAAATCCACCTTGAAACCATCTGATGGCAAAATTAGATTCATTACTGATTATAGTAATCAATTTTCAGCCGTCCGTGAATCTTTAACAAAATCATGGCCTATTTTACGCATGGATCCCATCCTCTCCCAATATATATCTAACAGGCCTACCATTACCACAAGGAGATCTAAAAATCTACGCGATCTTTTGGTGCACAGCCACTACGTTGGCAACACTCAAACTACTTTTTTGGATCAATTCCCCAAAAAATTGGGTTGTACCCCTTGTGGTCACTGTGTGGCCTGTCCTAATGTGGAAAAATGTAATTCCTTTTTTAACTCTGACAGAACTAAGAATTTTGATATTAGGAAATCGATTAGTTGCACTACACCCAATGTAATTTATTTTGCCATATGTCCCTGCGGGCTAATATATATAGGATTGACCACGCGCCCCTTTAAAATTCGCATTAGAGAACATGTCCTGGGGATAACAGCTGCTGCTGGGACTATTGACCCCTCTGGTCTAAAAACAATCCCCAGACATTTTTGGCATCGCCACAATTGTGACGCTACTTTGTTGAAAATTAGGGGTATTGATAGACTGGAGACCAATAACCGTGGAGGTAAAATATCACAGCGTCTGGCCCAGCTCGAGTCCCGCTGGATATGGAGACTTGATACACTACATCCCAAGGGACTTAATGAGCAAATTAGTTTTGTCCCATTTCTATGAATCCATACTGCTGCAATGTTCTGTTTTGTCATCTGCCATAACAACTTTGTGTTTTTAATTTCACATGTGCGTTTATTTTAACATCACATTTATTTTCATTTTAGTTCCTAGTTTGAAGTCCCGTCTTCTTATCTTGTTTTCTGCGTTATCTTCAACATTATCCGTTGGATCATCATTCATCAATTTGTACCGATGACTACACCTGTACATACGTTCTTCATATGTAAAAATATGTTAATTATATGATCCTTATCTGTTTATTAAGTTGATACACTTACACTATTTTTGTGCTTATGTTATATTATTTGTGGTTTCTCCGGTTCTTATCTTGGAACATATTTGTTACCTTTCAGCTGTCTGTGTGCGCATGCGCGCTCTGCCCGCTGCGTCTTTCGGCCTTCTGCGTCTCCATAGCGACGCGGTCTCCGCCGTGCTTATTCAGCGCTGCGGCCCCGCCTCTCTCTGACGCGGACGCTGATTGACGGGGCTTGGTTTTTGAGGGCGCATGCGCCGCTTTCGCAGCAGCTTACTTGATCAAAACATCTGCCTTTGTGCCGCCGCATATTGCCGTTATTATTTATCTCCTACTTTTAGGTTCATGTTCACTATTATTATTAGTATGATTTTGTTTTCTGCGGAGATGCATCGGCACATTACATCATTTCCGGTTTCCGGCCATTGGTCGGGGCTTCTTTTTATACCGCACATATCCCATTGTCACCACGCCCCCTGACGAAGGCTCCGCCGAAACGCGCGTCGGGGCGATGTGGTGACCGCTGGCTCTCTCCCGCTCTCCTGTTTTACTGGTGCGGACGTTTGGGCCCCTTTTCGATTAAGGTATGTTGCAATATGTCATTACTACTCTGCCCATGTCTGTATCACAGTTACTATTATTGACCAATATAGGTCCTCACATTTGTCATGCACAGGGAGTAACGGAGCTACTGACTTTACATACCTATATAATGTATTGTGCTATCTGTCTATTTTGTATATGCGATTATCAGCCGCGGTTTCACCCATCCCGCTTTTTGTTGTTTTTGTGCATTGTGGTCTCACCCACTCTTTTCTATTTGGTTTTTATATAAACATGACTGCATTTAATAAAGTTATAGATTTTTATACTATATCTTTGGCCTTCTTGATCATCTTTTGTCCTCTTTGGGTTTTGCTCGTTGTTCGATGATTGGCCTTTCACAAGTCCTATTTTTAAGTGACTATATGACATACTATTGAGTATTTATATTCAGATTCTATATAATGTCACTTTTTTTGCTGTTGGTCTTTACTTATGCTGTTGTTACTGTGTTCGGCACAGGTTATCTTCGCTCCAACATAATGGACTATAAAGCCAAGGAGAAGGTTTGGCTTAACCAGATTGAACAAGTGTTTGGTGGTGAGACCGCTGACTTGCAGCAGTCTGGCAATCACAATTGGGAGAATCAGTTCCTGGATCTTAAATCTTTATTTGTTAAACGAACTAAAATATGGTGGAATCGGGCTTTCCTTGAGAAATATAAATCTCGCCAGATCATCCCCAGAGGTCTACGTATTAAAGTAATCCCTGCATTTCCAGTGGAGGATGATGCCTTTGTCTTGGGTTGGAAGGAGGCGTGCACCAGTTGTTCTGCAACCTTTATTCAACTTTTGATTGATTTGAATTCCAGGTCAATCACTAAATTGGACTTGTTAATTGATACTGCCCTGACCGAGTTTAAATCTAAATGTCCTAATGAGATGTTCAAAGCTTTTGAACTACAATTGGAAAAGACATTGGACGCTCTGGTTAAAAAAATAAATGAGTCCCAAACTCAAAAATTTAATAGAGACACGAAAGATTTCCAGAGTAACAATGTCTTCTTTTGGAAAACATCATCATCCAGATCTATGCGTACTAAACGCACTCCTTCGATTTCATCTGTATCTTCTAATAGTGAACACTCTGATTCGGCCTCCTCCTCCTTTACAACTCGGTCAGGTGCCAATTATAAAAGGACACGCGAACATAATTACCATCCATATAGGAGGAATGATCGTGGTTCACCTGATGGTCCCAAAAGAGACAATAAGGTAATCAATCTCAGCCATTACAATTTTTCCACCACTGAACTAGCCTTATTGAGCAAGGGTCTCACCTTTTCTCCAGCCTCCAGATCGACCCATTTCTGGCCATTAAAGATTTACATATCTTCGCCCGATCCTTACTTTTTAAAAAGCATTTTCATGATGGTAACCTACACAATTTATTTCCTACAGAGGAGGAACAATCTACCTTGAGGATACTGGAGGAACTCTACGCTGAACATCATACACCTATTAATGGTAAGATACCTCCATCGATACGACCTCGTTCCAAGAAGTTTCCCCCTCTTTCAACATGCGCAAACGTGGACTTATTTGTCCAGATTGTCACAAAGGACTTAATGTAAATCCCTAGATTTATCGTCAATGACAATCTGTCACGTCGAGAGCGCGATTGTTTAAAATCACTTCAACAACTACCTGACGTAGAATTTAAACCAGCCGATAAGGGTGGCAGCATAGTCGTATGGCCGCTATCTATGTATGAAAAAGAAGTTTACCGTCAACTCAACGATAAGGTGTGTTATAAAAAATTGACATACAATCCCCTATCGTCATTTAAAACTCAGTTGCAAATTATTTTGGATCGAGCTGTAGAGGTGGAGGTGATTACAAAGGAATTGGCAACTGCTTTGGTTATCACTGAACCGGTCATTCCCACTCTCTACTTATTACCCAAAATTCATAAAAACAATACCATCCCACCCGGCCGTCCTATAGTCTCTGGAGGGGGGAACTTCTTGGAGCATGTCGGTCGGTGGATTGATTCTATCTTACAACCGTGCGTGGAGAGCCTCCCATCATTTCTCAAAGATACTGGTGCCTTCCTCAAACTAATTGACGGAATTGCTATTGACCCTGAGGCCGTTATGGTTGTGGCGGATGTCGAATCCCTTTACACCAGCATTAGACACCCTGACGGCCTCAGGGCCACTAAGTACTATCTCAATATGTCTAATTTTCCCATTTCTTTTCAAAATTTTGTTTTAGAACTACTCGAATTTGCTTTAACCCATAATTTTTTTACGTTTAAGGGGTCCTTCTTCCTACAGTTCCAGGGAACAGCCATGGGAGCGGCTTTTGCCCCGTCCTATGCCAATCTGTTCCTGGGGCTGTGGGAGAGGGACCTCTCCCAGCCAGATCTTGCCTCGTCTATGGACCGCGTCCTTCTTTGGACGCGGTACATAGACGATGTCTTCATGATCTGGCAGGGTCCCATTAATGATTTACAAAAATTCGTTGAGTCTTTAAATGATAACTCTATTAATGTACATATTACTTACCATCATGATATGCATAAGGTCGAATTTTTGGATGTTCTAGTCAAACGTGACACCTCTCATACATTACAAACTGACATTTTCAGGAAACCTACTTCCACGAATTCCCTCCTGCATGCCTCCTCTGCCCACCCTAGACATGTCGTGCAATCAGTACCGACTGGACAGTTTCTCCGCTTTCGGAGGATTTGTTCCGATACTGATGATTTCATAAAACAAGCAGAGGATTTAAAAGAGAGACTCTACCAAAGGGGATACAGCCACCGCATGGTAAAAAAGGCGTATAATCGAGCCTGGTATTCATCTCGGCACGATCTGATCTACAAATCCACCTTGAAACCATCTGATGGCAAAATTAGATTCATTACTGATTATAGTAATCAATTTTCAGCCGTCCGTGAATCTTTAACAAAATCATGGCCTATTTTACGCATGGATCCCATCCTCTCCCAATATATATCTAACAGGCCTACCATTACCACAAGGAGATCTAAAAATCTACGCGATCTTTTGGTGCACAGCCACTTCGTTGGCAACACTCAAACTACTTTTTTGGATCAATTCCCCAAAAAATTGGGTTGTACCCCTTGTGGTCACTGTGTGGCCTGTCCTAATGTGGAAAAATGTAATTCCTTTTTTAACTCTGACAGAACTAAGAATTTTGATATTAGGAAATCGATTAGTTGCACTACACGCAATGTAATTTATTTTGCCATATGTCCCTGCGGGCTAATATATATAGGATTGACCACGCGCCCCTTTAAAATTCGCATTAGAGAACATGTCCTGGGGATAACAGCTGCTGCTGGGACTATTGACCCCTCTGGTCTAAAAACAATCCCCAGACATTTTTGGCATCGCCACAATTGTGACGCTACTTTGTTGAAAATTAGGGGTATTGATAGACTGGAGACCAATATCCGTGGAGGTAAAATATCACAGCGTCTGGCCCAGCTCGAGTCCCGCTGGATATGGAGACTTGATACACTACATCCCAAGGGACTTAATGAGCAAATTAGTTTTGTCCCATTTCTATGAATCCATACTGCTGCAATGTTCTGTTTTGTCATCTGCCATAACAACTTTGTGTTTTTAATTTCACATGTGCGTTTATTTTAACATCACATTTATTTTCATTTTAGTTCCTAGTTTGAAGTCCCGTCTTCTTATCTTGTTTTCTGCGTTATCTTCAACATTATCCGTTGGGTCATCATTCATCAATTTGTACCGATGACTACACCTGTACATACGTTCTTCATATGTAAAAATATGTTAATTATATGATCCTTATCTGTTTATTAAGTTGATACACTTACACTATTTTTGTGCTTATGTTATATTTTTTGTGGTTTCTCCGGTTCTTATCTTGGAACATATTTGTTACTTTTCAGCTGTCTGTGTGCGCATGCGCGCTCTGCCCGCCGCGTCTTTCGGCCTTCTGCGTCTCCATAGCGACGCGGTCTCCGCCGCGCTTATTCAGCGCTGCGGCCCCGCCTCTCTCTGACGCGGACGCCGATTGACGGGGCTAGGTTTTTGAGGGCGCATGCGCCGCTTTCGCAGCAGCTTACTTGATCAAAACATCTGCCTTTGTGCCGCCGCATATTGCCGTTATTATTTATCTCCTACTTTTAGGTTCATGTTCACTATTATTATTAGTATGATTTTGTTTTCTGCGGAGATGCATCGGCACATTACATCATTTCCGGTTTCCGGCCATTGGTCGGGGCTTCTTTTTATACCGCACATATCCAATTGTCACCACGCCCCCTGACGAAGGCTCCGCCGAAACGCGCGTCGGGGCGATGTGGTGACCGCTGGCTCTCTCCCGCTCTCCTGTTTTACTGGTGCGGACGTTTGGGCCCCTTTTCGATTAAGGTATATTGCAATATGTCATTACTACTCTGCCCATGTCTGTATCACAGTTACTATTATTGACCAATATAGGTCCTCACATTTGTCATGCACAGGGAGTAACGGAGCTACTGACTTTACATACCTATATAATGTATTGTGCTATCTGTCTATTTTGTATATGCGATTATCAGCCGCGGTTTCACCCATCCCGCTTTTTGTTGTTTTTGTGCATTGTGGTCTCACCCACTCTTTTCTATTTGGTTGTTATATAAACATGACTGCATTTAATAAAGTTATAGATTTTTATACTATATCTTTGGCCTTCTTGATCATCTTTTGTCCTCTTTGGGTTTTGCTCGTTGTTCGATGATTGGCCTTTCACAAGTCCTATTTTTAAGTGACTATATGACATACTATTGAGTATTTATATTCAGATTCTATATAATGTCACTTTTTTTGCTGTTGGTCTTTACTTTCACAGAAGTTTATAACGTTGAGCCGTGAAAATAAAAAATCGCAGAGCTTGGAAGAGAAGGAGTGTTTTACTTTTTCAATGTAGAATTGTCTGGAATTGAGATCGGACGCCATGTCGCGTTTGGAGAGCCCCTGATGTGCCTAAACAGTGGAAACCCCCCACAAGTGAAACCATTTTGGAAACTAGAACCCCATGGAACTTATCTAGATGTGTGGTGAGAACTGTGAATGCCCAAGTGCTTCACAGAAGTTTAGAATGCAGAGTCGTGAAAATAAAAAATAATTTTTTTTCCACAAAAAAGGTTTTTTTAGCCCCCAAGTTTTTATTTTCACAAGGGTAACAAGAGAAATCGGACCCCAAAAGTTGTTGTCCAATTTGTCCTGAGTATGCTGGTACCCCATATGTTGGGGTAAACCACTGTTTGGGCGCACGGCAGAGCTCGGAAGGAAGGAGCGCCGTTTTGGAATGCAGACTTTGATAGAATGGTCTGCGGGCGTTATGTTGCGTTTGCAGAGCCCCTGATGTACCTAAACAGTAGAAACCCTCCACAAAGTGACCCAATTTTGGAAACTAGACCCCCCAAGGAACTTATCTAGATGTGTGGTGAGAACTTTGAATGCCCAAGTGCTTCACAGAAGTTTAGAATGCAGAGTCGTGAAAATACAAAATATTTTTTTTCCACAAAAAAGATATTGTAGCCCCCAAGTTTTTATTTTCACAAGGGTAACAGGAGAAATTGGACCACAATAGTTGTTGTCCAATTTATCCCGAGTACACTGATGTGCCATATGTGGGGGTAAACCACTGTTTGGACGCACGGCAGAGCTCGGAAGGGAAGGAGCGCCGTTTTGGAATGCAGACTTGGATAGAATGGTCTGTGGGCGTTATGTTGCGATTGCAAAGCCCCTGATGTACCTAAACAGTAGTAACCCCCCACAAGTGACCCCATTTTGGAAACTAGACCCCCCAAGGAACTTATCTAGATGTGTGGTGAGAACTTTGAATGCCCAAGTGCTTCACAGAAGTTTAGAATGCAGAGTCGTGAAAATAAAAAAATATTTTTTTTCCACAAAAAAGATTTTGTAGCCCCCAAGTTTTTATTTTCACAAGGGTAACAGGAGAAATTAGACCACTAAAGTTGTTGTCCAATTTATCCCGAGTATGCTGATGCCCCATATGTGGGGGTAAACCACTGTTTGGGCGCACGGCAGAGCTCAGAAGGGAGGGAGCACCATTTGACTTTTTGAGCGCAAAATTGGCTGTCGTGTTTGGAGACCCCCTGATGTACCTAAACAGTGGAAACCCCCCAATTCTAGCTCCAACCCTAACCCCAACACACCCCTAACCCTAATCCCAACCCGATCCATAATCCTAATCACTAACCCTAACGATAATCACAACCCTTACCCCAAAACAACCCTAATGTCAACCCTAACCATAACCCTAATCAAATCCCTAAATCCAACAAACCCCTAATCCTAATCTTAACCCTAACCTCAAACCTAACCCTAATCCCAATACACCCCTAATCACAACCCTAACCTTAGCCCTAATCCCAAACCTAACCCTAATCCCAAGCGTAACCCTAATGCCAACCCTAACCCTAATACCAACCCTAATCCAAACCCTAACCCTAATCCCAACTCTAACCCTAACTTTAGCCCCAACCCTAGCCCTAACTTTAGCCCCAACCCTAACCCTAGCCCTAAGGCTACTTTCACACTTGCGTCGTTTGGCATCCGTCGCAATCCGTCGTTTTGGATAAAAAACGGATCCTGCAAATGTGCCTGCAGGATGTGCTTTTTGCCCATAGACTTGTATTGCCGACGGATAGTGACGGATGGCCACACGTCGCGTCCATCGTGCACTGGATCAGTTGTGTTTTGGTGGACCATCGGCACAAAAAACGTTCAATGTAACGGTTTTTTGTACGTCGCGTCCGCCATTTCTGACCGCACATGCGTGGCCGTAACTCCGCCCCCTCCTCCCCAGGACATAGATTGAAAAACTACATCCGCTGCCCACGTTGTGCACAATTTTCACAACGTGCGTCGGTATGTCGGGCCGACGCATTGCGACGGCCCCGTACCGACGTAAGTGTGAAAGAAGCCTAACCCTAAATTTAGCCCCAACCCTAACCCTAAATTTAGCCCCAACCCTAACCCTAAATTTAGCCCCAACCCTAACCCTGAATTTAGCCCCAACCCTAACCCTAAATTTAGCCCCAACCCTAACCCTAACCCTAGCCCTAACCCTAGCCCTAACCATAACCCTAGCCCTAACCCTAGCCCTAACCCTAGCTCTAACCCTAGCCCTAACCCTAGCCCTAACCATAACCCTAGCCCTAGCCCTAACCCTAACCCGAGCCCTAACCCTAGCCCTAACCCTAGCTGTAACCCTAGCCCTAACCCTAACCCTAGCCCTAACCCTAATTTTAGCCCCAACTGCTCTTCTCCTGCTGGCCGGCAGATGGCGACAGATGCGCATGCGCCCGCCATTTTCTTTTGCCAAGAAGACGCCGGCGGCCAGGAGGAGCAGCAGGAGGACCCAGGGACACCGGTAAGTATAATAGGGTCCCCGAATCCCCCTATTTCTCTGTCCTCTGATGTGCGATCACATCAGAGGACAGAGAATTACACTTTGCTTTTTTTTTTTTTGCGGTCGCCGGTAAACAGTTAATTACCGGTGATCGCAAAACAGGGGTCAGTAAAACCGACCCCGATCATGTTCTTTGGGGTCTCAGCTACCCCTGGCAGCCGAGACCCCAAAGATTCTCCCGGTGCCGGCCGGCGGGCGCACTGCGCATGCGCCCGCCATTTTGAAGATGGCGGCGCCCATCGGGAGCCACGAGGAGCACCGGGGGAGACAGGTAAGTGTTGGGGGGCTACCTGGGACCCCATTTCTCTGTCCTCTGATGTGCGATCACATCGGAGGACAGAGAAATTAAAAAGAAATCGCGGTTTGTTTTTTTTGCGATCGCCGGTAAACGGTTAATTACCGGCGATCGTAAAACCCCCCCCGAATCATGTTCTCTGGGGTCTTGGCTACCCCCGGCAGCCGAGACCCTGGAGAAAATCCAACTCTGGGGGGCGCTATTTACTTTTTCCACAGCGCCGTTAATTAACGGCGCTGTGGTTTAAGTACCCTTAGCGGCCGCCGTTAAAAGACGTATTGGCGGTCGTTAAGGGGTTAAAGATAAGGTACATTTTTCAATAACAATAACAAATTGACGCTTCGGATTTTATTGATGATGGAAAATCTTGTGCAGATTCCGACTGTTATTTTCATCATTTTACATTGAATTCAGGTGATGCCGTCTTGTCAGAATTATGGGCTGTAAACATATATCACATGTAATCAGGGCAGCGGGACTCGATGACTCTGATGAACATTATCGTGACTCACGTCACTTGCAGAGCGCCTGTGAATAGCAGTAAGGTTACTGCTATTCACAGTAGCTGGGGCCGGAATCGGCACATGCTGGACCACGTTGGACCTGCGTGGGAACATTTTTTTAATGAATTGGTGAATGATGGACAGTGTATTGTTTTCAGTTCTCTCTTTTAATGTTTCTCAGGTATCCATTTGTGGACTACATCAGATTCCCAGCACTACGTCAGACCTCCATGGATTTTTAAAAAAATAAATAAATTGGTGAACCAGGGAAAGTGTCGAGGAATGTTCACTCAAATAAGGTATTTTTGTGTGAATGTGTTTTTTTGATTACTGCATTAGTTAAGGTGGTGTGTGGTAGCCCCATTACCCCAATTATCAGTGCACCAGGGCAATCGGGAAGAGCCAAGGCAAAGCAACCGAATTGGTGCATCTAGTACGATGTGCCACTTCTGGGTAGGTTGCAGGCTGATATTTTTTAGGCTGGAAAGGGCCCAATAACTATGGACCTTCTTAGTCTGATAGTAACAGCTCTCAGCTGTCTGCTTTACCTTCGCTGGTTATCAAAAATAGGGGCGACTCCACACCATTTTTAAAAAATGTATTAGCTTAATACATGTATTGTAGGCTACACACACTAGCCACTAATTATATATCTCACATCTATCTATCTATCTATCTATCTATCTATCTATCTATCTATCTATCATCTATTTACCCCACATCTAACTCTTTCTTCGCACATCTTTAACACCTAGACATCTGTCATTTGTATTCTGCATTCCATTCTGATATGAATCACACGAATGACGCACATGGAGAACACACACATACACATAGATGGCACACGAATGGCACACAAATGAAGCACATGGGCACACGGTCATGGATAACACCGGTACTGTTTTTTCCTGTCCTGGAAATGTCAGGATGTGTGAAGGAGGCCTAAAAATGTTTTTTTAATTGATAAGTTGTCCAAAAAAAGGAAGGTAAAATAAAAAAATGATTCTCACTTCCCAGATAGTGAGCATTCCTCCATATTTAGCCCAGCATGGTATCTTGTGGAATCATCAACGACTGGGTCGTCAAATGAGTGCTGCAGTCAATCAGTGGACAATAATTCAGCTGAAGCATTCATATTTAATGTGAGCGGATCTCTCACTCAGACAAAATGTGAATGCTGCAGCCAATCGATGGCTGCTGATTGGCTGCAGCACTCATAATGTGATGACCCTATCAGGTATTGTTACTAGCAGACCAGTTCGGGGACGAAGTGCTGAGAACTGAGGAGCAGCACTGATCCTTAGGTGAGAATCAGCATTTTTTTTTACCTCTTCCCTGGACCAATTGGTAAAAAAGTTGTCCAACAGTGTAAAACCCCTTTAAGGCATAGATACCAAATTGCCACCATTTTTATGGCTCAAATTTATCTAAAATAATGAAATGGTACAAACTATTCTTGATTGAAACTATTCTACCCATTTGAGTATACAGTTGCTATGCAGGCCAGTGTGTCTCCATGGTTACAGACTACAAACAAGGCTATGTTGTCACTTATGCACTGTCCTAGCAAGTGACCTAGACAAATTAAAATTACAATCCATCACAGTCCACGCTGGGTACACAATTCACTGCCATCACTTACTGAACTTGGGCATTAAAGGGACCCTGATATGAGGAATTCAAGCTAAAATGAAAGGTATGGTGGCATAGTCTCTGATATCAAGAATAGATAAAGTCATTGCTGATAAATATGCAGTTAAATTTATAAGCATTTTAGATAAAAGTGCATTGGGGCTCCTATGTTTGATTGACAAGTCAGCCCTACCTCTGCCAAGAGCTACAACACTGACACTGCCCCCAATCACTGACAGCGCTTGCGCAAAATGTCAGCAAGCGGTGGCAGATGATGGAGGCACCAAGTGGGTCACAAGGATTGAAGGCCAGATGGCTGGAATGGCTTTGACACGCCCTAATGCACTCGCGGCTAATTTGCATATAACTTCAGGACAGATTACTCATCAATGGCAGGATGGATTTCTACAAGTAAGGCATCAATTTACTCAGGATAATAGCACCTAAACAGCCATGATCTTAATTTCAGGTTGAAATTCCTCCTGAGGAAGTTCTTTGTAAGTTCGTAATTCACACACTATACTCCTGTAGTCAGGGGCATAAACATGGTCCATGCTATCCCCATGGTCCAAATCTGCATTAAGTGTCCAACCAGTTCAAAATGGTTTATTGTCTTTACAAAATGAGCCATGTTGTTTCCTGTTAAGGCCCCGTAGACATTAGATGAAAGTCATCTTAAATGACCAATTGTGACCATAACCTGGTTTTTAGATTGGATCGAATGGACTGTCATTTTGAATTATAATGGCTGATGATAATCATTTTACTGCAACACGACTGGATAAAATCCAACATGGGCGATGTAAGCCAAGATGTCTTTTTTTTCCCACTCGTTGGCTTATTTTTATCTAATTTGTTTGGGGAGTGATATTACTTTCCTCCATGTTACCCTTTCTCCTTACACATATGTATCCTAACCCCACAGTTATGTGTTACTTTCCTTCATCTGCCCCAAATCTGATGACCAAGGGCAGTCTGATTTTCTCAGACTGACATTATAGGTGGAGAAACGTTTCTTTTTTCTTTCCACCTCCGTGAAAATCGGATCACACTTTGATCAAACTCTGATCCAACTCTGATCAGAGTGTGTTTAGCATAATCGAACCGAGAACGGCGGTCTCCACCTGCACTAACCATTGTCTATGGAAGAACTCTACACAGTCATTTTCTATTCAATATAATTAAAAAATGAGTAGTGAAGGGTCTTTTTTATATAAAACTCCTGATAATGGATATTTATTTTTTGGGATTAAATAATTGCCAGTGACTGAAATGCGTTGTTATCTTACCCTATAACTCTTTCATCGAATATATCATTAATGTTTTTTTCTCCACAATGCTTTTTTTAATTTACTCTGCTTAGGTTACATGATGGATGGGTGCCGTGAGGATAGCCAGGCTGTGACAGATGCAGCCGCAGCAGCTGCCGAAGAGGGACATGCATGCTATGTGATGTCACTGCTTGTGCGGTTACATGTACGCTTCCGCGAGAGGCAGAAATAATCCAATAATAACAATACATAACTCTGTAGCCCACCGCGGCCCATTGAAGTGAATCCCCCCTATCATTTTTCTTTCCGCACGAACTTGTCATTGATTTATATAGTTCACCACGGTTGTTTGGGTTGAGAGTGGGCAAAAATAATAGGATGTGGCAAAAAAAAAGTACCGTAAACTGGAAAGATGTTTATGGCCTCTGTTCTTCAGTCGGATTGCTGATAGGAGGTCAAGAACATCTCTGAAAATGCTTTGCTTACTCTGTCAACTAACTCTTTAAAATCCTCTTATGTCTGCTGATATGTTCTTGTAAGTTTTAAACTATGCATGTTTGAATATTGTGACTTTAAAGGAGCCATTTTTGATTCTTGCCCTTTAAGTGAATCTTTAACCCCTTTACCCCCAAGGGTGGTTTGCACGTTAATGACCGGGCCAATTTTTACAATTCTGACCACTGTCCCTTTATGAGGTTATAACTCTGGAACGCTTCAATGGATCCTGGTGATTCTGACACTGTTTTCTCGTGACACATTGTACTTCATGACAATGGTAAAAATTATTTGATAGTACCTGCGTTTATTTGTGAAAAAAACGGAAATTTGGCGAAAATTATGAAAATTTCGCAATTTTCCAACTTTGAATTTTTATGCAATTAAATCACAGAGATATGTCACACAAAATACTTAATAAGTAACATTTCCCACATGTCTACTTTACATCAGCACAATTTTGGAACCAAAATTTTTTTTTGTTAGGGAGTTATAAGGGTTAAAAGTTGACCAGCAATTTCTCATTTCTACAACACCATTTTATTTTAGGGACCACATCTCATTTGAAGTCATTTTGAGGGGTCTATATGATAGAAAATACCCAAGTGTGACACCATTCTAAAAACTACACCCCTCAAGGTGCTCAAAACCATATTCAAGAAGTTTATTAACCCTTCTGGTGCTTCACAGGAATTTTTTGAATGTTTAAATAAAAATGAACATTTAACTTTTTTTCACAAAAAATTTAATTCAGCTCCAATTTGTTTTATTTTACCAAGGGTAACAGGAGAAAATGGACCCCAAACATTGTTGTACAATTTGTCCTGAGTATGCCAATACCCCACATGTGGGGGTAAACCACTGTTTGGGCGCATGGCAGAGCTCGGAAGCGAAGGAGTGCCATTTGACTTTTCAATGCAAAATTGACTGGAATTGAGATGGGACGCCATGTTTCGTTTGGAGAGCCCCTGATGTGGCTAAACATTGAAACCCCCCACAAGTGACACCATTTTGGAAAGTAGACCCCCTAAGGAACTTATCTAGAGGTGTGGTGAGCACTTTGACCCAACAAGTGCTTCACAGAAGTTTATAATGTAGAACCGTAAAAATAAAAAATCATATTTTTTCACAAAAATTATCTTTTCGCCCCCAATTTTTAATTTTCCCAAGGGTAAGAGAAGAAATTGGACCCCAAAAGTTGTTGTACAATTTGTCCTGAGTACGCTGATAGCCCATATGTGGGGGTAAACCATTGTTTGGGCGGATGGGAGAGCTCGGAAGAGAAGGAGCGCCGTTTGACTTTTCAATGCAAAATTGACAGGAATTGAGATGGGACGTCATGTTGCGTTTGAAGAGCCACTGATGTGCCTAAACATTGAAACCCCCCACAAGTGACACCATTTTGGAAAGTAGACCCCCTAAGGAACTTATCTAGAGGTGTGGTGAGCACTTTGACCCACCAAGTGCTTCGCAGAAGTTTATAATGTAGAACCGTAAAAATAAAAAATCATATTTTTTCACAAAAATTATCTTTTTGCCCCCAATTTTTTATTTTCCCAAGGGTAAGAGAAGAAATTGGACCCCAAAACTTGTTGTACAATTTGTCCTGAGTACGCTGATACCCCATATGTGGGGGTAAACCACTGTTTGGGTGGATGGGAGAGCTCGGAAGGGAAGGAGCGCCGTTTGACTTTTCAAAGCAAAATTGACAGGAATTGAGATGGGACGCCATGTTGCGTTTGAAGAGCCACTGATGTGCCTAAACATTGAAACCCCCCACAAATGACACCATTTTGGAAAGTAGACCCCCTAAGGAACTTATCTAGAGGTGTGGTGAGCACTTTGACCCACCAAGTGCTTCACAGAAGTTTATAATGCAGAGCCGTAAAAATAAAACAAAATTTTTTTCCCACAAAAATTATTTTTTTAGCCCCCAGTTTTGTATTTTCCTGAGGGTAACAGGAGAAATTGGACCCCAAAATTTGTTGCCCAATTTGTCCTGAGTGCGATGATACACCATATGTGGGGGGAACCACTGTTTGGGCACATGGGAGGGCTCAGAAGGGAAGGAGTGCCATTTGAATGCAGACTTAGATGGAATGGTCTGCAGGTGTCACATTGCGTTTGCAGAGCCCCTAATGTACCTAAACAGTAGAAACCCCCCACAAGTGACACCATTTTGGAAAGTAGACCCCCTTAGGAACTTATCTAGATGTGTGCTGAGCGCTTTGACCCACCAAGGGCTTCACAGAAGTTTATAATGGAGAGCCGTAAAAATAAAACAAAATTTTTTCCCACAAAAATTATTTTTTAGCCACCAGTTATGTATTTTCCTGAGGGTAACAGGAGAAATTCGACCCCACAATTTGTTGTCCAATTTGTCCTGAGTGCGCTGATACCCCATATGTGGGGGGGAACCACTGTTTGGGCGCATGGGAGGGCTCGGAAGGGAAGGAGCTCCATTTGGAATGAGGACTTAGATGGAATGGTCTGCAGGTGTCACATTGCATTTGCAGAGCCCCTAATGTACCTAAACAGTAGAAACCTCCCACAAGTGACACCATTTTGGAAACTAGACCCCCTAAGGAACTCATCTAGATGTGTTGTGATAGCTTTGAACCCCCAAGTGTTTCACTACAGTTTGTAACGCAGAGCCGTGAAAATTAAAAAAAAAAATCTTTCCCCCCAAAATTATTTTTTAGCCCCCAGTTTTGTATTTTCCCGAGTGTAAGAGGAGAAATTCGACCCCAAAAGTTGTTGTCCAATTTGTCCTGAGTACGCTGATACCCCGTATGTTGGGGGAAACCAACGTTTGAGCGCATGGCAGAGCTCGGAAGGGAAGGAGCGCCATTTGGAATGCAGACTTAGATGGAATGGTCTGCAGACGTCACATTGCGTTTGCAGAACCCCTAATGTACCTAAACAGTAGAAACCCCCCACAAGTGACCCCATATTGGAAACTAGACCCCCCAGGGAACTAATCTAGATGTGTTGTGAGAACTTTGAACCCCCAAGTGTTTCACTACAGTTTATAACGCAGAGCCGTGAAAATAAAAAATCTTTTTTTTTCCCACAAAAAATATGTTTTAGCCCCGAGTTTTGTATTTTCCCAAGGGTAGCAGGAGAAATTGGACCCCAAAAGTTGTTGTCCTATTTGTCCTGAGTACGCTGATACCCCATATGTTGGGGTAAACCCCTGTTTGGGCACACGGGAGAGCTCGGAAGGGAAGAAGCACTGTTTTACTTTTTCAACGCAGAATTGGCTGGAATTGAGATCGGACGCCATGTCGCGTTTGGAGAGCCCCTGATGTGCCTAAACAGTGGAAACCCCCCAATTATAACTGAAACCCTAATCCAAACACATCCCTAACCCTAATCCCAACAGTAACCCTAACCACACCTCTAACCCTGACACACCCCTAACCCTAATCCCAACCCTATTCCCAACCGTAAATGTAATCTAAACCCTAACTGTAACTTTAGCCCCAACCCAAACTGTAGCCCTAGCCCTAACCCTAGCCCTAACCCTAATCCTAACCCTAGCCCTAACCCTAGCCCTAGCCCTAACCCTAGCCCTAACCCTAGCCCTAACGCTAACCCTAGCCCTAACCCTACCCCTAACCCTAACCATAGCCCTAACCCTAACCCTAACCCTAGCCCTAGCCCTAACCCTAGCCCTAACCCTAGCCCTAACCCTAGCCCTAACCCTAGCCCTAACCCTAGCCCTAACCCTAGCCCTAACTCTAACCCTAGCCCTAATGGGAAAATGGAAATAAATACATTTTTTTTATTTTTCCCTAACTAAGGGGGTGATGAAGGGGGGTTTGATTTACTTTTATAGCGGGTTTTTTAGCGGATTTTTATGATTGGCAGCCGTCACACACTGAAAGACGCTTTTTATTGCAAAAAATATTTTTTGCATTACCACATTTTGAGAGCTATAATTTTTCTATATTTTGGTCCACAGAGTCATGTGAGGTCTTGTTTTTTGCGGGACGAGTTGATGTTTTTATTGGTAACATTTTCGGGCACGTGACATTTTTTGATCGCTTTTTATTCCGATTTTTGTGAGGCAGAATGACCAAAAACCAGCTATTCATGAATTTCTTTTGGGGGAGGCGTTTATACCGTTCCGCGTTTGGTAAAATTGATGAAGCAGTTTTATTCTTCGGGTCAGTACGATTACAGCGACACCTCATTTATATCATTTTTTTATGTTTTGGCGCTTTTATACGATAAAAACTATTTTATAGAAAAAATAATTATTTTTGCATCGCTTTATTCTCAGGACTATAACTTTTTAATTTTTTTGCTGATGATGATGTATTGCGGCTCGTTTTTTGCGGGACAAGATGACGTTTTCAGCGGTACCATGGTTATTTATATCTGTCTTTTTGATCGCGTGTTATTCCACTTTTTGTTCGGCGGTATGATAATAAAGCGTTGTTTTTTGCCTCGTTTTTTTTTTTTTTTCTTACGGTGTTTACTGAAGGGGTTAACTAGTGGGCCAGTTTTATAGGTCGGGCCGTTACGGATGCGGCGATACTAAATATGTGTACTTTTATTGTTTTTTTTTTTATTTAGATAAAGAAATGTATTTATGGGAATAATATTTTTATTTTTTTTTTCATTATTTTCATTATTTTGGAATATTTTTTTTTATTTTTTTTTACACATTTGAATTTTTTTTTTTTTACTTTTTTACTTTGTCCCAGGGGGGGACATCACAGATCAATGATCTGACAGTTTGCACAGCACTCTGTCAGATCACTGATCTGACATGCAGCGCTGCAGGCTTCACAGTGCCTGCTCTGAGCAGGCTCTGTGAAGCCACCTCCCTCCCTGCAGGACCCGGATCCGCGGCCATCTTGGATCCGGGGCTGGAGGGAGCAGGGAGGGAGGTGAGACCCTCGCAGCAACGCGATCACATCGCGTTGCTGCGGGGGGCTCAGGGAAGCCCGCAGGGAGCCCCCTCCCTGCGGGAAGCTTCCCTGTACCGCCGGCACATCGCGATCATCTTTGATCGCGGTGTGCCAGGGGTTAATGTGCCGGGGGCGGTCCGTGACCGCTCCTGGCACATAGTGCCGGATGTCAGCTGCGATAAACAGCTGACACCCGGCCGCGATCGGCGGCGCTCCCCCCGTGAGCGCTGCCGATCGCATATGACGTACTATTGCGTCCTTGGGAAGTAAAGCCCACCCCACATGGACGCAATAGTACATCTAATGGCAGAAAGGGGTTAAAGGGGATGTTCACATTTGCTACAATTTATACGTAGATATCATATAAATATAAAGATTTGTAATCTTCTAAGCTCACACATTACTTTTCATGTAAAGATGCTTATTTTGTACACTAACCTACATAATAGTGAATGTAGGCTGTAACTACATATATAAAGCAATGCATGTACAAATTTACAAGTTAGAACAAGGTACAAGTCAGTACAATAAAATGCCTTTATGTAAAAAAGGCACAAGTACTGTAAAAGTTGTACCTTTTCAGCATAAAGATACATAGATTTTTCTGGCAAGCACAGTACCGCAATATAATTTTTGCCATACATTGTTATAATAAAAGCCAACACAAAATTAGGCACAAAGGGGGGCGATTCATCAAAGCTGTTTTCTCTTATTTCTGGCAAAAATAGATTTGAAAGCGTGCGATTTTTAAAACTATGACTTGTTGATTTTTCACGCTAATGTTGCCCCAGCTCCAACAAGGTGTACGAAACAAGGACAGGACAAAGGCGTGCTGTCCCCCGTTCATCAAATTCATGATGAGTTCACGACACCACAAATCTTACACCAGTAGGGACGGAAGTAAGATTTGTGGCTGGGAAACCATAGCAGCGCATGCCACTACGCACCTGTCGTAACCGTCATTTAAAATTTTATTTAATAAATCAGTAGTACATGTGAAAATAAACAACTTAATATATTTTATCAGAGAAATCTGCTAATTCTTCCACCAGAATTGATCAGTTATTATCCAAATTCTCAATTTTGAGGTATTAAAATTTGAGAGTCCTTAGTCGTTAATACCTTTTAATGTCTGACTGAAAAAATAGTAACAAATTGCAAACTTTCCAGACTACTCAGGTCTCTTCATCAGGCTTACAATAACGCAAAATCTGAAGTAACTTACCATACTTTTCGGACCATAAGATGCACTTTTTTCCTCCTAATTTGGGAGGAAAGTGTGGGTGCGTCTTATGGTCAGAATGTAACATGTGTGGAGGGGGCAGCGGCAGGGTGGGATCGCAGGAGGCAGGAAAATATCGCCACTGCAGGAATCTGGCGCCGGGGAAACCATGTGGTCCCGATACTTAAAGTGAATATTCAATAGTTACTTCCCCGCCCACCTGTTATCGCCGAGCAGTGAGCGGGGAGCAGCAAATGAATATTCCTTCAGGAGGAGGGGGCAGGAGCATGGTGCCACAAGAGGGAGGGATGCTGCATACCTGACAGCGCTGAGCTGAATGCTCTGTGGAGGACCTGTGCTGAGGTCTTGAAAAGGGCGGGCTGGAGCGTCACATGACCGCACAAAGCCCTGCCTCTTCAAGATTTCATCACAGGTCCTGCAGACAGCTCACTACAAACAGTGCAGCTTCATCTTACATGATCTGTGGTGAGGTCATAAGAGGGAGGGCACTGTGCAGTCATGGCTGGCTGCAGGACCTGCACTGAGCACAACCTGTGCAAGAAAGAATTAATTAAAAGGTTAGTAATTAAAGCACATAAAAAAGCACTCTGCCACTTCTGTGGTGAACTATAACTCCCAGCATGTCATAGGATCTGCAGGACATGCTGGGAGTTATAGTTCTCCCATGGGATCTTAAAGCAGCACACCAGTGTTATTTTTCAGTGCTGGAGTGGTGCTTTAAATATAAGCCCTCTGCCCCCATTCTTATACTCACCCTCCAGCATCTTCATATAGTACTTTACAGATACCACACTGGTCCCACAGCACTATCTTCTACCCGTAGCTTCCAACATAATAACATATTATTATATATAATAACTCCACATATAATAGTATGTTGTTTATGTTATTAAATATTTTACCACATTTTTTGCTTCAAATATATTTTTCCCTATTTTCCACCTCTAAAACCTGGGTGCGTCTTATAGTCTGGTGTGTCTTATAGTCCGAAAAATAAGGTATTTATGCACAACAGGGCACAGGAATAATGCAATAGATAAGACAAGTGATGTAAAGCAGAACTATTAATGTGGAACGGGGGGAAAATGGTTGTGGACGTAAATATTGGGACGGTTCATAGATAAGGAATGTGAAAGTTTTGTTGTCCTGTGATTGAGGTCTGGTCGGGCTGTGATGCCCCTAAATGGTCTGAAGAGCACATCCCTATGTTTCTATATCAACTAAGGAATATGCTCCTCTGACGATTTGTGGTCATCACAGTACAAGCAGACCTCAATCACAGGACAATAAAACTTTCACACTCCTTATCTATGAACTGTTCCTATATTTATGTCCACAACCGTTTTCTCCCACACAGGCTAGGTTTCAATGACGCTCTGTGATGACAGGCACTGAGGTCTTCAACAGACACCTGGCTGTCGTAGAAACCTATTGTCCCCTACAATGGCTATGCCTGAGTGCTGTTAATGCCAGATTGACAGCAGTATTTAACAGGTCAGCAGTGGTGGATGGAGTGCCACTCCACTTGCCACCGTTGGAGGCAGATCCTGACTGTGTGTCACAGCCATTATCTGATGGGTATGGGGAGTGCTCAGCCTGCCCCATACACCGACTCCCAACTTGCTCCATACATGTACGCCGGATGTTGGTAAGGGGTTAATCAGCCGATGCATGACTTTAGAGTACTACACCCATTTTTGGATGTGTATATACCCATATAGAATTCCAAGTGGATTATTGACTATATGACTAAGCCTTTCCCATTTCATACAGGTGGTGTAGCTATTGACGTTAATTTTACGGTATTACAAGAATAAAAACAGTTTCTTTTTTCATTAGTAACCTCTGATCTTGGATACTTTCCCAAGTCATTCAAGGTGACTGAAATTTCCAGACTGGAATACGTAACTGTAGCAAAGGGCAGACCCTGATGCCTTTGTAAAGGATTGCTGTGAAAGCAGAAAAAAAGGGGGCTACACAAGTCTGTCAGTGATTAGCAAACCTTCAGAAGGACAGGGGCATGTTGATGAGAAGTCATGTTCAAGGGATTAAGGATGACGGCTCAGAAGGAAAACTGCTGTAAAGAGAAAGTAGCTGAACGTACGGAATCAAACTGAAAACACAAGTTTATCCAATATGAAAAGATATTTTATGTTTCACAAATGTTTACACTGCTGCACGATTGATATCTTTTTTAATTTTAAATTTTTTGAAGAAAAAAAAAGCAACAATTTTGTCCTCAAGGTTCAGTTCTCACAAATTACAAGTTCTAAAAGCCCATTTCTTAGGCCGGGGTCACATATGCGAGTGTGATGCGAGAAACTCACGCGAGTCTCTCGCATCAATACCCAGCACTGCCGCTGGCACTCGAAACCGGTGCGTGCGGCTGCATATATTTCAATGCAGCTGCACACTCCGGTCCCTAGTGCTGGCGGCAGTGCCGGGAATTGATGCGCAAGATTCTAGAATCACACTCGCAACTGTGACCCCGGTCTTACTATAAGGAAATTCAGAGCTAAAAAAGATTAACCCCTTAATCCCATTGGATGTACTATCCCATCAAGGTAACCTGGGACTTAATTCCCAGAGATGGAATAGTACGTCCAGCACGATCAGCCGCGCTCACGGGGGGAGCGCGGCCGATCGCGGCCGAGTGTCAGCTGACTATCGCAGCTGACATCGGCACTATGTGCCAGGAGCGGTAACGGACCGCCCCCGGCACAGTAACCCCTGGTATACTGCGATCAAACATGATCGCAGTGTTCTGGTGGTATAGGGAAGCATCGTGCAGGGAAGGGGCTCCCTGCGGGCTTCCCTGAGACCCTCGGAGCAACGCGATGTGATCGCGTTGCTCCGAGGGTCTCCTACCTTCTTCTCCCTGCAGGCCCTGGATCCAAAATGGCTGCGGGGCTGCATCCAGGTCCTGCAGGGAGGTGGCTTACCAAGCGCCTGCTCAAAGCAGGCGCTGGTAAGCCAGAAGCCCTGCTTGTCAGATCGCTGGGCCAGACCTCTGACACAATCACCGCATAATGTCTTATTTCTGTCTACTGCACCTTCAACCGAGCCTCCTGCTGCTGCCATCTTACACCCGATGGGCCGTGCCTTGTACTGCTCCGTGTCCTCCTTAGGCACACATTTCCCACTCTGGGCAGGACTCTGGCTACAGGATACATCCCTCTCTGGGATGGCATTCCTGTGGGCTGGCCAAATTTTTGAGCCCTTGGGCACCACCCACATCCACGTACGGCGGTCTTTCTCCTTCTTTTCACTTTGGCCCTCGTGATCTTAGAAGCCATGCACCGCCATATTACAGTGCTTTTCCATCGGAGCCACAAGTCTTCCTCACCCCATTTTCTTCATGTGAGGAACTTGCATCCTGCCGACTACACTAAATGTAAGATACCTGCTCGAGGTAGTTGTGGGCGAGCTGCTGCTTCTGCAAGCTCTTAGACCCTACAGACAAAACGTGTCCAAAGTCCCGGTGTACTACTGTGTGTGGGGAGCATCACATATACTTATGGCTCGTAGGCCTCCACTGGTTCCAGGCTTTCATCTTCCAGAACCTTCCTAGCAAACAATCCCAGGGACACTGAATTCATTTAAATAGTGAAACTTTTACTTGGCAGCTATCGGTCATTACAATCAAGCATATAGGATAAGGCCCAACTGGTTACAATCTTTCCCACAAGTACCGGACTTAATTTCAGCCCCGATTCTTGGTATGAGTAGAGCATCCCTCTTGCTAACTCTTCTAGCACTAGGAATTCTCCATCACTAGCAGTGCACCTGGAATACATCACCTCCTACCTCTGAGGGTTTGAGTTCATCTTTCCCTGCAGTTCCACAGGTTTAGTGCACTAAAGGGCCCTGAAGTCCATCTCGAGGTTCCCAGGTTGACAGACAGACTGGCACGGAAGGGATCTTTGGCAATCCACTGCACCGAGTAACAAACTCACGCTCTTCCTAGTAGCCTATTGCCTGTGACTGATGCTGTCACTTCATCTCCCTTTCTCTAACTCCCCTTGACACTTCCTGAACTTGGCAATAACTCTAACCTATAACGTTCCCTCCCTAATCTTGTCCAACGTTATAGTTAACCCTATCTAGGCTAGACTACAACCCCAGAGGGTTTTACTTTCAGATAACATACTTCAATATAAAAAACATTTAACCCATTTTAACCATTTTGGGTGTCAAGGAGTAGAATATCAGCTCCATCACTCCTAGAGCTACACTATATGACTGCATTTATATGCAGGATTCGAAGGCTGAAATGGACAGATATGAAAATCAGATGGGGAACGATAGTGAGTACTATGTGGACAGCACGTTGATTTCAAAGAACACTTGTAATGCATATTTTCCCCAATAGTAATGCCGTAGAGCAGAGGAGCACAACCGTTTCTGGTAAAAGCACCACATGAAAATGAAAAAATGAGCAGTCACCTTCTCATTTATGGTAGCTGTTCGCTCTGCTGTACTAAATATGAGTTGCTAAAATGTTTTTACTGCTTCCACAAAACTACCTTGAAGAAAGCCATGTTCGGTATTGCCTCCTCTTCACATCATACTCTTTACTTGAGTGCTGCAGATGAGTTTGGGGGTTACAGACAGGGGCACATAGGTATTCGCATCTCCTTTTGCTGCAGTACACATTTCTTGTCTTTGACAAGGAATATATACTGTAAGTCATAAGGCAACAGACACAGTCTATGTCTATTACCAGATGGTTGGGGCTGCACAGAATAGCATTGCAGGTCGCATTTGGCCCCCGTGCTGCAGGTTTTACACTCCTGCTGTAGTGGATTGAAACACTTTGTTCCCTTACAGATTACAGCCAAACACTTGGGGTCTCTGCAGCAGGATGACCTGTAATCACTTTCTAGTCAATGGAACTTCCTAACAGAATAGATTTTCCAAACTCCTTTATAGGGTAGAATGCCTATGATCATGCTTTACAGATGTTTTAAAATTAAGAGGCAGAAATACTCACCTGTGAATGCTGTGCCCCTTAGTTCTGATAAACCAAGTTATCACCGATCCACAGGTTAGGTATGTGATAAGTTATTGATCACTGGAATCCAACGATTGGAAACTGCACCAAGTGGAAGAATGGGGAACTTTTATCCCCGACAGGACACTTTTATCCCCATTTTCCCCCATTTTAAAATGGAGCGGCAGAAGGGATATCTGACCGCCGCTTCATTCATCCTCTTGGGGGCTTCCAGAAAAAGCCAATGCAGCCACTTAAGGAATAAATGGATCAGTGGTCAAGTCGTATATGCTGCTCCATACTAATGGGGAAAAAAGTTGCACATTCTGCAGATCGGTGCAGGTCCCAGCAGTCGGACCCCCACCAATCTATAACTTATCACTTATCCTATGGCAACAGTCACATGTTCAGTATTTGGTCAGTATTTTACATCAGTATTTGTAAGCCAAAATTAGGAGTTTAATAATCAGAGGAAAAGAATAATAGAAATACCTCATCATTTCTGCATTTATCACCCATTCCTGGTTTTGGCTTATAAATACTGATGTAAAATCCTGACTAAATACTGAATGGAACGTGGCCTTAGGATAGGTGATTACTTGTTTTCACCGTAGAACCACTATAAGTGCATATTTGCTACTGTGTAATAGTCACAGGACATGAAGGGGTTAAACATCAAAGTAATAAATCTCTATTGGCAATCAAGAATCTTCCCCTTATTGATATCAGAGACAACAAGTGACCTCTATACCCAACATAATCCTCTATACCGAGATCAATAATACCAAATCCAAGGAACAAATATAGCCACACCTTGACCAGACTACATATTATCACCACACAGTGACCAAATAATACCACATACAGGTGATAAATACTACCACACCATGATCAGACCACATATTACCACCACATAGTGATTGAATAATACCACGTACCAGAAACAAATACCGCCGCACCATGACCAGACCATATATTACCACCACATAGTAATTTAATAGTACCACATACAAGGGACAAATACCATCACACCATGACCAGATAACATATTAGCATCAAATACTGACCAAATAATACCACAGCCAGGGAACAAATACCACCACACCATGGCTGGACCACATATTACCACTACATAGTGACCGAATAATACCACATATAAGAGAGAAATACTACCACACCATGACTTGATCACATATATTACCAACACATAGTGATTGAACACTACAATACTGATCATTAATAATAACCACAATTCTAATAACTCTAACATTACCACTGGACACTAACATTACCACTGGTGACATTATACACAGGAGCTCTGTATATATTGTAAGTGTACAGGTAATACGGTGATCACCAGTGACATTGCAGTATGCATAGAGCTCCTGTGTATGCTACTGGTGATCCCTGTCTTACCTGTACACTGACACTATATACATAGCTCCTGTGTATAATGTCTCCGGTGATCCCTGTATTACCTCTATACTGACACTATTTACAGAGCTCCTGTGTACAATGTCACTGGTGATCACTATATTGCCTGTACTCTGAAACTATATACAGAGCTCCTGTGTATATATAATGTCATCAGTGAACCCTGTATTACCTGTACATTGACACTATATACAGAGCTCCTGTGTAAAATGTCACTGGTGATCACTGTATTACCTGTACACTGACAGTATATACAGAGATCCTTTGTATAATATCACTGGTAATCACTGTATTACCTGTACACTGACACATAGCTCCTGTGTATAATGTCACCAGTGATCACTGAATTACCTGTACACTGACGCTGTACACAGAGCTCCTGTGTATATAGTATACAGGTAATACAGTGATCACCAGGGCCATTATACAGAGGAGCTCTGTTTATAGTATACAGGTAATACAGTTACAACCATTGACATATTATACACAGGAGCTCTGTATGTAGTAGACAGTGTATAGTGTCAGTGTACAGGTAACACACTGAGTCACCTGTGACATCTGTAGTTGAAGTTCTTCATCTTCGCTTTTCTTCTTTACACAGGGCAGACCGCGATGACTTCTTCCAGCCAGCTCTCGTCTCTGCATAAAATAAGACACAGTTATCCATACCTGATCGCTTCCAGAGCACACTCCTTACTCCCGTCCTCTGACTTTTACAACACTACATCAGATGAAGAAAAAAAGTGATATAGTGTCGCCCTGCACAGTAACAGGACATCCCTTTTGTCCCCCCCATAAAAGACAGTATCCTCAAAAGTAAATTATATTGCAGTAGTAATAATGTCCCCTGATTGGCCTCTACAGTAATTATGTGCCATACTTACCACCATAAACCAATAATGTATGTTCCTCATCCTGACGCCCATAGATTAATTATGTCATCCCTTTATTTAATACGGTCCCAGATCTTGGGCCCCTTTATTTAATGTCCCCATCCTGGGCCCCTTTATTTAATGTCCCCATCTTAGGTCCCTATGTTGCCTTGTCCTGGGCCTCTTTGTTGCCCCCATTCCTGGACCCCTTTGACCTCTTTAATAAGGTATCAATCCTTGTCTCCTCTATTTAATAATGACCCCATCCTGGGCCACTTTATTTAATAATGTCCCCATCCTAGGCCCCTTTACTTAATAATGTCTCCATCATGGACACCTTTATTTAATAATGTCCCCATTCTGGGTCCCTTCCAGTAATAATGTCCCCATTCTGGGCCACTTTATTCACATTGGGGAAAAAAGTACTGTATTTAGTCAGCCACCAATTGTGCAAGTTCTCCCACTTAAAAATATGAGAGATGCCTGTAATTGACATCATAGGTAGACCACAACTATGAGAGTCAAAATTGAGAAAACAAATCCAGAAAATCACCTTGTCTGATTTGGCAAGATTTATTTTTCAAATTATGGTGGAAAATAAGTATTTGGTCATTAACAAAAGTTCATCTCAATATTTTGTTGGTTGGCGCACACTGTTGGTGATATATTAGCCCATTCCTCCATGCAGATCTCCTCTACAACAGTGATGTTTTGGGCCTGTCGCTGGGCAACATGGACTTTCAAGTCCCTCCAAAGGTTTTCTATGGGGTTGAAATCTGGAGACTCACTAGGCCACTACAGTACCTTCATATACTTCTTATGAAGCCACCCCTATGTTGCCCTGGTGGTGTGATTGGGATCAATTATCATGCTGAAAGACCCATCCAAGTTTCATCTTCAATGCCCTTGCTGATCGAAGGAGGTTTGCACTCAAAATCTCATGATACATGGCCCCATTCATTCATTCATGTACACAGATCAGTCATCCTGGTCCCTTTGCAGAGAAACAGCCCCAAAGCATGATGTTGCCACACCCATGCTTCAAATTAGGTATAGTGTTCTTTTGATGCAACTCAGCATTCTGTCTCCTCCAAACACGACGAGTTTTATTTCTACCAAACAGTTCTACTTTGGTTTTATCAAGCCATATGACATTTTCCTAATACTTTTCTGGATAATTCAAATGCTCTTTAGAAAACTTCAGACGTGCCTGGAGATGTACTGGCTTATGCAGGGGGACATGTCTTTCACTGCATGATCTGCATGGTCCTTGGCGGCGTAGTGTGTTACTGATGGTAGCCTTTGTTACGGTGGTCCCAGCTCTATGCAGGTCATTCACTAGGTCCCCCGTGTGTTTCTGGGATTTTTGATCACCGTTCTTGTGATCATTTTGACCGCACAGGGTGAGATCTTGCGTGGAGCCCTAGATTGAGGGAGATTATCAGTGGTCTTGTATGTCTTTCATTTTCTTATTATTGCTCCCACAGTTGATTTCATCACACCAATTGCTTGCCTAGTGCAGATTCAGTCTTCCCAGCCTGGTGCAGGGCTACAATTTTGTTTCTGGTGTCATTCGACATCTCTTTGGTCTTCACCATAGTGGAGTTTGGAGTATGACTATTTGAGGTTGTGGACAGGTTTCTTTTATACTGATAACAAGTTCAAACAGGTGCCATCACTACAGGTAATGAGTGGAGGACAGAGGAGCCTCTTAAAGAAGAAGTTACAGGTCTGTGAGAGACAGAAATTTTGCATGTTTTTAGGTGACCAAATACTTATTTTCCACCATAATTTTAAAAATAAATCTTGTCAAATCAGACAAGGTGATTTTCTGGATTTGTTTTCTCAATTTTGACTCTCATAGTTGTGGTCTACCTATGATGTCAGTTACAGGCCTCTCTCATCTTTTTAAGTGGGAGAACTTGCACAAGTCGTGACTGACTAAATACTTTTTTCTCCACTGTAATGTCCCTATCTTAAGCCCCTAAGTTGCCCTGTCCTGGGCCACTTTGTCCACTACTGTGCCCAATCACAGAGGTGGAAAAAAAGATTTTTCTCACCTTCCTGCGCTCGCCCAGCGTGCTATTTTGGCTTTATATTCGGGGGAGTCGTTAAATTTGCACAGACTGCAGCCGTGACAGTGCGCTTTGCTCTGTGACAGGCCACAAGCTGATCTCGCATAGCAGTAACATTGAAAGGTCGCTCTCCTATCAAAGCTCGCAGGCGTCAGCGTGCGGCATCTGATCAGCCAGTCCATTTAACGTCACACCTATGTAACGTCAATGCGTGGCCTGTCACAGAGCAGAGCATCCTGTCACAGAGCCAAGCACCCTGTCACAGCTGCATCCGGATGTGTGTCGTTGTGGCGGGTCACATAATGAACCTTGCTCGTGCAAACTCCTGGCTGCACTTTTAAAGGGTCCGTGCCCCTAAAAACTGTATTTTTTTAAATTTGTTGTCTTCTTCTTCTCTTTCCTGGGCCCACCGGGCATTTTACCAGTACCCCACAAGGCCAGTCCATCCTTGGCTGTGCTCCTCAGTTCTGATTGGCTATGCCCTTTGGTTCTGATTGGCTGTTCCCCATCAGTTCTGTTTGGCAGTGTGCCTCAATTCAGATTGGCTGTGGCCCTCAGTTATGAATGGCAGTGCTCAACAGTTCTGATCAGCAGTGGTCCCCTCAGTTTTCAATGGCTGTGCCTCTCAGTTGTGAATGGAAGTGCTCCTCAGTTCTGATTGGCTGTGCCCTTCAGTTCTGATTGGCTGTGCCCCTTGGTTCTGATTGGCAGTGCCTCTCAGTACTGATTGGCTGTGCCCCTCTGTTCTAATTGTCAGTGCCCTTCAGTTCTGATTGGCTTTGCTAATCAGTTCTGAGCAAGGCTGATTAAAATTGAAGGGTCGCCAGCACTCCGCTGAAGCTTATACCCTTTTGTTATGAAACGACAGTTACATTTTAGTGCTGACCATAGATCTGATCATTTCTAAAATATTTACTCTTTGTACCTTTAAAGATACCTGTATTTATGGGAAAGAGCTTCCATGAGCACGGTAGATGTTCACGTTATTGTTGAGCAGTGAACTAGAATTAACGGCAGTTCCCATTGAATGAATTCTTACCGTTTTTGAACATAAACATAATACTTGTTAGTATAAGCATATAAGATGAGTTAATCTGCTTAATGTTAGTTTTTCTTCTTATATTTATTTTTCCTGATCATCACCTTGATCAAGCAATTAACTTCTAAGACGGCAGTTGAATGTATAAGACAAGAGGATCCTTGTTTGTGAAGAACAATGGACAGTTCATTTTGATTCTCCGCAATGCTGGATCTATTACTGTTTCTGTGGCTTGTATACATTCCTTGAAGTTATGTTCCACAATGTTTATTAGCTCTGGTCAACAATACTTCTATTCCCACATAGTATAATATTTTAAGGTAACTTTGTGGCCCTTATTTCTAATAATGTAAAAAATTTCTGTGATTATTAAAAACAGAAAAAAAAATTAAAATCAGAAAAAATAAACACAAGAAATATCTAATGGCATAAGCACAATGACAGAATAAAAAATACAGTTATATTTCCCATCGAAGGCCATGTCACTCTTTCACACTGATCTTGCTTTTTCCCTCTTATCCAACCTACAGGTGAAACAAGTATAATTTGGGTGTCTATTTTGCTGCACTTCGAAAAAAGATACGGTACCTAATTTTTGGACACAAATACCCTAATGTTGCTCACGTAAGCAGACGAAGTACAGAACTATTTTGATATTTCATATTCTTCATTAAGCTTTATTTAATGAGCAACTGGAAAAAATGTCAAGGTTTAAAAATATCAATGTGGAAAAATGAAATTGGCAACACTAATGTCAATTTTGTATTCAGCAGCATCTCCAAAATAACGTAAATACGTTCAAACTACATTGGTCACTAGAAACCTTTTTTATTGACCTGTGTATGAAGTCTAATGTTTTTCTTTAACAGTTCTCTATTATTTAACTAATAGTTTGGAATGCGCATGAGCTGGGCTATAATGGTAGTCTAGTTTAGTTAACTCAATTTAGTAAACCTTATTAGGCTACTTTCACATTGCATTTTTGCCCACATTCGTTGGTCCTGTCGGGGGCTCACGTCCGAACCCCACACAAACTGGAGTCCGGGCATATGCGCTGATGGGGCCATACACTATAATGGTGCAGACAGAGTCAACGTGAGCTCTGTTGTGCATTATTTTTGGGCATATATGGTTACTCGCGGTGAACACTCAGACGTAGTCTACTATGTCTGGATCCCATTTTGCTGGGGTTCCAAACACAAGCCTCGAAGGGACCAATGAACGTGAGCAAAAATGCAATGTAAATGGAGCCTTAGAGAATCCTTACTTAATGGAGTTTTAAGTACCATGTTGGGGACATGATGTGGTGGCACTTACTAATATATAAGGATTGAAGGTTCACCTCCTAGATTTACTAGCACATCCTTCCTCAAGGTAGCTGCTGATGGAGGACCATTTAACCAAAGCTGTCCATCAGCCTCTTTTAATTGTAAAACACAGTTTTTCTCTTTGATGTTTTTTAAATTGGAGGAAGCGGGTGGACAGATGTGGTCACCTGCTCCTCCATCAGCAGCCTTATCAGAGCTGTTCACTAGCAAGTGCAGGAGGTGAACATGTAATACTAATATACTCATAAATATTACAAAATCATATCTGCTGCATATTTATTCAAATAAAGATAAATCTGTAAATCCACAGTGTTCTGTTTAGGATGATCATTTCTTTGCTTGAGTAGAATGTGGTTATAAAGAGTGTTCTGGAGAACCTGTCCTGTCTTGCATTGTTCAGGCAACTTGAATAAGCCCTTTGTAGTACTTAGCTTCTCCTGTGATGGCGCTGCAAAGAACCAATACAATACAACTAAGTTATGCAAATTCTAACCAGTATCTTCTCTAGATTTTTCATTACTAGTTCTTCTATACATGATGATCTTGTAAGGAGGTGGCGGGGACCCTCAGTTGCTCCCTCTCTCTTTTATGTCGGGCACGTGTCCCCCATACGATGCTCTAATAGTTTGGCTAAGTATCAACGTACTACTGTAATGAACTACTGTTTTATTGCTGTACGTGTACTGTGTGATGTTTACTTGATTTCATGTGTTTGTATTATATTGCACTGTATTGAACATGACTAGTTCAGGGACAGTAAGGGTTAACAAAAAGGGGCTGGGTTAGGAGCCTGGAAGAAGCAGCAATTTCCTTCTTCTGCAGCAGAGCCCCTTGCCTGGAAAGGTCAGAGAGGCACAGCACCTGCGCCAGAGCCGCGGCAGGAAGACAAGAAGAAGACGTCATCGTATGAAGCTAGGAGGCGCTGGACCCAGGCCGCGACGCCCATCGGATCGGACCGCACCGGGACCGCCCCTGGGTGAGTATAATATTACCTCTTTTTCTTACCTTTCAGGTTACATTGGGGGCTTATCTACAGCATTACAGAATGCTGTAGATAAGCCCCTGATGCCGGTGGGCTTACCTCATATACAATTTTTGGACTGACAGATTCCCTTTAAGTATCAAAAGCCTCTAAGCAATTGGCCAGGGACCCCTTAGGGGGATGCACACAGTCTCAATAAGAATCTGGAATTGCCAGCGCCGCCCCCTATGCACACAGCAGGAAGTGTACACAGAGCAAGAAGCCATGAGGCACACCGCATGGAGCCGGCAGCAGACAGAACTAATAGCATGGCCCGGGGTGAGTGAGTAGATGTATCAGGCAGGTGGGAGATGGAAGGCCATGCAGTGATGCCGGCAGGGTTGTTACAGAGGGGACATACAGGAGCTTGAGGATGATGATTTGGGAGAAGTGGAGGACTCCTTTTTGTCATCATTGGGAGGTCAAATGATAATCTTATACACTATAGATTCCTACAGAAAGTTTACTGCACCTCACTAGACTGCAGAAAATAGGCATCCCTGATTTGGATCTTTGCTTTTGATGAGGAATAGCTAAAGGGACTTTCATCCATTCCATCTGGTCCTGTCCCAAATGCTCACCATTTTGGTTGGAGATAGTTATTATTATTATTATGCTTTCCTTATATAGCACTATCTTATTCACAGCGCTTTACAGACATTGTCATCACTGTCCTCAATGAGGCTCACAATCTAAATTCCCTATCAGTATGTCTTTGGAGTGTGGGAGGAAATCGGAGAACCTGGAGAAAACCCACACAAACACGGGGAGAAAATCATTGCAGATGTTGTTCTTGGTGGGATATGAACCCAGGACTCCAGCACTGCAAGGCTGCAGTGCTAACCACTGAGCCACCCTGTTGCCCATGCATACCCATTTTGCATTCTCTATGGTCCTCTCCACACAAGTATGTCTCTTAGTTGACTTGGGGTGATTGAATCCATAATTCCTACAAACAGCTTTTCATTTCCCTCCTTCTTTTCTTGCCAGGAAGTTGGTCATATTGATGTGGAAGTCAACAAATATTCCTCCATTGTTTGATTGGCTTTATCTAGATAATAAATAAAGTATTCCTTCTACAAGATACAATCAAATTTGAGAGGGTTTGGTCACTCTGGCTTGTATCTTAGGAAATCCTCATTCCCCTGGGATTATTTGCTAATGGGGTTTACTTCAGTTGGTATCTTATTTATTGTTCTACTTCTCTTGGGGTTGGCAGAAGAGGTGTGTATGAATAAATGAGAGTGTGTTTTGTATTCTTGGGCATTTCTGGATGTTTTTGAATTTTCCTGAGTGCCGTTAGTACTTTCTGCCAAACTTGAACTGTGAATTCGCCTTTACTCCTGGATCACTTTGATATCCTCCTCCAAAGGGTGACCAATTTTTTTTCGGCTTGTACATGTATTCCATTTGTCTGTGACCTGCAGAGTAGCTTGAGTTCCCATTGCGATACTGTTAAAATGCATCTTTTGTAGGTTGTTCATAGCTATGTTTCACTTTTTAGCGTACTGTTACATTTATTTCATGATAACTTAAAAGTCACAAAAAAATTGACTGTCACGATATGAGAAGCGAAACAAGTAGTTGTTGTGCAATAGGCAAAATTGAAAATCTCTCAAAAATCCAGATTGCTAACCATTTGTTTTGGATCCTGGACATACGTACCAAGTGGAAATTTAGAAAACCGTGGCACTGCTTGTGTTATATTTGATTCTATTCAATTTTGAGTGACGAGTACATCACCTCTTATTTATAGCATGTAGAATACACATGGAAGGTTCTGCTATAATTTACTTTTGTAGAGTTCAAACCATTAGCAGGATAGTGTACCATTATACTGCATCCAGCTGGAAATAACAAACCTTAATTTGTTAAGAATATACTTTCGAAATGTCATCTAAAATATTTAATCCAAATATGCAATATTATTCTGAGCATTAGCACATGTTTCAGTTTGCGATTTTCCTGATGGCTTCCCATGGTGTAATGTCATATTACATTTCAGAAACAACGTTTTCCGTTGATGCCACAAGTTTGTAGCTTGGGACCCATATGTTATGTTGTGTAAGGATCCTGATTTTACTTTTACTAAGCCTTTGAAGATCACAAGACACAAACCCAGCCATTTGATCGGGACATTCCATCAGAAGTGCTGAGCGCAGCGCAGACAGTTCAACGGGAAAGTTAAGTATTAAATAAGGTGAAATGAGGAAAGCGGAGTTAATGTGTCATGTGACAACTTCTTATGTTCCATTATTTCAACCTTTCCTCCTTCAACTTTCATTAGGATCATCCAAAGCCAAGGCTCGGTAGTGAGGTCACTGTGTAGGCTTAAAAACACAAGTGCACGAGGCAAGAGAGATAGTGAAGTGCGGGCAGAAAATACTTGAAATGCATCTTGTAAAAACTATTTCACGTGTAATCCGTAGTAAACTGTTATATATTCAAGGCCATCCGGGAGCCTATAGATCCATAACATCGCACGTAAGGCTGTTGAGAAAAGTAACACATGCAACCAGCTAATAAGTTGTTATAGATCAGTTGTCTTGTGAATACTTACATTTTTTAGTCTGCTTTATAACATAGATCGCATAGAAAAGTGTTGTTGTTTTACCATAAGTTTTTGAAATAAGGTGTCCAGTGGTGAGAGTAAAAAGACTATGTAAGTTAGTACCCAGAGAGGTTGTGTACCTGCCATATATTTCCTTCAGTGCTTGCTTCTCGAGTACTTCTTAGCTCAGCTATATTTCACAGTGTTGTGATGTGACTCGAGTTCAGCTACTGTATTTACATGGGGCCTGAAACATTCCTCCGACCATATTATTCATTCACCTTTTCATCATTTTTACCCTACTACAGTTCAGCCACTTCTGAATGGCTGCTGTGGGAACATCAGAAGCTCACCAGTGCACGGAGGCTTGATTTATAGCCCTGCGAGACCAGAATGATTTATACAGCATAGATTACTACTATCAGAGAGAATAAAAATATCTGACAATTGCAACTTATACAATGATCCAAATAAGCCAAAGTAAAGGACACCTCAGAGATCGCTTATGCGTTGATGTCCCCACTGATTAATGACCCAACTGATTGACTGACCCAACTGATTGACTTGGATGAATTACCCCACCGATTGACTTGGACAGATGACCCCACTTATTGATTTCGATGGATGACCCCACCGATTGACTAGGATGGATGACCCCACTGATTGACTTGGATAAATGCCCCCACCGATTGACTTGGATGGATGCCCCCACTGAATGACAAGGATGGATGAATCAACTGATTGACTTGGATGGATTATCCCACCAAATGACTTGAAAGGATGCCCCCAACGATTGACTTGGATGGATGCCCCCACCGATTGACTTGGATGGATGCCCCCATAGATTGACTTGGATGGATGCCCCCACTGATTGACTTGGAGGGATGCCCCCACCGATTGACTTGAAAGGATGCCCCCACCGATTGACTTGGATGGATGCCCCCACCGATTGACTTGGATGGATGCCCCCATCGATTGACTTGGATGGATGCCCCCACTGATTGACTTGGAGGGATGCCCCCACCAATTGACTTGAAAGAATGCCCCCACCGATTGACTTGGATGGATGCCCCCACCGATTGACTTGGATGGATGCCCCCATCGATTGACTTGGATGGATGCCCCCACTGATTGACTTGGAGGGATGCCCCCACCGATTGACTTGGATGGATGCCCCCACTGATTGACTTGGATGGATGCCCCCACAGATTGACTTGGATGGATGCCCCCACTGATTGACTTGGAAGGATGCCCCCACTGATTGTCTTGGATGAATGCCCCCACTGATTGACTTGGATAGATGCCCCCACCGATTGACTTGGATGAATGCCCCCACTGATTGACTTGGATGGATGCCCCCACCGATTGACTAGGATGGATGCCACCACCAATTGACTTGGATGAATGCCTCCACTAATTGACTTGGATGGATGCCCCCACCAATTGATGCCCCCACCAATTGACTTGGATGGATGCCCCCACCGATTGACTTGGTCTTTTTCACACATGGAATATTTTGCTACCATAGTAACAGGAAGTACTATAGTGGATTCTGATCACTTCAACATAGTGTAATGTGGGGCCCCTATACACATGATGGCATGTTATTAATTCTGGGTACAGAATAAAATCATGACAGCAACAACAGTTGCAAAATAATTCCTCCGCATTCTTAGCAGTTTGAAAACCAAACACAGTAAAAAAATGTTATTTAAAGGGAACCTGTCATGTACGCAAAAGCTATTACCCTGCAGATATGGTGTTTGATCTACAGGTTAATAGTGTTCCAAAGCTGTGGTACCACCGCACTGAAAGCTTGGCCACCTGTAGGAAATGAACTTTATTCCTCCATGCAGCCTCCGGTTTTTAGCCATAGAGGTGTGGCTGGCACAGCTTCACCACTCAGTATCCAGTGAGCGGCGGGTGTAAGCATGCACCAACACACTGGCTATCAGTCGCTGCACTGATACTCTGCAGAGACGACTGTCAGTCAATGATAAAAAGTTTCCCACTTGCTGGGCTATTGGTATGATGGCCGCACAATCCCATGATCTGTACTGATACATGCAATTATATATACCAATTTTATATGTACACTATATATAGTTACATGTATCGGTACAGATCATGGGGTTGTTGAGATGGTTGCATTGTTAATATGTAGATAGTACCCGCTCTATAAACTGCTGCAAAAAGTGGTTCCTGTCATGGATCCAATACAACCATGTAGTACCAGGATGGTAATTTATTAACATAGGTTTCATTTAATACTACCCAGCACTTTGGCCCTGAGGTCAAATCTGGCCAACGACAAAATCTGCATGAACTTTGTAAATTGCCATCCTATGAAATTTATCCTAGTGTGAGCGACATAGGAAAATTAGATTCCCAGCCCTACAGATTGATGACAGTCCCTGTATGATGCTGTGCAATATGTTGGTACTATTTAAGCATTAGGAAATAAATATAAAAATAGCAAATAATTTTATATTATTTACGGAAAATCTAAAAAATAGTTGAAAATTGGATGGATACTGTGGGCACAAGGACATTTTTATCTTTTTATTTTTGTTGGAGGCTGCATTGACATTGTTTTTTGTGAAACTTATCTAAGTGTTGCACAATGTTTGATACATTTGAGGCATCTTTAGATACAACAAATGTGTCAATAAATCATCTATCTGGCCTAGAACTATGTGCCTGGAGAATCTTTCCTACTTCCCCGAACATTTTACCCCCAAATTTTCAACTTTCTGATGCCAAAAGAATGCTGAAAAAGCCTTGATAAATTCCATCCATGAAAATATCTGGCCCCTATGGAAGTTGTCATGGCACATAAGCTTTCATTGATGCAGATATAAATAAGAATATACTGAATATATTATTTTGGAACTTGCTGGAGGCAAATGTCTCAGAGGGAGAAATGCCCTGTTTTTTATGACTTATTTTCGTCATTTTCTTTACAACATGGCAATCGGCCACCTCTCCCCATTGCCATATGGTCATTAGGCAAACGCCTACCTGAGAATAACCGGTTTACACCAAAAAACATAAAAACCAACTTGTGAAACAAAATCTACTTCTCACATAACATGGTATACAATGCTTATGGCAGAATAATACTACTAATAATAACTTATACCCGATATGGGGTACTTGCGCCCCTAAAAATAGCCGTACTAACCCTACCTTTACCGAGTACTATTAGTTTATGTCTTAGATTTTGGCAAATGTTACATATGTTAAACCTATAGCAGAAATCCAAGTAAAGCATAGAAAATAAACTCAGGGATGACAAACCCAATCAGCCTAGTAGGGGTCTCGTCACCGCTTACACATAGCTGAGCTGTGAATATAAAAGCAATGGTTCAGGGAATGCTGCCCCCTCATATTTTTTTTGCACCGTCTAACGAGGAGGCAGTGCCAACTCTGCTGATATACAGAAATGGGCATATACATTCTCCAGCAATCTGCTCCCACATCTCAGTCTCTCACGTTGGCCGTGATAATGACATTCTGGGATCCGGAGATCAGAATGTACATATGCAGTGTGTGGGTGGCAGCCGCACAGTAACAGTTTACAATGTCAAAGATGGCACTGAAGGTTACCCAGGTGCCAGGCTGCCCAGAAATGCTGTTTACATTCTTTCTGCAGGCTCAGATTGTTTTGTCTCCTTCGTACTGTACAATCTAAGACATTTGTTCCCATTTCATGAACAGGGTGTAACTTGCTGTGTCTTTTGCTTTTGCTAGGAATTATTGTTAATTTTAGAATGTTAGAGTTGAAACGGACCTTCTGGGTCATGGTATCCAACCCCCTGCTCAATGTGGGATTCACTAACCCATCTCAGACAGATGTCTGTCCAGCCTCTCTTTGAAGTTCCATTGAAGGAGAACTCACCACCTCTCGTGGCAGCCGGTTCCACTCATTGGTCACTGTCAAAAAGTTTTTACTAATATCTAATCTCTTTCTTCTTCGTTTATTTAGGCTAGGTTCACATATATTCAGTGCAGCAGGATGGATTTATATGTCTAAATTGGAAAACAAAACTGTATTCTGACATATACGGCAGCGTAACCAGAGACTAAAATGGGCAAGACATAATAAAAAAGAAAAAAAAAGGCTCTTTTGATTATATGTTGTCAGGTTTAAGTCATATTGTGAGTTTTTTGGATGTACAAACAAACCAGTTGACCGTGTTTTTCCGAGCCTCAAAAAAACATAAAAACCATATACACTTTATTGTATATAGTAATATAGCAATTTTTAATTCATGTAACACTAATCCTTTTTCTTGTGTGTTCCATTAAAATCTAGTTGAGAAAAGAATTTAAAAAAATTTTCTTTAATAAAAACATATACACGGGCGTAGAAGATGTCAAAGTTCAGACAGACGTAGTCACATGCTTGCCTACGTTTTTTTACGTATATGTCCTTCACATACGTCTTCAGAATTACCAATGTAAACCTGGTCTAAGAAACACTTCATGAAGAATACCTAAAAGCTTTCTCCGCATAAGGACGCGTTTATGACACTTCATATTTTTGCTGTGTAAAGAACTCAGCATCGTACAGTTCAAGCAAAGTGGAAGTGGATGGGATTTATATAGAAATCTCGCGCCCACTGTGCTTTTTTTTTTACGTTGTGCAATCTGACCTGCGGTGCGTTTTTTGAAATCCACAACATATTAATTTCTTCTGCTGGTACGTTGAGATTTATGTGCAGATTTCCCCATAGATTTGTATCAGATGTATCAGCTCCTACTGGAAAAACACACCAAAAGTGCATACAATCCACACATGACTGTATCAATATAAGTTTTCAAAGTCAAATACCAGAAATTATCAAAAACAAAGCAGCTTTATTTAAAAAAAAGACACACCTTGTAGATTGTGAGCTCTCACGGGCAGGGTCCTCTCTCCTCCTGTACCAGTCATGACTTTTATTGTTTAAGATTACTGTACTTGTTTTTGTTATGTATACCCCTCCTCACATGTAAAGCGCCATGGAATAAATGGAGCTATAATAATAAATAATAATAATTAAAAAGAGACACAAAACACAGCATCGAAAACCCAAGTATCCTAATTTGTATAATAGATGGAGAAACTCTACATCATCAAAACCTCATCTAATAGTCATCGTTTGGCTTAACCTACGGGAAGAGTCAGACGGCTGCATAACTCAGACCAAGATCACAACACAATGCTTGACTGGCCATTAGTTCTCCCAATCTAAGTGTGACAGCTACATAAAAATACATGACATCACACTTAAGTCAGGAGATGTGGGCGCTGAGCCCACATCTTTTTCAGCACAACAACTTTTTCAACAGCTGACATGTGCCCCTAACAGCTGCAGGTGGAATCGCGATCCACCCACAGATGTTAACCTGTTAAATGCCGCTGTCAATGTCTGATGATTACGCTAGAGGCGCGTGCTTAATTCCGCTGTCATGATCCTGGCTGGGTTTTGAGTCATGTTTTCCTGGTCTGGTCATGTCAAGAGTTAACCTTTTCTAGCTGCAGTCTGGGTTCAGGTTGGCTATTTATCGCCGCTGCTTTTTGCCTAGGGCTGCTGTAGCTGACTCCGATTGCTCTGATTTGTCCTGCTGCATTTGCTGTCTGAACCCGTGTCTCTGTTTTCCCCTATTCCTGTCTTGACTCTATGTTTCCCTTTAGTGTGCTGACTCCCTGGTTTTGACTTGGCTTGTATCCTGACCTGCATCTGTCTTTTGTCTTCTGGCTTATCCGCTCCTGACTGTTACTGATCTGGCTTGTCTCTGACTGTGAGTTTGCTTATTCCTTTGGTACTGCGCTACAGTCTAGGATCTGACCGGGCTTGTTTGACTATTCTGCTGCCTCTCGTGGTAGCCTCACTGCTGCACTGCAGTACACCTATGTTTAGGTGCAGTTCTGCTTCTATTCTACTGCCATCTAGTGGAGCCTGCACCTACCTGCATTGCAGCAGCGTGACACCCGCCCATCGGCGCCTGTGTCACATGACCGCGGGTCGCCGATGTGTTGGCATGACAACCCAGGGTCTGCAGCAGACTACGGTAGTTGTCATTGCCATATTGCTATGAGCTCCGCCCAGCGTTTGGCGCTCATAGCAAGTGATTATTTATGCTACATAGAACAGGGTTGAAGCCCCGCTCTGTGTAACACAAGCGATCGGATGATCACAGCTTCTTGTCTCTCATGGAGACTATTGAAGCAAGTGAAAAGTAAAAAAGAATGTTTTTAAAAATCTTTAAAAAGAAAACTAAAAAATATAAAAGTTGATATCACCCCCCATTCGCCCCATCCAAAATAAAACAAAGAAAACAATATATAAATATTTGGTATTGCCACCTTCAGAATTGCACAATCTATTATATAAAAATAATTAATCCGATTGGTAAACGGTGTAACGAGAAAAAGTCAAAACGCAAGAATTACTTTTTTTGGTCACCGCAACCTTGCAATAAAATGCAATAACGGGCGATCAAAAGATCGTATCTGCACCAAAATGGTATCAACAAAAACGTCAGCTTGGCACACAAAATAAGCCCTCACCCGACCCTAGATCACGAAAAATGAAGATGCTACGGGTCTCGGAATATGACGCAATTTTTTTTTCTAACAAACTCTAGATTTTTTTCACCACTTAAATAATAAACAATCTATACATGTTTGCTATCTACAAACTTGTAATAACCTGGAGAATCAAAATTAGAGGTCAGTTTTAGCATCTGGTGAACATGGCAAAAAAACAAACAAAAAACAAAACTCGTCCCGCAAAAAATGAGCCCTTACATGGCCATATTGATGGAAAAATAAAAAAAGTTTTGTCTTTTGGAAGAAGGGTAGCGATGGGGTTTTCCATCTTTCTTTTTATTTTCACCCTATCAGCCAAACGGTTTTATGTAAAAATAATAAACTCAGCCGGACTTACCTACTAACGCCCCAGTGCTAACACTCTGCTGATGCAACGGATGCAGCGCCGATGTCATGAATCCCGTACACGCGACCCCTGAAGCCATTCATTGTGCATCTACATAGGCAGCTAACCCCAGCGAATGGCTCCAAAAGTCAGATATGCTGTAGTCGGGATGTCACTGCTGCAGCCTGTCAGCAACCACCAGCAGCGGTGCGGAGAGGGCGCTGGAGCAGGGAAGGTAAATACAGATGATTGTATTATTCTTACATAGGGAAAGTTGATGGGTTGAAAAAAAATTTGAAGTTGAAAAACTCCTATCATTGCTTTTTTTCTTCTTCGTGCTCTTGACTCAATAAGAGGGATATGAAGACTTTGCTATGAATGTTGATTCCCGCTGTAATAAACACATTTAATGCACACTGGTAGATTTATAAAAAAAAACCATGTAAAATATTTTCGCACAGTATAAAAAAGTAATTCCATTAGCACATATTTATAGGTATGTGTCATATCTGATGATAAATAGCTCATAAACCACAGGATGCAGGATACACAAGCTCAGATCTGACGTGTGATACCTGTAGTCTATACATGGAGGAATATGGCTTTGTAGGGTCTGACGATACCCACATAGGGTGACAGCTATAAACTCTCTACAATGAACTTCAGCTGTTTTGTATAATACTGACATAGTCCAATATGTCCACAAAATATCTCAGTGTGCTGGTGGCCGATTCAGAGTATCAGCCCCGGAAAGAATGACTGGCGCCTATTCCATCATGGAGAGAATCATAATGATCTAACCCCATCCCGGACATGTCTAGAGGCAGTATAATGGGGTTGTCCACTACTTAAACACTGAAGACTTGTCCTTAGGATATGGCATGTGTATCAGGTCGGTGAGAGTCCGAAACCCTGCGCCCCCACCAGTCATCTGTTAGCTGATGGCTGGAAAGAGAAGCAGAACACCAGATCCCGGTACCTGTGTAGTGGTCGCTGCCATGTACTGCAGAACAGCGGTGGCGTCCTGACCCGTCACACAGACCGGTGGGGAACGCCAGGCATTAGCCCCACATTGATTTGCTAGCCACTGGATAGGTCATTAATATCGATTTATTGGAAAACTCCTTCAACTACAATACTCTGCCATTATACCCATCGTCTACACATGAATTGATTTTTATAAAAGGAAAACTTTTTAGAGGGGCAGCTCAGGCGCTCAGAGGGTAGTACTTTGCTTTTCCAACTTTAGGCTGCCGTCACACTAGCAGTATTTGGTCAGTATTTTACATCAGTAATTGTAGCCAAAACCAGGAGTGGAACAATTAGAGGAAAAGTATAATAGAAACATATGCACCACTTCTGTATTTATCACCCACTCCTGGTTTTGGCTACAAATACTGATGTAAAATACTGACCAAATACTGAGCGTGGACGGCAGCCTTATGGTCCTGGAATTGACTCTGACCTTGGAGGCATCTGCATGAAGCCTGTATGTTCTTCCCGTGTTTGTGTGGCTTTTCCTGATCTTTCAATTAAAGAAAATTCGATTATCCAACCTGCACAGCATTTTTTTTCAATATTAGAGATTCCTATTATTTGCGAATTTCCGATTATTTATACCCCATTGTGTTATCTGCTGCTTTACATACTAATTCCCGGCTCATTGACGCCCGGGGATCTCACGGGCCTGCACAATGCTGCTTCACTAAGCTAAATAACACCTTTGGCTCTGCTTCATCTGTACATGTGCGTTCCCAGTGACAGCTCCAGGGTTTTGATACTTAAACATAAATCGCGTAGTTATAAAAAGCCGTGATCCAGGATAGCATTGTTTTCAATATGAAAAATATATATATTTTTTTAATTAAACCCCCCTCATTAAAAGCGTGGCCAGCTGCTTAATGCCACGGCTAGCGTTACAAAACATTTTTCTATGAGTTATTTGGTTATCCGTGAAAAAACAGAAATGTGGCTATTCCGGAAGAAGGGATTTGGAATATGAATCACTCATGTGAACCAAAAAGAGGCTCAGTTTCACTTCCCCCTCCTGTATCCTAAATGTGGGTCTGTCCTAACATAGCCTTCCCAGCTCCCGGCAAAACTAGAACTCCGAACCACCTCTTAGAGATCCACATACTTTTCCCATGACATAGGAGGAAGCGTAAGGGCTGGAAATAAACCCTGGGCTGGGTCGCTGGCATGGAAGTGAACGAGATTGTGAAAGAGCTAGACGTATGCGCAGAATAGTGAATGGCACGTTGTTCCCACCCCGATACCATTCATTGTGCAGCAGAACGAGGCGGCCTGTAGGAAAGGCGCCCGCACACTGCAAGAACTTGTGTCAGTGGCTTCCCACATAGGAAATGAAGGGTTAAAAGGTCCGAGTAACGTAAATACTAGTAAGAACTTCAACATGTATTAAATCACATATACTCCATGCCGCTTTGTGAGGATTTCTTTCACTACATCCAGGCGAAGAATAACCACCAGTAACGTGGAGCAACTGAAAAATCTGGAAATGTTATTAGTAAAGGGAATCTGTAACAAGGGGTTCACTACCCTGAGAACAGCATGATGTAGGGGCAGAGACCCTGATTCCAGTGAGGCATCACTTATTCAGCTGCTTTATAAAATCACAGTTTTATCTGCTGTATATCTACCAATCTATGAATGCCAATCTCTGCATAATCCCGCCAATACCACTAACTGACATCTGTCTGGATATACTGTGCATAGGCAGAAAGCTGCCAATCTGTAGTGAAGGCGGAGTGATACAGAGTTCATGAATATGGAGGACTACATGGCAGCAGGTTTGCTAGTCGAAGTGACACATTGTTGGAATCAGGGTTTCTGCCCCTACATCATGAATACACTCATGTTATGCAGAAAAAAACTGGTGGCAGAATCCTTTTACAGCCATATACAGCAACTACACATGGCCAAAACAGAAGACTGCAGACAGCGGGCCCCCAAGTAAGTGCATTTACATACAAATTTCATTAAAGGGAACCTGTCAGCGGGATTGTGCTCAGTAACCTACTGACAGTGTCAGGTCGGTGCCGTTCTACTGATTACAATGATACCTGGGTTGATGAAATCCGTCTTGTGGTTGTTTAATCTTTATTTTCAGTTTTGTGTTAATGAGATTCTTGTGGCCTAAGGCGGGGTTGGTGTATGTACGTGGTGCTCTGATTAGCTATTCATAATGCAGACTGCTGACAGGTCGCTGATCCCTCACTGACCTGCCTCTAGTTTACATACTGATTGTTATATTTATTAGAAAAAAAATAATATCACCTACAGCAGGAAGGCGCCTGCGCTGCAGCATGATCGCATCTATAATATGCATTAAATTGTTTTATTTAGTCTTATTCATTGATTCTGAAAAAAAAACTTTATCAAAATGGCCATGTCTGCACAATATCTGTGATCCAAGAGATGCTACTGCGCAAACGTCGCCATTTTGAGATAGTTTTTTTTTCAGAATCAATGAATAAGACTAAATAAAACAATTTAATGCATATTATAGATGCGATCATGCTGCAGCAGAGGCGACCTTCCTGCTGTAGGTGATATTGGTTTTTTTCTCCAAATATATAAGAATACATAGAGTAATCAGTATGTGAACTAGGGGACAGGTCAGTGATGGATCAGTTCAAATTAATAAGAGAGATGCCGTAAAGTGGCTACGAGGTACACATAAATATGGCCATTTTTATGCGCTAAAAGCTCTCATTTTTCATATTTCTAGTGCAGTAATGCAGTTCAAGTTTCGTGTTTTCAAGTTGCATGTTTTGGCGCTGCAGTGTGCTGCCCTTTTTACTTAACTGTATACGAGTTGGCGACTCTGGGTTCAGCACCTGTTCACACTCAGTCTATGTTTGGATGTGCGGGTCAGGTTTTTGAAATGTATTCTTTAGCCTTCTGATCGTGCACTCCCCGCCTCCTAGCTTCAGGTGTTTTAATTATAGTAGGTCCAATACCCCTCCACAGAAAGAGAGAATTTGAGTCCAAGAAGAGGTTTCACATGTACCCATTCAGATGGAGACGTTTATTCTCGGTGAGGTAGGTCAAGCGTAGGACCTCGTATAAGAGAGATGCCGTAAAGTGGCTACGAGGTACACATAAATATGGCCATTTTTATGCGCTAAAAGCTCTCATTTTTCATATTTCTAGTGCAGTAATGCAGTTCAAGTTTCGTGTTTTCAAGTTTGCATGTTTTGGCGCTGCAGTGTGCTGCCCTTTTTACTTAACAGTGATGGATCAGTGACCTCTCAGCAGTCTGCATTGTGATGTTTTGGTCTCCCCGAGGCCAATCATCTGTGCCTTTATAGCCTTTTTACTAGGCACTGCTCCTAATAGTCAGATTCCTACTCCACACTGATGAGGGGCAAAAACCCCGAAACAGCTGTCTGTGGATGGATACCATGCTTGGCATAGGTGGCTTTCCTTCATAGGATGCTGCCCTTCCCGTGGTTGTTCCTTCCCGGGAAAAGACCTGGCTATTCACTGCTTGCGTCGAGAAACATGTGATGGTGTCTCCGCAGCTTCTTTACATGCATTGTGAATCAGGGCACCACATGAAGACCCCCACAGGCCGCCCCGGAGCAAGAGCATATCATTAACTAAAAACTGAAAATGAAGATTAAACCACAACCACAAGACGGATTTCATCACCCCAGGTATCATTGTAATCAGTATAACAGCGCCGACCCGACACTGTCTGTAGGTTACTGTGCACAATCCTGCTGACAGGTTCCCTTTAAGTGCATATTTTATATGTATTTTGCCTGATTTATTTTAGGACATAAAACTTGATGGCCGCACTCCGTGTTGCTCCTGGATGTACAGAATCTTCCGGTGAAAGGATCTTAGCCATGTTCTTTGTTTTCTGTGGCAACTCCACTTTTGTTTAGACTGCAATAAAGAAAAGAGTTAGTCACATTGGGCACCCTGACATCCAAGCGTGGCACTTGTTACCCAATGGGCCCTGGCATCTGCCCAAGCATGCCTGGTACTGATTCTACCAATATATACAAATTGCATGGACCTCCACATCAGAAATTCTGGATAATGAGCTCTATATCACCAATTAGATGCACTTTGCCATGGTGCATACATTAAAGGGGTTGTCCCATCTTGACAATCTCTCATCTATGCACAGAATAGACAATAACGTGATATTTGTACAGGGACTGACTGCAATCCTGAAATGTGCCATTGGAATAGAGCCTTGTACTTGGCTCTCTGGCAGTCCCCATCAGTGAGGAGCTGTGGGACACATAAATGGCCATCTCTGCATTCCATAGGAACATGTCAGGACTCTGCTCTCAAGTCCGGACAATCCCTTTAATTTGGAAGAAAAGCCGGGCAAAGCAGCTGGCTCCCTAAGGCTATATTCCCACAATGAGCTTTTCATGAGTTTTTGATGTTCCAGATTTTCTGCATCTATTAAATAAATTAGGTTACTAAAAACTCAGCGCACCGGCAAGAGAAATTGACTTGTCGCAGATTTCAAACCCGCACCGCAGGTCAGAGTACGCTTAGTAAAGAAGAAGCAGAGTGGCCACGAGATTTCTTTAAATCCCATCCACTTTGCTGGAGCCATAAGGGTATGTTTCCACTGTCCGTATCGGCAGCACTTTGGACGCAGCTCCGTCCAAAACGCTGCTGGCTTTTGTATGCGCGGTGATTCCACATGTGTTCATTGATCTGTGCGGAATCACCGCGTCTTATACATTGGACTGTGATATTTATCTTGCAGACACAGAGCGTCTCCACATCGTAAATAGACATGCTGCAGTCTGGAAAGATGTGTCGCATGTGCGTATACGCAGGGAAGCCACGGGGTTCCCTGCACACATAGTAGAGTTGTGTGCGTCTGATACATTACACTGCACTCTGATGTCATGTGAGTGCAGTCTGATTACCGCGCACACAGAGACAATGGAGAAGATGGAGAAATTACCTTCTCCATCTTCTCCACACCTGTTCTACAATGCTTTCATGTGAGAGAATTGGATCTCACTAAGATGACACTCAGCTGAAACTGTGACAGACTTTGATCCGAGTATCATTAGCACAATTGGCCCGATTCTCTTGCATGGAAGATTCTACGGCCGTCTGACCGCAGCCTCTACCTGAGGAAACCTATTTCTAAATGATTTTTTTTTTACAAAGGTAGCCAATGGATGACGCAGGCAATGCTATAGCAAACATGGCTTTCTGTGTGATACATATGAGAGAAGATTCCCCGAGATTTTACAAGATAAACAGAATCGAAAAAACAAAATGTGTGAACAGAGCCCAATACAGGCGAAACGCATCAGAATCACATAATGTCCATTTTCCTAACCTGCAGATAGAAATAGTAGTTGTGTATTATTTGCCCGGTTGGATGGTATCTTCACAGCTCTGTCCACCTCTAATGATGTAGTAAAGACATTTCTGCTTACTATGCTACGATGAGTGACTGCAGCGCGGCTGACGGCGGAGCAGGGCGCACAGTTCTGTGCCGGTGGCTGATTCTTGTTGGAATCATTTTAAATCACTGTCAGTCTAGATAGAGGGAAGTCATTCTGTAAAATTCCATATAGACAGAACTGTAATAAGAGTGCAGGAGAGACGTAATCCGAACTGACAATTATGAAGTTTCACCCTATATTGTATTCTTCTCCACACTGAGGATCTTGCGAATGTGGAGACTTCAGTGCGCTAAAGTCATTTTAATACAACAGTCTTCATCTCGTCATCATATTACAAAGACAAACGCTGATCTTGGGGGATCATAACTAGATGGGGGTGGGGGATTATTGAACCTCTAGGGATCCATTTATAGATCTCTACAGATGTGTCCCACATATACGGTATAAATAGACAAACATATAGCAGATGAAAGAGGCCATGCAGTTCTTTAAAGAGTAACCATCATTTTATTTTTTAATAAATCAATAGCACACGTGAAAATAAGAAACTTTGTAGCATATTTAAACAAATCTACTTCATTTTCCTACTGAGCGATCATTCTCAAAATTGTCAATTCATAGGTAAAATACCTCTTTCGTGAATACAGATTTTCCCATTATTGAGATAGGAGATGACAGTCAGTGCTAATAAACTTCTATGGAGAAGTGTAACTGTTGTTTCATGAGAATTTGCAGTAAAATGTCTGTGTCTGCCTCTAGCTTCTCCTTCCTCCTAGTCCTCAGCTCTTCATAGAATCTTGTAAGTGACGCGCCCACAGGGCAGTGGGGTACTCGGTACCGAGCCCGGTCGCAAAACGGGGGATGTCACGGTGGCTGCGACCCGATCCATGGCCCTGGGCATCAACGTTAAAAGGGGGTTAAATGTTCAAAGTTTGTCGTGATGCCACCTGTGGGGTTCGGTCAATATGGGGGGACCGACGCTGCATTAAAGAGGGTCCCCACACTGGGTCTCTTGTCCACATATTTTGGTCATGCCCAAAAATTGTGCCCTTTTGGGGTCAGGTTAAGTCCCTCATAGATAAGGTATTGCATGCAGACATAGAACTAAACCCACTAGTGCTTCTCCTGGGTCACGGGGCGCCGGGTATGGGCAAACTTTCCAATAGATTATTGCAACATATCCTTAAGGCGGCCAGATGCCTGATTGCGCGTCTTTGGAGACAGCCGAGTCCCCCTTCGCTTCAGATCCTCCTTGGACGGATCATGGATGTCAGAAGGATGGAACACCTTACAGCCTTACTAAATGACTCGGTGGTGCGCTTCCAGGCTATATGGTCCCCGTGGGATTATTATGCAGCGGGATCCGACCTGTAGTGCGACTGAGTTCGGATTTGATTAATCGATTTAACTGAGGTTTTTCCCTTTTTTTTTTTTTTTTTTCCCCTCTCTCTTTCCTCCCTTCCCTCTACCCCTTATTGTCTTGTCTTTGTCATTTACATCTTTGTAGAATTAAGGTAATTGATGGCCTTATATCGTCTATATTGTTTATATCATTTACTGTTCATGCATTCTATACAGAAACTAAATGCTTGTAAGACCCTGTTTTGTTCTAAAATGTTTAATAAAATAAAAATTTTATGGTTAAAAAAAAAAAAGAGGGTCCCCTGGGGGATATTGCGGCAGCCCAGATGTTACACTTCCCACAGGTGAAGCGAGGTCCCCAGGGGTCCTATGGTGTGTGGCGTAGATGGTGTAGCCGGTGAATAAATGGAGGAGACAAGTGATCAGTCTTTACCTGGTTTACATGTGGATGGCAGGGTCCTTATTCATTCTCCTGTCCTGGGACAGGTACCTGTATGGCAGGTAGCTTGAGCCATGCCTACTGAGGTCTTTCACGGTGACTCCAAGCTCCAAGGTGCTGCTGTGCCACAGGTAAATATGGGCAAAGTCCATGTAATTCAATGCCCTCTGTTTCTGCTCTGTGTATTATAACCCACATAAGCCTCGGGCTCCCGGTTCCCAAATTCTCTGTGCACTGACTCCCTGGAGGCCTTCCTAGTCCCCTCCTGGCCTGGAGTCTTGTATTTCCACTGTGCTCCGTCCCTGTCTGTCCTCGCACACAGACTGTCTGTACTAACTGAACTAACTCCGCCTCCAAACCAGGATCTTTATCCAGGGAAGATGCCCTAAAACAGGGTGTTGAGCTCCCCCTCCTGGCCTGGATTTGAAAGGTGTTGTGTGTCTGATAACCTACCAAAGGGAATCCCACTTGTCTCCAGACATAGCACTACCCTCCCCGAGAGGAAGGCAGCACTACTGTGGTACCCGAACTCCTGGGGTGCCACATAAGCATCAACTGTTATCTCTTATCTGTTACGCACATGCCCAGGGATGTTTGATTTAGGCCGTTTTCACACTAGTGCTTGTGTACGCAGCGTAGGGCTGGGTACTTCTTACCTTCAGATCCGCATACATCCGCATCCGTTGCGTACACAAATGCTAGTGTGAAACCAGCCTTACTTGTGCTCCATGTCAGGCTTTGCAAGCAGCTCGGCGTGCTCCCATGTGTTGTATTTCCTGGGACTTTAAAAGGCGTCGAGGTCACACCTATGTCTTGATATTGCTAGTCACTCCTTTAATTTGTCTTCCCACAGTTCCAGTCCACAGTCATCAGGACATCTCCTGGCAGTCTGTTTTCCATGCGTGAGTTACTTGTCTGCAGTTTCCAGTAATCTTGCTACCTGTCAATGGAGGACTTCACCTGCTGGTCTGTGGTTTCCAGTAACCCTGCAACCTTCCTGTGGTCTTCAGGACTTCACCTACTTGTCTGCGGTTTCCAGTAATCTTGCTAACCTGTCAATGGTCTTCAGGACTTTACCTACGGTTTCCAATATTGCTACTTGCATGCGGTTTCCAGTATCACAATCTGCCTGCAGTTTCCAGGACGTCTTTCTGGCTGTGTGCAGCTTCCATGGTATTAGACTTTTTTGTTACTCCTGAGTTTTGTCTGCATCTCTATGATGCCTCCTGTCTTCTTGCAGCTTCTATTCTTTGAGTCTGCAATCTGCCCAAGGTCTTCAGTAACTCTGAAATCTGCCTGTGTCTTCTTGGATATATCCAACCTGCCTGCAGTTTACAGGGCCCCACCGGCTTCTCTGCGGTCTCTTGGACGTTTTCCTGCTTGCTTTCGGTATCCAGCCTCTCGCCTGCTTGCTTGTGGTCTCCCGCCTACCTGCTGTTTCCAGCATCCCACATGCTTGCCTGTGGATTCCTTGACATTTCCAGCTTGCCTGCGGTTTCCAGGACTCCGCTTGCTTGACTGCAGTCTCCTGGATGTTTCTTGCTTGCCCGTGGTTTACAGCATCCTGCCTGCTTGCCTGCGATCTCTTGGACATTTCTTGCCTGCCTGTGGTTTCTAGCATCCTGTCTGCTTCTCTGTGGTTCCCAGAACTTTATTAAAACTTTTAGCCTGCCTGCTACATGTCTGCCGGTTGTCTGTGGTCTCCTGGATGCATCCTACTTGCCTGCAGTTTCCAGCATTCTTCCAGTCTACCTGCAGTTTCCAGTCCATCAGCTGTCCATGTTTCGGGTGCTCCACGTAGCTGCTGCACCAACGCCCATGGCTTGTGTGTCCACCCAGACCGTGGGTTAAACCAGGGATATCAAACTGAATTACACAGAGGGACAAAATAAAAACCATGGACAAAATCGCATGCCAATCTTGATATTTATTAAGAAAGGTCTACAATTGAGGACGTTTCTCCTTGTTATCAAATGTAAAAATTAATCTTTTCATTTGGAAATAAACTTAAAGGCATTGTCCCACGAACAAAGTAGATTTTGATTAATAGATCTTAGACTAAAATAAACACATTATCACAATGGGGATACTGGAATAATATAATATTTTAGGTAAGAGCAGTAAAAAGCATATGGGCCAATGGCATAATTTAAAAATGTAATAACAAAGGCTAAAAAACCTTGATCTAATAAATAATACAGATAAAATATGATGCCAACAAAAGTGCCCCCAAACAGAGTATGATACCCCCCACAGTGAGTTCCTCCACAGTACCCTCTATATGCACAGTATGAGGACACTACTGTGACCCCCAGCAAAGTATGGTGACCCCAAAACAGTTTGATGTCCCAACTGTGATCCTCACAGAGTACAATGGGCCCCACATAGTCCTCCATAAAGTAAAATGCCCCCACAAAGTCCTCTATACAGTATAATGGGCCCACATACTCCTCCGTACAGTATAATAGGCCTCACATAGTCCTCCATACAGAATAATGGCCCCACATTGTGGTCCATACAGTATAATGGACCCCACAAAGTCCTCCATACAGCATAATATGCTCACATAGTCCTCCATACAGTATAATTGCCCCACATTGTCCTCCATATGAGCCTCACATAGTCATCTATACAGTAAAATGGCCGCACATATTCTTCCATTCAGTATAATGGGCCCCATATAATTCTCCATACAGTATAATAGGCCCCATATAGTCCTCCATACAGAATAATGGCCCTACATAGTCCTCCATACAAAATAATGAGCCTCACGTAGTCATCTATACAGTAAAATGGCCACACATATTCTTCCATACAGTATAATGGGCCCCATATAATTCTCCATACAGTATAATAGGCCCCACATAGTCCTCCATACAGAATAATGGCCCTACATAGTCCTCCATGTAAAATAATGGGCCTCACATAGTCGTCCATGCAGTATAATGGCCCCACATATGCTTCCATACAGAATAATGGGCCCCACATAGTGCTCCATGCATAATAATGGGCCCCATATAGTCCTCCATACAGTATTATGGCCTCACTTAATTCCCATACAGTGTAATGGCCTCATATCGTCCTTCACACAGTTCCACATAATGGAACTCACATAGTCCTTCATATAGAATAATGGTGTCACGATTCCTCCGCTCAGGTAGTGATTGCTATGCTGTTATATGAAAACAGTCTTGCTGAGTTGTCTGTGTCTTGATTGACAACTTGGCTGTCCAATACTGTGATGGGCTTGCTGGGCTGTCGCTGCCTGGATTAACAGCTCTGCTGTCCAATCTGTGACTGGAACACACAGGACTTTCTGCAGGTGTTCAGTGTTCTGGTGATTGCCCAGCTACTTAAATGAGCTGTCTGCCCCTGATCCCTGCCAGACATAGTTTGTGTTTCTTGGTGAGTGTTAGCCTGATTCTTTTGCTCTGAGTTCTGATCTTCTGCTGCCTGACCCTTTGGACCGTGTTCTGACTATCCCTTTGTCTTGTCCTCCAGCTTTTAATCCGCTATCTCTTGTTATTGGACTGTGACCTGACTTACACTGGTTATCCACGTACTCTTTTGGTATTGACCTCGGACCTTTTGGTCTGACTCTTCTGCGTCACTGCCTGTCCGTGACTAGTGACTAGCGGCACAAATGGGCCTCACATAGTCCTCCATATAGAATAATGGGCCCTACTTAGTCCTCCATACAGTATAATGGCTTGACATAGTCCTCCCCACAGTATAATGAGCCCCACATAAAAAAAAATACTCACCTCCCCTTAGTCCCCCGCAGGTCCAGTTTCAGCAGCGAGTTCTCTGAAGCTCTTCATTGCTCATCACATTGGGCACGAAATAATTATGTCATCGTGCCTGCTGTGCTGAGATGTTAGATGCAGAAGGACAATGATGGAAAAGGGATTAGGATACAGTGTGGGTGAGGGATTGGTGCCAGCGTCGTGCACCAAATATAATGACCCTGGAGGCTAGATTTGGCCCTCGGGCCAGACTTTGCCATGTGTAGCTTAGAGGATCCACCTCACTGTGTGAGCCGCTTTATCTCAGTAAAAGGAAAATCTGTAATAACTGAAGATTTTACTGGTACATTGAGAGTGAATGACCAGTCCAGCAGGTCAAATAAGCTGATTCTGCTGATAAAATATATTGCAAAGTTACTTAGTTTCATATGTACTATTGACATGAAATGGAAAAAAATAAATGATAATTTGTTTTTAAGTTCTTTAAAATTAAATGGTATATCCTTAGGATAGGCCACCAATGTTAGACCCTCCCACCAATCAGTTGGTTGAAGGGGTCCTGAATCTCTACTGAGGGCTGTGTCCCCTGTCCCCTTATTGTTTATTTTGTTCTGTGTTGCACACTGTAGTTAATAGGAGCTGACGCTAAGTATTTCTGCTTTGTAATTTTCAATGTCCAATAAATTTATTTTTACAGAAAAGACAAGAGAAAATAGATTAAAAGAAGAAAATAAAATCAATGTTATTTCCTAAGGCCTTTACAGACTGTTCTTTTGTTTAAAAAAAACTGTGACTCAGCAGTACTACTAAAATACGTAGGTTGTACCTAGCTTTCCTTAAGGTAAATTCATACATAGAGGTTATGCTGCAGTCCATAACATTACAACTTAGGTGCATGCACCACAAATCAGTTATCATAGGAAACAGACAAAGTGGGTACGGAGATAATACGATTCAGGGCAGCTGGAGGGTGAACCTTTAACACTCTTAGGCCGGTTTCACATTAGCATTTTGAGGAGCTGCGGAGGGCTGCGGACCTCCTCCGTGAAGCCCCACCCTTGGCCACAAATCCGCCGCTAGCTCCGCCTACTTCCGCATGCGGCCTGCATGCACTTGTATACCTATCTTTAACATTAGGTACGCAGGTCGTGCGGCTGTATGCAGATGTGTCCGCATGCGTCGTTTTGACGATTTGGCGACCAGTAAAGGACGCAGCTGGTAGCAATTTCTTTTTTTCTCCGCATCGTCAAAACGATGCATGCAGAAGCATCCGCATACAGCGGCACGACCTGCATACCTAATGTTAAAGATAGGTACACAGGCCGCATGCAGAAGTAGGTGGAGCTAACGGCGGAGGTGCGGCCGTGGGCGGGGCTTCGCGGAGGAAGTCCGCAGCCCTCCGCAGCTCCTCAAAATGCTACTGTGAAACTAGCCTTAGAAAGCTAGTTCAAAAATTGAAAAATTAGGGAAGCAATGGTAGAGAAAGGGGACTCCGGCACATGAGGTCACCAGAACTAAGAACTCAGGCACCTGGGCAAACATAAATACGTTATTTGTTGAGGCATTGGTCATCATTTTTGCCTTAGCTGTAGTACTTTACTAGAATATTGGTAATATAGTATTTTATGGTGACTGATTGGGTGCTCTATGAATGAAGGCAGCACAGTGGCTCAGTGGTTAGCTGAGCTCTGTTGCTTTATTGCACTGTTTGCTCTTATCCCACCCAGGACAGTGTCTACAATGAGTTTGTATACAATGGGTTTGTGTGATTATCCTCCCACACTCCGAAGACTGATAGGGAATTTAGATTGTGATCCCCAATAGGGACAGTGATAATAGTGTCGGTAAAGTGCTGTTGAATATGGCGGTGATAAAACAAATCATAATAAATTTGAAATTTGGAAGTGTGTTTTGGTTATGATAGACTGATAGTCTTTTTAATGTGCTTGGGTTTATATTACATTATATTATAATAATTTTGTGTTTGCTGATTAAATTCTTGATATCATGAATTATTTTAAAGTAAACTGATGAATTCAGTCACCTTTTCTTTTGTATTTGTAATCTCTCAAAGAAACTGGCTTTTCGATTTTCAATGAAAACAACAAAAAAACAAGAATGGTAACTTTTATGTACAGTGGCTTGCAAAAGTATTCATCTCCCCCCTTGGCTTTTTACCTATTTTGCTACATTACAACCTGTGTTTAAATATGTTTGTAATCTGATTTGTATATGATGCATCAGCAATAAATAGTCTAAGTTGGTGAAGTGAAACAAATATATTTATAAATTACATTTATGGGATCAAATAACAAAAAATTGACATGTGCATATGTACTCCCCCCTTTTGCAATGAAGCCCCTAAAATTTAGTGAAAGGAAGTCAACCTGTGTGCAATCTAAGTGTCAAATGTCTGTCAGTGTATATGCACATTTTCTGAAAAGCCACAGAGGCTGCAATACCATTAAGCAAGAGGCAGCACTAACCAAACAACACCATGAAGTCCAAGGAGATCTCAAAACAAGTCAGGGACAAAGTTCTTGAGAAATACAAGTCAGGGTTGGGTTATACAAAAATATCTCAATCTCTGATGAATCCATGGAGTACGATCAAATCCATCATCATCAAATGGAATGAACATGGTATCACAACAAACCTGCCAAGAGAGGCCCGCCTACCAAAACTCTCAGCCCACGAAATTAGGGCATTAATCAGAGAAGCAGTACTAAGACCAAAGGTAACCCTGAAAGAGCTGCAGAGTTCCCAAGGAGAGACTGGAGTATCTCTGGATAGGACCACAATAAGCCGTACACTCCATGGAGGTGGCCTTTATGGAAGAGTGGGCACTTACACACAAAAATTGTAAGGCTCGTTTTGAGTTGGCCAAAAGACATGTGGGAGACACTCCCCAAATGTATGGCGGAAGGTGGTCAGATGAGATCAAAATGGAACTTTTTGGCCACAAAGGTAAATGCTATGTCTGGCATGAAACCAACACAGCTCATTACCCCAAGAACACCATCCCCAAAGTGAAACATGGTGATGGCAGCATCATGCTGTGGGGATGATTCTCAGCAGTAGGGACAGGGAAAATGGTCCTAGTCGAGGGGAAGTTGGATGGTGCAAAATACAGGAATATTCTTGAGAAAAACCTGTTTCAGTTTGTCAATGATTTGAGCCTTTGGCTTGAGGTACACTTTCCAACAAGTTCTGACCCAAACTATACTGCTAAAGCAACACTTGAGTGGTTTTAAGGGAAAGGTGTAAATGTTTTGGAGTGGCCTATTGAAACTCCAGACCTTAATCCAATTGATAATCTGTGGTCAGACTTGAAGATTGCTCTTCACCAGATGAAGCCATATAACTTGAAGGAGCTGGAGATGTTCTGCCTTGAGGAATGGGCAAAAATCCCAGTACCAAGATGTGGAAAGCTCATAGCGACTTAACCAAAGCGACTTGTAGCTGTAATTTCTGCAAAAGGAGGCTCTACAAAGTACTGGCATTAGGGGTGTGAATAGTTATGTACACTGAAGGTTTCTGTTATTTTGTCCTATTTGCTGTTTTTTCACAATAAAAAGAAAACCAAATGTTCACCGTTGTAGGCATGTTCTTTACATGAACTGATAATGCAGACCCTCAAAAAAAAACCATAGTGAAATTACAGGTTGTGAAGTAGCAAAAAAACCAAAAATGCCAAGGGGGTGAATACTTTTGCAAGCCACTGTAAATATGCTGATTTTCAATGCTTTTTTTTCTTTTGGAAATAAGCAGTTTGTAGTTTATTAACATGGAGAAATATAGGTTTGCATATTTGCTGTAGTCACAAAATAATACGACATTTTCAAACAAGATTATTTGCAAAATTTTCAATTTAAATGGAGCGTGACACTATATTATTTTTTCTAATGTGGAGATGGTCTTCAAGACTATCGTGTTATGTTTTGACATATTTTGGATGTTGACATTACTGTCTGCTGTTAACACCAACATCCCATGTACACAGATGCAGCTGCAGAGTATACACACAAAAGATGCATTCTAAATAAGCAAATATATTACAAAGTTAATTTTTTCATATTTCTGAAAACTCTCCAGTCTGCAGACCTTGTATTTGGGCCAGTAAATATTTTCCTACCCAGTTAACAAAGTATTAGCTTGACACTGGTTGGAAAGGTTACATCACTCTCCACCTCTTTGGTAAGGTTAGACAGACCCAAAGCGAAGATCAGAAGAAATGGTAAGAAATCTTGATTTTCCACTAAAATTGTGTGTAATTAGTGCATGCCACAATAGTTTCCAGCTCTGCACGTCCGGCCATTAGGTTTGCAATATGAGAAGAATAGTTCTCAGGAATGTTGACAGTTCCTGTGAAACAAACAACATCTCTTATTGAAGGGAAGGTTTGCATTGAGAACGTGCAGTGGAGGCCACCTGCAGAACCAGCCATCAAAACTAATTACCTTTCCCCATCATTATTATTATGTCAGGGTTTTCAGATCTGTGAGTACAGACACAAAAAGCTGTTGAGTTGACAACATCCAGATGTGAATAAGGAAACTTTACTCCAAGTGTTCAACAACTTAATGGACGTACTTTCAGTAATTACTTATTTTTCAGCTTTGCTAATTATTATATTGTGATAAAACATTTGGCCTCACAGTTTTTGGGTTCCAGAATTTATGTACAGAAGTACGGTATATGTGGCACCCCAGGAGTTCAGGTACCACAGTGGTATTGCCTTCCTCTCGGTGAGGGTAATGCCATGCCTGGAGACAGGAGGAGTCCCTTGGCAGGTAACCTTACTTGCAACACATTCTGACTCCAGGCCAGAAGGGGGAGCTGTACACCGGACTTGAGGGGAGCTGCTCTCTCTGGTCGGGAGGAGTCAGTTGCTAGGCAGTGACAGTTGACAGTTAGTAGCAGACAGTGAAGGAGACAGAAGGACTTAGGAGCTAGAGAAACGCTGCGACTGGGCCTCTCTAAGGCTACTTTCACACTAGCGTTGTTTGGCGTACGTTGCAATGCGTCGCTTAGGAGAAAAAACGCATCCTGCAAATGTGCCCGCAGGATGTGTTTTTTCTCCATAGACTTGCATTAGCGACGCATTGCGACATATGGCCACACGTCGCATCCATCGTGCGATGGATGCGTCGTGTTTTGGCGGACCCTCGGCACAAAAAAACGTTACATGTAACTTTTTTTGTGCGTCGAGTCCGCCATTTTCGACCGCGCATGCGCGGCCGAAACTCTGCCCCCTCCTCCCCGGACATTACAATGGGGCAGCGGATGCGTTGAAAAACTGCATCCGCTGCCCCCGTTGTTCATTTCTTTCACAACGTGCTTCGGTACGTTGGGCCGACGCATGGCGACGGCCCCGTACCGACGCTAGTGTGAAAGTAGCCTAAGCTGAGCGCAGAAACTGGGCACCGGGAGCCCAAGGTCGTGAGAAACTACAGGTCCCACGGCATATCCGGAAGGCAGGAAACTAAAAGGGACTTGCCCACATAATACCTAAGGTAGAGCAGCAATCAGAGTCCGAAGTCTCTGTGGACAGAGACCCCAAAGAAACGGCTGAAGTTGCCTACCGTGCAGGTACTGTCCCTGGACAGGGGAAGAAAGAGGACCATGTTAGACAACTACAGGTAGAAAGGGACCACAGACCAGCGCATATTGGAAGGCTCTCATACTGACCTGTCAAGGGGATTTCCACTTGTCTTTAGGCTGCCTGTTCTCCATCTATACCTGTTGCCGGTACCATGGACTGAGGCCACTTAACACCTGTAAACCAGGTAAAGACTGCAACCCTGTGTCCTCCAATTATTTGCGGCATTCACCATCCCTGCCAAATACATCGGGAGCCCTGGGGACACTGTTTCACCTGGCATTCACCATCCCTGCCAAATACACCGGGAGCCCTGGGGACACTGTTTCACCTGTGGGAAGCGACATCATCTTTGCTGCAGCACCATCGCCCCCCCACAGGACCCCTTTAAGCAGCGTCGGTCACCTCTGACCGAGAACCACAGGTGGCGTCACAAACGTTCCTTATTTCCACAGCCCCTTTAAAGACCGTCCCTTTTACTTGGGCACCCAGGGCCACGGACCAGGTTGCTGTCACCTTGACCACCCCTTTAATTGTGACCGGACCCGGTACCGAGTACCCCACGGCCCGGACGGGCGACTCATATATACTTTTATTCACCTGAGGCAAAGGCTCAGTTTTCTCCTTTAGCCTGTTATCTAAATACCCTGGCCAAGTCGGAGTGGGATGTGAGAATCCACAGGTCTTCCCTTTCACCCCAACCCCCACTCGTGCCACGCATATACCTCTAACCCTTCTTTTTCCACAATTGTATAGGATTTTTTTATACTACTAATAGTGATGAGCGAATATACTCGTTACTCGAAATTTCTCGAGCACGCTCTGGGGTTCTCAGAGTATTTTTTTAGTGCTCGGAGATTTAGTTTTTCTTGCCGCAGCGGAATGATTTACATCTCTTAGCCAGCATAAGTACATATGGGGATTCCCTAGCAACCAGGCAACCCCCACATGTACTTATTTTGGCTAACAGATGTAAATCATTCAGCTGCGGCAAGAAAAACTAAATCTCCGAACAATAAAAAATACTTGAAGGACCCCCGAGCGTGCTCGAGAAATCTCGAAAAATGAGTATATTCGCTCATCACTAACTACTAAGTTGAGTTAGACTTGCATATAGTCACCCTTACCCCTATCCAGGGTCATCAAATAGACAAATGAAGATCCCACCTTCAGTTCCTCATTTCTGAACTTGCCATACGAAATTAGTTGTCACAACAAGTAATCAGATTCTTGCTAATAAATATTAATACTTGATATGATGATAGTAATAATAAGAATATAGTGGTAGTATCCCTTTAGTGTACCCATCAAAAGTGAGACTATAGCTCATATTCACAGTATGACCCCAGGGATGCAGGGCAAATTTAGATATCCCCGAACTACTGACTAGACTACTGTTCTGGCATATGCGTTTTAAAGTTGCTGGTTGGAGGGTCACTGCGCCCCCAAAAAGATACTGACAGACAGCAGATGCTTAAAAAAACAGCTTGAATTTTATTTACAGATCTTATAAATGGAGACAATAAAACTTTAAACATTGCAGAACCTCAACATGAAACTACAATGGCATCTGACACAGCTTCCCCTCAACTGTGAAATGTGGTGTGCTTAGGCCTGTGCCGCCTGCACCCTGCCTCTCTCCAATTGTCACAACTTTCACTCTCATGCTTTTGTCATTCCTTTCCTCCAACATTCTCGTGTTTATGGTTTGGTATTCCAGTGGTTTAATGTACAAAAAGTGACGAAACCAAATGATTTTAACAATTCAACTTTACTCGTACTATTTCCCACAGCCCCAGCAGACCCTTCTGGAGCTATCCACTCAGCCATGAGATGTCATGCAGCAGCCAAAACAGAGCACTTCTAAGCCTACCTCTTACAGGTCATTACTCTATCAGCTGTAGACAACTCTCAATTGCTAGCTCACCATCTACTCCATGTCTTGCTCACCAAGCCACATTCGGCAAAGCAGCCATAATCCCTCCAAGGTTTGTTCCATCTTAAGCAGGGTACTGATCTCCACAGCTTCTTGCAAGCCTCCCTGTTTTGTTAATTGACCTCTGGTCCACCACCTCCATTTCAACATCTCCAGATGCTGCTACAACACCTTGTCCTTATATTGACTCTCTTCTACCCCACCTAACATCATGACGCAGTGTATCAGTAATGCATCAATACGTTTTGTCCCTCAATTGTCGTTAAGCCTAGCTAGAACTCAATATCTCTAGGGTGACTTTCTGCAGGAAGCCTTGATGCGCGTTTCGCGTATAGCTTCTTCAAATGAAGAAGCTATGTGCGAAACGCGCGTCTGGGTCCTCACTGCCGCATAGTGATCTCCTATCCAGGTTTGTGTGCAATTGCATTCCATAATTTCCTGTATCTTAATCATGTTTCTTTACTATCAATGTGATGGTATAATGTCCTCCATACATATGTGACCTCGTCTTCTGGTACTTACCTACACGCAACCTCCGATCCTCACAAGATCTCCTTCTCTACTCCCCTCTTATCTCCTCTTCCCACAATTGTATACAAGACTTCTCTCGCGTATCACCCCTACTCTGAAACCCTCTACCACAACACATCAGACTCTCACCTACCATCGAAACCTTCAAAAAGAACCTGAAGACCCACCTCTTTCGACAAGCCTACAACCTGCAGTAACCACCGATCGACCAAACCGCTGCATGACCAGCTCTACCCTCGCCTACTGTATCCTCACCCATCCCTTGTAGATTGTGAGCCCTCGCGGACAGGGTCCTCTCTCCTCCTGTACCAGTTGTGACTTGTATTGTTTAAGATTATTGTACTTGTTTTTATTATGTATACCCCTCTTCACATGTAAAGCGCCATGTAATAAATGGCGCTATAACAATAAATAATAATAATAATAATGGGTATTTACTATCAACTACTCTGAAATATCCTAGCACTTTATTCATTAATCATGTATATGTCAATTTAATAATTGTCTATCACTTGATTATATTATTTATATAATTCTCCTTTTTTTGGACATTATGAGGATATTTTATCTATATATTTATGTTTAACCCTTATATACTTTAACATTACTACCAATATCCCCGTATCGTTAATTGTCAGGATTACCTATGTGCTAACACCTGGATAGTTGTAATACAGGCGGTTATCTCTGTTCTCATCTCCATATTCTATCATTATTTTTTTTTAATGTTTTGTTATATATTGTTATCAATAAACATTATAAATTTTACTTAGGATCAGTACTTCTATTTTCTTTGTAGGTTTTTCTGGCATTCACATCAAGTAGTGACATTTGATGACCCCTGGTCACTGTAGAGGTCGGACAGTTTTAATGCTGGTCCCAGGTAAACAGGTATGTAATAACCTGCAATAAAATACATTTATAAAGGACGCTGTATAAAAGAGGCAGAAATTGCAATGATAAAGTTTATGTGAAAAGAATCTATGTGTTAAATCACAAAACTCTAGAAATGAAGTTTTTTTTTCTAGTCTTTTATATTCTAATCTTTCTTTCGTACAACTAAATTTGGATGAATTGAGAAAAGTGTTTCTTCATTACCGGTCTTGTTTCTATGGAAATACAATACAATTATTCATTCTCATGTCTGTTCCGTACAGTTTGAAACAGTTTATCTATTTTTGTCAACAGATCTTCTTTGGAAGAAAATATTTAGATTTAGGAAGAGTACTTGAAAATGATATTTATTAAAGTAACAGGTCTCCTCATGGACACAGATAATGCAAAGCTAAAATATGACAGAAATAATAGTGAAAATGATTGTTATTATCTGATTTATTTAATTTTACAAACCAAGTCTGACATAAAAACCTGAAAAAAATAAGTTATGCCCTAACAGATTGTAAGCTTGAGACCGCCTGTACCTGTTGGACTATATGTTACTTTGCATTGTTTTTAGTGTCTGTACATGCCCCTTAATTGTAAAGTACTGCAGAATATGTTGGTGCTTGGTATGTAAATACAATTATTATTAATTGTATAGTTTAGGCCTTTTAGATCAACACCTCTCAGTGCCAGTGACAAGTTCATAATCTATGCAATGCTAAGACTGTAACTACCAGATGCTACACTGAATCTGTCCTGATTACTTTAAAGAAGCACTTCCATCAAAGTTTTTATCTTATTGATATATACAATCATGTTACATAGCACTGTGTACTTACAATTGCTCATTTTGCCTTTCTACTCAGCTAATTCTTCTCCCTAATCTGCTCTGTGTGGAAACAGGAAGTCTCTTTTCCCTGCATGACTCATCCCCTTCTTCAACTCCTGATCCAGCTGCTCCCTCCTCCCCCTTGCCATAGATTTTTGCAGTGATGGCTCCTGACTTGTGCAGAGAAAATTGACCTCCTGTTTTTACATATAGGTTAGAAGGATTCAACTAGTCAATTTTTAATCATGTGATGTCATAAATAGTGTTGGGCATTCCGATACTGCAAGTATCGGGTATCGGCCGATATTTGCTGTATTGGAATTCCGATACCGAGTTCCGATATTTTTGCGATATCGGAAATCGGAATCTCCTTCAGGCCCTGGGATCCATATTCATGTTAAAAATAAAGAATAAAAATAAAAAATATGGATATACTCACCCCTCCGGCGAACCCTGGCTGTCACCGCTGCAAGCGTCTGCCACCGTTCCTAAGAATGCAGTGAGTGAAGGACCTTCGATGACGTCACGGTCACGAGAGTGGTCAGGTGACCGGTCACCTGACCGCAACGTCATCGAAGGTCCTTCACTCACTGCATTCTCAGGGACAATGACGCTCGCAGCGGTGACAGCCAGGGTCCTTCGGAGGGGTGAGTATATCCATATTTTTTATTTTTATTCTTTATTTTTTACATGAATATGGATCCCAGGGCCTGAAGGAGAGTCTCCTCTCCTCCAGACCCTGGGAACCATCCAGGATACCTTCCGATATTTGTGTCCCATTGACTTGCATTGGTATCGGGTATCGGTATCGGCGATATCCGATATTTTTTGGATATCGGCCGATACCATCCGATACCGATGCCTTTGAATATCGGAAGGTATCGCTCAACACTAGTCATAAACCTAATGGAAAACAGAAGAATTAACTAATTGAGGCAAAATGAGCAATTGTAAGTACACAGCGCTATATAATATGATGAGTGCAATATGTTAAGAGGATACAAACTGTGATGGGAGAGCTTCTTTAAGAGGACTTGACCCTTGTCATTAATATGTAATTTTCTTACCTGGCCTAAATGCCTCTGTTTTCCCGAATCTGGCTTTTTTTTGTTTTAAGATGGTAAATTCCTAATACTGTATATGGCGCCCTCTTCCTTGTATACAAAGGTAGTCCAATTATCCAAAAGGGCGTGGTCCTAAATGCTTATCTATGAGAGACTCTATGAAGATCACATCATTGTAGTTGCATAAAAAAATGGAAGGCCAGATCACAGGAACGGAGAGGTACAGAAGCAAAAAACAATTCAGGTATATTAGATTAGGTAGAAAGAAAGCTGTTGCATATACATTTTACAGCAAATGACAGGTCCCTTTAACCCCTTCACCCCAAAGCCTGTTTTCACCTAAGTGACAGGGCCAATTTTTACAATTCTGACCACTGTCACTTTATGAGGTCATAACTCTGAAACGCTTCAACGGATCCTGGTGATTCTGACACTGTTTTCTCGTGACATATTGTACTTCATGATAGTGATAAAACTTCTTCGATATGACTTGCATTTATTTGTGAAAAAAACAAAAATTTGTCGGAAATTATGAAAATTTAGCAATTCTCAAACTCTTAGTTTTTATGCCCTTAAATTAGAGAGTTATATCACATAATATAGTTAATAAACAACATTTCCCACATGTCTGCTTTACATCAGCACAATTTTGGAAACATAATTTTTTTTTGTTAGGATGTTATAAGGGTTAAAAGTTGACCAGCGATTTCTCATTTTTGCAACAAAATTTGCAAAACCATTTTTTTACGGACCACCTCACACTTGAAGTGACTTTGAGGGGTCTATATGACAGAAAATGCCCAAAAGTGACACCATTATAAAAACTGCACCCCTCAAGGTACTCAAAACCACATTCAAAAAGTTTATTAACCCTTCAGGTGCTTCACAGGAATTTTTTGAATGTTTAAAAAAATTGAACATTTAACTTTTTTTCACAAAATGTTTACTTCAGGTCCAATTTGTTTCATTTTACCAAGGGTAACAGGAGAAATTGGACCACAAAAGTCGTTGTACAATTTGTCCTGAGTACGCCGATACCCCATATGTGGGGGTAAACCACTGTTTGGGCACATGGCAGAGCTCGGAAGGGAAGGAGCGCCATTTGACTTTTCAATGCAAGATTTGCTGGAATTGAGATCGGAGCCCATGTCACGATTAGAGAGCCCCTGATGTGCCTAAACAGTGGAAACCCCCACAAGTGACACCATTTTGGAAAGTAGACCCCCTAAGGAACTAATCTAGATGTGTGGTGAGCACTTTGAACCTCCAAGTGCTTCACAGAAGTTTATAATGTAGAGCCGTAAAAAAAATTTTTTTATTAATTTTCACAAAAAATGATCTTTTTGCCCCAAATTTTTTATTTTCCCAAGGGTAAAAGGATAAATTGGACCCCAAAAGTTGCTGTGCAATTTGTCCTGAGTACGTTGATACTTCATATATGGGGATAAACCACTGTTTGAGCGCATGGCAGAGCTCGGAAGGGAAGGAGTGCCATTTGACTTTTCAATGCAAAATTGGCTGGAATTGAGATCGGACACCATGTCGCATTTGGAGAGCCCCTGACGTGCCTTAACAGTGGAAACCCCCCACAAGTGACCCCATTTTGGAAAGAAGACCCCCTAAGGAACTTATCTAGATGTGTGGTGAGCACTTTTAACCCCCAATTGTTTCACTAAAGTTTAGAATGTAGCATTGTGAAAATTAAAAAATCATTTTTTCTTTCCACAAAATGATGTTTTAGCCCGCAATTTTTTTTTTCCCAAGGGTAACAGGAGAAATTGGACCACAAATGTTATTGTCCAATTTGTCCTGAGTACGCTGATACCCCACATGTGGGGGGGAACCACCGTTTGAGTGCATGGCAGAGCTCGGAAGGGAAGGAGCACCGTTTGAAATGCAAACTTAGATGGAATGGACTGCAGGTGTCATGTTGCATTTGCAGAGCCCCTGATGTACCTAAACAGTAGAAACCCACCACAAGTGACCCCATATTGGAAACTAGACCCCCCAAGGAACTTATCTAGATGTGTTGTGAGAGCTTTGAACCAACAAGTGTTTCACTACAGTCTATAACGCAGAGCCGTGAAAATAAAAAATATTTTTTTTTCCACGAAAATGATATTTTATCCCCTATGTTTTTATTTTCCCAAGAGTAACAGGACAAATTGGACCCCAAAAGTTGTTGTCCAACTTGTCCTGAGAACGCTGATACCCCATATGTTGGGGGGAACCACTGTTTGGGTGCACGGCAGAGCTCGGAAGGGAAGGAGCGCCATTTGAAATGCAGACTTAGATGGATTGGTCTGCAGGCGTCATGTTGCATTTGCAGAGCCCCTGATGTACCTAAACAGTAGAAACCCCCCACAAGTGACCCCATATTGGAAACTAGACCCCCCAAGGAACTTATCTAGATGTGCTGTGAGAGCTTTGAACCAACAAGTGTTTCACTACAGTTTATAACGCAGAGCCGTGAAAATAAAAAATATTTTTTTTTCCACGAAAATTATATTTTATCCCCTATGTTTTTATTTTCCCAAGGGTAACAGGACAAATTGGACCCCAAAAGTTGTTGTCCAACTTGTCCTGAGAACGCTGATACCACATATGTTGGGGGGAATCACTGTTTGGGCACACAGGAGAACTCGGAAGGGAAGGAGCCCTGTTTTACTTTTTCAAAGCAGAATTGGCTGGAATTGAGATCGGACGCCATGTCGCGTTTGGAGAGCCCCTGATGTGCCGAAACAGTGGAAACCCCCAATTATAACTGAAACCCTAACCCCAACCCTAACCCTAGCCCTAACCCTAACCCTAGCCCTAGCCCTAACCCTAGCCCTAACCCTAGCCCTAACCCTAGCCCTAACCCTAGCACTAATGGGAAAATGGAAATAAATACATTTTTTTACATTTTATTATTTTTCCCTAACTAAGGGGGTGATGAAGGGGGGTTTGATTTACTTTTATAGCGTTTTTTTGGCGGATTTTTATGATTGGCAGCTGTCACACACTAAAAGACGCTTTTTATTGCAAAAAATAGTTTTTGCATCACCACATTTTGAGAGCTATAATTTATCCATATTTTGGCCCACAGAGTCATATGAGGTCTTGTTTTTTGCGGGACGAGTTGACGTTTGTATTGGTAACGTTTTCGGGCAGATGACATTTTTTGATCGCTTTTTATTCCGATTTTTGGGAGGCGGAATGAACAAAAACCAGCAATTCCTGAATTTCTTTTAAGGGGGGCGTTTATACCGTTCCACGTGTGGTAAAATGGATAAAGCAGTTTTATTCTTCGGGTCAGTACGATTACAGCGATACCTCATTTATGTAATTTTTTTTATGTTTTGGCGCTTCTACACAATAAAAACTATTTTATATAAAAAAATAATTGTTTTTGCATCGCATTATTCTGAGAGCTATAACTTTTTTATTTTTCTGCTGATGATGCTGTATGGCGGCTTTTTTTTTGCGGGACAAGATGACGTTTTCAGCGGTACCATGGTTATTTATATCCGTCGTTTTGATCGCGTGTTATTCCACGCCGATCGTGGGCATTGCTGCGGGGTGTCAGCTGTCGTATACAGCTGACACCCGCACCCGATCACCGCGGTGCTCAGCGCGAGACTGCGGTGATCGGTGCGCCGTACTAGTACTGCTGCTGGCACTAATGCAGTGCCGGCAGCGCAGTACTAGTACGGCGCATGTCGCGAAGGGGTTAATGGGTCATTTCCATTTGTCCCCATTCCCTGAATTACCTCCTTTATGTATATTATTGTTTACAACTCGTTGCCAAAAGGGACCAGCCGCCATTGCTGTCTAGCAGCAGGGACTAAACTTGTGCAGGGCTTATAAATTCTTACCTATTAGACTTGTAAGCTGGTCATTCGGCGTGGACACTAGATAAAAAAGGACCTTTCACTGGATTCATTCATTTAAACTGAGTTTATTCTCCAATTTCAACTCATTCTGGAACTGGAAAGTTTTTCTTTTTCTTTTGAGCCCAACTGTTCCAAAGTTATTCTCCCCAGAAAAAAAGCATGCAAATTTTCCCTTCTACCAACTAGGCGTACACCACAGAACTGCTTTGTGGGCGTTTGCTTTTTCTCCTCTGATGTTGACCAATCCAAACACATCCGCACCCACAGAGAAGTTCTGTGGTATACACCCAGTTGATTGAAGGGAAAATTTGCACCTTTATTACGGAGGGGCATAATTTTGGAAAGGAGGCTTACAGAAGTAAAAAAAGAACTGTTCCAGAATCAATGGAACAGCACCAAATGGACAAAGTGCTAAGTTTAACTTAAAAAAATCCAGTGAAAGGTCCTCTTTAACCCCTTTACCCCCAAGGGTGGTTTGCACGTCAATGACCAGGCCAATTTTTACAATTCTGACCACTGTCCCTTTATGAGGTTATAACTCCGAAACGCTTCAACGGATCCTGGTGATTATGACATTGTTTTCTCGTGACATATTGTACTTCATGATAGTGGTAAAATTTCTTTGATAGTACCTGCGTTTATTTGTGAAAAAAACGGAAATTTGGCGAAAATTTTGAAAATTTCGCAATTTTCAAACTTTGAATTTTTATGCAATTAAATCACAGAGATATGTCACACAAAATACTTAATAAGTAACATTTCCCACATGTCTCCTTTACATCAGCATAATTTTGGAACCAATTTTTTTTTTTGTTAGGGAGTTATAAGGGTTAAAAGTTGACCAGCAATTTCTCATTTTTACAACACCATTTTTTTTTAGGGACCACGTCTCATTTGAAGTCATTTTGAGGGGTCTATATGATAGAAAATGCCCAAGTGTGACACCATTCTAAAAACTGCACCCCTCAAGGTGCTCAAAACCACATTCAAGAAGTTTATTAACCCTTCAGGTGTTTAATAGGAATTTTTGAAATGTTTAAATAAAAATGAACATTTAACTTTTTTACACAAAAAATTTACTACAGCTCCAATTTGTTTTATTTTACCAAGGGTAACAGGAGAAAATGGACCCCAAAAGTTGTTGTCCAATTTGTCCTGAGTACGCTGATACCCCATATGTGGCAGTAAACCACTATTTGGGTGCATGGGAGAGCTCGGAAGGGAAGGAGCGCCGTTTGACTTTTCAATGCAAAATTGACAGGAATTGAGATGGGACGCCATGTTGCGTTTGGAGAGCCCCTGATGTGCCTAAACATTGAAACCCCCCACAAGTGACACCATTTTGGAAAGTAGACCCCCTGAGGAACTTATCTGGATGTGTGGTGAGCACTTTGACCCACCAAGTGCTTCACAGAAGTTTATAATGCAGAACCGTAAAAATAAAAAATCATATTTTTTCACAAAAATTATATTTTTTCCCCCAATTTTTTATTTTTCCAAGGGTAAGAGAAGAAATTGGACCTCAAAAGTTGTTGTCCAATTTGTCCTGAGTACGCTGATACCCCATATGTGGCAGTAAACCACTGTTTGGGCGCATGGGAGAGCTCGGAAGGGAAGGAGCGCCGTTTGACTTTTCAATGCAAAATTGACAGAAATTGAGATGGGACGCCTTGTTGCGTTTGGAGAGCCACTGATGTGCCTAAACATTGAAACCCCCCACAAGTGACACCATTTTGGAAAGTAGACCCCCTAAGGAACTTATCTAGAGGTGTGGTGAGCACTTTGACCCACCAAGTGCTTCACAGAAGTTTATAATGCAGAACCGTAAAAATAAAAAATCATATTTTTTCACAAAAATTATATTTTTGCCCCCAATTTTTTATTTTTCCAAGGGTAAGAGAAGAAATTGGACCTCAAAAGTTGTTGTCCCATTTGTCCTGAGTACGCTGATACCCCATATGTGGCAGTAAACCACTGTTTGGGCGCATGGGAGAGCTCGGAAGGGAAGGAGCGCCGTTTGACTTTTCAATGCAAAATTGACCGGAATTGAGATGGGACGCCATGTTGCGTTTGGAGAGCCCCTGATGTGCCTAAACATTGAAACCCTCCACAAGTGACACCATTTTGGAAAGTAGACCCCCTAAGGAACTTATCTGGATGTGTGGTGAGCACTTTGACCCACCAAGGGCTTCACAGAAGTTTATAATGCAGAGCCATAAAAATAAAACAAATTTTTTTTCCCACAAAAATTATTTTTTAGCCCCCAGTTTTGTATTTTCCCTAGGGTAACAGGAGAAATTGGACCCCAAAAGTTGTTGTCCAATTTGTCCTGAGTACGCTGATACCCCATATGTGGGGGGGAACCACCGTTTGGGCGCATGGGAGGGCTCGGAAGGGAAGGAGCGCCATTTGGAATGCAGACTTAGATGGAATGGTCTGCAGGCGTCACATTGCGTTTGCAGAGCCCCTAATGTACCTAAACAGTAGAAACCCCCCACACGTGACACCATTTTGGAAAGTAGACCCCCTAAGGAACTCATCTTGATGTGTTGTGAGAGCTTTGAACCCCCAAGTATTTCACTACAGTTTATAACGCAGAGCCGTGAAAATAAAAAATCTTTTTGTTTTCCCACAAAAATTATATTTTAGCCCCCAGTTTTGTATTTTTCCAAGGTTAGCAGGAGAAATTGGACCCTAAATGTTGTTGTCCAATTTGTCCTGAGTACGCTGATACCCGATATGTGGGGGGGAGCCACCGTTTGGGCGCATGGGAGGGCTCGGAAGGGAAGGAGCATCATTTGGAATGCAGACTTAGATGGATTGGTCTGCAGGCGTCACATTGCGTTTGCAGAGCCCCTAATGTACCTAAACAGTAGAAACCCCCCACAAGTGACCCCATATTGGAAACTAGACTCCTCAATGAACTTATCTAGATGTGTTGTGAGAACTTTGAACCCCCAAGTGTTTCACTACAGTTTATAACGCAGAGCCGTGAAAATAAAAAATCTTTTTGTTTTCCCACAAAAATTATTTTTTAGCCCCCAGTTTTGTATTTTCCCAAGGGTAACAGGAGAAATTGGTCCACAAAAGTTGTTGTCCAATTTGTCCTGAGTACGCTGATACCCCATATGTTGGGGTAAACCCCTGTTTGGGCACACAGGAGAGCTCGGAAGGGAAGGAGCACTGTTTTACTTTTTCAACGCAGAATTGGCTGGAATTGAGATCGGACGCCATGTCGTGTTTGGAGTGCCCCTGATGTGCCGAAACAGTGGAAACCCCCCAATTATAACTGAAACCCTAATCTAAACACACCCCTAACCCTAATTCCAACGGTAACCCTAACCACACCTCTAACCCTGACACACCCCTAACCCTAATCCCAACCCTATTCCCAACTGTAAATGTAATCTAAACCCTAACCCTAACTTTAGCCCCAACCCTAACTGTAGCCCCAACCCTAACCCTAGCCCTAACCCTAACCCTAGCCCTAACCCTAGCCCTAACCCTAGCCCTAATCCTAGCCCTAGCCCTAACCCTAGCCCTAGCCCTAGCCCTAACCCTAACCCTAGCCCTAACCCTAACCCTAACCCTAGCCCTAACCCTAGCCCTAGCCCTAACCCTAGCCCTAACCCTAACCCTAGCCCTAACCCTAACCCTAGCCCTAACCCTAGCCCTAGCCCTAACCCTAGCCCTAACCCTAGCCCTAATGGGAAAATGGAAATAAATACATTTTTCTTATTTTTCCCTAACTAAGGGGGTGATGAAGGTTGGTTTGATTTACTTTTATAGCGAGTTTTTTAGCGGATTTTTATGATTGGCAGCCGTCACACACTGAAAGACGCTTTTTATTGCAAAAAATATTTTTTGCAATACCACATTTTGAGAGCTATAATTTTTCCATATTTTGGTCCACAGAGTCATGTGAGGTCTTGTTTTTTGCGGGACGAGTTGACGTTTTTATTGAAAACATTTTCGGGCACGTGACATTTTTGATCGCTTTTTATTCCGATTTTTGTGAGGAAGAATGACCAAAAACCAGCTATTCATGAATTTCTATTGGGGGAGGCGTTTATACCGTTCCGCGTTTGGTAAAATTGATAAATCAGTTTTATTCTTCGGGTCAGTACGATTACAGCGACACCTCATTTATATCATTTTTTTATGGTTTGGCGCTTTTATACGATAAAAACTATTTTACAGAAAAAATAATTATTTTTGCATCGCTTTATTCTCAGGACTATAACTTTTTTATTTTTTTGCTGATGATGCTGTATGGCGGCTCGTTTTTTGCGGGACAATACGACGCTTTCAGCGGTACCATGGTTATTTATATCTGTTTTTTTGATCGCGTGTTATTCCACTTTTTGTTCGGCGGTATGATAATAAAGCGTTGTTTTTTGCCTCGTTTTTTTTTTTTTTTTTCTTACGGTGTTTACTGAAGGGGTTAACTAGTGGGACAGTTTTATAGGTCGGGTCGTTACGGACGCGGCGATACTAAATATGTGTACTTTTATTGGGTTTTTTTTATTTAGATGAAGAAATGTATTTATGGGAATAATATTTTTTTTTTTTTTTCATTATTTTGGAATATTTTTTTTTATTTTTTTTACACATTTGGAAAAATTTTTTTTTACTTTTTTACTTTGTCCCAGGGGGGGACATCACAGATCAGTGATCTGACAGTTTGCACAGCACTCTGTCAGATCACTGATCTGACATGCAGCGCTGCAGGCTTCACAGTGCCTGCTCTGAGCAGGCTCTGTGAAGCCACCTCCCTCCCTGCAGGACCCGGATCCGCGGCCATCTTGGATCCGGGGCTGGACTGAGCAGGGAGGGAGGTGAGACCCTCGCAGCAACGCGATCACATCGCGTTGCTCCGGGGGTCTCAGGGAAGCCCGCAGGGAGCCCCCTCCCTGCGCGGTGCTTCCCTGCACCGCCGGCACATCGCGATCATCTTTGATCGCGGTGTGCCAGGGGTTAATGTGCCGGGGGCGGTCCGTGACCGCTCCTGGCACATAGTGCCGGATGTCAGCTGCGATAAGCAGCTGACACCCGGCCGCGATCGGCCGCGCTCCCCCCGTGAGCGCGGCCGATCGGCTATGACGTACTATCCCGTCCAGGGTCAGATAAGCCCAGGGCACCTCGACGGGATAGTACGTCTAAGGTCACAGAGGGGTTAAATAGTGATTTCTGATTATTTTTTTAGTCTATAAACCTTCCCAGCTGTTCTGACAGCTAAAGTTGATCATTAACAGCTTCTTGTTTTGTGCCAATCTCTTTACAAAAACAGCAGTATGGGATCATATTGATGGGGAAAATTTTCAATCTTGTTCTTTATGTTTGACTTTTGATGTAACCTAATTTGGTGACTTCTATCAATTAAACTTCCTATGTTATTAATAAGTGTCAGCATACCATCAGTCAATCTTACATTTTTCACCATTTTCCTCTCTGATTAGCAAACACCTAAATCTTTTAATTTTATTACTCTTGAATTCCACTTCAATGTACTTATTTCCAAAATTGGTACTATTCAAACTACGACCATTGTCTTTATCCTGCTAAAGAATTTCATGAGAGGCCCATGTAATCATCTGTTATTCACCAACTTTGTGTAGAAGAAAGCAATGTAGAAGATTTTAGCTGAAAACTTGGGATTAATTGATATTGGTTTCTTAAAATAATCTTGGCATACCATAGGTAGCCATTGTTTCCCCTCAGGTCCTTCCTCCTTCAAATGTGTTTTTTACAATATAGTTCTAAGGGAAATAAAATCTCAAAGACAATTCATGCTTACCATATTCTCGGCAGAAACTAGTACAGATTTTTTTAACTTGTTAATGCAAGTAATTTAAAGTGGTTGTCCACTACTAGATCAACCCCTTCTCATTCCTCATTTTTGACCCAATTAAAGTAAACACTTACACTCACCTACAGTAGCAGTGTTGGCATTTCCATTTGGAGCGCCCATGGGGAAGGTCACGGCAGCAGCGATGGTTTTTGTGGTAAATGGAAAATGAGAAATGGGAATAAAGTTTATGGAGAAAAGGGGAAATGTTCGTGATGCCACCCGTTGTGTTCGGCAATGGGGTGGTGGCTGCCGCTGCAGTTCAGATCCTCTGGGACAGAAGGTGATGGAGCAGAGTTGGTGCAGCTCTCCACGGGTTGAGCTAACCCCAGGGTAGATGTAGTGTAGAGATATAAGATGGCGGTGGTGGCTGTGCGGGGCAGGTACGATTGGAATAACGTGAAAGAACACAGCAAGGTGCAGTTTCCAGACTTTTACTTACAGTTCTTTATGGCACCCAGCCAGGTGTGCTGTGTCCTACAGGTCTGTGGTCCAGCAAAATCCCAGATAGATTGGGATGCACCTCTCCAGAACTCGTTTCATGCGCCTTTCTCTAGCCATCTCTCTACACTGGCTTCCACTTCTCCTGCCCAATGCCTTACCCACAGTGTCCCAAGCCAGCAGCCACGAACCTGGTCGGGAGACGTTCCCTGGATTCTCTATGGCTGCCTTTTTGGTGAAGTATGGGTAGATGTGGCTGTGATTCTTGCAGAAGCCACGGCCTCCGGTTTCTTAGCTTGACTTGCAGTTTCTCACTAAGTTGGGGCCAGTCCCCTTACTGCGACTTGGTCCCTCCACATCTGGATGCGGACGCCACGGGTGGCTTCTGCACTTACTGTGCCCCTAGGACCCCTTCTGTCCTTCTGGGAGCTTCTTTCTGTCTCTATTTCACATTTCTTCTGTTCTGTCCGTCAGGACCTGCAGACCCTCACGCCTGCTCAGCTCCACTTCCTCCCTCCTTGTCCTCACTTTCCCTCCTAATTAGTTCCTCCCTACTCTACCTACCCCACCCACTCCCAACACCCATTCCTATCCAACCTGGGATGAGGCCTTCCTCCGTAAGGGTACGCCCAGGTTCCCCAACTAAACTGGTCTGTGCTGGTTGTGAGTGTTAGAGTCCTGGGTAGTGCTCCCTCCTTACCTGAGAGTGGGATACTACACCTCTGGATGAGGTGCAGTATCTCTGTGGTGACTGGACCCCCGGGGCTCATGTGAGGTTGTTATGTCACGTGAGCCCTGCACCCAATTAGCGCTGATGTCACTGCCCCAGTATTTGGACAAATCGAATATCAAGAAGAAATCAGAGAGCAGTCTCAACCCTGACTTCCTGTTGATGTTCAATATGTCTGAAGGTGGGGACAGTGAAGTTGGAGCTGATTGGGTGTAGGGCCAAGGTGACGTAACAACCTCATGTGGTTGCTGTAATGGTGCCGACTGGAAGTGAATATGTGTTTTTATTTTAATTGAGCCAAAGATGAGGAATGCGAAGAGGTTGTCCTAGTAGTGGCCAACTCTTTAAAGTGTAACTGCACTTCTGAAGAAGTTTTGATATGTCTAAAGACTGTCTAAAGACTTGATCAGTAGGGAACCAGGTGCCGGACTCTCACAGTTCACTGAAACATAGGGACAGGGTTAACTGAAGAAGAGGTCAAAGCCTTTCCTGTGAGCCTGTTTCAGCTAACATTGCCCTTTCACTTCAGCAATTTGGTGGGGTCTCAGCAAACAGATCCAAGCCCTGTCACATCACTGACATTTAAGAATTTTTTTGAATGTGTAGAGACAATCCGCTACCCATATGCCCACAATGCCCTCAATCATTTGTCTTACCAAGTCCTACCTCTATCTGCTGAGACAAAGTTTTAAGAAAACCCCCTATGAACCACCTTATCTAACCTCTTGCTCATGCTGTCTCATCTTCCCTTCCCTCAGGGCCTTTTGAACCAGTAGCACAGGCGTAATCACCATTCCTGCCAATTATACAGCAAATTCCTAGATGTACAGATACTGCATCTTGTAGGACTTTACAGAAATGATGATATACTAAATGGTGCCATGTAGCAAGTTTAGAACACGCGATTTTACAAGAACAATTTTTTTCTCACCCAATATTATTATTTATTTATATAGCACCATTGATTCCATGGTGCTGTACATGAGAAGGGGTTACATACAAGTTACAGATATCACTTACAGTAAACAAACCAACAATGACAGACTGATACAGAGGGGCGAGGACCCTGCCCTTGCGGGCTTACATTCTACAGGGTTATGGGGAAGGAGACAGTAGGTTGAGGGTTGCAGGAGCTCCGGTGTTGGTGAGGCGGTAGCTTCGGTAGTGATGAGGAGGCAGCGGGGTCAGTGCAGGCTGTAGGTTTTCCTGAAGAGATGGGTTTTCAGGTTCCGTCTGAAGGATCCGAATGTGGTTGATAGTCGGATGTGTTGGGGCAAAGAATTTCAGAGGATCGGGGATATTCGGGAGAAGTCTTGGAGGCGGTTGGCTGAGGAGCGAATAAGTGTGGAGGAGAGAAGGAGGTCTTGGGAGGACCGAAAATTACGTGAGGGAAGATATCGGGAGATTAGTTCAGAGAGATATGGAGGAGACAGGTTATGGATGGCAATGTAGGTCAGTATTAGTAATTTGAACTGGATACGCTGAGGGTATGGGAGCCAGTGAAGAGATTTGCAGAGGGTGGAAGCAGAGGAGTAGCGAGGAGAGAGATGAATTAGTCGGGCAGCAGAGTTAAGGATGGACTGGAGAGGTGCAAGGGTGTTAGCAGGGAGGCCACAGAAAAGGATGTTGCAGTAGTCAAGGCGGGAGATGATGAGGGCATGCACAAGCATTTTAGTAGATTGACGTTTAAGGAAAGGACGGATTCTGGAGATATTTTTGAGCTGGAGGCGACAGGAGGTGGAAAGAGCTTGGATGTGTGGTTTGAAGGACAGGGCAGAGTCCAAGGTTACTCCGAGGCAGCGGACTTCCGGTACGGGGGAAAGCATGATGTCATTGATTGCGATGGATAGGTAAGGAAGATCTATGAGATGGAGGAAAGATAATTAGTTCAGATTTGTCCACATTGAGTTTGAGGAAGCGAGAGGAGAAGAAGGAGGAAGTGGCTGATAGACACTCCGGGATTCTGGACAGCAGAGCGGTGACGTCTGGGCCAGAGAGCTAGATCTGAGTGTCATCAGCATAGAAGTGGTACTGGAATCCATGGGACTTCATGAGTTGTCCCAAGCCAAGTGTATAGATTGAGAAGAGTAGGGGTCCTAGAACAGAGCCTTGGGGGACTCCCACAGAGAGAGGGTGGGATGAGGAGGTAGTGTGGGAGACGCTGAATGTGCGGTTGGAAAGGTACGAGGAGATCCAGGATAGGGCGATATCTTTGATGCCAAAGGATGCCAAATATCTTTTACCCAATATTAAAATTATTGTTACATTAATGTTACTTCAATCTCTCAGACACTGATGCAAAATCTATAACAGGGTCCCCCACCTACTTTATGTCATATATTATTCCAGACAGTACAGAATTGGAAATCTGCTGTAATCTGCGGGTATGTCAGGATGCAGCCACATGTATTTTATAACAGGAAAAAATAGATTTCCGTACGACCATGATAATTATGTCTTGTCTTTTGCATAACTGCAAAGCCAGATATAACGAAGGACACACTTGATCCTGTGTTACATATTGCTCAATGAGAAATGCACATTGCTTATGAGAAGGATTTCATCAGCACAAATATTCAGGGGCCCCAGACAGTGTGACGACAGAAAAGGCTAGGCCCAGACTTTATGTTTTTTAAAACCTTAAATGCTCTTTGATTAATTTGTTATTTTACAATCTGTATGACCTTATATGTCTCACAATACATGCAAAGGGGATTAACAAAACAGACAAGGCAGCTGTAAAGATCAAATATGAACCTATCCAGTCTACTGGCAGGTTCCTGAAATGCACTTTTTCTCTTCTACAAAGAATACATTAGAAGTTGTTTGAAAAGAAAAAGGAAAAAAAAGAATGTGACATGCCTTCATTCTGGAATTTAGTAATGTGCATCATAAAGTCACTCTGCTGGGTACGAGGAAAGCAATTCCACAGAAAAGGTAGATACAGTAAAAGCACAAACTTCACATCTATTCTAACTTCATTTTAGCCCATTTACATTGTGTGTGTGTTTTTCTTTCTCCCCCTCCTCAAAGAGCCATAACTTTTTTATTTTTCAATCAAAGTAGCCATATGAGGGCTTGCCTTTTGAAGTAATTTCCGCTTTTGTTCTTTGGCATTCATTGGCCACTAAATATGACCACGTACCGTGATTCTTTCAGTAAGTACAATTACGGAGATGTCAAACAGATTTTTTTCATTATTTAAATGGCGAAAAAAATGTGTCTCTATTTTCTGAGTCCATGAACTTTTTTATTTTTTAAATGATGTAGCTGTTATTTTGCATGGCATTTATATTTATATCAATTTGGGGGTACATATGATGTTTGTATCTTTTTTATTATATTTGGAGGGGGGTGCAGATACTAGAATAAAAGGCAATTCTGGCGTTTTTTGTTTTCTTTAATTATGTCATTTACTGTAAAATAATTAAATAATTTTGTATTTTGATAGATCTGACTTTTAGAACTTTTTTATTTTTTATGTCTATTTTTAATGGGGGAAAAAGAGTGTCAATTTGAATTATTTTTGTTATGGTACTTTAAGGGAGTTGTCCGCTCAAAAACTCCTGTCACTCTAAATGACGGCAGATTTGTGAATTCTGACATTGCCCACACGTTGGAACTGACAACCAACGAATGTTCAGTACAGCAGAGACTAGACCAGACCTTGTAATGGACGTCACTGACTCTAAGTTTCAAGGTTGAGTAGAGGCTGTAGAGACAGTGACTGCAGCCTCTGCCACCTGATGACGTCGTGCTTGACTAGTGCAGCATTCACTCGGGTGTCTCAAAAAAAGGCATCACAAAGGAAGTAGGTATAAAAATAAAGCAATTAGATAGTGTAGAGAGCGAATGATAGGAAAGTTTAATTTAAGTATATTAGAAAATAGATTAGATTATTGCAATAAATAGAGATTAAGGCCGGGGTCACACTTGCGAGAGCGATGCGAGAAACTTGCGCGAGTCTCTCGCATCAACACCCGGCACTGCCGCCGGCACTCAGGACCGGAGTGTGCGGCTGCATGTATTTCTATGCAGCTGAACGCTCCAGTCCTGATTGCCGGCGGCAGTGCCAGGTATTGATGCGTGAGTTTCTCGCATTGTTCTCGCAAGTGTGACCCCATCCTTAGGATTAGATTCATCTTGGATCACCCTTTTAGGCTATGTGCCCACGTTGCAGAACTGAAGCAGAATTTTCTGCTTCAGATCTGCACACCCTTGGCAGGAAAAACGCATGCGAATTTAGACGCATTTTATACTCGTTTTTGACTCGTAATTGATGCGTTTTGCATGCGAGTTTCAAGCGTTTTTCTAATGCATGTCTATGGGTGCGGAATTGCTGTGATTCCGCAAAAATAATGAACATGCTGCATTTTTTACCGCGATGTGTTTCTGCCTAAAAAAAAAACACAGCATGGGCACATCAATTGCAGAATGCATTAGAAATTAATGGGATGCTGTTTGTAAGCGTTTTTAAGCGTTTCCATAGCGGAAAATCGCGGCAAAAATGCTTAAAAAACCCAACGTGGCACATTGCCTCAACATACAGCCTTAACTATATGCAAATATAAACAGATTTACTAAAAAAAAACTTAATGAGAGCACTTCTTTTAGTAGCCTTCAGTTGCCATATGAACAAAAATGCCTGATTTCCTATTTAAAAACAATGTGAGAAAGTTTGTGCTGTAAATACTCTTTAAGCACTGGAAAACGACTCAGTCCAGCTCGCCTGCAAGTCATTTAGATGCACAGATTGTGGGGTAACACAGGTGCTGCATAAGAGAAAAATAAATCTGTGTCCGATATTAAGGGTGCAAGTAACATCAGTAGGAAACTAAAATTAAGGGTTGTTGACATGTTCCAGGTTTCTTTTGGCCCTCACTCATACGTAACTAAGGACCAACAGAGGCCTAGAACATCTCCACAATCCTTGTCTTTAGTTTCTTATGGTGGATGTTAATCTAGACTCTTAGTTATGTTAATTATATATTATGTTCAATTTATTCAATTATACTCTGTAGGCATTGTGATGTTTCAGGATCAGGGGACCTATCATGGTACCCAACGTTAAGATGATGCAGTAACGACTGCAAACTTGATGCAAAAAAACCTATACTTATATACCCTGGAAATAAAAACAAAGCAAAATAAAAATGACATAAAACGCAGTAATTACATGGCATTATCCAGCTATCTTCAGTGGTAGGCTGTAACAGTCACCCTCCTTACAGGAATGTGACAGGAGCCAAGTTGGGCAATGGGGTAACTTGGTGGTGGAATGTCTCCTTTTTTCTATTTTTCACTCCACTATATTGACTTTCAGAGGACTAACTTACTTTAATGTTGATTCCCATCCTAGTGTCCTGGAAAGCAGAAAAAATAGAGTGTATGAACATGACTGTGTTATAGCCATGTCATGGGAGCTAATATAAATCTATTTTTATAACAGAGCAATAGTAGAAGAAATAGTATAGGAGGTCGCTGCTCTGGTACAGTCTAGACAAGAGCAAAAAACAAGAAAAATTATATATATATATATATATATATATATATATAAATATATATATATATATATATATACAGTTGTGCTCAAAAGTTTACATACCCTGGCAGAATTTTTGCTTTCTTGGCCTTTTATCAGAGAATAAGAATGATAACATCAAAACTTTTTCTCCACTCATGGTTAGTGGTTGGGTGATACCATTTATTGTCAAACTACTGTGTTTTCTCTTTTTAAATCATAATGACAGCCCAAAACATCCAAATGACCCTGATCAAAAGTTCACATACCCTGGTGATTTTGGCCTTATAAGATGCACAGAAGTTGACACAAATGGGTTTGAATGGCTACTAAAGGTAACATCCTAACCTGTGACCTGTTTGCTTGTAATTGATGTGTTTGTGCATAAAAGCTGAGTGAGTTTCTGGGATCCAGACAGACTCTTGCATCTTTCATCCAGCCCCTGACATTTCTGGATTGTGAGTCATGAGGAAAGCAAAAGAATTGTCAACAGATCTACGGGAAATGGTAGTTGAACTGTATAAAACAGGAAAGGGATACAAAAAGATATCCAAAGAATTCATAATGTCAGTCAGCAGCATTCAAACTGTGATTACCAAATGGAAAATCAGGGGCTCTGTAAAAACAAAACCACGGTTAGGTAGACCAACAAAAATGTTGTCCACAACTGCCAGGAAAATTGTTCGGGATGCAAAGAAAAATCCACAAATAGCATCAGCTGAAATACTGGACTCTCTGAAAACTAGCGGTGTGGCTGTTTCAAGATGCACAATAAGGAGGCACTTGAAGAAAAATGGGCTGCATGGTCGAGCTGACAGAAGTTAGCCATTACTGCTCAAATGCCACAAAATATCTCACCTACAATACGCAAAACAGCACAGAGACAAGCTTCACAACGTCTTGAACAAGGTAATTTGGAGTGATGAGAGCAAAAGTAAAATTTTGGCCACAACCATAAACGTTACATTTGGAGAAAGGTCAACAAGGCCTATGATGAAAGGAACACCATTTCTACTGTAAAGCACAGAGGTGGATTGCAGATATTTTGGGGATGGGTGAGCTACAAAGGCGCAGGAAACTAGGTCAAAGTTGAAGGATCTCCCGTGGAGAACGGCAGCATCAGCTGATGCGACCGCTCTCCAGGGGCTCCAGGAACACAATGACGGGAGGAATCCGTATCCTTCCGCACTGTATTCCTCCGCCGCTGTAAAAAAAATAGCCCCTAGTCTCACTTTTGGCATTGCTGTGTGAGAAATTTTCCCACGCAGCAATTGCCATAAAGTGAGACTTTGTCCTAAGGTAACCTCTCAGCCTGTGAATATCAGCCTGCAGCTGTCTGTGTAGCCTTTCTGGCTATAAAATATAGGGGGACCCCACGTCATTTTTTGGGGGGTCCCCCTATTTTAATAGCCAGTAAAGGCTACGCAGACAGCTGCGGGCTGATATTCATAGCAGGCTACAAATATTGGCCCCCGGCTTTCCCCCTCTGGCGCAGAAAATTGCGCAGGAGCCCACGCTGTTTTTTTTGTTTTATCTGAAGTGGGGTACCACATGGTTCTGTCCTGAGCCCTGTGTTGTTCAACATCTTTATCAATGATTTAGATGAAGGAATTAAGGGTAAACTGATTAAATTTGCTGATAACACAAATCTAGGAGGGATAGCTAATACTAGAGAAGAGAGAAAGATGATTCAAAAAGATCTAAACAAACAGGAGCAGTGGGCAGCAACCAACAGAATGGTGTATAACTACCCCTGGGGAAAAAAAATAAAAACAAAACATATACAGAATGGGGGGAATAGGGCTAAGCAACAGCACATGTGAAAAAGACATGGTTATACTAATAGATCACAGACTGCATATGAATCAACAGTGTAAGGCTGGTTTCACATTAGCGTTTTTTGCCGCTGCGTTTTAACGCATAAAAACGCATGCGTTTTTTTTCTATATTTAACATTAAAAACGCATGCTTTTTTTTGTATGCGTTTTGCCACGTTTAACGACGCATCCGTCGTTTCTATGCTTGCGTTTTGTTGCGGAAATGCAACATATAGTAATTTCTAGAGGCGTTTTTTTGCCGCAAAAAAGCATGCTTTTTTGCGGCAAAAAAACGTATTGCTGTCTATGTAAATGCATGCGGTTTTTAGCACATGCGTTTTGTTGCGTTTTTGAACGCATGCGTTTCAATTAAGATAACAATGTCTAGACACTGATAAGCCACCCCCCACCATCAAGGTGATAAAGGGAGGGTGTGGACAGTTGCAGGTCACTTGTCACGAGACTCTGAAGCTGAAGAGACACGGACAGGCCACATCTTGGAGGACAAGACCCTGAACAATGTGAGTATATCGTAGCCAATGCCTTTATTTTCTATTTTCTGTCTCTACATGTCCTAATTTCTGCCATTTTTTTCTTTCTACATGCATCAGAATGTCATCTTCGGATTCTTCGTCTGGTGAGGAGTTTCAGCCACGACAGTCGGAAGTGGAGCATGTCAGTGAGGTGAGTATTTGCCTCGTCAGATTGGTAAGTATTTACTGTCACATCGACACATGTGACAATTTGATTTTTCCGTTTTTTTAGAGCTCTTCTACTGCGGCAGAGACAGGGCAGGAGCAGCAGAGTCAAGGTCCGGTGGAAAGACGGCAGCGGGTACGTATACAAGGCTGACTGTCCTCAGTGTAATATTCTTGAATCTTCCTTTCTTTCCACTCGTATTTCTAAACTTTTTCCTTCTAGAATCCTTTTGTATCTTGACTTTCCTATTCATGCCATTTCTCAGCATCTTTTTTTCTTTCTTTTTCTTATGTAATTGAGCAAACTTTAATGACTTTCTTTATTTTTTAGGTTTCACAACGGGACAATAACCTGATAGACAATGACCTACTGATCACCCTGGTCCAGGAGCGAGTCCCGTTGTGGGACAGCCGGGATCCACTGCACTCGAACAACACCACGATCTGGCGGTTGTGGAATGAGGTGGCCCAAGCGATGTGGGATGGCTGGGACAACGCCACGACACGGGTCCGAAGTGCATTTGGTAAGTATTGCACTGCAGTGTGAAGCAGCAGAGACCTTGGCCGTGCTCACTCGACTCTGTCTGATGAAAGAAACTCTACGGAGTTTCTCTCATCACACACAGTTGGATGAGCACGGCAAAAAGTCCATTTTCTGACCACAAGTTTTTTTTTTAACAGTGGACAAAGTAAAAACACGTTGGCATTCGATGAAGGACAGCTTCAACAAGGACCTGTTGTGAATTCTGCTTTTGGGTTGCCTCCAGTGGTTGTAGGTGGTAATGCAGTTGTCCCTGAGTTGCAGTCCTGGTCAGGTGTTTCTGCTGATTGCAGTTCTGACTGGGGTATTTAGGTGTGCAGGATTCATTAGTCCTTGCCAGTTGTCCATGGTTCTGGGAGGTTTTGGATCTTTGTCTGGTTCCTCCTGCCTTGCTGCCAATTCAGCAAAGATAAGTGTCTGGTTTTTGATTCTGTTGCACACATGCTGTGTGCTTAATAATTCTGTGCTATTCATTTGTTTTCTCTTGTCCAGCTTAGACTGTGTCAGTGTTTTCTCAGTCTTGTTGGATTCTCTGGAGTTGTAGATATATGCTCCACATCTTTAGTTAGATGGTGGAGTTTTTTGTATTTTCTGCTGTGGATATTTTTGGAAGGATTTTAATACTGACCGCTTAGTATTCTGTCCTATCCTTTCCTATTTTAGCTAGAGTGGCCTCTTTTGCTAAATCCTGTTTCCTGCCTGCGTGTGTCTTTTCCTCTACTACTCACAGTCAATATTTGTGGGGGCTGCCTATCCTTTGGGGTTCTGCTCTGAGGCACGGTAGAATTCCTATTTCCATCTATAGGGGTATTTAGTCCTCCGGCTGTGTCGAGGTGTCTAGGATTTGTTAGGCACACCCCACGGCTACTTCTAGTTGCAGTGTTAAGTTCAGGATTTGCGGTCAGTACAGTTTACACCAACTCCAGAGAAAGTTCCATGCGGCTCCAAGGTCACCAGATCATAACAGGACCTGCGTGAAGAGAGTCGTGTTCCCATTGGTTCAGGAGCAAGGATCAGACGATACAAATACCATCGAGTTCTGGCATTTCTAAGACCGGTCCTTGCCCAGAGAACGTAAGTATTTATCACGTGCATTAGGTTGTGTTGTATTGCCATAATCTGTTTTTTTAAATTCCACAGGATTTTGCGTCTGGTTAATTTTTGGTATTAATTTTCTTTTTCCTTTTTTCACAGCACATACAGCGCGACTGTTGGCCCAGGTTCTGGAGCGGTCCTTCATCCGACAGCCACGGACCCGTCCCAGCCATCCAGCAGCACAGCAGCAGGTGGGCCTTCCACACTAACTGGAGACCAGAGAGCTGGTCCATCAGGTCTTCCCCTTTCGCAGTCCTCTTCCACTGCCCCCTTTTTTTGGGGCACATCCCGGCAGCGTCAGAGGGCTTCGGACAGGTCACTCATGCCTGAGTTTTTGCACTTGAGCTCGGTTTTACACGAAGCAGTCAAGGCTTTAGGTGACTGAATGGATTTTTCACATAACCTCTTGAATGCTCGTATCCAGGAGGTCACCAAAAGCCTTGATTAAGTGAAAGCCGACCTCCAGAGGCCAGCTCATCATTTTTTTAACCAAATTGAGCAGGGCATGTCGGAACACCTTAGTCCTGATCTCCAGCTGAGTGTCATGCAGGCCTGCAATGCTGCTTACGTGCAGGCTATGCAGCAGAGTCAGTATTTCCAGCAGACAGGGGGGGCATATTCAACTGTGCCTTCACTGTCATGATTAACCTCAATGCCGACCTCTGCTGCATACCACTGCACGGCCACCTCTATTCCTTCCACAGGTGGACTCCACTACAGCGCCAGCACCATGACGAGTGCAGTTGGACATCCCACCGCCACCACCGTGACAACCGCTGCTCCTGCCTGGACCTCCTCCACTGACACCACGATGCATCAGGACCCTGGCATGGCTTTCCGGACCGCCCCACCACGATTCAGCAGGACCCTGGCATGGCTTTCCGGAACGCCCCCACCACGATGCAGCAGGACCCTGGCATGGCTTTCCAGGCCGCCCACACCACGATGCAGCAGGACCCTGGCATGGCTTTCCAGACCGCCCCCACCAAGATGCAGCAGGACCCTGGCATGGCTTTCCGGACCGCCCCCACCACGATGCAGCAGGACCCTGGCATGGCTTTCTTGACCGCCCCCACCACGATGCAGCAGGACCCTGGCATGCCTTTACGTACCGCCCCCACCACAATGCAGCAGGACCCTGGCATGCCTTTTCGTACCGCCCCCACCACGATGCAGCAGGACCCTGGCATGGCCGTCCGCTCGACAATCGCTATGGACTGTGACACAGTGCAGCCGGACCCTGACAGGTCACCTGCCACCATTCCACGGCATATGAGCCCACCAAGACGTCCCCCAACCAGGCAAACCCAAAAAAAAACCCAGAAAAAAAAAACAGAGGACTCTTAGCATTCCTCCCCCTTCACCTACCAATGTGTCTGTAATGTCAGTTTTGTCTCACCTTTCCAGTGCGTCTCAAGCCTCTCATGTGTCAAGCCCCATCCCCGAACTTCCAGACCCTTCTAGTTTCATTGCCCCTTCTCCTGCCACCTATGCGTCGTCCACGGTTAGCCAGGCCTCAGTTCTTCACACCCCCCGTTTACATCACTCTACCCCAAGCCGACGCAGTAAAAAATATTTTTTTTCAGTTGTTAAATAAAAAAAGTTTGATTTGCCACAATTATGTTTGGTTTATTGTGTCTATCACCGCCGGCAACACACACCGTGCGCCAAGAAACGTCGCCACTAGGGTTGAGCGAAACAGATCGGCAAATTTCAAAAGTCACCGACTTTTGGCAAAGTCGGGTTTTGTGAAACCCGACCCGATACAGTAAACCATGTCATATCCCCATTTTATTTGCATATTCCACACTACTAATGTTAGTAGTGTGTATGTGCAAAATTTGGGCACTGTAGCTACAGGTCATTGACCTACATTACCTTCATTCCCCGGGGTTTTACAGCCACGAGCACAGCTGCATTAGCAGAGCTCCTGGGTGTGAAATATTTTAACCCCTTCAGATGGATTTACAGCGTGGGACGTGACAGATCATCGGAAGGTATGTATATTGTTGGTTTATTATTTTTCCTTTGTTACAGAGCGAGGGTCTTTAGGTGGATTGAGAGTACAATAAAATATTACAACATCCTTGATGTTTATTTCATTAAAATACTTTGCAATAATGTGTGTTTTTTTTTAACCATTTCAGACAATTGGATTAATAATGGATAGGTGTCAAAATTGACGCCTCTCCATTATTAATCTGGCTTAATGTCACCTTACAATAGCAAGGTGACATTAACCCTTCATTACCCCATATCCCACCGCTACACGGGAATGGGAACAGAGTGGCCAAGTGCCAGAATAGGCGTATCTTACAGATGTGCCTTTTCTGGGGTGGCTGGGTGCAGATGTTTTTAGCCAGGGGGGCCAATAACCATGGACCCTCTCCAGGCTATTAATATCTGCCCTCAGTCACTGGCTTTACTACTCTGGCGGAGAAAGTTGCGCGGGAGCCCACGCCAATTTTTTCCGCGATTTAACCCTTAAATTGCCTTTAACCCTTAAATTTAATAGCTGTAGGCAATTTAAGGGTTAAATCGCGGAAAAAATTGGCGTGGGCTCCCGCGCAATTTTCTCCGCCAGGGTAGTAAAGCCAGTGACTGAGGGCAGATATTAATAGCCAGGAGAGGGTCCATGGTTATTGGCCCCCCCCCCGGCTAAAAACATCTGCCCCCAGCCACCCCAGAAAAGGCACATCTGGAAGATGCGCCTATTCTGGCACTTGGCCACTCTCTTCCCACTCCCGTGTAGCGGTGGGATATGGGGTAATGAAGGGTTAATGTCACCTTGCTATTGTAAGGTGACATTAAGCCAGATTAATAATGGAGAGGCGTCAATTATGACACCTATCCATTATTAATCCAATAGCATTAAATGGTTAAAAAAAACACACACACACATTATTGCAAAGTATTTTAATGAAATAAACACACAGGTTGTTGTAATATTTTATTGTACTCTCAATCCACCTGAAGACCCTCGCTCTGTAACAAAGGAAAAATAATAAACCAACAATATACATACCTTCTGATGATCTGTCACGTCCCACGCTGTAAATCCATCTGAAGGGGTTAAAATATTTAACACCCAGGAGCTCTGCTAATGCAGCTGTGCTCGTGGCTGTAAAACCCCGGGGAATGAAGGTAATGTAGGTCAATGACCTGTAGTTACTTTCATTCGCGGTGATGCGCCCCCTGCTGGATGTCCTCATATGACCTCAAGCCTGGGAACTTTTCTGAATATTTTCCCACGCTCGAGGGACATCCAGCAGGGGGCGCATCACCGCGAATGAAGGTAACTACAGGTCATTGACCTACATTACCTTCATTCGCTGGGGTTTTACAGCCATGAGCACAGCTGCATTAGCAGAGCTCCTGGCTGTAAAATATTTTAACCCCTTCAGATGGATTTACAGCGTGGGGCGTGACAGATCATCGGAAGGTATGTATATTGTTGGTTTATTATTTTTAATTTGTTACAGAACGAGGGTCTTCAGGTGGATTGAGAGAGCAATAAAATATTAAAACAACCTGTGTGTTTATTTCATTAAAATACTTTTTAATGATGTGTGTGTTTTTTTTAACCCTTTCAGACAATTGGATTAATAATGGATAGGTGTCAGAATTGACGCCTCTCCATTATTAATCTGGCTTAATGTCACCTTACAATAGCAAGGTGACATTAACCCTTCATTACCCCATATCCCACCGCTACACGGGAATGGGAAGAGAGTGGCCAAGTGCCAGAATAGGCGCATCTTCCAGATGTGCCTTTTCTGGGGTGGCTGGGGGCAGATGTTTTAGCCAGGGGGGGCCAATAACCATGGACCCTCTCCTGGCTATTAATATCTGCCCTCAGTCACTGGCTTTACTACTCTGGCGGAGAAAATTGCGCGGGAGCCCACGCCAATTTTTTCCGCGATTTAACCCTTAAATTTAAGAGCTAGAGCGCCGAAATTTTGCATATACACACTACTAACATTAGTAGTGTGGAATATGCAAAAAGAAGGGGGATATGACATGGTTTACTGTATGTAAACCATGTCTCATATCATGTCGGGTTATGATATTAACATAATAACTAGCACCTCTGCCTTTATCACCCACTCCTGGTTTTGGATTACAAAATATGATATTAAATACAGATCAAATACTGCCAGTTTTAGGACAACCTTGGTTTGGAAAGGAAAAAGATAGGAGAGATGGTCAACACAAACAAAACTAAAGTTTATTAATGAGAAATATTATTATCATTATAGAAAATTACTGGTACAGATATAATTACAACAGGACATTTACACAACATTGTCCTGCCATGACACACGTCCAATATCTGAATCAAAAAAGGCAGCAAATTGGTCCCGCATGTGACCAACGGCTGCAGTTGACCGCAGCAGGTGATGCTGGAAATCGGGCAGTGGGTGTGCAACTGGTTCATCCAGTTCAATGTTGGGTCGCTCCTTAACCATTATATAATAGTGCAGAACCACACAGGCTTTGACCACCTCGTCGACTGTTTCCACTTTTAGATTTATGGCTGATGCAAGAATGCGCCATTTAGCGACCAGAATGCCAAAGGTACACTCTACTGTTCTTCGGGCCCTGGTCAGTCTGTAGTTAAAGATCCTTCTAGTGTGGTTCAAGTCCCGACTGGAATAGGGCTTCAGAAGGTTTTCACACATCTGGAAGGCCTCATCCCCAACCATAACGAATGGCAGAGGTGCACCTTGAGTGTTGGGGAGAGGTTGTGGCGGGGGAAAATTTAAATTTTGGCCATACACACGCCAGCCCATATCTGAGTTCTTGAAAGTCTGGGAATCGTTGCCACGCCCAAAAGCTCCAATGTCCACAGCGATGAAGCGACAGTCCGCATCAGCTATTGCCATGAGCACAACAGAAAAATATATTTTTAGAGTTAAAAAACTCCGATCCTGTTCTGGCAGGTTTGATAATGCGGATGTGCTTTCCATCCACCGCTCCTAAACAGTTGGGGAAATCACACACACTCCAGAATTTTTCAGCTATTTCAAGCCACATGTCCGCGGTGGGTACGTGTATAAACTCATCCCGGAGTACATTCCACAAAGCCCGGCAGGTCTCCGCAACTATTCCGGACAGGGTGGATATTCCAAGCCGGTATTGGAAGTGGGGGGGTGATAAACTCTCTCCGGTTGCCAGAAATCTGTAAGAAAAACAAACAAAAAACATTACAATCTATTCTATTTATGGTGTGTTTACGCTAAAGGAAGATAGGTAAATAGCCAAAACATACATGTGTGAAAAAAAAATTGGAATGTCATTGGGTTTAGATTTGTAACGTACCTTAATGTAACCAGCAGACGTTCCTCCGGTGGAATCGCTCTACGGAGCTGGGTGTCCTGTCTCCGTATGGTTCCTTGGACACGAGCAAGCAAATCCCGGAACGAGTCTTGCGACATCCTTGTATACTCGTGGCATTTCTCCGGGTTGGCATTAAGCTCGGCATAGAGAGTGTGATAGGCTCCACGGCTCTCACGTAGTTCGATAATGGGGTGCCTCCAAAAACGCCTACACTGTCTCCTTCTCCATCTTTTGCGATTTCTGTCTTGCTCCCAAGCAAAAGCACAGGCAAGAAACAGCTTGAAGCTGAAATCCAGGTTGAAATAAAAGCTCTCCATGCGAAGATCCATCATGACACAGGATACAGTAGCAAACTGTTAAAATTTCAGTAGCCCTAGGGTCTACAGTATATATAGAGATCCCAACATATATGCCCTCTTTAGTCCCATTGGCGGTGTCTGGTTATCTTGATTTTTCTCTTGTGAAATTTCTCATCATGGGAAAAAAAACGCAAACGCAGTAAAAAACGCATGTAAACGCGTAAAAACGCGGCGTTTTTTTACCGCATATGAAAACGCATGCGTCTAAAAAATGCAGCGTTTGTATGCGTTTACATGCTTTTTTTTTCACCAACTGCGGATGCGTTTTTAACGCTGCGTTTTTAAACGCAAATGTGAAACTAGCCTAATACAGCAGCAAAAGAGGCAAACACAATTCTGGGTTGCACTAACAGAAGCATACAGTCTTGATCACATGAAGCAATTATCTACCTCTACTCCTCCTTGGTCATACCTCATCTGTAATACTGTGTCAAGTTCTGGGCACCAGATTTAAAAAAACACATGAACAAACTAGAGCAAGTTCAGAGAAGAGCTACCAGAATGATGACCGATCTGCAAACAAGGTAATTTGTTAAGGAATGGTTAGAGGATTTGGGAATGTTTAACTTCCATTTTTTTCCGCCTGATCCGTTTTTTTTCAGCCAGATCCGTTTTTTCCTCCGGATCAATTTTTTTCTTCCAGATCCGTTTTTTTCTTCCGGATCCGTTTTTTCCACCGCATCCGTTTTTTTCCGCCGTATCCGTTTTTTTCAAAACTCGCCAGATTGTGCCTGACAGCAAAAACCTGATGTGTGAAAGCAGCCAGATATATGGATAGATACATCTATGTATCCATAGATATATCTATAAATATATCTATAGATAGATATATCCATAGATATATAATAGAAAGGCCGATGTTTCTAAGGCTACGTTCACACTTGCGTTTTTAGCAATCTGTCGTTTTGGAAAAAAAGGGATCCTGCAAATGTGCTTGCAGGATGCGTTTTTTACCCATAGACTTGTATTAGCGACGGATCGCCACACCTCGCATCCGTCGTGCAACGGATCCGTCGTGTTTTGGCAAACCGTCGGCACAAAAAAACGTTCAAGTGAAGGTTTTTTTGTCCGTCGCGTCCGCCATTTTCTACCGCGCATGCATGGCCGAAACTCCGCCCCCTCCTCCCCGGACTTCAGAATGGGCAGCGGATGCGTTGCAAAACTGCATCTGCTGCCCACGTCGTGCACAAATTTCACAAAGTGCGTCGGTACGTCGGCCCGATGCATAGCGACGGACCCGTACCGACACACGTGTGAAAGAGGCCTTAATGAGCGTTGAATTAAAAAAAAAAGGGGAAAAAACGGCGTGGACTCCCGCGCAATAGTATGTACAGTATGTGGTATGTATGTAGTATGTGTGTAGTATGTATGTTTTTTTTTTTCATTCAACACATTAGCCGGATGATGGGACTACTACTGTCCCATCATTGGCTAATGTGTCAAGCACTGTCACTATAGTAAGCATCGTCCAATCGGACTTGTAGTCCCATCGGATGATGCCTGCACACACGCACAGAGCCCCGGCAGCCAGCACAGAGCCCCGGCAGCCCGCACAGAGCCCCTGGCACGCTGCACAGAGCCCTGGAACGCCGCACAGAGCCCCGACACACCGCACATAGCCCTGGCAGCCCGCACAGAGCCCCGTCACGCCACACAGAGCCCCGGCACACATGCACAGAGCCCCGGCACACACGCACAGAGACCCGGCACACATGCACAGAGCACCGGCACACATGCACAGAGACCTGGCACACACGCACAGAGCCCTGACACACACGCAGAGAGCCCCGGCAGCCCGCACAGAGCTCCGGCACGCCGCACAGAGCCCCGGCACACACGCACAGAGCCCCGGCAGCCCACACAGAACCCTGGCACGCCGCACAGAGCCCCGGCACACATGCACAGAGCCCTGGAACACACGCACAGAGCCCCGGCACGCCGCACAGAGCCCCGGCAGGCACACACAGACCCCCCACAGTCACGCACACAAACACGCAGTCTCCACCCACGCACCGCCCACACTCCATTATAGTGCATCATTGCACTATGGAAACTTCCAATATCCGATATCGCAAAAGTATTGGAACTCGGTATCGGAATTCCGATACAGCGAATATCGGCCGATACCCGATATTTGCAGTATCGGAATGCTCAACACTATTAAACACCTCTGCACCACACTCTGGAATATGACCGCACTAGAGGATAATGGATTCCTGGTCGCTTCACATTTGATTCTTCTCAAATGTTTGGCAGTTAATTTGAGTCTTTCTTTTCTCAAAACTTTTTTGTGACCCTGCTGACTATTTACAACAAAACTTTTGATGGTTCTGTGATCACTCCAATATTAAGAGGTGCACACCTGTTAATAAATCAAGCTAGTGGTGTAGTGGTGTGTGCTTCCACCTCGCCACAAATTTTACTTCAGTCCCTGAAGTAAGATTTGTGGCATAACAAATGCAGCTCATCATGAATTTCATGAGTGTGGAATTGCCATGCCCCGTTCTGGCCCAGCTCCACCAACTCTGTCAAGTTGGGCAAAAATGGCATGAACACAACAAAAGTCTCAATTTTCATGATCCATCAAAAATGTAAACTATTCACAGCAGTTTTTGCCACTAATCCGTTATAAAAAGCTTTGATAAATCATCTCCATTACGTTCCATCAGATGTTTAAAGCATACTTAGCCTCAATGTCTCATATTAATTTGGGAAATTGCTATATAGCCAATTCAATTCACATAGATAACATCTCACAAAGTCCCACAAACTAACAAATCAAAGAATGGTGCAAAATTAAAAAAATGCAAATGACTATGTTATATTTAAATCCAGTTAAAACATGTCATGTATAATTAGTATGTAGTAGAATAATTGCATCTAACTAAATACTGAATACCACATATGTATCTGCCATCAAATATGAATATTGGATTATATATATAAAAATATAAATTGTGACAATAAATTAACTACTACTCAATTTTTCTAAGCAACACGTTAGAGTAAACACTCAGAATTCATAAGAGCAAATATGTTGTATGGTAATTTCCATATCCTATGAAGAATCCTGATGAATAAAAAAAAAATTCACATTTTTTATATATTATTTTTACTTTATTATTTAGTCCACTTAGGGGACTTGAACCTGAAATCGTTTTATCACTTGTTCTAAATACTGCAATATGATAGAATCATAGAATGGTAGAGATGATAGGGACCTCCAGGGTCACCTGGTCCAATCACCTGCTCAATGCAGGACTCACTAAATCGTCTCAGACAGATGTATATCCAGCCTTTGTTTGAAAACTTCCATTGAAGGAGAACTCACCACCTCTCGTGGCAACCTGTTCCACTCATTGATCACCCTCACTGTCAAAAAGTTTTTTCCAATATCTAATCTGTGTCTCCTCCCATTCAGTTTCATCCCATTGCTTCTAGTCCTCCTTTGAGGAAATGAGAATACAGATGATACATCTACACTGTGACAGCCCTTCAGATATTTGTAGACAGCTATTAAGTTTCCTCTCAGTCTTTAGCAAGTTAAACATTCCCAAATCCTCTAACCATTCCTTAACAAAGGACCTTGTTTGCAGATCGGTCATCATTCTGGTAGCTCTTCTCTGAACTTGCTCTAGTTTGTTCATGTGTTTTTTTTAAATCTGGTGCCCAGAACTTGACGCAGTATTCCAGATGAGGTCTAACCAAGGAGGAGTAGAGGTAGATAATTACTTCATGTGATCAAGACTGTATGCTTCTGTTAGTGCAACCCAGAATTGTGTTTGCGTCTTTTGCTGCTGTATTACACTGTTGATTCATGTGCAGTCTGTGATCTATTAATATAACCATGTCTTTTTCACATGTGCTGTTGCTTAGCCCTATTCCCCCCATTCTGTATATGTTTTGTTTTCATTTTTTTCCCCAGGGGTAGTTATACACCATTCTGTTGGTTGCTGTCCACTGCTCCTGTTTGTTTAGATCTTTTTGAATCATCTTTCTCTCTTCTCTAGTATTAGCTATCCCTCCTAGATTTGTGTTATCAGCAAAGTTAATCAGTTTACCCTTAATTCCTTCATCTAAATCATTGATAAAGATGTTGAACAACACAGGGCTCAGGACAGAACCATGTGGTACCCCACTTCAGATATTGTTTCAACTGGACGTGCAAACATTTATGACCACTCTTTGGGTCCAATGACTAAGCCATTTATGAATCCACCTAATAGTTGCATTGTCCATTCCATAGTTGGTAATTTTTTCAATAAGGATGGTATGAGATACTATGTCAAATGCTTTGCTGAAGTCAAGATATACTATATCTACTGCATTTCCCGGATTCACCCAGTCAGTGATTCTGTTATAGAAGGAAATGAAGTTAATCTGACATGACTTATTAGTTACAAACCCACGCTGGCTCTGGGTAATTACTTCATTGCATACATGTTGTTTAATAATTTGTACTAATTTGTAGTATATATTGCATTGTAGTATATATAAAAATTCAACATCTCTTATGAAACCCAGTCAGTGACTGGGCTTCACAAGAGTACCAAGATAGTAGTCATGAGGGCCTTCAGAAAACTCCTGACTGTGATGGCTGACCACTAGCATATTTTTACCACTTTGTTGGTGGGACTGAAAGGCACAGGAAAAAATGCGTCTCCTGTACTGTTTGTTTCAATGCCTTTGTCAGAGATTGACAGCAACATTCAAGGAATTAACCCCTTAAGCCCCGGGGGTGGTTTGCACGTTAATGACCGGGCCAATTTTTACAATTCTGACCACTGTCCCTTTATGAGGTTATAACTCTGGAACGCTTCAACGGATCTTGGCGATTCTAACAATGTTGTCTCGTGACATATAGTACTTCATGATAGTGCTAAAATTTCTTTGATATTACCTGCGTTTATTTGTGAAAAAAATGGAAATTTGGCGAAAATTTAGAAAATTTCACAATTTTTCCAACTTTGAATTTTTATGCCCTTAAATCACAGAGATATGTCACGCAAAAAACTTAATAATTAACATTTCCCACATGTCTACTTTACATCAGCACAATTTTGGAAACACATTTTTTTTTTGTTAGGGAGTTATAAGGGTTAAAAGTTGACCAGCAATTTCTCATTTTTACAACAAAATTTACAAAACCATTTTTTTTAGGGACCACCTCACATTTGAAGTCACATTTAGGGGTCTATATAGCAAAAAATACCCAAAAGTGACACCATTCTAAAAACTGCACCCCTCAAGCTGATCAAAACCACATTCAAGAAGTTTATTAACCCTTCTGGTGCTTCATGAGAGCTAAAGCAATGTTGAAAGAAAAAATGAAAATGCAACTTTTTAGTCATGAAAACGATCTTTTAGCAACAATTTTTTTATTTTCCCAAAGGTAACAGGAGAAATTGGACTGCAAAAGTTGTTGTCCAATTTGTCCTGAGTACGCTGATACCCCATATGTGGGGGGAACCACTGTTTGGGCGCATGGCAGGGCTCAGAAGGGAAGGAGCGCCATAAGACTTTTTCAAGCTAAAATTAGCTGGAATTGAGATCGGACTCCATGTCGCGTTTGGTGAGCCCCTGATGTGCCTAAACAGTGGAAACCCCCCACAAGTGACCCCATTTTGGAAACTAGACCCCCTAAGGAACTTATCTAGATGTGTGGTGAGCACTTTTATCCCCCAAGTGCTTCACAGAAGTTTATACCGCCCGTGCGTAAAAATAAAAAAACGTATTTTTTCCACAAACATGATCGTTTAGTCCCCAATTTTTTATTTTCGCAAGGGTAACTGAAGAAATTAGACCATAAAAGTTGTAGTCCAATTTGTCGTGAGTAAGACAATACCCCATATGTGGGGGGGAACCACTGTTTGGGCGCATGGCAGGGCTCAGAAGGGAAGGAGCGCCATAAGACTTTTTCAAGCTAAAATTAGCTGGAATTGAGATCGGATGCCACGTCGCGTTTGGTGAGCCCCTGATGTGCCTAAACAATGGAAACCCCCCACAAGTGACCCCATTTTGGAAACTAGACCCCCTAAGGAACTTATCTAGATGTGTGGTGAGCACTTTTATCCCACAAGTGCTTCACAGAAGTTTATACCGCCCGTGCGTAAAAATAAAGAAACGTATTTTTTCCACAAACATGATCGTTTAGTCCCCAATTTTTTATTTTCACAAGGGTAACTGAAGAAATTGGACCATAAAAGTTGTAGTCCAATTTGTCCTGAGTAAGACAATACCCCATATGTGGGGGGGAACCACTGTTTGGGCGCATGGCAGGGCTCAGAAAGGAAGGAGCGCCATAAGACTTTTTCAAGCTAAAATTAGCTGGAATTGAGATCGGATGCCACGTCGCGTTTGGTGAGCCCCTGATGTGCCTAAACAGTGGAAACCCCCCACAAGTGACCCCATTTTGGAAACTAGACCCCCTAAGGAACTTATCTAGATGTGTGGTGAGCACTTTTATCCCCCAAGTGCTTCACAGAAGTTTATACCGCTCGTGCGTAAAAATAAAAAAACGTATTTTTTCCACAAACATGATCGTTTAGTCCCCAATTTTTTATTTTCGCAAGGGTAACTGAAGAAATTGGACCATAAAAGTTGTAGTCCAATTTGTCCTGAGTAAGACAATACCCCATATGTGGGGGGGAACCACTGTTTGGGCGCATGGCAGGGCTCAGAAGGGAAGGAGCGCCATAAGACTTTTTCAAGCTAAAATTAGCTGGAATTGAGATCGGACGCCACGTCGTGTTTGGTGAGCCCCTGATGTGCCTAAACAGTGGAAACCCCCCACAAGTGACCCCATTTTGGAAACTAGACCCCCTAAGGAACTTATCTAGATGTGTGGTGAGCACTTTTATCCCCCAAGTGCTTCACAGAAGTTTATACCGCCCGTGCGTAAAAATAAAAAACGTATTTTTTCCACAAACATGATCGTTTAGTCCCCAATTTTTTATTTTCACAAGGGTAACTGGAGAAATTGGACCATAAAAGTTGTAGTCCAATTTGTCGTGAGTAAGACAATACCCCATATGTGGGGGGGAACCACTGTTTGGGCGCATGGCAGGGCTCAGAAGGGAAGGAGCGCCATAAGACTTTTTCAAGCTAAAATTAGCGGGAATTGAGATCGGACGCCACGTCGTGTTTGGTGAGCCCCTGATGTGCCTAAACAGTGGAAACCCCCCACAAGTGACCCCATTTTGGAAACTAGACCCCCTAAGGAACTTTTCTAGATGTGTGGTGAGCACTTTTATCCCCCAAGTGCTTCACAGAAGTTTATACCGCCCGTGCGTAAAAATAAAAAAACGTATTTTTTCCACAAACATGATCGTTTAGTCCCCAATTTTTTATTTTCACAAGGGTAATTGAAGAAATTGGACCATAAAAGTTGTAGTCCAATTTGTCCTGAGTAAGACAATACCCCATATGTGGGGGGAACCACTGTTTGGGCGCATGGCAGGGCTCAGAAGGGAAGGAGCGCCATAAGACTTTTTGAAGCTAAAATTAGCTGGAATTGAGATCGGACGCCACGTCGCGTTGGGTGAGCCCCTGATGTGCCTAAACAGTGGAAACCCCCCACAAGTGACCCCATTTTGGAAACTAGACCCCCTAAGGAACTTATCTAGATGTGTGGTGAGCACTTTTATCCCCCAAGTGCTTCACAGAAGTTTATACCGCCCGTGCGTAAAAATAAAAAAACGTATTTTTTCCACAAACATGATCGTTTAGTCCCCAATTTTTTATTTTCGCAAGGGTAACTGAAGAAATTGGACCATAAAAGTTGTAGTCCAATTTGTCCTGAGTAAGACAATACCCCATATGTGGGGGGGAACCACTGTTTGGGCGCATGGCAGGGCTCAGAAGGGAAGGAGCGCCATAAGACTTTTTGAAGCTAAAATTAGCTGGAATTGAGATCGGACGCCATGTCGTGTTTGGTGAGCCCCTGATGTGCCTAAACAGTGGAAACCCCCCACAAGTGACCCCATTTTGGAAACTAGACCCCCTAAGGAACTTATCTAGATGTGTGGTGAGCACTTTTATCCCCCAAGTGCTTCACAGAAGTTTATACCGCCCGGGCGTGAAAATAAAAAATCCTATTTTTTGCTCACAAAAATGATCTTTTAGTCCCCAATTTTTTAATTTCCCAAGGGTAACAGGAGAAATTGGACCACAAAAGTTGTCCAATTTGTCCTGAGTAGGCTGGTACCCCATAAGTGGGAGAAAACTACTGTTTGGGCACACGTCAGGGCTCGGAAGGGACGTAGTGACGTTTTGGAATGCAGGCTTTGATGGAATCGTCTGCGGCCGTCACGTTCCGTTTGAGGAGCCCCTGATGTGCCTAAACAGTGGAAACCTCCCACAAGTGACCCCAATTTGGAAACTAGACCCCCTAAGGAACTTGTCTAGATGTGTGGTGACAACTTTGAACCCCCAAGTGTTTCACTAAAGTTTATACCTCCCGGGCGTGAAAATAAAAAATCCTATTTTTTGCCCACAAAAATGATCTTTTAGTCCCCAATTTTTTAATTTCCCAAGGGTAACAGGAGAAATTGGACAACAAAAGTTGTTGTCCAATTTGCCCTGAGTACGCTGGTACCCCACATGTGGGAAAAAACTGTTTGGGCACACGTTGGGGCTCGAAAGGGAAGTACTGAATTTTTGAATGCAGACTTTGATGGAATCGTCTGCGGGCGTCATGTTCCGTTTGCAGAGCCCCTGATGTGCCTAAACAGGAAAAAACCCCACAAGTGACAGCATTTTGGAAAGTAGACCCCCAGAGAACCTACGTAGATGTGCCAACTTTGGAATTATTCTATTTCCTGGAAAGTAAATTAGTAGTGCATGGAGGTGTGGTACAATTTAAAGCAATCCTTCATACACAGGCCAGGTTTGTCGGGGCAGGTGTCGCATTGATAGGTGGTGTCCCTTCGAATTCCTCTTTTGTAGCACACTCGGCACCTTTTTTGCGGCTTACCTTTTTTTCAGTTGGCGGGACCACCCCAGGAAAATGCTGGCCTGGTACGATACGTGCACCTTCAGTTCCAGAAGTACTGGGGCCAGCTCCTTCCCTCGTGCCAAACATCAGGGCCTTAACCACTACCTCTTGGAAATGAAGGTACGACGTATCGGTGTTGCGTGCACATCGTGACAGCAAGAAAGCGTTGAGCATTGCCATTTGTACGATGTGCACGGACAGCTTTTTGTACCACACCCTGGCCTTTCTCAAAGCACTGTACGGTTGGAGGAGTTGATCGGAGAGATCAACGCCCCCCATGTTTTTGTTGTACCCAAGTACACAGTCCGGTTTGAAGACCTGTGCAGAGGTACCCCGAACAGTGCTGAGGGCGCTGCCATCACCGTGTATGGTGGTCAACAGAAGGACATCCCTTTTGTCCTTGTACTTGACAACCAGCAGGTGGTCGCTACATTGGGCTTTGCTCTCACGTTTTCTGAGAATCTGCCCAAGTAGCGTCTTTGGGAGGCCTCTCTGATTTTTGCGGACAGTACCGCAGGCTGCGGTACCTCGCGCAAAGAGAGATTTGTAGAGTGGGATGCTGGAATAAAAGTTATCGGTATAGAGGTGATAACCTTTATCCAGCAGTGGGTTCAATCCTGCTGTCCTTCCCCTCGTAGACTCTAAAGCTGTGGGTGTACCCTGAGGTACTCTCACACAGCTTGTAGAGTTTGATTCCGTACCTGGCCCTCTTGTTGGGCAGGTATTGACGGAATCCGAGCCGCCCCTTAAAATGAATTAAGGACTCATCCACGCAGATGTCCCTTTGAGGCACGTACACTTCTGCAAACTTTTTGTTGAAGTGTTCGATGACCGGCCGAACTTTGAACAGACGGTCAAAGTTGGGGTCATCTCGTGCGGGACACCGTGCATTATCGGAATAATGCAGGAATTTATGGATGGCCTCAAAACGCGTCCGGGTCATGACCATTCTGAATACTGGAGTGTTATATAAAATATCCACACTCCAATATTGCCGAAGTTCAGGCTTTTTCAGAATCCCCATATGGAGGACCAGGCCCCAAAACTGCATCATTTCAACTGCGTCTACAGGAGACCAGTTAGAATATGATGAACCCGAGTTTTGGTCCAAAAATTGCCGAGCATACAGATTAGTTTGCTCCACCATGAGGTTGACGAAAGCCTCAGAGAAAAAGACTTTGAAAAAGTCTAGTTCTGTGAGGCCGGTGGTGTCAAACTTGATTCCTGATTCTGCCACAAAATCAGGAATCAGTGGCTCGTAATTTTCGGGGGCCTGGTCCATATGGGATCCGCAGTGGGGTGTGCTGGTTCGTCTTCAGCAATGGTGGGCCTAGCCTCATCTTCTGTCCTGCGGCGTCTGCGTGGCGGTTCCGCAGGGCCGGAGGAGGAAAATGAGGAGTGGGAAGAGGATGAGGAAGAATCAGAAAAATAAAGAAAAGTGGGATCCTCTCCCTCGCTATCAGTGTCGGAGGCAAGGAAAGCATATGCCTCCTCCACTGAATAGCGCTGTTGGGACGAACGGGACAAGCGGGACATTTTTTTTGTAAGTGTGGTGCTTGAGTGTACTTTATTGGTAACTATGTGTAAGTGTTGGGGGATAGTGCTTGGTGCAAACTACTCTGAAAAGAAAAAGCTAAAGGAAAAAAAAATACCTGTGACAGAAAAGTATAAAACAGCAGGCCCTAGCTCTGATAAGTGAACCGCGTCACTTACCAAAGTTTGGCGGCTGCTGGGTGTGTGAACGGGGATGTGAAAAAAAACCCGCAGGCACGAGAGCTCTGATAAATGAACCACGTCACTTACCAAAGTTCAGCGGCTGCTGGGTGCGTGCACAGGGATGTGAGAAAAAAAAAAAAAGGAAAGCACGGGTTAGATGCGGTGGGCTGAGCGCACGGAGATGTGGGGGGAAGAAAAAGGAAAGCACGGGTTAGATGCGCGCGGGGTGAGCGCACGGAGATGTGGGAGAAAAAAAAAAAAAAGGAAAGCACGGGTTAGACGCGGTGGGGTGAGCGCACAGAGATGTGGGGGGAAAAAAAAAGGAAAGCACGGGTTAGATGCGCACGGGGTGAGCGCACGGAGATGTGGGAAAAAAAAAAAAAAGGAAAACACGGGTTAGACGCGGCGGTGTGAGCGCACGGAGATGTGGGGGAAAAAAAAGGAAAGCACGGGTTAGATGCGCGCGGGGTGAGCGCACGGAGATGTGGGGAAAAAAAAAAAAGGAAAACACGGGTTAGACGCGGTGGGGTGAGCGCACGGAGATGTGGGGGAAAAATAAGGAAAGCACGGGTTAGATGCGCGCGGGGTGAGCGCACGGAGATGTGGGAAAAAAAAAAAAAAAAAGGAAAGCACGGGTTAGACGCGGCGGGGTGAGCGCACGGAGATGTGGGGAAAAAAAAAAAAAAGCACGGGTTAGATGCGCGCGGGGTGAGCGCACGGAGATGTGGGAGAAAAAAAAAAAAAAAGGAAAGCACGGGTTAGACGCGGTGGGGTGAGCGCACGGAGATGTGGGGGAAAAAAAAGGAAAGCACGGGTTAGATGCGCGCGAAGTGAGCGCACGGAGATGTGGGAAAAAAAAAAAGGAAAGCACGGGTTAGACGCGGCGGGGTGAGCGCACGGAGATGTGGGGAAAAAAAAGGAAAGCACGGGTTAGATGCGCGCGGGGTGAACGCACGGAGATGTGGGAGAAGAAAAAAAAAGGAAAACGGCAGGCACAAGCTCTGATAAGTGAACTGCGTCACTTATCAAAGTTTGGCGGCTGCGGGATGGGTGTACGGAATTGGGCAAAGGGGGCTGCTGAAAAAAAAAGCGAGCACGAGTGTTGATCGGTGAACTGCGTCACCAATCAACGCTCGGCGGCTGCTAAACATGCGCACGGAGGCGGCGCAAAGAGGGACGGAGGGGGTAAAGAAGGGGGGGAAGGGGGGGATGCGGGGATGGGTGGAAGGGGGGGATGGGGGGGTGAAATGAGACCTGGTAGGGGCTGTTAGCACTTACCTTTTGTAGTCTCTCTTCTTTCTTTGGTTTTCTTTCTTTGGTTTTCTTTCTTCCGCTTTTTTGTATCGCAGGGGATTGTGGTGTTACAGGCTTCTGTAGCACCACAAGGCCCAGCAAGACAAGATCTGGCTGTGTGACCGCTCAGCAGGAGTCCCTCAGCTAGAGTGAGGACCCCTGCAGAGCGGTCACACAGGTCACCTGCAGGTGACAGACAGGTCACAGAGCGGTCACACCGCTGCTGTGAGCTGTCATTGGTGGGATTGAATGATAACATTGATCCCACCAATCCCTGCAGGGCTTGGTGACCATGGCAACTGCCTAGGATCCCTCCGATCCTAGGCAGGTCACTGCCAGGTCACCAGCAGGGCACACAGCGGTCACAACGTGACCGCCGCTGTGCCCTGTGATTGGCGCGATCGTTGATCGCGCCAATCAGCTCCTGCAGGCCCTGCTTGGCCTGCACTAGTCACTGGCCTGTGATCGGTGCCATGGCAGCACCGATCCAGGCCGCTACAGCAGGGGGCAGGGGGTATGGGAGCAGGGGACAGCCGGCACGGGGCAGGGAACAGCTAGTCACAGCGCGGTAACACCGCCGCTGTGCCCGGTGATTGGCGCGATCGTCGTTCGCATCAATCGCGCCAATCAGCCTCTGCAGGCCCTGCTGGGCCTGCACTAGGCTCTGGCCTACGATCGGTGCTATTGCAGCACCGATCCAGGCCAGTACAGCAGGGCACAGCGGCGGTAATACCGCCGCCGTGCCCTGCGATTGGCGCGATCGATACGATCGGCGATCGCGCCAATCCGGGTGGTTTTTGCCGGTGCCTGGCGTTGCCAGGCACCGGCCCTAGGATCGAGTACATCGGTACTCGATCCTAGCCTGCGACCTCATTGTTTCAGCCGCTCCGATTGGCTGAAACAATGAGGAACGCTGTGATTGGCTGTTCAGAATTGAACAGCCAATCACAGCGATCCAGAGGCCTGGGGGGCGAAGCCATGCCCGGGGATGTCGGCGCCATCTTCCTCCAGGTAAGATGGCGCCGGAAATTTAATGCGATCACCGCGACTTAAGTCGCGATGTCGCATTAAACACTATGACGTACTATCCCGTCACTGGGAATTAAGTCCCAGGTCACCTGGACGGGATAGTACGTCATATGGGATAAAGGGGTTAACAACAAAAGTTTAGATCAATTGCTGCTGTCAGATCGGTAAGCCAGCTATTTGACACAGGTGGCATCTACGGGTATGTTTCAGGCTTCACTCCTAAGCCCACCTAATATATTGACATCTGGCATACCAGTATGTCCTACATAAGGATGGTGTTAAAGTACATGTTAAAGTGTTATGAGTAGAACGGTGGCTCAGTGGTTAGCACTGTAGCCTTGCATGTTCTCTCTGTGTTTGCATGGGTTGCCTCCGGGTTCTCCAGTTTCCTCCCACACTCCAAAGACATACCGATAGTGAATCTAGACTGTGAGCCCAATGGGGACAGTGATGATAATGTTTGAAAATTGCTGAGGAATATGATGACTTTATAAAAGAGAGCATAATAAAATAAAGAGGACCTACCAAACATGTAAATGTATTTTTTTTTTACTATTATAAATGTCAATGTTCTTATGAATCTGGCTTTGTCTTTCATTTGTCTCTCCATTCCTGAGTCTTCTCTTCGCTGTATTTAAATCTAATCTTCTCAGCCAACATGGGTGTGGTCCTGAAGAAGTCTCCCACAGAGAAGACTGAAAATACCAAATATAAATATGAGGAGCAGGGGGTCATTGGAGTTGATTCATCAAAGCTTTTTTCGCTAAATTTCTAGTTAAAAAGGTTTGAAAAGTCAATCATAAAATGCACAAAAAATGAGACTTCAGGAGTTTCACACCATTCTCACCCCAAAGTTGGCAGAGCTGGGGCAGGACAAGGGCTTGACAGGGCTCTTCAAATTAATGAGGCTGGAGTAAGATTTGTGACACGGTGAACATAGCGGCACACGGCACTACATGCCTTATCTGACTCATTGAGAGGCATGAGCCTCTTAATGAATCAGGATCGTCCACTCCAAAATGCCCTCTCATCAAGACCAGAGAGAGAATCACCAATATTGATGAATCGCCCCATGTATTTCAGGAATGGAGAAAATATGAAAAAAATATGAACAAGTGCTTCTCACTAAATTAGAATAAAAAATGATGATAATGTGTGCAAACTGTAAAGCGCTGCGGAATATGTTAGCGCTATATAAAAATAAAGATTATTATTATATAAAAATAAAGATTATTATTATTGTTATCAAAAAGTTAATTTATTTCAGTTCTTCAATACAAAAAGTGAAACTCATATACTATATAGAATCATTACAAACAGAGTGATCTATTTCAAGTGTTTATTTCTGTTAATGTTGATGATAATGGTTTACTGCCAATGAAAACCTAATGGTTATTATCTCAGTAAATTAGAATACTTTATAACACCAGCTAGAAAAATGATTTTAACATCTGAAATGTTGGTCTAGTGAAATGTATGTTCAGTAAATGCACTCAATACTTGTTCGGGGCTCCTTTTGCATCAATTACTGCATCAATGTGGCGTGGCATGGAAGCGATCAGCCTGTGGCACTGCTGGGGTGTAAGTAAGCCCAGGTTGCTTTGATAGCAGCCTTCAGCTCTTCTGCATTGATGGGTCTGGTGTCTCTAATCTTCCGCTTGATAATAACCCGTAGATTCTCTGTGAGGTTATGGTGAGGCGAGCTTGCTGGCCAATCAAGCACAGTTATACTGTTGTTTTTAAACCAGGTATTTTTACTTTTGGCAGTGTGGACAGATGCAAATCCAGCTGGAGAATAACATTTCCATCTCCAAAAAGCTTGTCGGCAGAGGGAAGCATGAGGGACTAGGGTTGAGCGACCTTGACCTTTTTAGAGTCGAGCCGTGTTTCGCGAAACCCGACTCTGTCTTAGAAGTCGAGTCGAGTGGAATCGGCCGATTATCGCGAAAAGTCGGGTATCGACCGAAACACGAAACCCAATGCAAGTCAATGGGGGAGCATAGTCGGCAGTGAGTGGAGGCCAGGAAAACACCTACACTGCCCATTTTAATGGCAAAAACATCCATTCTTGTTACAGAAGCTTGTCAATCGTAATTTAGCTTATAATAATTGGAAGGCATTTGAAATTGGGGGTCATTTGGCTAAAGTTGTGGGGGGTAGGGCTGGTTCAAGTAATTAGTGGGCCCATTAAATCTGGACGACGTCACGGTAGTGGAGCAGGGAGAGGTAAGTATTTCAACTTTGCAAGTGCTGTGATCCTGAGCAAGCAGGGGGGGCCCACTCGTTGGCATTGGCACTGGCACTGGCACAGGGCCCCTCAAAGTACAGCGGTGTGTTTGCACGGCGGGGGCGCCTCCCACCGGCAGCAACACATTTGCGTACTATGAGAGGCCCTGTGCCAGTGACGTCGCCAACTAGTAATCCTCCCCCCACCTGATGAAGGAACCTGCACTTTCATCTGCACCTTCCTCTTTGTCCCCGTGTAAGGTGGTATGGTATGCGGGAAGAGGAACCTGACTTTCAGCAGGGTCACAATCTGGCTGTGTAGAGTGCACGGGGAATGTTGCGTTATGGGTCAATGTACCAGCAGACTCATCTATCACTGGCTGGGCAATGGGCAGGATGAGGAGGAAACATAGATATAGGCCCAAAGAATAAAGTTGGCTAAATGCAGTTCAAAATTGGTAACACAGGACTAACCAGGGGGCATTGCAGTGGAAGACAACTGGAATGAGAGGCTGACACAGAGAGTAGGCCCAAATCAGTAAGTAGTCGAAATGCAGTTCAAAATTGGCAACAGTAGTAAACAGGCGGCACAGCTTTGTTCAGTGGAGGAGAACAGCAAGGAGTGGCAGACACCGATAGTAGGCCCCAACCCAACTAGTAGGCCAAATGCAGTCTAACATTAACAACTACTTAACGAGAGCCTGAAAATGGAATTTCAGGACAGGAAACAAGGAGAACAGCAAGGAGCGGCAGACACTGTTAGTAGGCCCCAAACCAACTAGTACGCCAAATGCAGTTGTTCCATTTAACCACTATTTAACAAGAGCCTGAAGATAGAAGCTCAGGAAAGGCAACCTGGAGAACACCTTGGAGTGGAAGACACCGTCTCTACACCCCATACCCAATTTGTAGGCCTAATGCAGTGTAGTTTCCAACAACTACTAAACGAGAGTCGGAAGACCGAAGCAATGGCGAGGAAACCTGGGGAACACCTTGGAGTGGAACACACCGTCTCTACACCCCATACCCAATTTGTAGGCCTAATGCAGTGTAGTTTTCACCAACTACTAAACAAGAGTAGGAAGATCGAAGCAATGTGGACGAAACCTGGGGCACACCTTGGGGCGGCAGACACCGTTAGTAGGCCCTATCAAAGTTGTAGCCCCAATGCAGTTTTAAAATTCCTAGAGGCTGAAAACAAGACTATTGACGCTCAGCTTTTTTCAAAGGAACACAGCTGTATTGAGTGGTGCAGACAGACACAGGTAGTAGGCCTTAAACCAAAAATGTGGCTCACTGCAGCTTAAAAAAGGTTACAGGGGTACACAGGCAGCATTGCTCTGGGCAGTGGAGGACAATTTCAATAGTGGACCGCAGACAGACTTCGTACGCCTACTATTAAAAAAAGGATGCTCTATGCAATTAAAAATAGGTTCCAGGGGTACACGGGCAGCAGTGGTCTGGTCAGTGGAGGAGTAGTAGAAAGAACGGGCCGCAGACAGGCTTCGAAGGCCTAACATAAAAAAATATTGGGCTGTAGGCACTTTTAAATAGGTTCCAGGGGTACACGGGCAGCAGTGGTCTGGTCAGTGTAGGAGTAGTAGAAAGAACGGGCCGCAGGCAGGCTTCGAAGGCCTAACATAAAAAAATATTGGGCTGTAGGCACTTTTAAATAGGTTCCAGGGGTACACGGGCAGCAGTGGTCTGGTCAGTGGAGGAGTAGTAGAAAGAACGGGCCGCAGACAGGCTTCGAAGGCCTAACATAATAAAATATTGGGCTGTAGGCACTTTTAAATAGGTTCCAAGGGTACACAGGCAGCAGTGGTCTGGTCAGTGTAGGAGTAGTAGAAAGAACGGGCCGCAGACAGGCTTTGAAGGCCTAACATAAAAAAATATTGGGCTGTAGGCACTTTTAAATAGGTTCCAGGGGTACACAGGCAGCAGTGGTCTGGTCAGTGTAGGAGTAGTAGAAAGAACGGGCCGCAGACAGGCTTCGAAGGCCTAACATAATAAAATATTGGGCTGTAGGCACTATTAAATAGGTTCCAGGGGTACACAGGCAGCAGTGGTCTGGTCAGTGTAGGAGTAGTAGAAAGAACGGGCCGCAGACAGGCTTCGAAGGCCTAACATAAAAAAATATTGGGCTGTAGGCACATTTAAATAGGTTCCAGGGGTACACGGGCAGCAGTGGTCTGGTCAGTGTAGGAGTAGTAGAAAGAACGGGCCGCAGACAGGCTTCGAAGGCCTAACATAAAAAAATATTGGGCTGTAGGCACTTTAACATTGGTTCCAGGGGTACATGGGCAGCAGTAGACTGGTCAGTGTAGTAGTAGTAGAAAGAACGGGCCGCAGACAGGCTTCGAAGGCCTAACATAAAAAAATATTGGGCTGTAGGCACTTTTAAATAGGTTCCAGGGGTACACGGGCAGCAGTGGTCTGGTCAGTGTAGGAGTAGTAGAAAGAACGGGCCGCAGACAGGCTTCGAAGGCCTAACATAAAAAAATATTGGGCTGTAGGCACTTTTAAATAGGTTCCAGGGGTACACGGGCAGCAGTGGTCTGGTCAGTGTAGGAGTAGTAGAAAGAACTGGCCGCAGACAGGCTTCGAAGGCCTAACATAAAAAAATATTGGGCTGTAGGCACTTTAACATTGGTTCCAGGGGTACACGGGCAGCAGTAGACTGGTCAGTGTAGGAGTAGTAGAAAGAACGGGCCGCAGACAGGCTTCGAAGGCCTAACATAAAAAAATATTGGGCTGTAGGCACTTTTAAATAGGTTCCAGGGGTACACGGGCAGCAGTGGTCTGGTCAGTGTAGGAGTAGTAGAAAGAACGGGCCGCAGACAGGCTTCGAAGGCCTAACATAAAAAAATATTGGGCTGTAGGCACTTTTAAATAGGTTCCAGGGGTACACGGGCAGCAGTGGTCTGGCCAGTATAGGAGTAGTAGAAAGAACGGGCCGCAGACAGGCTTCGAAGGCCTAACATAAAAAAATATTGGGCTGTAGGCACTTTTAAATAGGTTCCAGGGGTACACGGGCAGCAGTGGTCTGGTCAGTGGAGGAGTAGTAGAAAGAACGGGCCGCAGACAGGCTTCGAAGGCCTAACATAATAAAATATTGGGCTGTAGGCACTTTTAAATAGGTTCCAGGGGTACACGGGCAGCAGTGGTCTGGTCAGTATAGGAGTAGTAGAAAGAACGGGCCGCAGACAGGCTTCGAAGGCCTAACATAAAAAAATATTGGGCTGTAGGCACTTTTAAATAGGTTCCAAGGGTACACGGGCAGCAGTGGTCTGGTCAGTGTAGGAGTAGTAGAAAGAACGGGCCGCAGACAGGCTTCGAAGGCCTAACATAAAAAAATATTGGGCTGTAGGCACTTTTAAATAGGTTCCAGGGGTACACGGGCAGCAGTGGTCTGGTCAGTGTAGGAGTAGTAGAAAGAACGGGCCGCAGACAGGCTTCGAAGGCCTAACATAAAAAAATATTGGGCTGTAGGCACTTTTAAATAGGTTCCAGGGGTACACGGGCAGCAGTGGTCTGGTCAGTGTAGGAGTAGTAGAAAGAACGGGCCGCAGACAGGCTTCGAAGGCCTAACATAAAAAAGTATTGTGCTGTAGGCACTTTTAAATAGGTTCCAAGGGTACACGGGCAGCAGTGGTCTGGTCAGTGTAGGAGTAGTAGAAAGAACGGGCCGCAGACAGGCTTCGAAGGCCTAACATAAAAAAATATTGGGCTGTAGGCACTTTTAAATAGGTTCCAGGGGTACACGGGCAGCAGTGGTCTGGTCAGTGTAGGAGTAGTAGAAAGAACGGGCCGCAGGCAGGCTTCGAAGGCCTAACATAAAAAAATATTGGGCTGTAGGCACTTTTAAATAGGTTCCAGGGGTACACAGGCAGCAGTGGTCTGGTCAGTGGAGGAGTAGTAGAAAGAACGGGCCGCAGACAGGCTTCGAAGGCCTAACATAATAAAATATTGGGCTGTAGGCACTTTTAAATAGGTTCCAAGGGTACACAGGCAGCAGTGGTCTGGTCAGTGTAGGAGTAGTAGAAAGAACGGGCCGCAGACAGGCTTCGAAGGCCTAACATAAAAAATATTGGGCTGTAGGCACTTTTAAATAGGTTCCAGGGGTACACAGGCAGCAGTGGTCTGGTCAGTGTAGGAGTAGTAGAAAGAACGGGCCGCAGACAGGCTTCGAAGGCCTAACATAATAAAATATTGGGCTGTAGGCACTATTAAATAGGTTCCAGGGGTACACAGGCAGCAGTGGTCTGGTCAGTGTAGGAGTAGTAGAAAGAACGGGCCGCAGACAGGCTTCGAAGGCCTAACATAAAAAAATATTGGGCTGTAGGCACTTTTAAATAGGTTCCAGGGGTACACGGGCAGCAGTGGTCTGGTCAGTGTAGGAGTAGTAGAAAGAACGGGCCGCAGACAGGCTTCGAAGGCCTAACATAAAAAAATATTGGGCTGTAGGCACTTTAACATTGGTTCCAGGGGTACATGGGCAGCAGTAGACTGGTCAGTGTAGTAGTAGTAGAAAGAACGGGCCGCAGACAGGCTTCGAAGGCCTAACATAAAAAAATATTGGGCTGTAGGCACTTTTAAATAAGTTCCAGGGGTACACGGGCAGCAGTGGTCTGGTCAGTGTAGGAGTAGTAGAAAGAACGGGCCGCAGACAGGCTTCGAAGGCCTAACATAAAAAAATATTGGGCTGTAGGCACTTTTAAATAGGTTCCAGGGGTACACGGGCAGCAGTGGCCTGGTCAGTGTAGGAGTAGTAGAAAGAACGGGCCGCAGACAGGCTTCGAAGGCCTAACATAAAAAAATATTGGGCTGTAGGCACTTTTAAATAGGTTCCAGGGGTACACGGGCAGCAGTGGTCTGGTCAGTGTAGGAGTAGTAGAAAGAACGGGCCGCAGACAGGCTTCGAAGGCCTAACATAAAAAAATATTGGGCTGTAGGCACTTTAACATTGGTTCCAGGGGTACACGGGCAGCAGTAGACTGGTCAGTGTAGGAGTAGTAGAAAGAACGGGCCGCAGACAGGCTTCGAAGGCCTAACATAAAAAAAATTGGGCTGTAGGCACTTTTAAATAGGTTCCAGGGGTACACGGGCAGCAGTGGTCTGGTCAGTGTAGGAGTAGTAGAAAGAACGGGCCGCAGACAGGCTTCGAAGGCCTAACATAAAAAAATATTGGGCTGTAGGCACTTTTAAATAGGTTCCAGGGGTACACGGGCAGCAGTGGTCTGGTCAGTGGAGGAGTAGTAGAAAGAACGGGCCGCAGACAGGCTTCGAAGGCCTAACATAATAAAATATTGGGCTGTAGGCACTTTTAAATAGATTCCAGGGGTACACGGGCAGCAGTGGTCTGGTCAGTATAGGAGTAGTAGAAAGAACGGGCCGCAGACAGGCTTCGAAGGCCTAACATAAAAAAATATTGGGCTGTAGGCACTTTTAAATAGGTTCCAAGGGTACACGGGCAGCAGTGGTCTGGTCAGTGTAGGAGTAGTAGAAAGAACGGGCCGCAGACAGGCTTCGAAGGCCTAACATAAAAAAATATTGGGCTGTAGGCACTTTTAAATAGGTTCCAGGGGTACACGGGCAGCAGTGGTCTGGTCAGTGTAGGAGTAGTAGAAAGAACGGGCCGCAGACAGGCTTCGAAGGCCTAACATAAAAAAATATTGGGCTGTAGGCACTTTTAAATAGGTTCCAGGGGTACACGGGCAGCAGTGGTCTGGTCAGTGTAGGAGTAGTAGAAAGAACGGGCCGCAGACAGGCTTCGAAGGCCTAACATAAAAAAATATTGGGCTGTAGGCACTTTTAAATAGGTTCCAGGGGTACACGGGCAGCAGTGGTCTGGTCAGTGTAGGAGTAGTAGAAAGAACGGGCCGCAGACAGGCTTCGAAGGCCTAACATAAAAAAATATTGGGCTGTAGGCACTTTTAAATAGGTTCCAGGGGTACACGGGCAGCAGTGGTCTGGTCAGTGTAGGAGTAGTAGAAAGAACGGGCCGCAGACAGGCTTCGAAGGCCTAACATAAAAAAATATTGGGCTGTAGGCACTTTTAAATAGGTTCCAGGGGTACACGGGCAGCAGTGGTCTGGTCAGTGTAGGAGTAGTAGAAAGAACGGGCCGCAGACAGGCTTCGAAGGCCTAACATAAAAAAATATTGGGCTGTAGGCACTTTTAAATAGGTTCCAGGGGTACACGGGCAGCAGTGGTCTGGTCAGTGTAGGAGTAGTAGAAAGAACGGGCCGCAGACAGGCTTCGAAGGCCTAACATAAAAAAATATTGGGCTGTAGGCACTTTAACATTGGTTCCAGGGGTACACGGGCAGCAGTAGACTGGTCAGTGTAGTAGTAGTAGTAGAAAGAACGGGCCGCAGACAGGCTTTGAAGGCCTAACATAAAAAAATATTGGGCTGTAGGCACTTTTAAATAGGTTCCAGGGGTACACGGGCAGCAGTGGTCTGGTCAGTGTAGGAGTAGTAGAAAGAACGGGCCGCAGACAGGCTTCGAAGGCCTAACATAAAAAATATTGGGCTGTAGGCACTTTAACATTGGTTCCAGGGGTACACGGGCAGCAGTAGACTGGTCAGTGTAGTAGTAGTAGAAAGAACGGGCCGCAGACAGGCTTCGAAGACCTAACATAAAAAAATATTGGGCTGTAGGCACTTTTAAATAGGTTCCAGGGGTACACGGGCAGCAGTGGTCTGGTCAGTGTAGTAGTAGTAGTAAGAACGGGCCGCAGACAGGCTTCGAAGGCCTAACATAAAAAAATATTGGGCTGTAGGCACTTTTAAATAGGTTCCAGGGGTACACGGGCAGCAGTGGTCTGGTCAGTGTAGGAGTAGTAGAAAGAACGGGCCGCAGACAGGCTTCGAAGACCTAACATAAGAAAATATTGGGCTGTAGGCACTTTTAAATAGGTTCCAGGGGTACACGGGCAGCAGTGGTCTGGTCAGTGTAGGAGTAGTAGAAAGAACGGGCCGCAGACAGGCTTCGAAGGCCTAACATAACAAAATATTGGGCTGTAGGCACTTTAACATTGGTTCCAGGGGTACACGGGCAGCAGTAGACTGGTCAGTGTAGTAGTAGTAGAAAGAACGGGCCGCAGACAGGCTTCGAAGGCCTAACATAAAAAAATATTGGGCTGTAGGCACTTTTAAATAGGTTCCAGGGGTACACGGGCAGCAGTAGACAGGTCAGTGGAGGCCTAGTGGAAGGAGGGACCGCAGACAGGCTTCGAAGGCCTAACATAATAAAATTTGGCTGTAGGCAATTTAACATTGGTTCCAGGGGAACACGGGCAGCAGTAGACAGGTCAGTGGAGGCCTAGTGGAAGGAGGAACCGCAGACAGGCTTCGAAGGCCTAACATAATAAAATTTGGCTGTAGGCAATTTAACATTGGTTCCAGGGGAACACGGGCAGCAGTAGACAGGTCAGTGGAGGCCTAGTGGAAGGAGGGACCGCAGACAGGCTTCGAAGGCCTAACATAATAAAATTTGGCTGTAGGCAATTTCACATTGGTTCCAGGGGAACACGGGCAGCAGTAGACAGGTCAGTGGAGGCTTAGTGGAAGGAGGGACCGCAGACAGGCTTCGAAGGCCTAACATAATAAAATTTGGCTGTAGGCAATTTAACATTGGTTCCAGGGGAACACGGGCAGCAGTAGACAGGTCAGTGGAGGCCTAGTGGAAGGAGGGACCGCAGACAGGCTTCGAAGGCCTAACATAATAAAATTTGGCTGTTGGCAATTTAACATTGGTTCCAGGGGAACACGGGCAGCAGTAGACAGGTCAGTGGAGGCCTAGTGGAAGGAGGGACCGCAGACAGGCTTCGAAGGCCTAACATAATAAAATTTGGCTGTTGGCAATTTAACATTGGTTCCAGGGGAACACGGGCAGCAGTAGACAGGTCAGTGGAGGTCTAGTGGAAGGAGGGACCGCAGACAGGCTACGAAGGCCTAACATAATAAAATTTGGCTGTAGGCAATTTAACATTGGTTCCAGGGGAACACGGGCAGCAGTAGACAGGTCAGTGGAGGACTAGTGGAAGGAGGGACCGCAGACAGGCTTCGAAGGCCTAACATAAAAAAAATTGGGCTGTAGGCACTTTCTAATTGGTTCCAGGGGTACACGGGCAGCATTGGTCTGGTCAGTGGAGTAGTAGTAGAAAGAAGGGACCGCAGACAGGCTTCGAAGGCCTAACATAAAAAAAATTGGGCTGTAGGCACTTTTAAATTGGTTCCAGGGGTACACGGGCAGCAGTGGTCTGGTCAGTGGAGGAGTAGTAGAAAGAACAGACCGCAGACAGGCTTCAAAGGCCTAACATAATAAAATTGGGCTGTAGGCAATTTATAATTGGTTCCAGGGGTACACGGGCAGCATTGGTGTTGTCAGCGGAGGCCGATTGTAATGAGTGTCTGCCAGTTAGTAGTCCCAAACAATAAATACATGTTAATCTCTCGCATGACAACAAAACGAAACCACCAAAGGGTGCAATCATTCGGTACTGGGGTGGGCTCCTCTGCGTAGTTTCTGACCTAGTAATTTGGCACAAAGTATTTACTTGGGTAAATATAGGACACTGCCCCTGACTATGTTAAGTACCATCATACATGTCAACACAATGGTATTGTCAGTGGCAGGAATTTACGGATGTCAGCGCATAGACTAAACATTGGTGGAACTGTGAGAGATAATTGTGCAAGTGGTTTTGCAATGTTTGAGCTGGGGGTGGGGGAACTCTCTTGTGGCCGGCGGTACAGGCCCAGGGCCCCTCATGTTACAACAGTGTTTCTGACGTTGGGTGCGCACCACCACCGCCAGAGACACTTTATTGTACTATGAGGGACCCAGTGGCAGTGCCGTCGACCAAAAGCGGGCACACCCACCTCTTCAGACAAACAGCACTCTCACGGGTGCTGGCGCCAAGTGGCGATACCACGGCCCCGTGTGGGGAGTTTGGCCATTTAGGGAGGTGTAAACATGTCGTATGCTGGACAATCAGGTGCTGCAAATTACGAGATTGGAAAAGTCATTCAGAATAGCCCACAGGCAAGACCTTTTCATAGGAAAGCTATGTGTCGACCGGGCAAGGTGGGGCAAAAGATTTCGAAATCCAGTTGTGGTTCATTTTAATGAAGGTTAGATCATCTACTTTTGGGTAGCCAGACGAGTCCTTTTTTCGGTTAATATTGAACCTGCAGCACTGAATACTCTTTCGGATAGGACACTAGCTGCCGGGCAAGCAAGCTCCTGCAATGCATATTCTGCCAATTCTGGCCAGGTGTCTAATTTGGATGCCCAGTAATCAAATGGGAATGACGGTTGAGGGAGAACGTCGATAAGGGATGAAAAATAGTTAGTAACCATACTGGACAAATGTTGTCTCCTGTCACTTTGAATTGATGCTGCAGTACCTGTCCTGTCTGCGGTCATAGCAAAATCACTCCACAACCTGGTCAGAAAACCCCTCTGTCCAACGCCACTTCTGATTTCTGCCCCTCTAACACCTCTGGTCTGCTGGCCCCTGCAGCTCGTGTGAGAACGATCACGGGCGCTGTGTGCTGGGAATGCCTGAAGCAAACGGTCAACAAGAGTTGATTGTTTGGTTGCTAATATTAGTTCCAAGTTCTCATGTGGCATAATATTTTGCAATTTGCCTTTATAGCGAGGATCAAGGAGGCAGGCCAACCAGTAATCGTCATCGTTCATCATTTTAGTAATGCGTGTGTCCCTTCTGAGGATACGTAAGGCATAATCCGCCATGTGGGCCAAAGTTCCAGTTGTCAAATCTGCGGTTGTGATTGGTTGAGGGGCAGTTTCAGGCAAATCTACGTCACTTGTGTCCCTCACAAAACCAGAACCCGGCCTTGCCACGCCACCAATTTCCAGTGCCCCCGGGAAAGCTTCCTCATTAAAAATATACTCATCCCCATCATCCTCTTCGTCCTCCACCTCCTCTTCGCCCACTACCTCGTCCTGTACACTGCCCTGACCAGACAATGGCTGACTGTCAACAAGGCTTTCCTCTTCCTCTGGTGCAGAAGCCTGATCCTTTATGTGCGTCAAACTTTGCATCAGCAGACACATTAGGGGGATGCTCATGCTTATTATGGCGTTGTCTGCACTAACCAGCCGTGTGCATTCCTCAAAACACTGAAGGACTTGACACATGTCTTGTATTTTCGACCACTGCACACCTGACAACTCCATGTCTGCCATCCTACTGCCGTACAATATAGGTACAGGGTGCACTCTAGCCGTAAGAAAAATAAAAAAGAAAGGAAAAAGGGTGCAAGGCCAAGTCCACTATAATATAGCACAAAAAAGGAAGGAAAAAGAATGGACCAAAACAGGCCTGCACAACCATATAACAAGATAACAAAGCATGTTTATTGAACACCACAAAAAACACATAAAAACACTTAAAATACAACCATGTATAAAACACCCCAATGTATCCTGGTAGAAAAGCAGCAATCTATATATAATATATAGCATCAGACCATCCCAAATATCTAATCACATATGCCGATAGACCTAAATGTACCATAGAAAAGAGAGATCAATACAATAAGATGTCATATATAAACAATGGTACATAGAATAGAAACTCCTAAATCAAAATACAGTACCTAAGCCCAGGGATAATAGTCAAATGCATATTATATATCCACAAAAAATAATAACCGGGCTCAAGATACATAAATAACCAAAGAGTGGCCCAGATGGAATAAAGCCTGAATGATTATGGAGATGGCATGCCGCTGAATAAATACTCAGCTGGTTTTGAGCAGATGATGAAAAAATCGAACCAGAGGATCAAAAGATTAGAATGGTGCTGCAGAGCCACATTCCATAAATGGCCAGCCAGTGATCAGGAGGGGGTGTAAAGACCGGACCCCACGCGTATCGCCGCCGCAGCGGCTTCGTCAGGGGAAGTGAGGTATGTGGTGTACAACCCACGTATAAATAGAGGCATAATTGCATACCGGTGTGCCGCTCCATAGGAAAGGGAGGAGGGGGCGGAGATGACATGCAGCCGCATGTGGAACAGGAGAAGATATACGGAGGCCTCCGTAGGACAAAGACGGCGCGTGCGCAGACGCGGCTCCATGATTTGAGCCGCACTGCGCATGCGCCAAGAGAGCAGACGCTCTAATAGAACGGGCAAAGCGCCAGAGTACATGGGAAGATGTATGGTGTGTGGGAGAACCCCCCGGGGGACAGAGGAAAAGGGGAGAAATAATCCCAATAGACCCACCATACCACTGAAGTGGCGCCCCCAGAGAAAACCTGTTAAACAGGAGATAGAGGGCATAAGGAGTGGACAACAGATTGTCCCATATGGAGACCCGTGGACAATGGACCGGACCTAGAAAGAAAAAACATGTAACCAAAAAACACACACATCTTATTATGTTAAACAAAACATTACAAATAAATGCTGCATGTTGATGAAAAAGAACTCAAAATCTGAGTCCCGATTGTCACTTATGTGGATCCATGAAAACAGTTCTTCCCATACGTAACTGTCCATCACCAATGACGTAGAAAGAAAACATCCATGTCCTTTTTCACTTTCACCTCGCAGATAGTAAGCCCCCAAACACTCCAATGAGGATTCTAGGTATAGTAAGTGTCCCGAAATAACCCCAGGTCATGCACAGGAGAAATCCGATAGATGGAAATGATGAAGATAGCTTGATGCAAATAGATCCGCTCTAGACGTCACGTTCCATGTGGAGTGAATCCAATGGCTATGGTCCCTTTTCATAGAGAAGTCTAATATAAGTCCATCCTTGGTCCATGGTAAATGTGCCTCCTAGATCACCCTTACTCCAATATGATGAAAAACAGGGAGGAACAGTGTCCATGTTCACTTCAAAAACCCATAGGGCAGGAACGAACGGATCAGGTCCCGATAGATGGCTAGAGGCAAAAAACAGGCGAAAGTAAATAGAGAGCAACCATATCTTTAAAACACTAGACAAATCCGATGAAACGGAGAAGAAAAAATATATATGTATGGTTAGTCCGACTCCAACTCCGTGGATAAACCTACTGTCCCAGGAACCCCGTAAAAAGGAGTTCCTCATTTAAACCCGCAGGGGCCACCGTGTGTAACTTGAAGATCCATTTGGACTCAATTTGGAGTAGGAGATTACGTTTATCACCCCCTCTCTCATTGGGGGCAAGTTTCTGCAGACCCACCACCTTCAAATTAGCTGAGGAACCTCCATGTTTGACCAAAAAATGATCGGCCACCGGGGTAAGAGCCCTGCCCTTTTTCTGATCTGATGCTGCCAAATGTATTGTAGAGATGTGTTTCTGGGCCCGCTTCCTAAGTTCTTGGGTGGTCTGCCCAACATAAACCATCCTACAAGGGCAGATAAGGGCATAGATCACATCCCTAGATCTACAATTGATGTAAGACCTAAGGGAGTGTCTAGTGAGAAGGATGGGGTGAATAAAAAGGTCGCGGGTTGAAACCATGTGGGGACAGATGTTACAGTCCCCACATGGGAATGACCCCCTCAGAGTAATACCCCTATTCAGCTTGACCGTCGGTCTTTTGAAATGACTCCGGGTAAGGATGTCCCTAAGATTAGGTGCCCGTCGTGCTGTAAGAAGGGGTCTATCACTGGTGACCTCTGAAGTCTGTATATCTGTCCGAAGGATCTGCCAGTGTTTAGACAAGATGTCACTCACCTGTTTCCAATTGTTATTAAAATCGGTAATGAACCTAGTCTGTCTCTCTTGATTCTGCCTCTTAGAAGATAGAAGCGACCTCTGATCCTGCGCCCTTGCCCTTTAGTAAGCAGTGGAAATAATACGCTTAGGGTAACCCCTATGTCGGAACCGATCCGAAAGTTCGCGGGCCTGAACCGAAAAATCGGTGTCAAGGGTGCAATTACGTCTGGTGCGTAAAAACTGTCCAGTAGGGACACCCACCTTGGTATGCCATGGGTGGAAGCTGGAAAATTCCAAAAGCGAATTCGTTGCCGTGGGCTTTCTGAAAAGGTCGGTAGCCAAATGTTGCTCATGTGAAAATACCCTCAAATCCAGAAAGGTGGTATCACTGGCGGAAATAGAAAACGTAAGAAAAATATTAACAGAATTGATGTTTAACTCGTTAAAAAACATGACACATTCCTCCTCCGTACCCTTCCAGATGATAAAGACGTCGTCTATAAAGCGATACCAGGCGTGGACGTGGGCAGCGAATGATGGGGATGAATAAACAAAAGTTTCCTCCCACCAGCCCAAAAAGATATTAGCATAGGCTGGTGCACATTTCGCGCCCATCGCCACGCCTGATCGCTGTAAATAATAGACTCTGTCGAAAAGGAAAAAATTATGATGAAGAACAAAGGACATCAAATAGAGGAGAAAGGAATCATGGCCTCTATCCAAAGAAGTCTTCTTGTCGAGGAAATGCGCTAATGCCCCTATCCCGTCCTGATGGCCAATGTTCGAATAAAGTGATTCCACATCACAGGTGACTAACAAAAAATTATTAGTGGGAAGTACCACCTGGCTACACATGCTGATAAAGTGTGAGGAATCCCGAATGAATGAAGGAAGAGATGAGGCAATAGGCTGCAGAAAAAAGTCTAGGTACTCACCTGCCTTCTCACACATGCTGCCAACGCTTGACACGATGGATCTGCCGGGGGGTCTAGTACTGTCTTTATGGATTTTCGGCAACATATAAAATGTTGCCGTTACTGGATTCGCCACCCATAAGTATTGTTTCTCTTGCGGAGAGATGATACCATGCTGTAACGCCCTGCAAAGTAGTTGTTCATATTTTAGGAGAAAAATAGAGGTAGGGTCCGAGGGAAGCTTCTGATAGTATTGTGCATTACCCAGCTGTCGTTTGGCCTCAGTTTCATAAAGATGGATTGACCACAGAACCACATTGCCCCCTTTATCTGCCTCCTTGATGGTGAAATCCCCATTATTTTGTAGGGCAGTAAGGGCACGTTTTTCCTCCATATTTAAATTGGATGGTCCACTTACCCGAATAGGCATGGCCATAATATCTCTCTTGACCACCTCAAAGAATATCTTTATGGCTGGCACCAGGGAGAAGGAGGGAGTTTTGAGAGATTTGTTTCTATACGGAAACCTCCTTCTGTTCGAACTTGATTCGTTTTCCTCTAATAGTTCCAATAAATCCTGGAAGGTTTGACGTTCATCACTGGGCATCGTCTGCATAATGTCGGGTCTCCTGTACATGACCTGGAATGTTAACTTTCTGCAAAACAAATATAAATCCTTAATAAGGGTAAATTTGTCCGTGACATGTGTAGGGACAAAAGATAAACCTTTTTGGAGCACGGATAGTTCTACAGGTGTGGGAACATATTCAGAAAGATTTATGACCTGTAGTGTTGTTGAACCAGGTACGTGTCCCAAGCCATCTTGATAGCAGGCCTCCATACCTCCTATTTCCGTCTGGTTGGGTACTTGTGGCGATGGGGAGACGTGTACCCCCTGTGTCGCGGGAACCGTTTTATTACGTTTCTTATGTTTTCCCCCTCGTCTGGCCCGTGATCGACCTCGCTCCCGGCAGAGGATAAAAAATCGCTGGAGCTCTCTTCTCTATATGAGGAAATTGTAGCTGTGGAGGGGGGATGAGGATCACCCCTTTGAGATTTGGGTCTGCGTACATTCCCCATATGTCTCCATTTGTATGCCCTCCCTTGCTCAAAATCAGTCTTGTCCCTTTGGAACTTCGTTCTCTTGCGTTGTGTAATTTCAATCTCATATTTGTCAAGAGTGTCTTTCAACTTATTTTTGAAGGACACAACAGAGCCTTCATCAAAGCTAGCTAATTTAGTCTCCAACTCCCTAATCAAAGTTTTGGTTGATGAGAACAATGTTCTGTCATGCTCTAACAGCAAATTGATCAAAATGCCTGAACGTCGGGTAAGTCCCTGCTCCCAAATGTGTTTAAAGGTGTCAGAGGGTTCCCAAGCAGGGAAAATAGATATCCGAAGACCTCTAGGGACAAAACCTGATTTTACATATTCCTCCAAACTTCGCATATTCCACCAGAGCCTCACCCCAGTCTTATGGGCCCTGGTCAGATCTGAGCACAATGCTGAGAAATCATTATTAACTTGGGGCATAGACACCCCAGCCGTCTCAAAAATGCTAGAAGATTTGGCCTGCCAGGCCGCCTCCCTATCCTCCCAATCCATGGCGGCCTCCACCAGTATGCAAACAACAATAAATATATATAGAAATATCGTCGGCACCACCCTAATAGGTGTGTGCAACCCCGTAGAAAAATGCCCTGGGACACAGGGCTAGACAACTAATGTACAATATAGGTACAGGGTGCACTCTAGCCGTAAGAAAAATAAAAAAGAAAGGAAAAAGGGTGCAAGGCCAAGTCCACTATAATATAGCACAAAAAAGGAAGAAAAAAGAATGGACCAAAACAGGCCTGCACAACCATATAACAAGATAACAAAGCATGTTTATTGAACACCACAAAAAACACATAAAAACACTTAAAATACAACCATGTATAAAACACCCCAATGTATCCTGGTAGAAAAGCAGCAATCTATATATAATATATAGCATCAGACCATCCCAAATATCTAATCACATATGCCGATAGACCTAAATGTACCATAGAAAAGAGAGATCAATACAATAAGATGTCATATATAAACAATGGTACATAGAATAGAGACTCCTAAATCAAAATACAGTACCTAAGCCCAGGGATAATAGTCAAATGCATATTATATATCCACAAAAAATAATAACCGGGCTCAAGATACATAAATAACCAAAGAGTGGCCCAGATGGAATAAAGCCTGAATGATTATGGAGATGGCATGCCGCTGAATAAATACTCAGCTGGTTTTGAGCAGATGATGAAAAAATCGAACCAGAGGATCAAAAGATTAGAATGGTGCTGCAGAGCCACATGCCATAAATGGCCAGCCAGTGATCAGGAGGGGGTGTAAAGACCGGACCCCACGCGTATCGCCGCCGCAGCGGCTTCGTCAGGGGAAGTGAGGTATGTGGTGTACAACCCACGTATAAATAGAGGCATAATTGCATACCGGTGTGCCGCTCCATAGGAAAGGGAGGAGGGGGCGGAGATGACATGCAGCCGCATGTGGAACAGGAGAAGATATACGGAGGCCTCCGTAGGACAAAGACGGCGCGTGCGCAGACGCGGCTCCATGATTTGAGCCGCACTGCGCATGCGCCAAGAGAGCAGACGCTCTAATAGAACGGGCAAAGCGCCAGAGTACATGGGAAGATGTATGTTGTGTGGGAGAACCCCCCGGGGGACAGAGGAAAAGGGGAGAAATAATCCCAATAGACCCACCATACCACTGAAGTGGCGCCCCCAGAGAAAACCTGTTAAACAGGAGATAGAGGGCATAAGGAGTGGACAACAGATTGTCCCATATGGAGACCCGTGGACAATGGACCGGACCTAGAAAGAAAAAACATGTAACCAAAAAACACACACATCTTATTATGTTAAACAAAACATTACAAATAAATGCTGCATGTTGATGAAAAAGAACTCAAAATCTGAGTCCCGATTGTCACTCATGTGGATCCATGAAAACAGTTCTTCCCATACGTAACTGTCCATCACCAATGACGTAGAAAGAAAACATCCATGTCCTTTTTCACTTTCACCTCGCAGATAGTAAGCCCCCAAACACTCCAATGAGGATTCTAGGTATAGTAAGTGTCCCGAAATAACCCCAGGTCATGCACAGGAGAAATCCGATAGATGGAAATGATGAAGATAGCTTGATGCAAATAGATCCGCTCTAGACGTCACGTTCCATGTGGAGTGAATCCAATGGCTATGGTCCCTTTTCATAGAGAAGTCTAATATAAGTCCATCCTTGGTCCATGGTAAATGTGCCTCCTAGATCACCCTTACTCCAATATGATGAAAAACAGGGAGGAACAGTGTCCATGTTCACTTCAAAAACCCATAGGGCAGGAACGAACGGATCAGGTCCCGATAGATGGCTAGAGGCAAAAAACAGGCGAAAGTAAATAGAGAGCAACCATATCTTTAAAACACTAGACAAATCCGATGAAACGGAGAAGAAAAAATATATATGTATGGTTAGTCCGACTCCAACTCCGTGGATAAACCTACTGTCCCAGGAACCCCGTAAAAAGGAGTTCCTCATTTAAACCCGCAGGGGCCACCGTGTGTAACTTGAAGATCCATTTGGACTCAATTTGGAGTAGAAGATTACGTTTATCACCCCCTCTCTCATTGGGGGCAAGTTTCTGCAGACCCACCACCTTCAAATTAGCTGAGGAACCTCCATGTTTGACCAAAAAATGATCGGCCACCGGGGTAAGAGCCCTGCCCTTTTTCTGATCTGATGCTGCCAAATGTATTGTAGAGATGTGTTTCTGGGCCCGCTTCCTAAGTTCTTGGGTGGTCTGCCCAACATAAACCATCCTACAAGGGCAGATAAGGGCATAGATCACATCCCTAGATCTACAATTGATGTAAGACCTAAGGGAGTGTCTAGTGAGAAGGATGGGGTGAATAAAAAGGTCGCGGGTTGAAACCATGTGGGGACAGATGTTACAGTCCCCACATGGGAATGACCCCCTCAGAGTAATACCCCTATTCAGCTTGACCGTCGGTCTTTTGAAATGACTCCGGGTAAGGATGTCCCTAAGATTAGGTGCCCGTCGTGCTGTAAGAAGGGGTCTATCACTGGTGACCTCTGAAGTCTGTATATCTGTCCGAAGGATCTGCCAGTGTTTAGACAAGATGTCACTCACCTGTTTCCAATTGTTATTAAAATCGGTAATGAACCTAGTCTGTCTCTCTTGATTCTGCCTCTTAGAAGATAGAAGCGACCTCTGATCCTGCGCCCTTGCCCTTTGGTAAGCTGTGGAAATAATACGCTTAGGGTAACCCCTATGTCGGAACCGATCCGAAAGTTCGCGGGCCTGAACCGAAAAATCGGTGTCAAGGGTGCAATTACGTCTGGTGCGTAAAAACTGTCCAGTAGGGACACCCACCTTGGTATGCCATGGGTGGAAGCTGGAAAATTCCAAAAGCGAATTCGTTGCCGTGGGCTTTCTGAAAAGGTCGGTAGCCAAATGTTGCTCATGTGAAAATACCCTCAAATCCAGAAAGGTGGTATCACTGGCGGAAATAGAAAACGTAAGAAAAATATTAACAGAATTGATGTTTAACTCGTTAAAAAACATGACACATTCCTCCTCCGTACCCTTCCAGATGATAAAGACGTCGTCTATAAAGCGATACCAGGCGTGGACGTGGGCAGCGAATGATGGGGATGAATAAACAAAAGTTTCCTCCCACCAGCCCAAAAAGATATTAGCATAGGCTGGTGCACATTTCGCGCCCATCGCCACGCCTGATCGCTGTAAATAATAGACTCTGTCGAAAAGGAAAAAATTATGATGAAGAACAAAGGACATCAAGTCGAGGAGAAAGGAATCATGGCCTCTATCCAAAGAAGTCTTCTTGTCGAGGAAATGCGCTAATGCCCCTATCCCGTCCTGATGGCCAATGTTCGAATAAAGTGATTCCACATCACAGGTGACTAACAAAAAATTATTAGTGGGAAGTACCACCTGGCTACACATGCTGATAAAGTGTGAGGAATCCCGAATGAATGAAGGAAGAGATGAGGCAATAGGCTGCAGAAAAAAGTCTAGGTACTCACCTGCCTTCTCACACATGCTGCCAACGCTTGACACGATGGGTCTGCCGGGGGGTCTAGTACTGTCTTTATGGATTTTCGGCAACATATAAAATGTTGCCGTTACTGGATTCGCCACCCATAAGTATTTTTTTTAACGAGTTAAACATCAATTCTGTTAATATTTTTCTTACGTTTTCTATTTCCGCCAGTGATACCACCTTTCTGGATTTGAGGGTATTTTCACATGAGCAACATTTGGCTACCGACCTTTTCAGAAAGCCCACGGCAACGAATTCGCTTTTGGAATTTTCCAGCTTCCACCCATGGCATACCAAGGTGGGTGTCCCTACTGGACAGTTTTTACGCACCAGACGTAATTGCACCCTTGACACCGATTTTTCGGTTCAGGCCTGCGAACTTTCGGATCGGTTCCGACATAGGGGTTACCCTAAGCGTATTATTTCCACAGCTTACCAAAGGGCAAGGGCGCAGGATCAGAGGTCGCTTCTATCTTCTAAGAGGCAGAATCAAGAGAGACAGACTAGGTTCATTACCGATTTTAATAACAATTGGAAACAGGTGAGTGACATCTTGTCTAAACACTGGCAGATCCTTCGGACAGATATACAGACTTCAGAGGTCACCAGTGATAGACCCCTTCTTACAGCACGACGGGCACCTAATCTTAGGGACATCCTTACCCGGAGTCATTTCAAAAGACCGACGGTCAAGCTGAATAGGGGTATTACTCTGAGGGGGTCATTCCCATGTGGGGACTGTAACATCTGTCCCCACATGGTTTCAACCCGCGACCTTTTTATTCACCCCATCCTTCTCACTAGACACTCCCTTAGGTCTTACATCAATTGTAGATCTAGGGATGTGATCTATGCCATTATCTGCCCTTGTAGGATGGTTTATGTTGGGCAGACCACCCAAGAACTTAGGAAGCGGGCCCAGAAACACATCTCTACAATACATTTGGCAGCATCAGATCAGAAAAAGGGCAGGGCTCTTACCCCGGTGGCCGATCATTTTTTGGTCAAACATGGAGGTTCCTCAGCTAATTTGAAGGTGGTGGGTCTGCAGAAACTTGCCCCCAATGAGAGAGGGGGTGATAAACGTAATCTCCTACTCCAAATTGAGTCCAAATGGATCTTCAAGTTACACACGGTGGCCCCTGCGGGTTTAAATGAGGAACTCCTTTTTACGGGGTTCCTGGGACAGTAGGTTTATCCACGGAGTTGGAGTCAGACTAACCATACATATATATTTTTTCTTCTCCGTTTCATCGGATTTGTCTAGTGTTTTAAATATATGGTTGCTCTCTATTTACTTTCGCCTGTTTTTTGCCTCTAGCCATCTATCGGGACCTGATCCGTTCGTTCCTGCCCTATGGGTTTTTGAAGTGAACATGGACACTGTTCCTCCCTGTTTTTCATCATATTGGAGTAAGGGTGATCTAGGAGGCACATTTACCATGGACCAAGGATGGACTTATATTAGACTTCTCTATGAAAAGGGACCATAGCCATTGGATTCACTCCACATGGAACGTGACGTCTAGAGCGGATCTATTTGCATCAAGCTATCTTCATCATCTCCATCTATCGGATTTCTCCTGTGCATGACCTGGGGTTATTTCGGGACACTTACTATACCTAGAATCCTCATTGGAGTGTTTGGGGGCTTACTATCTGCGAGGTGAAAGTGAAAAAGGACATGGATGTTTTCTTTCTACGTCATTGGTGATGGACAGTTACGTATGGGAAGAACTGTTTTCATGGATCCACATAAGTGACAATCGGGACTCAGATTTTGAGTTCTTTTTCATCAACATGCAGCATTTATTTGTAATGTTTTGTTTAACATAATAAGATGTGTGTGTTTTTTGGTTACATGTTTTTTCTTTCTAGGTCCGGTCCATTGTCCACGGGTCTCCATATGAGACAATCTGTTGTCCACTCCTTACGCCCTCTATCTCCTGTTTAACAGGTTTTCTCTGGGGGCGCCACTTCAGTGGTATGGTGGGTCTATTGGGATTATTTCTCCCCTTTTCCTCTGTCCCCCGGGGGGTTCTCCCACACACCATACATCTTCCCATGTACTCTGGCGCTTTGCCCGTTCTATTAGAGCGTCTGCTCTCTTGGCGCATGCGCAGTGCGGCTCAAATCATGGAGCCGCGTCTGCGCACGCGCCGTCTTTGTCCTACGGAGGCCTCCGTATATCTTCTCCTGTTCCACATGCGGCTGCATGTCATCTCCGCCCCCTCCTCCCTTTCCTATGGAGCGGCACACCGGTATGCAATTATGCCTCTATTTATACGTGGGTTGTACACCACATACCTCACTTCCCCTGACGAAGCCGCTGCGGCGGCGATACGCGTGGGGTCCGGTCTTTACACCCCCTTCTGATCACTGGCTGGCCATTTATGGCATGTGGCTCTGCAGCACCATTCTAATCTTTTGATCCTCTGGTTCGATTTTTTCATCATCTGCTCAAAACCAGCTGAGTATTTATTCAGCGGCATGCCATCTCCATAATCATTCAGGCTTTATTCCATCTGGGCCACTCTTTGGTTATTTATGTATCTTGAGCCCGGTTATTATTTTTTGTGGATATATAATATGCATTTGACTATTATCCCTGGGCTTAGGTACTGTATTTTGATTTAGGAGTCTCTATTCTATGTACCATTGTTTATATATGACATCTTATTGTATTGATCTCTCTTTTCTATGGTACATTTAGGTCTATCGGCATATGTGATTAGATATTTGGGATGGTCTGATGCTATATATTATATATAGATTGCTGCTTTTCTACCAGGATACATTGGGGTGTTTTATACATGGTTGTATTTTAAGTGTTTTTATGTGTTTTTTGTGGTGTTCAATAAACATGCTTTGTTATCTTGTTATATGGTTGTGCAGGCCTGTTTTGGTCCATTCTTTTTTCTTCCTTTTTTGTGCCATCCTACTGCCTGCCCGTGTATGTGTATCCTCCCACAAAAACATAACAGCCCGCCTCTGTTTGCACAGTCTCTGAAGCATGTGCAGTGTTGAGTTCCACCTTGTTGCAACGTCTATGATTAGGCGATGCTGGGGAAGGTTCAAAGACCGCTGATAGGTCTGCATACGGCTGGAGTGTACAGGCGAACGGCGGATATGTGAGCAAAGTCCACGCACTTTGAGGAGCAGGTCAGAGAACCCAGGAAAAGTTTTCAATAAGCACTGCACCACCAGGTTTAAGGTGTGAGCCAGGCAAGGAATGTGTTTCAGTTGGGAAAGGGAGATGGCAGCCATGAAATTCCTTCCTGTTATCACTCACTACCTTGCCTGCCTCAAGATCTACTGTGCCCAGCCACGACTGCGTTTCTTGCTGCAAGAACTCGGACAGAACTTCCGCGGTGTGTCTGTTGTCGCCCAAACACTTCATAGCCAATACAGCCTGCTGACGCTTGCCAGTAGCTGGGCCATAATGGGACAACTGGTGTGCAACAGTGACAGCTGCCGATAGAGTGGTTGGGCGACTGCGGTCTGTGGAAGAGCTCTCCCTTCTGCAGGAGGACGAGGAGGAGGAGGGGGTGCAAACGCCTACAGCCAACGGTTTCCTAGACCGTGGGCTAGGCACAACTGTCCCGAAATTGATGTCCCCTGTGGACCCTGCATCCACCACATTCACCCAGTGTGCCGTGATGGACACGTAACGTCCCTGGCCATGCCTACTGGTCCATGCATCTGTAGTCAGGTGCACCTTTGTACTCACAGATTGCCTGAGTGCATGGACGATGTGCTCTTTAACATGCTGGTGCAGGGCTGGGATGGCTTTTCTCGAAAAGAAGTGTCGACTGGGTAGCTCATAGCGTGGTTCAGCGTACTCCATCAGGGCTTTGAAAGCTTCGCTTTCAACTAACCGGTAGGGCATCATCTCTAACGAGATTAGTCTAGCTATGTGGGCGTTAAAACCCTGTGTACGCGGATGCGAGGATAAGTACTTCCTTTTTCTAACCAGAGTCTCATGTAGGGTGAGCTGGACTGGAGAGCTGGAGATCGTGGAACTAGCGGATGTGCCGGTGGACATGGCAGACTGAGAGACGGTTGGAGACGGTATTGTTTCCGCCGGTGCCCTAGATGCAGTATTTCCTCCTACGAAACTGGTGATTTCCTGACCCTGACTGCTTTGGGTTGGCAAAGAAACCTGCACAGATACTGCTGGTGGTGCGGAAAATGGTGGCCTTACAGTGACGGAAGGGATGTAGCGTTGCTGACTAGCTTCATTGGCCGAGGGTGCTACAACCTTAAGGGACGTTTGGTAGTTAGTCCAGGCTTGCAAATGCATGGTGGTTAAATGTCTATGCATGCAACTTGTATTGAGACTTTTCAGATTCTGACCTCTGCTTAAGCTAGTTGAAAATTTTTGAAAGATGACTTTGTGCGGATCAATTGGATGTTGTTTAAAAAAATGCCAGACTGCACTCTTTCGAGCCTCGGATCCCTTTTCAGCCATTGCAGACTGAGCTTAAACCGGATGGACATGCTGTCCTCCAACAGTTTTTGGCTTTGCCACGCGTTTTGGGCCAGATAATGGCCCGGCAGATGGAACCTGTTGCGATGTTGATGCCTGCTGCGGCCCCTCCTCCTCCGCTTCAGAACTACTGCCGCCTGCACCCTGTTCCCCCAATGGTCATCTATAACCTCCTCTTCTAGCTCGTGAGCAACTTCGTCTGTGTCACCGTGTAAGTCGGTGGTAGAGCGTTCGTGATGGGGCAACATAGTCTCATCAGGGTCTGATTCTGGATCAGTACCCTGCGAGGGCAATGTTGTGGTCTGAGTCAAAGGACCAGCATAGTAGTCTGGCTGTGGCTGTGCATCAGTGCACTCCATGTCAGATTCAACTTGTAATGGGCATGGCCTGTTAACTGCTTCACTTTCTAAGCCAGGGACGGTATGTGTAAAAAGCTCCATGGAGTAACCCGTTGTGTCGCCTGCTGCATCCTTCTCTGTTGTTGTTTTTGCTGAAGAGGACAAGGAAGCGACTTGTCCCTGACCGTGAACATCCACTAACGAAGCGCTGCTTTTACATTTACCAGTTTCAAAAGAGGAGGCAAAAGAGTTAGAGGCTGAGTCTGCAAGGTAAGCCAAAACTTGCTCTTGCTGCTCCGGCTTTAAAAGTGGTTTTCCTACTCCCAGAAAAGGGAGCGTTCGAGGCCTTCTGTAGCCAGACGACGAACCTGGCTCCACAGCTCCAGACTTGGGTGCAATATTTCTTTTCCCACGACCACCTGATGCTCCACTACCACTACCATCATTACCAGCTGACAATGAACGCCCACGGCCACGACCTCTTCCACCAGACTTCCTCATTGTTTTAAAAACTTAACCAAAGTAACGGTATTTGTTGCTGTCAAACAACTTACACGGTGAGCTATAACTTCAGTATGATTTCGATACCGCAAGGAAAATCAGGCACAATGTTACACACTCTGTTTTCTCTGGCACCAAATCAGAGAGATGCCACACACGCAGGACTGTCACTCAAGCACAAATGTCAATATTAATCTCCCACTGTATTTTTTTTTTTCAGGGAGAATTTAGAAAGCAAAAAAAAAAAATTGCCTTTCTATGGCCCAGTGCCCACTATTTGAGAGAGAGAGATGGCACACCCAGGAGTCAAGACTGGCACACAAGCAGAAAGGGCAATATTAACCCCTTTACCCCCAAGGGTGGTTTGCACGTTAATGACCAGGCCAATTTTTACAATTCTGACCACTGTCCCTTTATGAGGTTATAACTCCGAAACGCTTCAACGGATCCTGGTGATTCTGACATTGTTTTCTCGTGACATATTGTACTTCATGATAGTGGTAAAATTTCTTTGATAGTACCTGCGTTTATTTGTGAAAAAAATGGAAATGTGGCGAAAATTTTGAAAATTTCGCAATTTTCAAACTTTGAATTTTTATGCAATTAAATCACAGAGATATGTCACACAAAATACTTAATAAGTAACATTTCCCACATGTCTCCTTTACATCAGCATACGTTTGGAACCAATTTTTTTTTTTGTTAGGGAGTTATAAGGGTTAAAAGTTGACCAGCAATTTCTCATTTTTACAACACCATTTTTTTTTAGGGACCACGTCTCATTTGAAGTCATTTTGAGGGGTCTATATGATAGAAAATGCCCAAGTGTGACACCATTCTAAAAACTGCACCCCTCAAGGTGCTCAAAACCACATTCAAGAAGTTTATTAACCCTTCAGGTGTTTAATAGGAATTTTTGGAATGTTTAAATAAAAATGAACATTTAACTTTTTTACACAAAAAATTTACTTCAGCTCCAATTTGTTTTATTTTACCAAGGGTAACAGGAGAAATTGGACCCAAAAAGTTGTTGTCCAATTTGTCCTGAGTACGCTGATACCCCATATGTGGCAGTAAACCACTGTTTGGGCGCATGGGAGAGCTCGGAAGGGAAGGAGCGCTATTTGACTTTTCAATGCAAAATTGACAGGAATTGAGATGGGACGCCATGTTGCGTTTGGAGAGCCACTGATGTGCCTAAACATTGAAACCCCCCACAAGTGACACCATTTTGGAAAGTAGACCCCCTAAGGAACTTATCTGGATGTGTGGTGAGCACTTTGACCCACCAAGTGCTTCACAGAAGTTTATAATGCAGAACCGTAAAAATAAAAAATCATATTTTTTCACAAAAATTATATTTTTGCCCCCAATTTTTTATTTTTCCAAGGGTAAGAGAAGAAATTGGACCTCAAAAGTTGTTGTCCAATTTGTCCTGAGTACGCTGATACCCCATATGTGGCAGTAAACCACTGTTTGGGCGCATGGGAGAGCTCGGAAGGGAAGGAGCGCAGTTTGACTTTTCAATGCAAAATTGACAGAAATTGAGATGGGACGCCATGTTGCGTTTGGAGAGCCACTGATGTGCCTAAACATTGAAACCCCCCACAAGTGACACCATTTTGGAAAGTAGACCCCCTAAGGAACTTATCTAGAGGTGTGGTGAGCACTTTGACCCACCAAGTGCTTCACAGAAGTTTATAATGCAGAACCGTAAAAATAAAAAATCATATTTTTTCACAAAAATTATATTTTTGCCCCCAATTTTTTATTTTTCCAAGGGTAAGAGAAGAAATTGGACCTCAAAAGTTGTTGTCCAATTTGTCCCGAGTACGCTGATACCCCATATGTGGCAGTAAACCACTGTTTGGGCGCATGGGAGAGCTCGGAAGGGAAGGAGCGCCGTTTGACTTTTCAATGCAAAATTGACAGGAATTGAGATGGGACGTCATGTTGCGTTTGGAGAGCCACTGATGTGCCTAAACATTGAAACCCCCCACAAGTGACACCATTTTGGAAAGTAGACCCCCTAAGGAACTTATCTGGATGTGTGGTGAGCACTTTGACCCACCAAGGGCTTCACAGAAGTTTATAATGCAGAGCCATAAAATAAAACAAAATTTTTTTCCCACAAAAATTATTTTTTAGCCCCCAGTTTTGTATTTTCCCTAGGGTAACAGGAGAAATTGGACCCCAAAAGTTGTTGTCCAATTTGTCCTGAGTACGCTGATACCCCATATGTGGGGGGGAACCACCGTTTGGGCGCATGGGAGGGTTCGGAAGGGAAGGAGCGCCATTTGGAATGCAGACTTAGATGGAATGGTCTGCAGGCATCACATTGCGTTTGCAGAGCCCCTAATGTACCTAAACAGTAGAAACCCCCCACAAGTGACACCATTTTGGAAAGTAGACCCCCTAAGGAACTCATCTTGATGTGTTGTGAGAGCTTTGAACCCCCAAGTATTTCACTACAGTTTATAACGCAGAGCCATGCAAATAAAAAATATTTTTTTTTCCACAAAAATTATATTTTAGCCCCCAGTTTTGTATTTTTCCAAGGTTAGCAGGAGAAATTGGACCCTAAATGTTGTTGTCCAATTTGTCCTGAGTACGCTGATACCTGATATGTGGGGGGGAACCACCGTTTGGGCGCATGGGAGGGCTCGGAAGGGAAGGAGCATCATTTGGAATGCAGACTTAGATGGATTGGTCTGCAGGCGTCACATTGCGTTTGCAGAGCCCCTAATGTACCTAAACAGTAGAAACCCCCCACAAGTGACCCCATATTGGAAACTAGACCCCTCAATGAACTTATCTAGATGTGTTGTGAGAACTTTGAACCCCCAAGTGTTTCACTACAGTTTATAACGCAGAGCCGTGAAAATAAAAAATCTTTTTGTTTTCCCACAAAAATTATTTTTTAGCCCCCAGTTTTGTATTTTCCCAAGGGTAACAGGAGAAATTGGTCCACAAAAGTTGTTGTCCAATTTGTCCTGAGTACGCTGATACCCCATATGTTGGGGTAAACCCCTGTTTGGGCACACAGGAGAGCTCGGAAGGGAAGGAGCACTGTTTTACTTTTTCAACGCAGAATTGGCTGGAATTGAGATCGGACGCCATGTCGTGTTTGGAGAGCCCCTGATGTGCCGAAACAGTGGAAACCCCCCAATTATAACTGAAACCCTAATCTAAACACACCCCTAACCCTAATTCCAACGGTAACCCTAACCACACCTCTAACCCTGACACACCCCTAACCCTAATCCCAACCCTATTCCCAACTGTAAATGTAATCTAAACCCTAACCCTAACTTTAGCCCCAACCCTAACTGTAGCCCCAACCCTAACCCTAACCCTAGCCCTAACCCTAGCCCTAACCCTAGCCCTAACCCTAACCCTAACCCTAGCCCTAACCCTAGCCCTAACCCTAGCCCTAACCCTAGCCCTAACCCTAACCCTAACCCTAGCCCTAACCCTAGCCCTAACCCTAGCCCTAACCCTAACCCTAGCCCTAGCCCTAACCCTAGCCCTAACCCTAGCCCTAGCCCTAACCCTAGCCCTAACCCTAGCCCTAACCCTAGCCCTAGCCCTAACCCTAGCCCTAATGGGAAAATGGAAATAAATACATTTTTTTTTATTTTTCCCTAACTAAGGGGGTGATGAAGGGGGGTTTGATTTACTTTTATAGCGAGTTTTTTAGCGGATTTTTATGATTGGCAGCCGTCACACACTGAAAGACCCTTTTTATTGCAAAAAATATTTTTTGCAATACCACATTTTGAGAGCTATAATTTTTCCATATTTTGGTCCACAGAGTCATGTGAGGTCTTGTTTTTTGCGGGACGAGTTGACGTTTTTATTGAAAACATTTTTGGGCACGTGACTTTTTTTATCGCTTTTTATTCCGATTTTTGTGAGGAAGAATGACCAAAAGCCAGCTATTCATGAATTTCTATTGGGGGAGGCGTTTATACCGTTCCGCGTTTGGTAAAATTGATAAATCAGTTTTATTCTTCGGGTCAGTACGATTACAGCGATACCTCATTTATATCATTTTTTTATGGTTTGGTGCTTTTATACGATAAAAACTATTTTACAGAAAAAATAATTATTTTTGCATCGCTTTATTCTCAGAACTATAACCTTTTTACTTTTTTGCTGATGATGCTGTATGGCGGCTCTTTTTTTGCGGGACAATATGACGCTTTCAGCGGTACCATGGTTATTTATATCTGTCCTTTTGATCGCGTGTTATTCCACTTTTTGTTCGGCGGTATGATAATAAAGCGTTGTTTTTTGCCTCGTTTTTTTTTTTTTTTCTTACGGTGTTTACTGAAGGGGTTAACTAGTGGGACAGTTTTATAGGTCGGGTCGTTACGGACGCGGCGATACTAAATATGTGTACTTTTATTGGTTTTTTTTTTATTTAGATGAAGAAATGTATTTATGGGAATAATATTTTTTTTTTTTTTTCATTATTTTGGAATATTTTTTTTTATTTTTTTTACACATTTGGAAAATTTTTTTTTTACTTTTTTACATTGTCCCAGGGGGGGACATCACAGATCAGTGATCTGACAGTTTGCACAGCACTCTGTCAGATCACTGATCTGACATGCAGCGCTGCAGCCTTCACAGTGCCTGCTCTAAGCAGGCTCTGTGAAGCCACCTCCCTCCCTGCAGGACCCGGATCCGCGGCCATCTTGGATCCGGGGCTCGAGCAGGGAGGGAGGTGAGGAGACCCTCGCAGCAACGCGATCACATCGCGTTGCTGCGGGGGGCTCAGGGAAGCCCGCAGGGAGCCCCCTCCCTGCGCGGTGCTTCCCTGCACCGCCGGCACATCACGATCATCTTTGATCGCGGTGTGCCAGGGGTTAATGTGCCGGAGGCGGTCCGTGACCGCTCCTGGCACATAGTGCCGGATGTCAGCTGCGATAAGCAGCTGACACCCGGCCGCGATCGGCCGCGCTCCCCCCGTGAGCGCGGCCGATCGGCTATGACGTACTATCCCGTCCAGGGTCAGATAAGCCCAGGGCACCTCGACGGGATAGTACGTCTAAGGTCACAGAGGGGTTAATCTCCCATTTTTTATTTTTTTTTTCAGGGAGACTTTAGAAACAAAATAAAATAAAATGATTTTTTCAGGAAGAATTTTGAAACCAAATAAAATAAATGGATTTTTTCCGGGAGAATTTAGAAACCAAAAAAAAAAAAAATAGGCTTTCTATGGCCCACTGAGTGAGAGATGGCACACACAGGAGTCAGAAGTGGCACACAAGCCCAGAAGCCAATATTTATCTCCCACTGACTGATTTATTGATTTTTTCAGGTAGAATTTAGAAACCAAATCAAGAAAAAAAAAAAATAGGCTTTCTATGGCCCACTGAGTGAGAGATGGCACACACAGGAGTCAGGAGTGGCACACAAGCCCAGAGGCCAATATTTATCTCCCACTGATTGATTTATTGATTTTTTCAGGCAGAATTTAGAAACCAAATCAACCAAAAAAATAAATAGGCTTTCTATGGCCCACTGAGTGAGAGATGGCACACACAGGAGTCAGGAGTGGCACACAAGCCCAGAGGCCAATATTTATCTCCCACTGATTGATTTATTGATTTTTTCAGGTAGAATTTAGAAACCAAATCAACAAAAAAAATAAATAGGCTTTCTATGGCCCACTGAGTGAGAGATGGCACACACAGGAGTCAGATAAGCCCAGAGGCCAATATTTATCTCCCACTGATTGATTTATTGATTTTTTCAGGTAGAATTTAGAAACCAAATCAACCAAAAAAAAAAATAGGCTTTCTATGGCCCACTATGTGAGAGAGATGGCACACACAGGGATGGCACTCTAGCAGAAATGCCAATCTTAATCTCCCACAACTTATTCTTTGTAGGGAGAATTAAAAATAAATAAATAAATAAATAAAAGGGACTGTCCTACAATTACTATCTCCCTGCAGTAATCTCAGCCAGGTATGGCAGGCAGCAATAAGTAGTGGACTGATGCACAAATTAAATAAAAAGTGTGGACAAACAAAAAAGATAGCTGTGCAGAAAGGAAGGAACAAGAGGATTTGTGCTTTGAAAAAAGCAGTTGGTTTGCACAGCGGCTTACACACAGCAATGCAGCTATCAGGGAGCCGTCTAGGGCAGCCCAATGAGCTACAGCGCTGAGAAAAAAAAAAATGTAGCTTCCACTATCCCTGCACACCGAAGGTGGTGTTGGACAGTAGAAATCGCTACAGCACAAGCGGTTTGAGGGTTAATGGACCCTGCCTAACGCTATCCCTGCTTCTGACGAAGCGGCAGCAACCTCTCCCTAAGCTCAGATCAGCAGCAGTAAGATGGCGGTCGGCGGGAACGCCTCTTTATAGCCCCTGTGACGCCGCAGACAGCAAGCCAATCACTGCAATGCCCTTCTCTAAGATGGTGGGGACCAGGACCTATGTCATCACGCTGCCCACACTCTGCGTTCACCTTCATTGGCTGAGAAATGGCGCTTTTCGCGTCATTGAAACGCGACTTTGGCGCGAAAGTCGCGTACCGCATGGCCGACCACGCACATGAAACCCGAATTTGCCAAAAGTCGGCGACTTTTGAAAATGAACGACCCGTTTCGCTCAACCCTATGAGGGACTCTAAAATTTCCTATTAGACAGCTGCATTGACTTTGGTCTTGATAAAACACAGTGGACCTACACCAGCAGATGACATGGTTCCCACAACAATCACTGATTGTGAAAACTTCATTCTAGACCTCAAGCAGCTTGGATTGTGGCCTCTCCACTCTTTCTCCAGACTCTGGGACCTTAATTTCCAAATGAAATGCAAACTTTAATTTCAACAGAAAACAAAACCTTGGACCTATGAGCAACAGTTCAGTTCTTTTTCTCCATGGCCCAGGTAAGACACTTTTGGCGTTGTCTATTGGTCATGAGTAGCTTGACACAAGGAAAGCGACACTTGTAGTCCATGTCCTGGATACGTCTGTGTGTGGTGGCTCTTGAAGAAATGACTCCAGTAGCAGTCCACTTCTTGTGAATCTCCCCCAAATTTTTGAATGGCCTTTTCTTAACAATCCTTTCAAGGCTGCGGTTATCCCGGTTGCTTGTGCACCTTTTTCTACCACACTTTTTCCTTCCACTGAACTTTCCATTAATATGCTTGTTCAGCATTGTTTGTTTACCCTCCATAGTAATGCCTGCTCTGGTCTTATGCTAATTGGTTAATTGCTGATTGTGACCATTTGGTTCCTGATGCTAGCAGTCACTCCATTTCATATATATTTAGTCTGGCTGGGATAGCAAGCGCGTGGGTTCGCATGTGCAACAGATTTTAAGTGCAACAGTTTAAAGTGCTTCGCAGTTAGAAAATGGCAGTTGGACAGGGCAGGAAACAGGTAAGGTGCATAATTTTTTCAAACCATCCTTCTTCTTGGTCAGTCATACTACATTATGCATTGATCATATCAATCTGCTTCTTATTTGTTTTTACTTCTGCTTTCTCACAACTCGCCCTCCCTTTAACACATTCTGGGCACTTTCTCTATATCCACCCCTCCCTTCTCCCCTCTCCCATGTATAACTCTGAGGCTCTACTGACATTTCTTACCCACTCCAAACCAGCCACTACCGCCATGCAGCACTCAAAACATTCATTCAAATTATCCCACCACCTGCTCTTTCTGTTTTTTCTCCTTCTACTAGTTGCAGGTGACATTTCCCCCAACCCTGGGCCTCCCTCCACCAGCATACATTACTCTCCTCCAGCTACATATAGAAACCCTGCTAATCTTATTAACATTCAGTGCATACCTTCTCATATCGCTTTCCACTATGCTCTCTGGAATGCACGGTCTGTGTGTAACAAACAAACTTACATTCACAATCTTTTCCTCTCTAATTCCCTTAACCTTCTGGCTATTACAGAAACCAGGATCCAGCATTCAGACACCACCATTGCTGCCGCACTCTCGTTTGGTGGGCTGAAATTTTCACATACCACCAGACCTGAGAACAGACAGGGTGGAGGTGTTGGTTTGCTCCTTTCATCACAATGTGCTTTCCAGGTCATCCCCCCGGTTCCCTTACTCACATTTCCCGCCTTTGAAGTCCACGCCGTCAGACTCTTTAAGCCCTTCTCCTTGCGAGTGGCGGTTGTTTATCGCCCTTCAGGCTCCTCCCGCCAGTTTCTAGATCACTTTGCCACCTGGCTTATTCACTTTCTATCCTGTGACATCCCCGCCCTCATCATGGGAGACTTTAACATCCTCATCAATGATCCCCTCTCCCAATCTGCCTCTCATCTTCTTTCTCTAACTTCTTCATTAGGCCTCTCACAGTTTACTAATTCTCCTACGCATGAGGACGGGAATACTTTGGACCTGGTTTTCTCCCGTCCCAGCTCGCTGCACGACTTTGCTAACTCCCCTCTCCTGCTCTCAGACCACAACCTTCTTTCCTTCTCTGTCAAGAATTGTCTCCTCACCCGGGACACCCCCACTTACCACACTTATCAAAATACACGTACCATTAATACCCAGCAGCTTATGGACAATCTCCACACATCTCTAGCCCCCATCTCCTCCCTCTCCTGTCCAGACTTAGCATTGTCACACTTCAATAATACACTGAAGAATGCCCTAGATGAAGCAGCACCTTCTACACGCAGAAAGACCCGACACAGACAACGGCAGCCCTGGCACACTATGCAAACACGTTTTCTTCAGCGTTGCTCAAGGTGTGCAGAGCAGCAGTGGAGAAAATCTCTCTTAGCAGAAGACTTCATTCACTATAAGTTCATGCTCAAAACCTATAAATCTGCCCTTTATCTGGCCAAACAATAATACTTCACCACCCTCATCACCTCACTATCCAACAACCCAAAACGACTTTTTGAAACCTTAAACTCCCTCCTGAAATCTAAAGTACAGGCCCCCATCACCAACCTCAGCGGTGAGGATCTGGCCACTTATTTCTTAGAAAAAAATCAACCACATCCATCAGAATATCTCAGCGCAATCAGTGCCTGGATCCCCTTCCCTGCCGCACCTCAAGCTCACTAGACATCTTTGAGCCTGTTTCAGAAGAAGAAGTTTCCAGCTCCTCACTTCTGCTCGGCCTACAACCTGCAACAGTGACCCCATTCCTTCACATATCCTGCAGTCTCTCTCACCAGTGGTCACCACTCACCTGACTAAAATATTTAACCTCTCACTTTCTTCAGGTATCTTTCCCTCTTCATTTCAACATGCCATCATAACCCCTTTACTTAAAAAGCCATCCCTGGACCAGAACTGCACTGCTAACTACAGACCTGTCTCTAACCTGGTTTCCGCTCTTTACACTCCACTAAAACTGCCCTCCCTAAAGTCTCTAATGATCTAATAACAGCTAAATCCAAAGGTCATTGCTCTCTGCTTATTCTCCTGGATCTCTGCCGCATTTGACACTGTGGATCACCAGCTCCTCCTCACTATGCTCCGCTCTATAGGCCTCAAGGACACAGCCCTCTCCTGGTTCTCCTCCTACCTCTCTGACCGCTCCTTCACTGTATCTTTTGTTGGCTCCTCTTCCTCTCCTCGTCCCCTTACTATCGGGGTTCCGCAAGGCTCAGTCCTAGTCCCCCTTCTCTTCTCCCTATTGGACAAACAATCAGCAGATTTGGGTTCCAGTATCATCTCTATGCTGATGACACCCAATTATACACTTCTTCCCCCAACATCACCCCTACCCTAAGTCATAATACCAAGGATTGTCTGTCTGCTGTCTTTAACATCATGTCCTCCCTCTACCTGAAACTAAATCTCTGTAAAATGGAACTTCTTGTGTTTCTCCCTTCTATTAACCTCACTCTACCCAACATCAAAATTACCCTGGAGGGTTCAACCATAACTCCCAAGCAGCATGCCTGCTGTCTTGGGGTCATATTCGACACCAAACTTTCCTTTTCTCCCTATATCCGATCACTCATTCACTCTTGTCACCTGCATCTTAAAAACATCTCCAGAATCCGACCTTTTCTCACCGTTGAAACTGCTAAGACTCTTACTGTCGTTCTTATTCATTCCCGTCTGGACTACTGCAACTCTCTTCTGATCGGTCTCCCTCTTACCAAACTTTCTCCTCTCCAATCCATGTTGAATGCTGCAGCCAGAGTCATATTTCTGTCCAGCTGCTTCACCGATGCCGCCATCTTGTGCCAGTCATTACACTGGCTACCCATTCGCTACAGGGTCCAGTATAAACTCATCTCTCTCACCCACAAAGCTCTCCACAGTTCTGCACTGCCTTATATCTCCTCTCTCATCTCTGTCTATCGCCCTACACATGCCCTCCGTTCTACCAATGACCTAAGACTAACATCCCCTGTAATCTGAACCTCACACCTCCGTCTCCAAGACATCTCTCGTGCTGCGCCAGCTCTCTGGAATGCCCTTCCCCAGACGATCAGATCAGACTGATACCTAGCCCCGACCTGTTCAAGCGCGCTTTGAAAACCCATCACCTCAAACAAGCCTACCACATCAACTACTCAGTAAACTAACTTTGCCCTGTTCCCTCCTTCCAAATATTAATCTGAATCTGCACCCTACTATTCATCTGTCTCCACACCCTCCATACACATGATAACTACACTTGATACTTGACTATTGCACTTAAACACACTGGCTGATGACCGGATCATGCAGCTTTGTATGAAAATCCCTATTTATTATAATTGCCAGACCTGAAATAACAAGCACTTTTCGCCTATTGTGTCCCCGCATTTCCTTGTAGATTGTAAGCTTGAGTGACTGTTTAAATTGTCTTAACTCGTACCGAATTTATTGTTTGTACATGTCCCCGTTTAATTGTAAAGTGCTGCGGAATATGTTGGCGCTATATAAATAAAAATTATTATTATTATTATTATGCTTGGATATGCTTCAAAAAGAGCCTGAAGACCCACCTCTTCCGACAAGCCTATAACCTGCAGTAACCACCGATTGACCAAACCGTTGCACGACCAGCTCTATCCTCGCCTACTGTATTCTCACCCATCCCTTGTAGATTGTGAGCCTTCGCGGGCAGGGTCCTCTCTCCTCCTGTACCAGTTATGACTTGTATTGTTTAAGATTATTGTACTTGTTTTTATTATGTATACCCCTCCTTACATGTAAAGCGCCATGGAATAAATGGGCCTATAACAATAAATAATAATAAATACGGTAATAATAATAATACAGCACTCTGTGAGCAGCCAGCTTCTTTAGAAATGACCTTTTATGGCTTACCCTCCTTGTGGAGTGTGTTAATGACTGCCATCTGTACATCTGTCAAGTCAGCAGTCTTCCCCATGATTGTGGAGCCTACTGAAACAGACTAAGGGACCTTTTTAAAAGCTTAGGAAGCCTTTACAGGTGTTTTTTGTTTATTATTCTAATTTACTGAGATAATGACTTTTGTGTCTTCGTTGGCTGTAAGCCATAATCATCAACATTGACAGAAATAAACACTTGAAATAGATCACTGTTTGTAATGACTCTATATAATATATGAGTTTCACGTTTTGTATTGAATAACTGAAATAAATTTTGATGGTATTCTAATTTAGTGAGAAGCACTTGTACTAGATTTAACGTAGTCAGAACAGCAGCATTTAGACCAGGCAAAAAAAAAAAAAAACATATTTATGTCTAGTAGTAAAGGAATGTATATAATACCCCAGTATTCCATATACCATCAACAAGAAAACCCCCCCATAGATTACTGGTCATGGAATGGGCAACGGTGCTAATATTTTGCGCACTACTTTATACTGTTACATGGGTCGCTTAGATTACTTCCACGCATGCTTAAGATTTATACTTTTCTCCTCACTTTTTAACTAGTGTGAAATATCAGACTTAAATATTCTAGAAATACGTGTAGCTGAACAATCAGGAACACATTTAGAGCCATTACCAATGGCCTCTCTTCTGGTTGATGTGGATAAAGAAGCCTTTAGTGCTGCTGACCTGTTAGTGAGGTTACAGAAGTGAGCTGAGCAGCCTGCTTATCTACCCTGTTATGGACAAATAATGGATGTTCAATGCTGATCTAAAGCCTTGCACTATTCATAAGGACATGGAAAATAAGCGGATGTACAGTATGCATTTGCTATTAGTCATGAGTGGAAATTATGCTCAGATTGTAACAATTAGGGTACATTTTCTGAAAAAGCAACATGAAGTGAAGGTTACAGAAATTATCTTTAATATTTTGTTAATTCAGAGGTTAGAGTCATAGTACACAGAGTTTCTTCCTCGATCCTTGAAAGAGGGTGCTGACGGCACAAACAAGTGATCTGACTTCTTCTAGCTGACCAGTGAAGTGAACTGAATACAACATGATCCTTTGTTATGTTTGATATGCAAAGGAAAGTCATGAATAATAATAATAATAACAATAATATATACATATCTTATTTGCAGGTACAGTGCCTTTAAAATTGAGGATGTTTGTATCTGTACAGAAAAGGCATGTGGGAGCTATGATCTCTGATCAAGCATTGATAAGTGACTTTCAGCAAGGAAGGAGTAAATTGCAGGAATGCAATAAAATTTTGCCAAACTGGAGAAATATTTCAAGTGATGTGTTACCTTGATTGCATAGGCCAAGTGTCAACAAGACTGAGGACAGTTGTGAGAAGTCTGCTCATTTCCTTGCTCAGAGGTTGGTGTGGACAAGATCTAGTAAGCTAAATTGAGCTTGGAAATGATGCTGGTTGCAGCATGCAAGTCAGGAGTAGCAGAGAAGACGATAGACACTTGGCTGGAGCAGAGCCATGTGAAGTAGACAAAATCTTCTGACCAACTTAAAGCGAACCTGTCACCAGGTTTGGCTGATCTCAGACACAGCCACCACCTTTAAGGGCTGATATACAGCAATCTATAATTCTGAAGATCTGCCACCAACCCGACCGGAAATAGAAGGTTCCCTTTAAGGCAACTGAAACGATGCGACCTAATGCTACCTAATACTCAAGGACCTACCATCTTCAAAAGGCAATCTTAAAAGCCCTAGGATAATTCAAGCAGTTCTCCTTGTTACCGTGGACTAGGGTTGAGCGACTTTTACTTTTTTAAGGTTGAGTAGGGTCAATGGGAAATCTCTCTCTCTCCATATATTTATATTTACTTCAGCGCGATATAGCAGAAAAGCTGGTAATTCAATTGCCAGGTTTTAACCCCTTCCCGACCTTTGACGCACCGTATGCGTCATGAAAACCTGTGCCAATCCGACCTGTGACGCAGCATATGCGTCATGGCCGGATTGGGCTCCTGCAGGCCGGGTGAAAGGGTTAACTGTAATTTCACCCAGCTTGCAGGGTCAGGAGGAGTTGTACTTTAGCCCAGGGGGGGTGGCTTCACCCCTCCCCCCCCCCTGTGGCTACGATCGCTCTGATTGGCTGTTGAAAGTGACGTTTCACTTTCACTTTCAATCAGAGCAATAGTAATATTTCACCAATGAAAATTGGTGAAATATTACAATCCAGCCATGGCCGATGCTGCAATAGCATCAGCCATGGCTGGAGATCGCGATGTGCCCCCCCCCCCCCACCGCCACCGATCACCTCCCCTCCGTCCTCTGTCCTGTCATTTCCTGTCCTCCGCTCCCCTCCGTCCTCCTGTCTGCTCCCCCCGCTGTCCGATCCCCCCATCATACTTACCGACCTCCCGTGTGCCTCCCGGTGTCCATCCGGCTGCTGCATGGGCGCCGCCATCTTGGAAAATGGCGGGCGCATGCGCAGTGTGCCCGAGGAATCTGCCGGCCGGCAGATTCATTACAAGTACATTTTGATCGCTGTAATAGGTTCTATCACAGCGATCAAAATAAAAAAAATAATAAATAACCTCCCCCCCCTTTATCACCCCCACAGGTAGGAACAAAAATAAAATAAAGAATTTTTTTTTTCTTTGCCCCACTAGGGTTAGGGTTAGTTCACACTGCGGCATAAACGCGGTGTAACGTAGTCCGTTACGGCCGCCATTGACAGCAATGTCGGACGCATCACTAGCGCACGCCCACAATGGGTGTACGCTAGGGATGTGCCGTCATTGAGTGATGGACCCGGAGACGCTGGCTGCAGCGTTTCCAGGTCCGTCACTGCTAGCGCAGATAGAGCTAGCAGATGCTCTATCTGCGCTAGCGGAATGCAAACGTCGGCACTTGCGCTAGCAGCAGCCCGTTAGCGTATGTGCTGAACGGGCTGCTGCTAGCGCAGTGTGAATCTGGCCTTAGGGTTAGGGTTTGGGTAACGGCTAGAATTAGGGTTAGAACTAGGGTTAGGGTTAGAATTAGGCTATGTGCACACGGTGAGAATTTGGCTGCGGATCTGCAGCAGATTTGGCTGCGGATCCGCAGCGGATTGGCCCCTGCAGATTCGTAGCAGTTTTCCATCAGGTTTACAGTACCATGTAAACCTATGGAAAACCAAATCCGCTGTGCCCATGGTGCGGAAAATGCCGCGCGGAAACTCTGTGTTGTATTTTCCGCAGCATGTCAATTCTTTGTGCGGATTCCGCAGCGTTTTACACCTGTTCGTCAATAGGAATCCACAGGTGAAATCCGCACAAAAAACACTGGAAATCCGCGGTAAATCCGCAGATAAAATGCAGTGCCTTTTACCTGCGGATTTTTCAAAAATGGTGCGGAAAAATCTCACACGAATCCGCAACGTGGGCACATAGGCTTAAGGTTAGAGTTGGAATTAGAGCTAGGGTTGGAAATAGGGTTAAGATTAGGCTGTGGTTAGGGTTATGGTTAGGGGTGTGTTGGGGTTAGGGTTGGGATTAGGGTTTGGGGTGTGTTGGGGTTAGGGTTGTGGTTAGGGGTGTGTTGGTGTTAGGGTTGTGATTAGGGTTATGGCTAGAGTTGGGATTAGGGTTAGGAGTGTGTTGGGGTTAGTGTTGGAGTTAGAATTGAGGGGTTTCCACTGTTTAGGCACATCAGGGGTCTCCAAATGCAACATGGCGCCACCATTCATTCCAGTCAATCTTGCATTCAAAAAGTCAAATGGTGCTCCCTCCCTTCCGAGCCCCGACGTGCACCCAAACAGTGGTTTACCCCCACATATGGTGTACCAGCATACTGAGGACAAACTGGGCAACAATTATTGGGGTCCAATTTCTCCTGTTACCCTTGTGAAAATAAAAAATTGCTTGCTAAAACATAATTTTTGTGGAAAGAAAAATGATTTTTTATTTTCACGGCTCTGCGTTGCAAACTTCTGTGAAGCACTTGGGGGTTCAGAGTGCTCACCACATAACTAGATAAGTTCCCTGGGGGGTCTAGTTTCTAAAATGTGGTCACTTGTGGGGGTTTCTACTGTTTAGGCACATCAGGGGCTCTACAAATGCAACATAACGCCCGCAGACCATTACATCAAGTCTGCATTTCAAAAGTCACTACTTCCCTTCCAAGCCCCGACGTGTGCCCAAACACTGGTTTCCCCCCACATATGGGGTATCAGCTTACTCAGGACAAACTGGACAAAAACTTTTCGGGTCCAATTTTTCTTGTTACTTTTGTAAAAATAAAAAATTGTGGGCTAAAAAATAATTTTTGAGAAAAGAAAAATGATTTTTTTATTTTCACGGCTCTGCGTTATAAACTTCTGTGAAGCACTTGAGGGTTTAAAGTGGTCACCACACATCTAGATTAGTTCCTTGGGAGGTCTAGTTTCCAAAATGGGGTCACATGTGGGGAAGCTTCAATGTTTAGGCAAACAGGGGCTCTCCAAACGCGACATGGTGTCAACAAACGATTGGAGCTAATTTTTCATTCAAAAAGTCAAATGGCGCTCCTTCCCTTCTGAGCCCTACCGTGTGCCCAAACAGTGGTTTACCCCCACATGTGAGGTATCAGTGTACTCAGGAGAAATTGCCCAATACATTTTAGGATCCATTTTATCCTGTTGCCCATGTGGAAATGAACAAATTGAGGCTAAAAGAAATTTTTTGTGAAAAAAAAGTACTTTTTCATTTTTACGGATCAATTTGTGAAGCACCTGGGGGTTCAACGTGCTCACTATGCATCTAGATAAGCTCCTTGGGGATCTAGTTTTCAAAATGGTGTCACTTGTGGGGGAGCTCCAATGTTTAGGCACACAGGGGCTCTCCAAACGCGACATGGTGTCCACATGGAGCCAATTTTTAATTGAAAAAGTCAAATGGCGCTCCTTCCCTTCCGAGCCCTGTCGTGCGTCCAAACAGTGGTTCCCCCACTGACTACCACATTTTTTGTTCTTGATTTCTTTTAGTGTTTCTTAAAGCCAGAAAGTTGCCATTTGAAATGACTTTAGTTTTGTGCCATGTCCGTGATCTGCTTTTTTCTACAAAATTAAACAACTGAATGAACATCCTCCAAGGCTGGTGATTCCATAATTTTTGCAAGGGGGTGTATAAAGCTTGCAAGCACTTTTCTGAATCTGGCCAGATTGCTGGGTTTCCAATGTTCCAGAGGCAAAGCTGTTTCTGCTTACAACATCGGGAAGCAGGAGTTCAACCTGTCAGTTCAGCCATGCTAACTGCCCGAACTGTCAATCTTCAGGAATGCCTTACACCTCCTGCAAACAGGGAGTGGTTTACTCCTTAAGACATGAACTTGTAAACCCCTTTAACCCCTTAAGGACCAGGGGTATTTCAGTTTTTGAATTTCTGTTTTTTGCTCCCCTTCTTCCCAGAGCCATAACTTTTTATTTTTTGGTCAATATGGCCATGTGAGGGCTTTTTGTTTGTGGAACAAGTTGTACTTTTGAACGACTCCATTGGTTTTAACATATCGTGTACTGGAAAACGGGAAAAAAATTCCAAGTGCGGTGAAATTGCAAAAGAGTGCAATTCCACAGTTGTTCACTAGTGATGAGCGAGTGTACTTGTTGCTCGGGTTTTCCCGAGCACGCTTAGGTGATCTCCGAGTATTTGTTAGTGTTCGAAGTTTTTGTTTTCATCGCAGCAGCTGAATGATTTACAGCTACTAGCCAGCCTGAGTACATGTGGGGGTTGCCTGGTTGCTAGGGAATCCCCACATGTACTCAGCCTGGTTAGTATCTGTAAATCATTCAGCTGAGGTGATAAAAACTTAATCTCAGAACACTAGCAAATACTCAGAGATCACCTGAGCGTGCTCGGGAAAACCCGAGCAATGAGTCCACTCGCTCATCACTATTGTTCACTAAATGCTAAAACAGACCTACGGTTATGATCCTCCAGGTCATTACGAGTTCACAAGAAATGACAGAAAAACGACTGGCACATCCAAACTAGTGAGAATAGGTGCATACCAGGAGCAGCTACCTCCATACACAATATACAAAAAAAGGTTGCACTCTATCATGCCAAAGCATGTCTAATATGGAATACATGAAATATGAATAGCAAAATGGCTATTCATATTAGACATGCTTTTGCACGATAGAGTGCAACCTATTTTGTATTTTGTGTATGGAGGTAGCTGTTCCTGGTATGCACCCATTCACACTAGTTTGGATGTGCCAGTCGTTTTTCTGTAATTTCTATGTTAGCTTACTGACTGAGCACTCTTCCCATCACCATGTGGTTTTTAATTACATCTATTCACACTTGGGTCCGGCCAACCCATATGTAGGCCTTGCTGACAGAGGTGTCCACATTCACCCAGGCATACAGACATTGGCCTTCGGTAAGTGTTCACATATAGACAGGGAGGTCAGAGACCCATCAGTTTTAATGAGACCACCTTGACGATGGTTGGTGGGCTCACACTATTTGATCAAATTCTGTGCAAAGCGTCTCTCAAATATTTTCCTAATGTTCAAAAGCCATTTTGATATTCATATTTCATGTATTCCATATTAGACATGCTTTGGCACGATAGAGTGCAACCTTTTTTGTATATTACGAGTTCACAGACATCAAACATGTCTAGGTCCTTTTTTATTTAAGCGGTGAAAAAAAATTCCAAAATTTGTTAAAAAAAAGAAGGTGCCTACATTTTTTGTGATCTGGGGCTGGGTGAGGGCTTATTTTTTGTGTGCTGAGCTGACGTTTTTATTGATACCATTTTGGTGTAGATATGATCTTTTGATCGGCCGTTATTGCATTTTATTGCAATGTTGCGGCGACAAAAAAACGTAATTTTGGCATTTTGAATTTTATTCTCATTATGCCGTTTAGCGATAAGGTTAATTCTTTTTTCTTATATTGATAAATTGGGCGATTCTGAATGCGGCAATAACAAATATGTGTATACCGGTATTTTTTTTCTATTGTTTTATTTTGAATGGGGCGAAAGGGGGGTGATTTAAACTTTTAGATGTATTTCCTTTTTTTATATCCATCCCCCCTCTTGAACCTCCTTTGTCTCGGCTTTACTCCCTGCACACCCCAGCTGTACTTAGGGGCACACGTTCTTTTGTGCCTGCTATTTCTATACCCCTCCTGATGGCATATCCACTAACTTTTACTAACGGTGCACCGGCTCCTCAGTGGCTAGGACTTTGCCTTGTATTTGGTAATGTATAGTGTGGGGTGTTAGTATTAAGGAAGGTTGCAGACAGGCTATACCATTTATTTGCATGGTTTAGCACCTGATTTATTCCTTTAGGACAGCTATGTATATTGATTCTATGCCTGCTGTTTGATTATGGAGTGCCGGTCACATTTAGGATCTGGGATATTGGGGACCTGTTCAGCTGGCAGCATAGGGTATTAAGTATGTGTACTATTATTGCATTAATTTGTTGCTGGATTTGATGTCCTCTGTACTGTTTGCACATATTTTGTGTACTGTTACATGGATCCCTGTTATTGTGTCTTGGGGGATGTGGGTTGGTCCGTCTAGCTTTTAAATGCTTTTAAATGTTTGTCTCCTCTTTTGCCTCGATGTGTAGTGACATGTTATAATAAAATTTATTACAAATGGTTGATCCCATTGTGTGCATATCTTTTTCTTCTTTGTTTTTTCTGGTATTCTATATATGCACGTGGCTGATCCCTTTTTCCATATTGTGTGCGGTGCCCGCCTTCACTTGTTTTTGTATATACAGAACATACAACACACAGTATATACTCACCATATAGCTAATCTCCGACTCCCTCAATCACCTGTAAAAAAAATAAAATAATAAACCAACAGTATACTCCCTGTTCCGCCGTAATCCATTTAATAACAAGTGTCCCACGACAATCTACCATGGAGAGCTGTCACATCAGTTGATGTGACCGCTCTCCAGGGGCTCCGGTGATACAATGATGGAAGGTATCCTTCCACAGTGTATCGCTCCGCCGTCAGAGGTCGCTTGTCACCAGCAATGCTGCATGGGAAAATTCTCACGCAGCGTTGCCATAAAGTGACAGCATGAATTCACGTAACCTCTTCAGTGATAACACTGCAGGAGTCATTGTCTCCTGTCAGTGTGTCACTGGAGGCCTATAGAGCAGTCACATCTCCTGATATGACAGCTCTATAGGGGAGATTGTGTTGGGTTACTTGTTATTAAATGGACCACACTGGACCAGGTAGTATTTGTGTTGGTTTATTTATTTTATTTTTTTGCAGGAGATCGAGGGCGCCGCATGGATTGGCAGAAAAATAAAGATGGCAAAACTGTGTGGTGTTTTATTTCATTAAAATTCTTTATTTTACATGTGTGTGTGTTTATTTAACCCATTAACAACTATAGGATTAGTAATGGATAGGTAGCTTGAAAAAGGTCCACGGACCGAAACGTTGCAGATGGCAGAATAAATTCGGGAGCTGTTTTTTCACAATTGCTGTGGTGCTGTCCTTCTCTTCATGTGCTTCTGAATTTATCTACTGGGATGGATCCCCTGGTGAGGACGTGCACTCTGCTGTCCATAGAGACATTGCCATTATAGGGTGCGGCTTTACTACTAATATTTGATACTAGTAATGGATAGGTGTCTTATTGACGCCTCTCCATTACTAATGTGGCTTGATGTCACCTTAAAATACAAAGGTGACATTAACCCCCTATTATCCCATATGCCACTGCTACAGGGCAGTGGGAAGAGAGAGGCGAAGTGCCGGAAACATTTCTGGGGCGGCTGGGAGCTGGTGCTTGTAGCGGGGGGGGACAATATCCATAGCCCCTTCCTAGACCATGAATATCAGCCAGCAGCAGTCTGCATAGCTTTTTCTGGCTATTAGTTATAGAGGGATCACACATAGTTTTTTTTGGGGGGGTCCCCCTATTTTAATAGCCAGTAAAGGCTAATTATATGGCTGTGGGCTGATATTCATAGCCTGGGAAGATTCATGGGTATTAACCCCTTCCTAAGCTATACACATCGGCCCCCAGTCTCTGGCTTTTCCTCTCTGGCGCAGAACATTGCATGGGAGCCCATGCCATTATTTTTTTCAATTTTTTTTTAATTAAACAGATATTGCGTTTAAGGCCAGGGTCACACTTGCGAGTCACTCACCTCAATAACTGGCACTGTCGCCGGCACTCGGGACCAGAGTGTGCGGCTGCATGCATTTCTATGAACGCTCCGGTCCGAGTGCCGGCGGCAGTGCCGGGTACGGAGGTGCGAGACTCAGATAGATAGATAAATAGATAGATCTATCGATCTATCTATCGATCAATCATCTATCTAACTATCTATCTATCTATCTATCTATAGATCTATCATCTATCCATCAATCTGTGTATGTAAACATTATTCTTCAATGGAGTATGTAAATGAAGAGGTTGGACAAGAAATGACATCACAATTCTTTTTTTTTTGTTTAACCCCTTCATGACATTGGGATTTTCCGTTTTTCCGTGTTTGTTTTTCCCTCCCCTCCTTCCCAGAGCCACAAGAAAACGGGGAAAAAATTCCAAGTGCGATGAAATTGTTTTTTGTTTGACTTTTTTGCTAGGTTCACTAAATGCTAAAACTGACCTGAAATTATGATTCTCCAGGTCATTACAAGTTCATAGACACCAAACATGACTGGGTTATGTTTTATCTAAGTGGTGAAAAAAAATTCCAAACTTTGCTAAAAAAGAAGAAGAAAATTGCGCCATTTTCCGATACCCGTAGCGTCTCCATTTTTCGTGATCTGAGATCGGTTGAGGGCTTATTTTTTGGGTTCCAATCTGATGTTTTTATTGATACCACTTTTGTGCAGATACGTTCTTTTGACCGCCCGTTATTGCATTTTAATGCAATGTCGCGGCGACCAAAAAAACGTAATTCTGGTGTTTCAAATTTTTTTCTCACTATGATGTTTAGCGATCAGGTTAAAACTTTTTTTTTATTGATAGATCAGGCGACTTTGCGGCGATACCAAATATGTGTAGGTTTGATTTTTTTTTATTGTTTCATTTTGAATGGGGCGAAAGGGGGGTGATTTAAACTTTTATATATTTACTTCTTTTTTTTTTAACTTTTGCCATGCTTCAACAGCCTCCATGGGAGGCTAGAAGCTGGCACAAGTGGATTGGCTCTGCTACATAGCAGCGATCATCAGATCTCTGCTACATAGCAGCGATCATCAGATCGCTGCTATGCAGCAGAAATGCAGGCTTGCAATGAGCGCCAACCACAGGGTGGCGCTCACAGCTAGTCGGGATTAGTAACCATAGAGGTTTCAAGGACCTCTATGGTTACAATGCAGAAGCATCACTGACCCCCGATCATGTGACCGGGTAGGCGGTGCGCGCATTTCCGGCCGCGCGGCCGGAAGCGGTAGTTAAATGCCGCTGTCAGCATTTGACAGCGGCATTTAACTAGTTAATAACGGTGGGTGAATTGCAATTTCACCCGCCGCTATTGCGGGCACATGTCAGCTGTTCAAAACAGCTGACATGTCCCGGCTTTGATGCGGGCTCACCGCCGGAGCCCGAATCAAAGCAGGGCTTCTGACCTCGGACGTACTATCCCGTCCGAGGTCAGAAAGGGGTTAATAATAAATCTTTATTTAGCCTACAAACACGCATACAATCGGCATGAAAAAAAACACATGAAAATCTGCATCAAAAACGCATCAAAAATGCACCAAAAAACATCAAATCTGCGCTGATTTTTACCTGCGTTTTCTGCCAAGAGATGCAGAATCTGCACAGAAAAGTCCACAGGCAAATCTGCAACGTGTGCACATACTCACACTTGAGTATTACAAATAAAAAACAACAACTTTGGTTCTCCTGGATTTTATGAAAACAAAAAGAGAATAGTGTCTCCAGTTCTAACATATAGTCAGGGCCGTGTTTACCACTAGGCACGTGAGGGCACGTGCCTAGGGCACCAGGATGTGGGGGGGCAGCACCTGAGCAAGGTTTTGTTTTTTAAGGCTGGGTCCGACCGATTAAAACCACCCCCCTCAAAACCACCCACCACCTCCTTGAAGACGATATACTCACCCTCCTCCTGTGCTCAGCAGTCATGTGGTACCGCTCATTAAGGTGATGAATATGGACGCATATTCATGACCTTAATGAGCTGTTCCATGTGACCGCTCACACAGGAAGAAGCTTTGGCGCCGGGAGTCTGGACATAGGTGCAGTCCGTTCAGCGCACTGTGAGGAGGGTGAGTATCACGGGCGGGGGAGGAGAAGGAGGACAGGGGAGGAGAAGGAGGACAGTGGAGCCACATATACAAGATGGGGGAACGGAGCCACGCATACAAGGATGGGAGGGGGAATGGAGCCGCGCATAAAGGATGGGAGGGGGGGAAAGGAGCCACGCATACAAGGATGGGAGGAGGGGGGACGGAGCCATGCATACAAAGATTGGAGGATGGGGGAACAGAGTCACGCATACAAGGATGGGAGGAGGGGGAGGGAACGGAGCCATGCATACAAGGATGGGAGGAGGGGGAGGGAACGAAGCCATGCATACAAGGATGGGAGGAGGACAGTGGAGCCACATATACAAGATGGGGGAACGGAGCCACGCATACAAGGATGGGAGGGGGAATGGAGCCACGCATAAAGGATGGGAGGGGGGAAAGGAGCCACGCATACAAGGATGGGAGGAGGGGGGATGGAGCCATGCATACAAAGATGGGAGGGGGGAATGGAGCAACGCATACAAGGATGGGAGGAGGGGGGAATGGAGCCACGCATACAAGGATGGGAGGGGGGAATGGAGCCACGCATAAAAGGATGCGGGAGGGGGGAATGGAGTCACTCATACAAGGATGGGAGGATGGGGGAACAGAGTCACGCATACAAGGATGGGAGGAGGGGGAGGGAACGGAGCCATGCATACAAGGATGGGAGGAAGGGGGAGGAGCGAAGCCATGCATACAAGGATGGGAGGAGGGGGGAACGGAGCCATGCATAAAAGGATGGGAAGAGGGGGAATGGAGCCACGCATACAAGGATGGGAGGGGGGAATGGAGCCACGCATACAAGGATGGGAGGAGGGGGGGAACGGAGCCACGCATACACGGATGGGAGGAGGGGGGACAGAGCCACGCATACAAGGATGGGAGGAGGGGGGAACGGAGCCACGCATACAAGGATGGGAGGAGGGGGATGGAGCCACACATACAAGGATGGGAGGGGGGAACGGAGCCATGCATACAAAGATGGAAGGGGGGGAATGGAGCCACACATGCAAGGATGGGAGAGGGGGTAGCAGAGCCATGCATACAAAGATGGGAGGAGGGGGAGCAGAGCCACACATGCAAAGATGGGAGGAGGGGGAGCAGAGCCACGCATTCAAAGATGGGAGGAGGGGGAGCAGAGCCACGCAGACAAAGATGGGAGGAGGAGGGAACGGAGCCACGCATACAAGGATGGGAGGGGGGGAATGGAGCCTCACATGCAAGGATGGGAAGGGGGTAGCAGAGCCGTGCATACAAAGATGGGAGGAGGGGGAGCAGAGCCACGCATACAAAGATGGGAAGAGGGGGAGCAGAGCCACGCATACAAAGATGGGAGGAGGGGAAGCAGAACCACGCATACAAAGATGGGAGGAGGAGGGAATAGAGCCACGCATACAAGGATGGGAGGGGGGAATGGAGCCATGCATACAAGGATGGGAGGAGGGGGGACAAAGCCATGTATGCAAGGATGGGAGGGGGGACGGAGCCACGCATACAAGGATGGGAGGAGGGGGAATGGAGCCACGCATACAAGGATGGGAGGGGGAATGGAGCCGCGCATAAAGGATGGGAGGGGGGGAAAGGAGCCACGCATACAAGGATGGGAGGAGGGGGGACGGAGCCATGCATACAAAGATTGGAGGATGGGGGAACAGAGTCACGCATACAAGGATGGGAGGAGGGGGAGGGAACGGAGCCATGCATACAAGGATGGGAGGAGGGGGAGGGAACGAAGCCATGCATACAAGGATGGGAGGAGGACAGTGGAGCCACATATACAAGGATGGGAGGAGGGGGAATGGAGCCACGCATACAAGGATGGGAGGGGGGAATGGAGCCACGCATACAAGGAAGGGAGGAGGGGGGAACGGAGCCATGCATACAAGGATGGGAGGAGGGGGGAACAGAGCCACGCATACAAGGATGGGAGGAGGGGGATGGAGCCACGCATACAGGGTACAGGAGAATGGGGGGAATGTATGATGAAACAGTACTGGGGAATGGGGGCATGTGTGAAGAAACAGTACTGGGGAATGAGGGGCATGTATGAGGAAACAGTATGGGGATGGGTGCAGACATTATGGGGAGCGACAGGGGAATGTATGTGGACATAGTATGAGTAGCGATGTAAAAAAAATGTATGTGGACGGAGTACGGGGAGTGAGGGTGATGGAATGTGTGCAGACACAGTATGGGGAGTCAGCTGAGCAGGCAGTATAGAAAGTGAGGAGGTAAATATATGAGGAGACAGTATGGTGAACAGGGGGATGTGAGAGAAGACAGTATGAGGAGGGAGGGGAATAGTGTGAGGAGACAGTATGGGGGGACAAAACTGAGTGGGCATAGAATAGAAACTGAGTAGTGGAGGCATAGCATGGAGGTACAGTGTAAGGGCACAGCCAGGAGGGGACAGTATACCAAGGAGGGGGAGTGTGATGAGAGAGTACAGTATAAATACTGGGCCCTATAGGGGGACACATTGTGAGAGGACAGTGTGAAGAGGGGGCTGGTATGGAAAGGAGAGGTCAGTGTGAAGAGCATGTACCATAAGAGGGACAGTGTGAGGGTCATATTTTGTGCAGACAATATAGTGAGGGGCAATTTTTTATTCAGGAGCATTATAATGACACTTGTATCTTTAAGGGCGTCATGTGGAGATTTTCTGCAAAAGAACGGAGAAGATGGAAGTCTGCAGAGATGGCTGTGGATGAGAAAACTCATCATGGGGTCTGGACAAGATGAAGAAAAGAAGGAGAACGACTCCAGAGACGATGTCGTCTATAAGGTACCTGGATGTAAATGTTATTTGTGATACTAACACTCATGTTTTTATTTATGTTAGGAGCATTAAAGGGCATGTCCAGGTTTGTAATGAGTCTGCAGTCATTCTATGTGACTGCAGACTTCTGAATTCTCACAGTGCACACTGCACGCTGTCAGGATTCTCTCATGCTGCAATCTACATACATGCGGTCACATGCTGACTAGACATGTGTGACCTCACTCAATGAAAATGAACTGAGCGAGGTCAGGCATGTCTAGTCGGAATGTGGTCAGAAGTATACAAATCGCATGCTTGTGCTGACATGACTGTCCACTGGCAAGGGAGAATCCTAAAAGTGTGCAGTGCATTAGGTGTGAGAATTCTGTAGCCTGCAATGTCAGGACTCAGCTCTGCAGGTTCCAGTAGTCATCACATGGACACTTCACTCATATGTGATTTTCATAGTTGTGGCCCTGTGACAACGAGCTTCTCTTCTGCTTCTCTGTTTTTCACTGATCATTGAGAGCATTAGGGAGATGAGCTCATGGGTACATGACTAAGTGTGAAAATCACATATGTCCTTGGTGAATTCTTGCCCCGGGTGCCAGAAACCCTAGATACACCTCTACTGGTATGCTACTGCGAGCGGCGATTACCGGGTCTGGTGGAGGGATGTCTGTGCACAGTGCAGCACAGGCAGTGAGGCAGAGACTGAGGGTATCCACAGAGAGAGAATGGAGACCCAGAGACTGCCCGTCCCAGTCTACGCTGTAGCCTGGAGCCTCATTATCGTAGGAATGTCAGTTAATACATTGTTTTTCTAAAGCTTTATAATGTAGTTTTAGGTCAGAGGGATGGTTAGGGATGAGCTAGCAAGGTGCAGGGACAGGTAGTGATGGGTACTTGCGGATATGTGCGGCACTTGTGGTTTTGCCCTTGTGGTGAGACAAAAGAACACTGCTAGCAGCGTTTTTTCCATTGCTGCAAATACCACATTTGCCGTATTGCTGCAAAACCGCAAGTGCAACATATGTCCGCAAGTCCCATAGGGAATGAATGAGGCCGATCGCAGTGCTACCGTAAGTGATCCGTTACGCGGCCGATCCGGAAAAACTGCAGGATCTGCTGCAAAAGGCTCCTTTCACATCAGCGATTTTTGCCAAAGTCACTGCCGATAGTGTCATACTCACCAATGGGGGAGGCAGCACTAAGGCTATGTTCACACGCTGCGGATGCGCAGCGTTTCTGCAGCAGTTTCCCATGCGTTTACAATGCAATGTAAACCTATGGGAAACGCAATCCGCAGAGCACATGCTCGTGGAAACGCAGCGGTTTACATTCTGCAGCATGTCAATTTGTGCGGAATCTGCAGCGGTTTTACACCTGCTCCATAATAGAAAACCGCAAGTGTAAAACCGCAGTGGAATCCGCACAAAAACCGCGGTAAATCCGCAGGAAATCCGCAGGTAAAACACAGTGCCTTTTACCTGCGGTTTTCACAAATCCGCTGCAGAAAAATCCGCAGACCTCAAGCAGGGTCGGCGTCAGCACCTGGCGCACCCGGGCAAATGCCGGGGCCCTGGCGAGATGGGGGGGCCCATTTATGGTAGCGTACAAGTACTTCTGTACACACACATGCGCAAGTCCTGGGGCCCCGCAGCCGGACTTCATCCCTGCTGTGTGTGACTCTTACATACACGGTGACAGTCATTCACTCGCTGAGGGTTTCGCTGGCGGCAGCGCTGCGCAGCTGCAATACTCACCTCCACCGTCCCATCACCATGGATACGAAGAGAGTCACTTCCAGGCCGGCGGTCATCTGTCCCTGTCACTTCCGGTCGGGTGAGTGAGTGTGTCTACTCTAGAGCTCGTCATCCAAGCAAGAGCTCAGAGAAGACCGTCCAGGACAGGTCCAGCAGCACTGCAGCGCCAAGCAGAACACGAGCAGCAGCTGCAGTCAGGTCACGGTGCACGGTCGGTCCCTGTGTCCACAACGGGGGGCAGCGGTGCCGCGTGAAGCAGTGAGTCTCAGTGAGTGAGTCTTCGTTCCGTCCCAATGCATTGCGGGGGCGGGGGGATGCAGCCTGCTGAACCTGGGAGCCGACTCCTGAGGACAAGGTACGAGTATGACCTGTACAGGCGGCGGGAGTGGATAATGGTCTCAGACTCTGCAACTTGCAAGACAGACAGTACTGTCTGGGACTTGTGTGCAGCTACAATATGGTATGTTAGCGATGCTGGCTGGGACTTGTAGTCATAGACTACTGTTACTGTATATACTAAATAACTGGCTGTGTTATATACTACGTGGGCGGTGTTATATACTATGCCACGGGGCTGTGCTGTATACTGCGTGGGCTGTGTTATATACTGCGCGGGCTGTGTTATATACGACGTCACGGGGCTGTGCTGTATGCTGCGTGGGCTGTGTTATATACTGCATGGGCTGTGTTATATACTGCGCGGGCTGTGTTGTATACTATATGGGCTGTTATATGCTACGTGGGAAGTGCTATATACTACGTGGCTGTGTTATATGCTACGTGGCTGTGTTATATGCTACGTGGGCTGTGTTATATACTACATGGCTGTGTTATATGCAATCATGAATCGTGGTATGTGTTAAAGGGGGGCCCACTGAGACTCTTTCGCCTGGGGCCCTCAAAAACCTGGAGCCGGCCCTGACCTCAAGCATACGTGTGCACATACCCTTAAAGTGCCTAGGGCAGCATAAACTCTAAATACAGCCCTGCATAGAGTATGTCAAGGTTCTGTACAAAAATGCTGTTCTCCTATAAGAATGCACTCATTAACATGCATTCCTGGCCGGATAAGTTTGCCAGTGGAGTTGCCCTCACTGAGCAGCCACGAGATCCATAACAAACAGGTCAAGCAGCAAAAGGAAATGTTGCCTGGTAACCCAGAATATAATGAGGAATGGGAAATCACCCAGGACGTCATATTTTGCAACAGTAAATTTCACCATTTCCCTGTGTGGTGTACACTGCATTACCGGCGCCCTCCAAGTCTATGTTAATTATAATAGTATTAGATTCCGAATCTTGCCCTGCTGTGGGGATGGGGAGTAAACAGGTTAAACAGGTCTGATTTATTCTGAAAGCAAAATAGCCCTTGTATAATAACAGCTAATGTGACTGCAATTAAGAAGAGGAGGCAATTAAGAGTAAATATATGTTTGTATCCTGTTCAGAAAGATCAAAGCAAAATAATCTCTTTTCACAGCTTCAGAACTAATACACAAGCAGACCATTTTGTAAAAGCCTGTACAATTTTAGCAAACTGTCTCCTTATAGAAACACATGCTAGGTTTTAATCCAATTTTGACAATTCTGCTTGTTTATAGCATCCACTTAGATACTAAAGGTACCTTCACACTGAGCGACGCTGCAGCGATACCGACAACGATGTCGATTGCTGCAGCGTCACTGTTTGGTCGCTGGAGAGCTGTCACACAGACAGCTCTCCAGCGACCAACGATGCCGGTAACCAGGGTAAACATCGGGTTACTAAGCGCAGGGCCGCGCTTAGTAACCCGATGTTTACCCTGGTTACCAGCGTAAAAGTTAAAAAAACAAACACTACATACTTACCTTCCGCTGTCTGTCCCCCGGCGTTCTGCTTCTCTGCGCTGTGTAAGCACAGCGGCCGGAAAGCACAGCGGTGACGTCACCGCTGTGCTTTCCGGCTGGCCGGCGCTCACAGCCAGTGCAGAAAAGCACAGCGCCGGGGACAGACAGCGGAAGGTAAGTATGTAGTGTTTGTTTTTTTAACTTTTACGCTGGTAACCAGGGTAAACATCAGGTTACTAAGCGCAGCCCTGCGCTTACTAACCCGATGTTTACCCTGGTTACCAGTGAAGACATCGCTGAATCGGTGTCACACACGCCGATTCAGCGATGTCTGCAGGGAGTCCAGCGACGAAACAAAGTTCTGGACTTTCTGCAGCGACCAACGACATCACAGCAGGATCCTGATCGCTGCTGCCTGTCAAACTGAACGATATCGCTAGCTAGGACGCTGCAACGTCACGGATCGCTAGCGATATCGTTCAGTGTGACGGGACCTTAAGACTTGCCTTGCTTCATTCTCAGGTGCAATGGTGCTAAAAAGGCCAAGACAACAAAAAGTGAGGTTTGCCAAATTGCTTTGCTCTCAGTTTTGCGGGAACCTGGCTGACTCTTTTCCAATGGCTTTATGTTATTTTTCAGCCTTCCATTCACTTATATAGAGCAGTTACTTAGTTCTAATACCAGACACAGCTAAAGGACTAGTCTGGCACTCTGGCCAAATTTGCTCTCATGCTTCGCACTGACGAGGGCCAACAACCCGAAACACCGTGTCTGCGAATTGAGATACTGATTTGGCTTTTATCCTAAATCATATTGCAAGACTTGTTAAAGGGTTGATTGTGACTTGTAGGATTGCTACTTCCAACAGGTGGCGCTATAGAGTTTAAGTCCTCTTTTTCTCTGAAAATTTAAAAATTATCTCACTAAAATAATAATAATTTATACATTGTAAGCTTGCAAGCCGGACCCTCACTTCTCTTGGTATCTGTTGAGTTGTGTGATTATTGTTATTCTGTAATGTCTTTTATTGTCTGCTCTAAAATGTAAAGTGCTGCGGAATATGTTGGCGCTCTAGAAATAAAATTATTATTGTTATCTATATATATAATTGTCTAAGGGTTTTTCCGTCTGTCTGTCTGTCCTGGAAATCCTGCGTCTCTGATTGGTCGAGGCCGCCAGGCCTCGACCAATCAGCGATGGGCACAGCATCGACGTAGAAATCCCGCATCTCTGATTGGTCGAGGCCGCCAGCCTCGGCCAATCAGCGACGGGCACAGCGACGATGATGTCATAAAGGACGTAGAAATCCCACGTTTCTGATTCAGCGACGGGCACAGTATTGACGTAGATGTCATAATTGTTGCCATGGCGACGATGATGTCATAAAGGTTGCCTTGACCAATCAGCGACGGGCACAGTCTGCCGCGAATTCTGGAATCATCATTGTCCATATACTACGGGGACATGCATATTCTAGAATACCCGATGCGTTAGAATCGGGCCACAATCTAGTATTATAATAATAATACATTCACTAAGGGTACCATCACACAGTGGCACTTTGATCGCTAGGATGGCACGATCCGTGATGTTCCAGCGATATCGTTACGATCTCGCTGTGTCTGACACGCTACTGCGATCAGGGACCCCGCTGAGAATCGTACGTCGTAGCAGATCGTCTGAAACTTTATTTCGTCGCTGGATCTCCCGCTGACATCGCTGAATCGGCGTGTGTGACGCCGATTCAGCGATGTCTTCACTGGTAACCAGGGTAAACATCGGGTTACTAAGCGCAGGGCCGCTCTTAGTAACCCGATGCTTACCCTGGTTACCAGCGTAAACGTAAAAATACAAACACTACATACTTACCTTCAGCTGTCTGTCCCCGGCGCTGTGCTTCTCTGCACTCCTCCTGCATCCTGTGTCAGCGCCGGCCAGCCAGAAAGCACAGCGGTGACGTCACCGTTCTGCTTTACGGCTGACCGGCGCTGACAGTGCAGAGGAGAGCACAGCGCCGGAGGACAGACACGGAAGGTAAGTATGTAATGTTTTTTTTTTTTACATTTACGCTGGTAACCAGGGTAAACATCGGGTTACTAAGCGCGACCCTGCACTTAGTAACCCGATGTTTACCCTGGTTACCAGGGGACTTCGGGATCGTTGGTCGCTGGAGAGCTGTCTGTGTGACAGCTCTCCAGCGACCAAACAGCGACGCTGCAGCGATCGACATCGTTGTCGTATCGCTGCAGCGTCGTTTCAGTGTGACGGTACCCTTAGGTCTCAACAAGTGCTCATGAGCCCTATCAAGACATCTTCATGTGCAAGAAACAGAGACTCTGCAAAGACTCAAAGCCTCAAGGCAAACATTTCATTACCTTCCAGCTCTTAAAACAGAAACACTTGATATCTATCAAAACACAGACATTGCTGAAGAGTTATGAGTTCACTGGAGACAACGACTTTCGGAAGCAGAAGAAAACAAGAACAACAGGAACTGAGCTTTGTATAAATGACATTCCTCCCGTAGATAAGAAATTAACTGCTACAATTGTAGAGATAAATACTAACCTGATGCTGGAAAGAATAATAATAAATCATTTTATTTCTATAGCACCAACATATTCCGCAGCGCTTTACAATTAAGCGGACATGTACAGACAATAAAGACAATTCAGAGTAACATATAGCTGAACAGTTACAGGAGGAGCGAGGGTCTTGCTCACAATCTATAAGGAGACAGGGGGACACAATAGGTTGAATGTGCTTGTCATGTATGGTCCAGCTGGGAATGTGCAAAGCAATCCGCTCATCTCTTTGCACCTATTCACCTGTATCTGTACTATATGCCATACATTCTGGATGCAAAGTTGCCACCAATGGGAATAAAAGAACAATTTTAATGAAGTTGAAAACTATCCCAGAATAAGAATTTGTTTTATACATCTGGAAGATGCGCCTATTCTAGCACTTAGCCTCTCTCTTCCCATTCCCCTGTAGTGGTGGATATGGGGTAATGAAGGGTTAATGTCACCTTGCTATTGTAAGGTGACATTAAGCCAGGTTAATAATGGAGAGGCGTCAATTATGACACCTATATATTATTGATCCAATTGTACGAAATGGTTAATGAAACACACACACATTATTAAAAAATATTTTAATGAAATAAAGACACATGATGTTGTAATATTTTATTATACTCTTAATCCACCTAAAGACCCTTGTCACCTGAAACAAAGCTAAAAAAACCCAAACAACAATATTCCATACCTTTCTGTCATTACAGTCTTGTCCCACGCTGTAAATCCATCTGAAGTGGTTAAATCATTTAACACCCAGGAGCTCTGCTAATGCAGCTGTGCTCCTGACTGTAAAACTTGGTGAATGAATGGAATGCAGGGGAATGTACTGTAGTTACCTCGAGTCGCGGTGATGCGCCCTCTGCTGGATGAACTCATATGAACTAGAGCGTGGGAAAATATTCTGAAAAGGTCCCAGGCTCGAGTTCATATGAGATGTGCCTTTTCTGGGGTGGCTGGGGGCAGATGTTTTTAGCCGGGGGGGGGGGCAATAACCATGGTCCCTCTCTAGGCTATTAATATCTGCCCTCAGTCACTGGCTTTCCCACTCTGGTGGAGAAAATTGCGCGGGAGCCCACGCCAATTTTTTCCGGGATTTAACCCTTTAATTTAATAGCTAGAGACCCCAAATTTGACACAAAGACACTTCTTACATTACTAAAGAGGAATATGTAATAAAAGAAGGGTTACTAGATGGTTTACTGTATGTAAACCATGTATCATATCATGTCGGGTTTGTGAAGGAGATAGCAAAAGCCGGCAATTGAATTATCGGCTTTTCTGCTATCTAGCACTGTATGAAATATAAATATATATATATGTATGTGTGTCTCACTGTGTGTGTGTATATATATACCCCTATACTATGTGTACACATTTATTCTACCTATTCTATTCTGTCAGTGTGAATTTACTGTACACTGCACTGAATTGCCGGCTTTTCTATAGAACACCGCTGCGTATTTCTCGCAAGTCACACGCATGGTCTGTGTGTAATCCAAAATTTTCTCGCCCCCATAGACTTTCATTGGCGTACTTTTTGCGCAATACACCGACAAACGCAGCATGCTGCGATTTTCTACGCCCGTAACATACCGTATATTACGGATGCGTAATATACGGCAGATAGGAGCTGCCCCATAGAGAATCATTGGGCCATGTGCAATGCATATTTTCTGGACGTATTTTCTGCGCTCATACGTCCGTGAAACTCGCTAGTGTGAGTCTAAAAAGTTTTACTAAATCCTCCAATATATCCGTAATCTGATGCACATTGTCTCAAGCAGTTCCCCAACCCAATTTATGGAAAGCTCTCGGCAAACCAGGACTATTAGGAATCATACTCAACCCCTGCAAAGGTTGCACATTTGGTATGTCCACTGTGGCATGAAAGAGAGACAAGCAACTATGTTATAACCTACATACATTATTAAACAGATCTCTTTAACCTGATGAGGATGATGTAGTTACTTGGAAAAACATTCACAGAACCCTGGTCCAGCAGACATGTTGGAAGTTCATAACGACCAGACAAGAGTCCTGAGAACCTCCTTCTATCATGAGGCATCACTGGCAATTGTTCTGATTAGTAGTACCAACGTCATCATTGTGGCGTCATGTGTGCATCATTAACTAATCAGAAGAAGCACCAGGTACTAACATCTTAAACTGAATCTCCCACTCCCTTCTCCTGGACTTCTCGTATGCTGAACCAGTTTTCTGTTATCCATTACCTCAGACAATCCGTTTAATTTCCAGTATCCACAGTTTCAAACACATTAAACACATTTCTTTAGAAAAGCCTATCATCTCACCTCACTCATTGAACTAACTACGCTGTTCTCCAGTAGCACTCTGTATCTGTACTTGTACTGGCTGGTGACTGGTTTATGCAGAGTTATTTGAATGCCGCTATTTACAAGGGTATGTTCCCACCGATAGAAACCGGCAGCGGTTTGTGCGCAGCACATGTCCGCTCCGTCCAAAGCACTTACGGCTTTTGAACGCCGGTGATTCCGCATGTGTTCATTGAACCGAGCAGAATCAACGCGTCCTATACATTGGACGGTGATATTTATCTTGGAGAGATGGAGCGTCTCCGCAAGATAAATGGACATGCTGCGGTCTGGAAAGACACGCCTCATGTCTGTTTCTGCAGGGAAACCGGCCGGAGGCGTCCCTGCATGCATAGTGGAGATGGGATTTCATGAAATCCCATCCACTATGCTGTAACATCTGGCCACCACAGGTTGGACGCTGCGGCTGTACGCAGTGTCCAACCCGTAGCGTTTACTGACTGTGGGAACATACTGTGATGCAGTGACCCATGTTACAGCCATGGGGCGCTGTGTGTGCGCTTAAGGATGTGCTTATAGGCATAATTATGATCGTGAATTAGGGACTGGCATTATTGTAAATGGCCGGTATGTGTCACAGAAGTTCTCTGCGCTGTAAGCCCAAAATGATATGGTTATGCTGGGGGCCTATTTTTATTGGTGTATCAGGCGGCATTAATCTTCTTAAAGGGCCATTGTGAAACAGTGGGTCTCCTATACTGTTGTAGCCTATGCTGTGAGTGGATGGGCTGCCAAGAATTATGACGCACCACAATACCCCTGTCATAAGATATCCAGGGGGGACTCCTGAAAAAGTGTTTCATTGAATTCAAGGCCTGCCCTGCTACCAATTCATATGCACCCCAATAAGCCTTTGAACCCACATAGTGGATTGGCCCATGAAAATCCACTTCACAGTATGCATTTTGCACTCCCATACTCCTTTGTTTTGCACATTAGCAGCAAGGCCAGCCCTGCTGCATAGTCATATGCACCCCATTAAGGCTTGGAACCCACATACTGAATGGGCCTATGAAAATCGACTTCACAATATGCATTTTGTATTCCATACTCCTTTGTTTTACACATTGGCAGCAAGGCCAGCCCTGCTGCATAGTCAGTCATATGCACCCCATTACTCCTTGGAACCCACATACTGGATGGGCCCATGAAAATCCACTTCACAATATGCATTTTGTACTCCCGTACTCCTTGATTTTACACATTGGCAGGAAGGCGAGCCCTGCTGCATAGTTATATGCACCCCATTAGGCCTTGGAACCCACATAGTGGATGTGCCCATGAAAATTCACTTCACAATATGCATTTTGTTCTCCTGTACTCCTTGGTTTTACACATTGGCAGCAAGGACAGCCCTGGTGCATAGCCAGTCATATGCAGCCCATTAGGCCTTGGAACCCACATACTGGATGGGCCCATGAAAATCCACTTCACAATATGCATTTTGTACTCCCCGTACTGCTTGGTTTTACACATTGCCAGCAAGGCCAGCCCTGCTGCATAGTCATATGCACCCCATTAGGCCTTGGAACCCACATAGTGGATGGCCCATGAAAATCCACTCGTATTTTGTAATGGTATGATGGTTCCCTCTTTGCACAATTATTTACAGGAGAAATTGGCAATTTTATTTGCCATGCTGTTAACACTAAGGATCAGATACAGCTTTAAAAAAGGCTAATACTTGCAATACAACACAATTTTATTGCTAACAACAAAATTCAAGGAATAGTATGATGCAATTGTGTGAGTGTGTACAGTTTTGTATATGTTAACATACAAAGGTTAATAAGTACATATCAGGATTAAATAAATATAGTGATTACATATATATGAAGATTAACTACATACAGTATAGTTATATCATCACCAAGAGGTTTTTAAACATCATCCGTCTGGAATATCAGAGAAGCAACACCAAGACAGAAAACCCCTGGAAGATTACCTACACTGCATGGGCGTCTGTTGTGAATTCTGTGGTCAAGCTCCCTCCTGTGGTCATGAGTGGTACTTCGGCTGGTTCTGTCTATGAGCTTCCTCTGGTGGATGTGAGTGGGGCTGCAGCTTCTGAGTTTCCTTCCTCAGGTGACGAGGTTAAGTCGTTAGGTGCTGCTCTATTTAACTCCACCTAGTTCTTTGTTCCTGGCCTCCAGTCAATGTTCCAGTATTGGTCTTGCTTTCTCCTGGATCGTTCTTGTGGCCTGTCTGCCCTGCATAAGCTAAGTTCTGCTTGTGTTACTTTTGTTTGCTATTTTTTCTGTCCAGCTTGCTATATTGGTTTTTCTTGCTTGCTGGAAGCTCTGAGACGCAGAGGGAGCACCTCCGTACCGTTAGTCGGTGCGGAGGGTCTTTTTGCCCCCTCTGCGTGGTTGTTTGTAGGTTTTTGTGCTGACCGCAAAGATATTTTTCCTATCCTCGGTCTATTCAGTAAGTCGGGCCTCACTTTGCTAAAATCTATTTCTTTCATGTGTTTGTATTTTCATCTTAACTCACAGTCATTATATGTGGGGGGCTGCCTTTTCCTTTGGGGAATTTCTCTGAGGCAAGGTAGGCTTATTTTTCTATCTTCAGGGCTAGCTAGTTTCTCAGGCTGTGCCGAGGCGTCTAGGTCTGGTCAGGAACGCTCCACGGCTACCTTTAGTGTGGTATGATAGGATTAGGAATTGTGGTCAGCAGAGTTCCCACATCTCAGAGCTCGTCCTATGTGATTAGCAACTATCAGGTCATTTTCTGTGCTCGTAACCACCAGGTTCATTGTGGTTCTGAATCACCTGTTCATAACAGGCGTCCCCAATTATGCAGGTATCAGCACACTGTACATGTACAGGTACCCCAGTTTTGGCATCTGTCTTAGTCATGTTTCTCTGGTCTTATACAGTGATTTAAACTATGTAGTAACTCTAGTTTCACCCAGACCTTCAAGTGGCACTTTTCAAGGTTGGATTAAACTGAGATATCATGGAGTAATCAGACGAGGGGCCATAAACCCCTAGAAAATAAAAGCCACAAGGATTTATATCAAACCACCACCGGCATAGTTTCAGTAAACCTTAATGTTTTACAATGACAAACAGCAAACATATAGAGGCTTAGAACTGTTTGTGAAGTGAATAAACAAACATTTATCAAGATTTTGTCACTATGAGAATTGTCTGTCACATCTGTAAATGTTTTACAAGAAATGCAGCTATGTGATTGTCTGCATTCGGTATACAGCCTTTAAATCTTGGTTACAAATCGCCATTTGTATATTTGCCATTTGTACATTTGAGGCAGCCAAAGCTATGGCTCTCAAGGAAAGAAACTAATGTAGTCGACAAAGAAATATTTTTAATCAACTACTGAGCCAAACTAACAGCATTGCTTTATCAAATTTATATGAAGTGTATTGTGTCCAATGTGAACAACCAGGCAACACAAAAAGGAGCTTTTTAAGGGCGCTCTTTAAGGTACACAAATGTTATGAAGTCTTTGCCAACAAGGATGTGTTTTCACCAATGTGGGGTACCTTTTCTAAAAATATACTAGTGCCATTGCAGGCCCCCTGTCCAAAATTCACCGGCCTATAACAGTATACAGCAGGTTCACCCTGGTGATCTAGTGGCGGTTAAAGGACACATTGCAGGAGACAGAGTAAAGAAGTAGGCCCAATGTAATGTAATACCCAATTCCCCAATCTGGTGTCATTTTTAGACTTATTAAAATAGTGCCATCACAGCCCCCTAGCCCAAAATTCTGTGGCCTATAAGAGTACAGAGCACGTCAACCCTGGTGATCTAGTGGCAGTTAAAGGACACACTGCAGGAGACAGAGTTAAGAAGTAGGCCCAATGGAATGTCATGCCCAATTCCCCAATGTGTTGTCATTTTCTAAAAAAAATAAGAGTTTCATCACAGCCCCCTTGGCCAACATGCACCGTACAGAGCACATTCACCCTGGTGATCTACTGGCAGGTACAGGACAGATTGCAGGAGACCGTGTTAAGAAGTAGGCCCAATGTAATGTCATGCCCAATTCCCCTATGTGTTGTCCTTTTTTTAAAAAAAATAAAAGAGTGCCATCACAGCACCCTTGGCTAAAATGCACCGTACAGACCACGATCACCCTGGTGATATAGTGGTTCTGGATGAGGAGGATGAGGATAAGGAGGAGGATAAGAAAAAACAGAGCAAATCTGGAAGCGTATACCCATGTGTGGTTGTGAATAGGTGCATGAGAATACACCTCCCCAAAAGAGAGAATGTATTTGAGGTTATGTTTCGCTGTTTTCTCTTGGTGGTGTTCAGAAGTCTTTCCCAATCCAGGCCTTGTTCATTTTTATAAGAGTCAGCCTGTCAGCATTTTCAGTTGACAGGTGGATGCGCTTATCTGTTATAATTCCATCAGTGGCATTAAAAACCCTCTCTGATAGAACGCTAGCAGCAGGGCAGGCCAGGACCTCCAAGGTGTAAAGAGCCAGTTCATGCCACGTGTCCAGCTTGGATTCTCAATAATTAAAAGGCACAGAGGGATCACGGAGGACGTTTGTACGATCTGCAAGGTACTCCCTCACATCTTCCCAAACATTGCACTTCTTGTGACAGCACCCCTTGCCTCTGTGACACCATGATGGGGGAAAAAGAGAGGGACTGACAGCACTCACACAAACGGGCACTCGTTCCTTGTCCAGGGAACCAACCTGGATATGTCAAATAGTCCAAAAAGGGATGAACAGCGCTCCAGCCGGGTGTCGTGGTAACAAAAAGGTCTTTATTAATCCATGTAAAAGGCTTTTACATGGATTAATAAAGACCTTTTTGTTACCACGACACCCGGCTGGAGCGCTGTTCATCCCTTTTTGGACCATGATGGGGGGTCTGAGAAAACTGTGCCAGAACTTGGCCATTGTTCCCTTGCCTGAGATGGATTGTACTTCTGTCTCTCTCGCTTGGAGTCATTGGTTGTACAACAAACTCTGACGTCTGCTGCCAGCGTTCTCACACGGGAATTTTCTAAGTAATTCCGCTACAAGGGCCCTGTGGTACTGCAACATTTTATTACACTTCTCTGCCTCAGGCAGAAGAGATTGAAAATTCTCCTTGTAGTGTGGGTCTAGAAGTGTCACCAACTAGTAATGAGTGTCACCCAAAATTTTGATCATCTGAGGTTCACGTGAAATGCAGCGCAACATAAAGTGAGCCATGTGTGCCAGACTGCTAACAGGCAAGACTTCCGTGTCCTCACCATTAGGACGACTGACCATGCTGTCCTCCTCCTCATCCTCATTCTCCTCCTCCCTGTCCTCAGGCCATCCCCGCTGAACAGAAGCTAATACAGATGTGATTGTAGTACCGTCTATAGCACATGAAAGTAGCTCCTGTTCTTCCTCCTCCTCCTCGTTGCCTACCAATCCATGTTGAGAAGACATGAGGCTGGGCTGAGTGTAATCCACCTGTATGTTTCCTTGCTCCATGTCCTCGTGCTCCGCCTGCATGCATCCTCTTTGATTGTGAGCAGAGAGTTTTTCAGAATGCTGAGAAGCGGGATGGTGATGCTAATTATGGCGTCAACGCCGCTCACCATCTTGGTGCAGTCCTCAAAGTTTTGGAGGATGTTACATATGTCTGACATCCATGTCCACTCCTGAGGTCTTATGTGTGGAGTCTGACCTGAAATTCGATGGCCTTGTTGATGTTCGTAGTCAACAACGGCCCTCTTCTGCTCACAAATCCTTTCCAACATATGCAGCGCAGAGTTTCAGCACGTGGGGACATCACACAACAGTCGGTGAGCTGGAAGCTGAAAACGCTGCGAAAGCACGGCAAGGGTGGCTGAAGCTGTAGCTGACTTTCTAAAATGGGCAGACAGACAACATACTTTCACTAGCAGATCCGGCAGCTCCGGGTAACTTTTCAGAAAGCGTTCAACCACGAGGTTAAGCACATGGGCTAAGCAAGGTACGTGTGTGAGCTCACCTTGCCTCACAGCCACCACCAGGTTACAGCCATTGTCACACATGACCATGCCTGGCTGTAGGTTCAGCGGTGTCATACAAACATCTGACTGCTCTTTCAGTGCTGTCCACAACTTTTCTGCATTGTTCGGTTTGTCACCTATGCAGATGAGCTTCAGCACAGCCTGTTGCCACTTGGCTGAAGCAGTGCTGCAGTGCTTCCAGCTTCTGACTGATGTGTTGATTTCAGAAATGGAGGATAAAGAGGAGGAGGTGCAGGAGCTGTAGACTGTGGGGGCAACCCTGATTGACGTAGGGCCAGCAATCCTCGGCGTGGGGAGGATGTGCTCCATCCCAAGGTCCGACTGGGTCCCGGCTTCCACTATGTTAACCAAGTGTGCCGTCATTGAGATGTACCATCCCTGCCCACAAGCACTTGTCCACGTGTCCGTGGTTAGGTGGACTTTCCCGGTAACTGCATTGTTGAGGGTACGGGTAATGTTGTGGGACACATGCTGGTGTAATGCCGGTATGGCACATCGGGAGAAATAGTGGCGACTGAGGACCAAGTACCTTGGGACGGCCCCCGCCATCAGGTTGCAGAAAGCTTACGTCTCAACAAGCCTAAAAGGCAGCATTTCTAACGCAAGCAGAAGAGAAATATTAGAATTGAGGACTGTGGCCTTTGGGGCATTGGCTGGCATATTTCCGCTTGCATTCCAAAGACTGGGTTATAGACAACTGAACGCTGTGCTGGGACAAGGAAGTGGATGGGCTTGAGGATGGTGCTGTTTGACTGTGGGCCACAGCAGGTGCAGGGCTAGAGGCATCTTCACATGCACGGTGTACTGGGGATTGGCTTCTACGCAAAACAGTGGAAGAAGCAGTGGTGTGACCAGCAGGCAATGGTCCTGGAGCCTGGGGTTCGGCCCACAAAGTTGGGTGCTTTGCTTGCATATGCCTGATCATGCTTGTGGTGGTCAGGCTGGTTATTTTGCTACCTCTGCTAATGCGAGCATGGCAGGTGCTGCAAATGGCCTGTTTGGGGTTATCGGCAGAGTCTTTAAAAAATAGTCAGACTCGGGAAGATCTCACAGGTGGAATGGCAACTTCACTCATGTTGGTGTTACGGGGAACGGATGCACGCCTTCTGTCTGTGGACACCACACTGCTTCTTCCTGCCTGTTGGGGGGATATGCCTCCTTCCCCATTTGTGCTGCTGTCCTTGCTATGCATATCCTCCTGCCAGGTTGGATCAGTCACTATGTCATCCACCACCTCGTCTTCCACATTCACACCCTGCTCTTCCTCCTGACTTTCTGGCAATTGTGTCTCATCATCGTCCACCTCTTGTGGCACTTTCCCACCATCGCCTTCGTGTGACTGGGGCTGGTCAAAGCTTTGGGCAGCTCTACATGCGATCTCATCTTTCCCCACTTCAAGTTAGCCGACAGAGATTTCTGAATCTTGAAATGGAAAACTGAACAGCTCTTCAGAGTGTCCAAGTGTGGGATCAGTTGTCTCAGGGCACTCGACATGGTGGGAGGAAGGAGGATCAGGGTGAGGAATATCCTGGCCACACTCACGGCTACTCAGACTTGACCATGTGGAACACAAGGTGGTCGTGGTGGCTAAGTGTCTGGAAGCATTATCAGCTATCCAACCAACAACCATTTCACACTGCTCTGGCTTCAATAGTAGTGAGCTGCGGTCCCCTAGAAACTGGGACAGGAAGGTCGAGAAGATGTGGGTCTTTGTTGTTGCCCACTTTCACCTTGCCCATGGCCTCATTCTCTGGATGCACCATAAGCATCGTGTCCACTTCCCCATCCATTGCCCCTTGCCTTAACCATTTTAAATGGACTACTGCACTATTTCAAATGCTCAACACAAATGTCTTTATTAGTAGAGAAATAATATGTGATCAGTATGCCTGCAAATCTACGATTTTTCAAACCCAAACACCAGGCAGGCCTCTGCCTGACCTAACAGACTGTATTCAATTATTTATTTATTTTTTTAAAGTTAATTTATGCGAAATAATGCTGTATAGAATTTGAGTATCACACAGCCAAAAAATAAGTACACCGGCCTACAATGTCCAAACATTGAGCAGAGATACATGAGGGCTCTCACAGAAATACCACACTGTCAAATCTGTGGCCTTGGAATTTTTTTTTAAGGCCAAATAGTGCTGTATAGAATTTGAGTATCACACAGCCAAAACATTAATACACCGGCCTTCAATGCCCAAACTTAGAGCAAGCGATACACACATGCTAGCCACCTTAGGGAGAGACCCAAGTTGGGCTAAATGTAGCGGGACGAAAGAGACCGAAAAGCCCTCTACTTAAAGGAAATACATAGTGGATGCTTTCCTGAAACGGAAAGTACTTGCAAGCAGCATAATACAAAGAATAGCTGGTTTACCCAGAATCCTTTGCAGTAGGCAGAGCTATGCAAATCATCTCTTTCCACCCCAGTCTAATCCACAGCGCTTGGAACCGCCAAGCGTGCAATGCTGCGGATTAGTTTCTAAATTTACACAGCCAACCAATTCCTACCTGTGGACACGTGTTTCGGGCTTTAGGCCCTCATCAGCACAGGGCTGGAATTGGTTGGCTGTATGGAGTGGGGCTCGGTGAGCAAGCGATACACACATGCTAGCCACCTTAGGGAGAGACCCAAGTTGGGCTAAATGTAGCGGGACGAAAGAGACCGAAAAGCCCTCTACTTAAAGGAAATACATAGTGGATGCTTTCCTGAAACGGAAAGTACTTGCAAGCAGCATAATACAAAGAATAGCTGGTTTACCCAGAATCCTTTGCAGTAGGCGGAGCTATGCAAATCATCTCTTTCCACCCCAGTCTAATCCACAGCGCTTGGAACCGCCAAGCGTGCAATGCTGCGGATTAGTTTCTAAATTTACACAGCCAACCAATTCCTACCTGTGGACACGTGTTTCGGGCTTTAGGCCCTCATCAGCACAGGGCTGGAATTGGTTGGCTGTATGGAGTGTATGGAAAGAGATGATTTGCATAGCTCCGCCTACTGCAAAGGATTCTGGGTAAACCAGCTATTCTTTGTATTATGCTGCTTGCAAGTACTTTCCGTTTCAGGAAAGCATCCACTATGTATTTCCTTTAAGTAGAGGGCTTTTCGGTCTCTTTCGTCCCGCTACATTTAGCCCAACTTGGGTCTCTCCCTAAGGTGGCTAGCATGTGTGTATCGCTTGCTCACCGAGCCCCACTCCATACAGCCAACCAATTCCAGCCCTGTGCTGATGAGGGCCTAAAGCCCGAAACACGTGTCCACAGGTAGGAATTGGTTGGCTGTGTAAATTTAGAAACTAATCCGCAGCATTGCACGCTTGGCGGTTCCAAGCGCTGTGGATTAGACTGGGGTGGAAAGAGATGATTTGCATAGCTCCGCCTACTGCAAAGGATTCTGGGTAAACCAGCTATTCTTTGTATTATGCTGCTTGCAAGTACTTTCCGTTTCAGGAAAGCATCCACTATGTATTTCCTTTAAGTAGAGGGCTTTTCGGTCTCTTTCGTCCCGCTACATTTAGCCCAACTTGGGTCTCTCCCTAAGGTGGCTAGCATGTGTGTATCGCTTGCTCACCGAGCCCCACTCCATACAGCCAACCAATTCCAGCCCTGTGCTGATGAGGGCCTAAAGCCCGAAACACGTGTCCACAGGTAGGAATTGGTTGGCTGTGTAAATTTAGAAACTAATCCGCAGCATTGCACGCTTGGCGGTTCCAAGCGCTGTGGATTAGACTGGGGTGGAAAGAGATGATTTGCATAGCTCCGCCTACTGCAAAGGATTCTGGGTAAACCAGCTATTCTTTGTATTATGCTGCTTGCAAGTACTTTCCGTTTCAGGAAAGCATCCACTATGTACAAACTTAGAGCACAGAGATATATGACGGCTGTAACGGAAATACCACACTGGCAAATCTGTGGCCTTGGAATTTTTTTTAAGGCTAAATAGTGCTGTATAGAATTTGAGTATCACACAGCCAAAACATAAATACACCAGCCTCCAATGCCCAAACTTGGAGCACAGAGATATATGACGCCTGTAACGGAAATACCATACTGGCAAATCTGTGGCCTTCCAATTTTTTTTTATGCTCAATAGTGGTGTATAGAATTTAAGTATAACACACATAGCCAAAAATTAAGTACACCGGCCTCCAATGCTCAAACTTGGAGCACAGAGATATATGACGGCTGTACTGGAAATACCACACTGGCAAATCTGTGGCCTTGGAATTTATTTTGAAGGCTAAATAGTGCTGTACAGAATTTGAGTATCACACAGCCAAAAAATAAGTACACAGGCCTCCAATGCCCAAACTTGGAGCACAGAGATATATGACGGCTGTAACGGAAATACCACACTGGCAAATCGGTGGCCTTGGAATTTTTTTTATGCTAAATAGTGGTGTATAGAATTTGAGTATAACACAAAGCCAAAAAATAAGTACACCGGCCTCCAATGCCCAAACTTGGAGCACAGAGATATATGACGGCTGTAACGGAAATACCACACTGGCAAATTTGTGGCCTTGGAATTTTTTTTATGCGAAATAGCGCTGTATAGAATTTGAGTATCACACAGCCAAAAAATAAGTACACCGGCCTCCAATGTCCAAACTTGGAGCAGAGAGATATATGACAACTGTAATGGAAATACCACACTGGCAAATCTGTGGCCTTTGAATTTTATTTGATGCAAAATAGTGCAGTATAGAATTTGAGTATCACACAACCAAAAATAAGTACACCGGCCTCAAATGACCAAACTTGGAACACGCAGATATATGAGGCCTTTTTCGGTGAATTTAAAGCACCAAAAAAAGGGGCACAAGGGTAGCACACACAACTATGCTACATATGCCTGACAAACTATAACTTTTCAACAGGCCTCAGTCTGACAGAACAGACTGTATATATTTTTTTTTGGGGGGGGATTTTTTGAAAAAAAAAATAGGTATATAGACATTAAATAAGCTGCAGCAGCAGCAGGCAGTTATGGATCTTTGGGAAGGATGCAGTAGGACCAATGGACACACATACAGTGCATGCAGGCCTTGCACTGATGTGGATATGCTGTTCCCTGCCTACCTAGGGCTGCAATATCGGGACCCACAAATTAGCCCTAAAAAGGACTTTGGTTTTGAGGAGTTGTGGATGTAAGAGTTGCAGACTTACACTAACTCTAAAACCACGATTCTGATCCTATCTCGGCAGCAGCTCTCCCTACTCTCGCTGATACAGGAACAGAATGCGGCGAGCAGGGCGGCGCCAGGTCTCCTATACTTGGGATGATGCTGTACGGCCCAGCCAATCAATGCACGACCACAACAAAGATGGCTGCGGCGTTTCATGGCCTGGCAGACAATCCCTGCACCATGATTGGGTCTCTAAAGTCCCCCAAAACTGCTGCGTGGAGACTGCAGTTACTGCCGAATAATACCGGAAATGCTCGCTGCTCGCCGAGTACGTCGTGCATAGCGATAGTCGGGCGACTAACGAGTAGTGGCGAGCACGTTCGCTCATCACTACACATGGCCCAATATCAGCATGGGTTTATTAGGGACCATTCCTGTCAGACTAATCTGATCAATTTCTATGAAGTTCAAAAGCTTTTGATATGGTGCAACACAAAAGATTGATACATAAAATGAGAATAATGGGGATAGGGGAAAATATGTGTAAGTGGGTTGAGCTGGCTCAGGGATAGGAAACAAAGGATGGTTATTAATGGAGCACACTCGGACTGGGTCGCGGTTAGCAGTGGGGTACCACAGAGGTCAGTATTGGGCCCTTTTCTATTTAACATTTATTAATGACCTTGTAAGGGGCATACAGAGCAGAATTTCAATATTTGCAGATGATACTAAACTCTGCAGGGTAATCAATACAGAGGAGGACAATTTTATATTACAGGATAATTTATGTAAACTAGAAGCTTGGGCAGATAAATGGCAATTGAGCTTTAATTGGGATAAATGTAAGGTCATGCACTTGGGTAGAAGTAATAAGGGTGGTTTCACACTTGCGTTTTTGTCTGCAGCGTTTTTTACCAAAAAAAGGCATGCGTTTTTTTTCCCTATATTTAACATTGAAAACGCATGCGTTTTTTGGTGTACGCATTTGCACGCATTTGTGAACGCATGCGTTTTTTTACTGCATGCGTTGATTTTATAAAATGCAACTTGTAGTATTTTGAGGGGCGTTTTTTTCCCCAAAAAAACGCATGCGTTTACATGCGTTTTTTTTTTGACAAAAAATGCATTGGAGTCAATGGGGACGCATGCGTTTTTTTGGACATGCGTTTGCATGCGTTTTTTTGACGCATGCGTGTTTTTTTTGGCACCATTGAATTAACTGTAGATAAGGATGTCTAGACACTGATAAGCCTCCCCCATAGCAGCAGGGTTATAAAAGGAAGGTTGGGGGAAGTTTCTGGTCACTTCTCATCAGACTCCAAAGAAGACAGCACCCTGCCCGGACGCATTGTTGGACAAGACACAGAGCAATGTGAGTATATCCTAGCCAATGCATTCATTTTCAATTTTTTGGATCTACATGTCCTAATTTCTTCTATTTTTTTCTTTCACCACGCATCAGAATGTCTTCTCCGGTTTCCTCGTCTGATGAGGAGTTCCAGCCACGTCAATCAGAAGTGGATCACGTGAGCGAGGTAAGTTTTTTGTCCGTCAGCTTGGTAAGTATTGACTGTCACATCGACACATGAGGCAATTTTTTATTTTTTATTTTATAGAGCACTTCAACTGAGGGACAGAGAGGTACTGAGCAGCGGAGTCAAGGTCCAGGTGGAAGACGGCAGCGGGTATGTATACCAGGCAGACTGTCCTTATTGTAATATTCTTTTAACTTCCTTTTCTGTACCCTTGTTTTTCTTTACATTTTTCTTGTATCATCCTTTTCTGAAAGTAGTCTTTCATATTCCTGCCCTTTCTCATCTTCGTGTCTTATTTTTTTCCAAATGTGGTTGAGCAAACTTAAATGATTTTCTTTTAATTTTAGGTTTCACAACGGGACGACGACCGGATTGATAATGACCTGCTGATCAGTCTGGTCCAGGAGCGAGTCCCGTTGTGGGACAGCCGGGATCAACAGCACGCCGTCAATAGTGTTCTCCGTCGTTTGTGGAGTGAGGTGGCCCAAGCGTTGTGGGATGGCTGGGAGAATTCCCCCCATGGGTCCGTAATGCATTTGGTAAGTATTGCACGGTAGTGTGAAGCAACAGACCTTGGCCATGCTCTCTTGACTGTGTGTGATGAAAGAAACTTTTCGTAGTTTCTGTCATCACACACAGTCACGAGAGCACGGCCAAAAGTCCTTATTCTGACCATTATATTTTATTGTTATTTCACAGTGGACAAAGTAAGGACACGTTGGCGTTCCATGAAGGACCGCTTCAACAAGGACCTGCGTGCAGAGAAGAGTGCAGCTAGTGGTTCCGGAGCAAGGCACCGACTCTACAAATACCACCGTGTGTTGGCCTTCCTGAGACCGGTCCTTCTCATGAGAACGTAAGTATTTCTCACATGCCTCCGGTTGTATTGCATTGACATAATCTGTCATTTTTAATTCCACAGGATGTACCGTCTTGTTATAGTTTGGTATTAATTTTCTGTTTTCTTTTTTCACAGCACACACTGCACGACTGTCGCCACAGGTTCTGGAGCGGTCCTTCAGCCGGCAGCCAGGGACCCGTCCCAGCCATCCAGCAGCGCAGCACCAGGTGGGTCTTCCACACTCACTGGAGACCAGGGGGCTGGCCCATCAGGTCTTCCCCTTTCGCAGTCCTCTTTCGCTGCACCCATTTTTGCGGGCTCATCCCGGCAGCGACAGAGGGCTTCGGATAGGTCCCTCATGCCCGAGTTTTTGCACTTGAGCTCAGTTTTACACGAAGCTATCAAGGCTTTAGGTGACAGAATGGATGTGTCCCATAACCTGTTAGAGTGCCGCATCCAGGATGTCGCCAAAAGCGTTGATCAAGTGAAAGCCGACCTCCAGAAGCCAGCTCATCATTTTTTTAATCAAATCGAACAGGGCATGTCGGAACACCTTAGCCCTGATCTCCAGCTGAGTGTGATGCAGGCCTGCAATGTTGGTTTTGTGCAGGCTATGCAGCAGAGTCAGAGTCGTAATGTGGCGGCATATCCAACTGTGCCGTCACTATTCCTACCTCTGCTGCATACCACTGCACGGCCACCTCTATTCCCTCTACACGTGTACTCCACTACAGCGCCAACACGATGACGAGTGCTGTTGGACATCCCACCGCCACCACCGTGACGACCGCTGCTCCGGCTTGGACCTCCTCCGCTCACACCACGATGACGCAGGACCCTGGCGTGGCTTATCGGCCCGGCACCCTCCCAATGCAGCAGGACCCATCCATGCAATATCGGACCGGCCCACCCCCGATGCAGCAGGACTGAGGCCTGGCATATCGGACCGGACCCACCCCGATGCAGCAGGACCGAGGCATTGCTTTCCGGGCAGGACACCCCCTGATGCAGCAGGACCCATCCATGGCGTATCGCACCGGGCCCCCCATGATGCAGCATGACCAAGCCATACCTTTCCGGACAGGACCCACCCCGATGCAGCCCACCCCGATGCAGCAGGACCCATCCATGGCTTTATGTTCCCCCCCCCCAACGATGCACCAGGAACCTGGGAGGGTGTTATGTTCCCCCCCCCCCAACGAGGCACCAGGATCCTGGGAGGGTTTTTGTTTCCCCCCCCCCAACGAGGCACCAGGACCCAGGCGGGACTTTATCTTTCCCCCCATTGGACTCAGACATTGCCGAGCGCTCCACAATGGAGACTGACTGTGTAATTGTGGAGCCGGGTCCTGACGTGTCTCCCGCCTACACTTTACAACCTAGCCCAAGAAGACTTCCCCCAACCCGGAAAACCCAACGTAAAACTGGCAAAACGCATAAAAAACAAAAAACTTTGATTATTCCTCCCCCATCACCTACCGATGTGTCTCAACCTTCCAGTGTGTCTCAAGCCCCTCATGTTTTAAGCCCCATCCCCGAACTTCCAGACCCTTCAAGTTTTCTTGCCCATTCTCCTGCCACCTCTGCCTCCTCCACGGTGAGCCAGGCTTCAGTTCTGAATACCCCCCAGTTACGTCACTCAACCCCAAGCCGGCGTGGTTCAACCCAGCGCGGTACCAAAAAATAAATTTGTTTTGTTTTTCCTCAATAAAAAAAAAAGATTATTTGCAACAATTATGTTTGGTTTATTGTGTCTTTCACCGCTCTCAATACACACCAATAAAGTTCGTCACACACTTATTCTTTTAGCCTACACATATCTCCAGTAGTATAAAATACCAGACAACATCTATATGTGTTTCTTTAGTATACAGATATGAGTTGGCCAAAAAAATAGTAGTTATTTCCATACTCTTATTTTTAATTTTTAACTAGTGTAGTGTCACTGTACAAAGAGAAAATGGTGGCAATCAAGTTCAGAACTCAACTGAACCGGTCAGATGTCAAAATAGACACCTGACCTGTTTAGTTGATCACTGACTTGTATATTCACCATATTCTATATAGCACATTATGTGACAATTTTTGTAAAACTGATGGGACAATGGTTGGCACACGCTAACTATCTATCCTCACCTGGCCAGGTGTAAGAAATTTTGAATTCATGATCATGTATATGTTCATCATGAATTCATTATTTCTTACACTTGACTTGACGGGTATAGAGAGTGTGCCAGTCTTGACGCAATGACGTCAAGAAGATTACCAATAAATACATTTAAATCTGGTTACATTATTATAAGTATGCGTGTTTATATCATTCTTTGTAAACCAAAATAGGGAGTGCAACAGAGGTCAATTATGATTAAAAAAATCTAATTATTACTTCATCAACTATCACCCACTCCTGGTTTTGGATTACAAATTATGATATACATATCTACTGCCCATCTTTGTTCAACCTTTTTTTAGAGAGGAAATAGACAGGAGACCTGGTGAACACAAAAAAGTTTATTAATTAGAAAAATTTGTATCAGTATTTAATAATTGGTAAACATTAACATACAACAGCACATTTAAACAACATTGTCCTGCCATGAAACCCGTCCAATATCGGACACAAAATAGGCCGCAAATTGGTCCCGCATAAGACCAACGGCTGCAGTTGACCGCATCGGGTGATGCTGAAAATCTGGCAATGGGTGTGAAACTGGTTCATCAAGTTCAATGTGGGGTCGCTCCTTAGCCATTATATAATTGTGTAGAACCACACAGGCTTTGACCACCTCGTCCACAGTTTCCACTTTTAGATTGATGGCTGTTGCAAGAATGCGCCATTTAGCAACCAGAATGCCAAAGCTGCACTCTACGGTTCTTCTGGCCCTGGTCAGTCTGTAGTTGTATATTCTGCGTGTGTGGTCCAAGTCCCTACTAGAATAGGGCTTCAGGAGATTTTCACACATCTGGAAGGCCTCATCCCCAACCATAACAAATGGCAGCGGTGGGCCTTGAGTGTTGGGGAGAGGCTGTGGAGGGGGAAAATTAAAATTGTTGCCATATACCCGACGGCCCATATCCGAGCTCTTGAATGTCTGGGAATCATTGCCAAGGCCAAAAGCTCCAATGTCCACGGCGATGAAGCGACACTCCGCATCCGCTATTCCCATGAGCACTACCGAAAAATATTTTTTATAATTAAAAAACTCAGATCCGGTTCTGGCAGGTTTAACAATGCGGATGTGCTTCCCATCCACCGCCCCTAAACAGTTTGGAAAATCACACACGTTCAAAAATGTTTTTGATATTTCCCGCCACATGTCCACGGTGGGTACGGGTATAAACTCTTCACGGAGTACATTCCATAACGCACGACAGGTGTCCACAACAATTCCGGACAGGGTTGAGATTCCAAGGCGGTATTGGAAGTGCAGGGAAGATAAACTCTCTCCTGTGGCCAGAAATCTAGAAGAAAAGGAAACAAAAAAAACATTTAAAATCTGCTCTTAATGGTGTTTTTAAGTAAGAAAAAGGTAAAAAAAACCAACCAAAAATACATGTCATAACCAAAAATTTGGACTGTCATTGGTTTAGTTTTGGAACGTACCGTAATGTCACTAACAGACGTTCCTCGGGTGGAATTGCTCTACGGAGCCGTGTGTCCTGTCGCCGTATGGAACCTTCTACACGAGACAGTAAATCCCGGAAAGAATCCTGAGACATTCTGGTGTAATCCTGGAATTTCTCCGGGTTGGCATTCAGCTCCGCATAGAGCGTGTGATATGCTCCACGGGTCTCACGCACTTCAATGATGGGGTGCCTCCAAAAACGCCGACGCTGTCTCCTTCTCCATCTTTGGCGGTTTCGGTCTTGCTCCCAAGCAAAAACACAGGCAAGGAAAATCTTGAAGCTGAACTCCAGTTTGAAATAAAAGTTCGCCATTGAAAGATCCATCATGACACCGGAAACAGTAGCAAGCTCTGAAAATTTCTGTTCCCCTAGGGTCTATATATTGATTGCCAATCATGTACGCCCTCTCTATTCCCATTGGTTGTGTCTGGTAACCTTTTTTTTATTTTTTATTTTTTTTTGAAAATCCCCAAAAAAATGCAAACGCATGCAAAAACGCATGTAAACGCGTGAAAACGCAGCGTTTTTCTGACGCACGCGTTTAACGCGTGCGTCAAAAAAACGCAGCGTTTACATGCGTTTACATGCGTTTTTGTACCATGCTTTTTTTTTAAAAACGCATGCGTTCAAAAACGCAAGTGTGAAACCAGCCTAAGATGTATAATTATGTGCTTAATTCTAAAACTCTGGGCAAAACCGTCAATGAAAAAGACCTGGGAGTATGGGTGGATGACAAACTCATTTAGTGTCAGGCAGCTGCTACAAAGGCAAATAAAATAATGGGATGCATTAAAAGAGGCATAGATGCTCATGAGGAGAATATAATTTTACCTCTATACAAGTCACTAGTTCGACCACACTTAGAATACTGTGTACAGTTCTGGTCTCCGGTGTATAAGAAAGACATAGCTGAACTGGAGCGGGTGCAGAGAAGAGCGACCAAGGTTATTAGAGGACTGGGGGGTCTGCAATACCAAGATAGGTTATAACACTTGGGGCTATTTAGTTTGAAAAAATGAAGGCTAAGGGGTGATCTTATTTTAATGCACAAATATATGAGGGGACAGTACAAAGACCTTTCTGATGATCTTTTTAATCATAGACCTGAGACAGGGACACGGGGGCATCTTCTACGTCTGGAGGAAAGAAGGTTTAAGCATAATAACAGACGCGGATTCTTTACTGTAAGAGCAGTGAGACTATGGAACTCTCTGCCGTATGATGTTGTAATGAGTGATTCATTACTAAAATTTAAGAGAGGACTGGATGCCTTTCTCGAAAAGTATAATGTTACAGGTTATATATACTAGATTCCTTGATAGGGCATTGATCCAGGGAACTAGTCTGATTTTTTCCCCCAATGTGGAGCTTACCCACATGAGTTTTTTTTTTGCCTTCCTCTGGATCAACATGTTAGGGCATGTTAGGTTAGGCTATGGGTTGAACTAGATGGACTTAAAGTCTTCCTTCAACCTTAATTAACCTTATCTTACTATGTATGGACTGTTTTGTGTGAAAAACTATGCCCGATTACGTTAATCCGCTGCCAAACAAGTGTTCCCCTACACAAACAGTAGGCGCAACGCCACAATACCCTTAGACAGATTGCTGGACCTTACATGACAAGTTATTTTATATTTACCTTTTGCATCCTTCCTATTTCCTTATAGACTGAAATCTTGCGAGCAGGGTCCTCACTCCTCTTGGAATGTGTTGAACTATGTGTTAATCTGTAATATTTTTTTATTGTCTGTACAAATCCCTTCTGAATTGTAGAGTGCTGCAGAATATGTTGGCATTATAGAAATAAAAATTGTAATTAATATTATAGGTAGGAGGAGGTTCACAGGGCTCTGGTCCACCAGCCAAGAACTCCTGACGTGGCAGATGGACCTGGGTTCTGCAAGTCTTTTTCACAACTCTAATGGCTATATAACCCTTTTTGAAAGTCTGCCTTAATATAAAAATCTCTATTTTATGAGTCCAGCTCTCATTCATTTTATTTGAAGATTACTGTATACAGCCATTTTGTCATGATATCACTAGCACACATAACTTTAAGGCACTTGCCATAACACTTATGCATGCTTTCTCGAGAAACAGAAAATGAAGTGAAGATACTAAAATTATCTTTAAAGGGTCACTGTCACCCCCCTCCAGCCGTTATAAACTAAAAGAGCCACCTTGTGCAGCAGTAATGCTGCATTCTAACAAGGTGGCTCTTTTAGTTTTGTGTTCATGTATTACTAAAATAAAGCGTTTTGAAACTTTTCAAAAATACCTATCTTTGTCCATGGAGGCGGGTCTGAAGCCTCCTCTGTGAAGCGCCCAACTGCAGTCACTCATCTCTTCTGGGGCGATGGTCGCCGCCCCCTGCGCGCTGTTTTCTTCTGAAATCCGGCGCCTGCGCTGTGCGTGCCTGCCTGGGGCAGGCGCAGTGAGAATTGGCCGTCATAGCTCAGATGCCGGGTTCCTGACTGCGCCTGTGCGGGCAGTGCGGCCACCCTGTTACTGAATCCGCGCCCCGCACTGTGTTTGCATTATGCACAGTGCGAGGCTGGGATTCCTGGGCAGATTCCTGCACAAACCGACGCTGGAAGGCGGGGAACCTGGGGGAGCGTCTGACAAGCGCAGTGCGCATGCTCAGGAATCCCAGCCTCGCATTGTGCATAATGCATAACACAGTGCGGGGCGCGGATTCAGTAACAGGGTGGCCACACTGCCCGCACAGGCGCAGGCAGGAACCCGGCATCTGAGAGCTATGACGGCCAATGAACACTGCGCCTGCCCCAGGCAGGCACGCACAGTGCAGGCGCCGGATTTCAGAAGAAAACAGCACGCAGGGGGCGGCGACCATCGCCCCAGAAGAGATGAGTGACTGCAGTTGGGCGCTTCACAGAGGAGGCTTCAGACCCGCCTCCATGGACAAAGATAGGTATTTTTGAAAAGTTTCAAAACGCTTTATTTTAGTAATACATGAACACAAAACTAAAAGAGCCACCTTGTTAGAATGCAGCATTACTGCTGCACAAGGTGGCTCTTTTAGTTTATAGCGGCTGGAGGGGGTGACAGTGGCCCTTTAAGAAAACTGCACTTGTAGTGCATACAGTTACAGTGAAGACTCATCCTCTCTCTGAATCCTTAATCAATTTTATTCTGCATCTGAGTAGCGTTAATCCCAGATATATTCAGAGCCATGCGTCTGATTCAGATGTAGTCTGATTCAGGCATCTTTCAAATTCTATCTTTCAAATTACAGATTTCTAATTACACTACTCTGAATTAGACTAGAATTCTAGAATGCATTTGGCCACTCATCACTGCTACAATATTATCATCATCATCATCATCTGTACCATCTAACTCGAGCTGTTCTCCTCTTCCCATAGGTATGAACTGAATGTCCTTAGCTCTCCCTAGCTCCTGAATGTCTCTGTAAATTGCATTGATTTTCTATGGTATGAACTGAATGTCCCCAGCTCTCCCTAGCTCCTGAATGTCTCTGTAAATTGCATTGATTTTCTATGGTATGAGCTGAATGTCCCCAGCTCTCCCTAGCTCCTGAACGTCTCTGCAAATTGCATTGATTTTCTATGGTATGAGCTGAATGTCCCCAGCTCTCCCTAGCTCCTGAACGTCTCTGCAAATTGCATTGATTTTCTATGGTATGACCTGAATGTCCCCAGCTTTGATTTTCTATAGTATGAACTGAATATCCCCAGCTCTCCCTAGCTCCTGTCTCGGTAAATTGCATTGAATTTCTATGGTATGAACTGAATGTCCCCAACTCTTCCTAGCTCCTGAATGTCTCTGTAAATTACATTGATTTTCTTTGGTATGAACTGAATGTCCCCAGCTCTCCCTAGCTCCTGAATGTCTCTGTAAATTGCATTGATTTTCTATGGTATGAGCTGAATGTCCCCAGCTCTCCCTAGCTCCTGAACGTCTCTGCAAATTGCATTGATTTTCTATGGTATGAACTGAATGTCCTCAGCTCTCCCTAGCTCCTGAATGTCTCTGCAAATTGCATTGAATTTCTATGGTATGAGCTGAATGTCCCCAGCTTTCCCTAGCTCCTGAACGTCTCTGCAAATTGCATTGAATTTCTATGGTATGAACTGAATGTCCCCAGCTATCCCTAGCTCCTGAATGTCTCTGTAAATTGCATTGATTTTCTATAGTATGAACTTAATATCCCCAGCTCTCCCTAGCTCCTGAATGTCTCAGTAAATTGCATTGATTTTCTATGGTATGAACTTAATGTCCCCAGCTCTCCCTAGCTCCTGAATGTCTCTGTAAATTGTATTGATTAATATGGTATGAACTGAATGTCCCCGGCTCTCCCTGGCTCCTGAATGTCTCTGTAAATTACATTTATTTTCTATGGTATGAACTGAATGTCCCCAGCTCTTCCTAGCTCCTGAATCTCTCTGTAAATTACATTTATTTTCTTTGGTATAAACTGAATGTCCCCAGCTCTCCCTAGCTCCTGAATGTCTCTGTAAATTACATTGATTTTCTATGGTATGAACTGAATGTCCCCAGCTCTTTGTAGCTCCTGAATGTCCCTGTAAATTGCATTTACTTTCTATTGTATGAACTGAATGTCCCCAGCTTTGCCTAGCTCCTGAATGTCTCTGTAAATTACATTGATTTTCTTTGGTATGAACTGAATGTCCCCAGCTCTCCCTAGCTCCTGAATGTCTCTGTAAATTACATTGATTTTCTTTGCTATGAACTGAATGAATGTCCCCAACTCTCCCTAGCTCCTGAATGTCTCTGTAAATTGAAATTGATTTTCTATGGTATGAACTGAATGTCCCAGCTTTCCCTAGCTCCTGAATGTCTCTGTAAATTGAAATTGATTTTCTATGGTATGAACTGAATATCCCCAGCTCTCCCTAGCTCATGAATGTCTCTGTAAATTGCATTGATTTTCTATGGTATGAACTGAATGTCCCTAGATCTCCCTAGAGCCTGAATGTCTCTGTAAATTGCATTGATTTCTATGCTATGAACTGAAAGTCCACAGCTCTCCCTAGATCCCAAAAGTCTGTAAATTGCATTGATTTTCTATGATATGAACTGAATGTCCCCAGCTCTCCCTAGCTCCTGAATGTCTCTGTAAATTGAAATTGATTTTCTATGGTATGAACTGAATGTCCCCAGCTCTCCCAAGCTCCTGAATGTCTCTGTAAATTGTATTGATTTTCTTTGATATGAACTGAATGTCCCCAGCCCTCCCTAGCTCCTGAATGTCTCTGTAAATTACATTGATATTCTATGGTATGAACTGAATGTCCCCAGCTCTCCCTAGCTCCTGAATGTCTCTGTAAATTACATTGATTTGCTATGGTATGAACTGAATGTCCCCAGCTTTCCCTAGCTCCTGAATTTCTCTGTAAATTGCAATGATTTTCTATGGTGTGAACTGAATGTCCCCAGCTCTCCTTAGCTCCTGAATGTCTCTGTAAATTGCATTGATTTTCTATGGTATGCTGTGCTTACCCCATCACTCTGTATCCACAAATCATTGCTCCTGTGTTTGCACGCATATCTAAGTGGTCAGTGTAACCCCTCCCCCTTTTATGACATTTGCTTATCTGTGAACATGTGTTCTTCTGGCCACACACATATATTCAGAGCCATGCGCTTGATTCAGACTTAGTCTGATTCAGGCATCTTTCAAATTACAGATTTCTAATTACACTAATCTGAATTAGACTAGAATTGGACTGGAATAGGCTGTAAGGTAACGGAATATCAAAGCACTGCAATGTTTTGGTTTCTTTTCACTTTCACCCCCATACAACTCTAATTTTCCATACCTCCTGTAATCCCCCGCATAGAAAGGATCTAGTAATTTCCCCCTCCATCCTCCCCAGCCATTTCACCTTCTCATCACAACTGCTCCACCACATACAATCCTTTTTCTCCAGACACACACGGCCACATCATGTCCTATCCTGCTCCCACCTTCTAACGCTCTGTCTGCTACTCCTCATTGCTGGTGACATATCCCCAAATCCTGGTCCCCCTCAACACATCTCCACACTCATTTCTAACCCCCTGCCATGATCCCCTACACGTTTTCCCAACTATGATAACCTCATACCCATTCATCCTGCCCCCACTCGCCCAGCCCCCCATCTGGAGCACTATGGAACGCACGCTCTGTCTGCAACAAACTGCCATTTATCCATGACCTCTTCATCACCAACAAACTCTCCTTCCTTGGCATCACTGAAACCTGGCTCACCCCCTGCCTCTCCAGCTGCACTTTTTTTGTTGGATTATATCTCTCTCACACCCCTCGCCCCAGCAACTAACGCAGTGGAGAAGTTGGCTTGCTCCTGTCTGACACCTGCTCCTTTACTCCAATTCCGCTACCACCATCTGCTACTCTTTCCTCATTTGAAGTGCACTCCGTCCGCATCTACTCCCCCTCCAACCTCCAGCTGGCTGTCATCTACCACCCCCCCAGAACTATCCATCTCCACCTTTCTCGACCACTTCACCACCTGGCTACTTCACTTCCTCTCCGCTGACATCCCCACTATCATCAAGAGAGACTTCAATATCCCCATTGACACTTCCACCTCAGCTGCCTCTAAACTTTTATTGCTCGCTGCCTCCTTCAGCCTCACTTAATGATCCTCTGTGGCCACTCACAAAGACGGTCACACACTGGACCTCATCTTTACCCACTTCTATTCCCTTACTAATCTCTCTAACTCACCCCTCCCAATGTCTGACCACAACCTACTGACATTCTCTTCCCTCTTCTCTCCTAGTGTGCAACCCCCACCACTCCACAAACTCACTCACCCTCGCAGAAATCTCAAACACCTCAATTTACAATCTCTCTCTGAGTCCCTTCTCCCTCTTACAGACATAGCTTCCCTTCATGACACAGTTGCTGCTGCCACTTTTTATAACACAATATCAGCAACACTTGATTTGGCCTCCCCCCTCATGCATAGCAAAGCTCATACAATCAACAGGTAGCCCTGGCTGATCGTCCTGACCAAAGAACGGAGACGGGCTTCCAGGGTCGCTGAGCGGAGATGGAAGCAATCCCGCTCTGCCAGCCACTTCATTGCATACAAGCAGTCCCTCGACAGCTTCAAGTCAATGCTCACTGCCACAAAACAAACTTACTTCTCATCTCTCATATCCTCCCTGTCTCACAACCCTAAACAGCTTTTCAACACTTTCAATCCTCTACTCTGTCCCCAGCACCTCCTCTCTCTCCTCTCATTTCTGCTGAAGACTTTGCCCCTTTCTTTAAACAGAAGATTGATGCGATCAGAGAAAGCTTTGGCCCACAGCCCCCAATGCCCCTCTAAGCCGCTCAACCTTGTTGCTCCAAAACCAGCTTCTCCATCATGACAGATCAGCTCTCCACCCTCCTGTCAAGATCACATCTCACACTTGCACGCTTGACTCGCTCCCATCCCACCTCATCCTTAACCTCGCCACAGTGTTCATCCCAACCCTAACACACCACTTCAACCTTTCACTCACAACTAGTGTCTTCCCCTCATTCTTCAAGCATGCCTCGATCACACCATCCTCAAAAAGCCCTCCCTCGATCCATCCTCTGTGTCTAGCTATTGTCCGATAACTCTTCTCCCTTATGCCTCAAACTACTGGGGCAGCATGTCCATCTGGGGAACTATCCTCCCACCTCTCCTCCTGCTCCCTCTTTGAACGGTTACAATCTGGCTTCCGACCGCAACACTCAACTGAAACTACCCTAACTAAAGTCACCAATGACCTACTAACCGCCAAGAGCATGTTAGGGCTGGCGGAACTCACCGAGTAATTATAGAGATGATATTTGGTGCATTCGCAGCCCGGGGTCCACCGTGCAAGAAAAGAACCTGCTGCTGGCAAACGGCTGCACAATATGGCGGTAGAAGCGAACTCTGTTGCTTCACAGAGTTGCTATAAAGAAAGGACTGTGTCCTGTTAAACTCCACAGGAATACACAGTAACTGCTGAGCAGATAGCAGCTTGTGGTCACGCAGTCCAGGGGGCAAACATACAATCTCCTCACCAGAGGAGTCGGTATTCTGGTGGCTTATTTCAGCCGGGGCCCTGAAACCAAACACACAATCTCCTCACCGGAGGTGCCGGTATTCTAGTGGCTTATTTCAGCCAGGTCCCTGAATACACACAAGCGTGACCACATTGGCGCAAAACACATGTCATGCATTGATACTAGCGCATGGCCATGCGGCCATGCAAACTTTATATAGCTGCAGCACGTACAGGACCTTCCTAGAAGGACCAATGAGAGGCTGCCGCAGAGCAACTACAGGACCTTCCTGGAGAACCAATGGGTCTTGCTGCAGTATCTAAGCATGTGACCCTCGATCTCCAATGAGAGATCTTACCCTGGGCATGCTCAGAAGGGGAAAAGCAGGACTTAGTCCCAAAAGCATCTGCTCGCTGCTGCTCAACGCTGGCTTCAATGGCAGAAGCTGGAAAAGCAGCAGTAACCCTTTGCACAGAGTCAGACTGAGCGAGACGCTGGGACCGACGTCTCCGCTGAGTAGGCTCCACTGCGGCAGGAGAAGAATGGGAGACCGCAGCAGAGATGGCCAGAGATTCCCCCTGTGCAGAGGTGGGAACCAGACCCCTAACATTACCCTCCCTAGGGCCCCCCTCCTTGGACATCGCTACGCTCGAAGGCAGCAATGAGCTGCGGAGCCCGAATGTGCTCAGCAGGCTCCCAGGACCTGTCCTCAGGACCATAACCCTTCCAGTCCACCAAATAAATTTTTTTGCCATGTACCACCTTGCACCCCAAAATAGCGTTCACCTCGTAATCATTCGTAGACGAACCCAATGTCCCAGCAGATGACTCAGAAAACCGGGACATGTTTACGGGTTTCAAGAGGAACACATGAAAGGTGTCGGTGATACCCAGACGTGGCGGAAGGGCTAAACGATAGACCACAGGGCTAATCTGTTCGAGGACCTTGAAAGGACCCAAGTAGCGAGGTGCAAACTTAGTGGACTCAACTCGCAGCCTGATGTTACGGGCGGAGAGCCACACCAAGTCACCAGGAGCAAAGGTTGGAGCGGGGCGCCGATGTGCATCGGCGGAGGACCTCATTCTCTACTTGGAGACCCGAATGACATCCTGAGTGCGGTCCCAAATATCCTGTGCTTCTACAGCCCAGTCTGCCACCCTGGAGTCGGTGGAAGACACGGGCATAGGCACAGGTACCCGCGGATGCTGACCATAGTTAAGGAGGAATGGGGTTTGTCCAGTGGAGTCGGCTACGGCATTGTTCAGCGCAAGCTCCGCCCACGATAGCAAGGATGCCCAGTCATCCTGCCTGGCTGAGACAAAATGTCGCAGATATTTTACCAAGGTCTGGTTGGTCCTCTCTACCAACCCATTCGTCTCAGGATGATATGCAGAAGAGAGATTCAGCTCAATGCTGAGAAGACGACAAAGTTCCCTCCAGAACCGAGATGCAAACTGGGGACCCCGGTCACTGACAATTTTGTCCGGCATACCGTGTAGGCGGAAGATGTGTTTCATGAACAATGCTGCCAAGGCCCGTGCAGAAGGTAACCGTGGAAGCGGCACCAAATGCACCATTTTAGAAAAATGATCGGTGATAACCCAAATGATGGTACAGCCATGAGACTTGGGCAAACCCACCACAAAGTCCATCCCGACCATCTCCCAGGGCCTGTCTGCCACTGGCAAGGGATAGAGTAATCCAGCTGGCCGTTACCGAGGAGACATATTTTTGGCGCATGAGACACACGCCTGAATATAATCTCTGACATAACGGACCATATGTGGCCACTAGTATGTCCTCGCCAGCAGCATAGATGTCCTCTTTGTCCCAAAGTGTCCACCCACCCTGGACGAATGAGCCCAAGAGAGAACCTCCGGTCACAAATTAATGGGTACAAAAGTCTTGCCCGGAGGCACAGACTCTAGCGACACCGGAGCTACGGTTCTCAGGCTCTCAGAAGGGACAATAAGCCGAGGCTCCCCTTCCTCCTCCTCAGATGACACAACAGAGCAAGAGAGGGCGTCAGCACGAATGTTCCCCTCCCTAGCGAGATAATGGAGGGAGAAGTGGGACCGGGAGAAGAACAAGGACCATCTGGCCTGGCGAGAGTTTAGCCGCTGGGCTGTTTACAAATATAACAAATTTTTGTGGTCTGTGAAAACTTGAAAGGGAAAGCGAGCCCTGTCCAAAAGATGTCTCCACTCCGAGAAAGTCAACTTCATCGCTAGCAACTCCCTGTCCCCGATGGAATAATTCCTCTCCGCTGGTGTGAAGGTCTTGGAGAAAAAGAAGCAAGGATGCTTCCGACCTTGAGCATCCTTTTGGAAGAGGACTGCTCCTGCACCAATGGATGAGGCATCCACCTCCATTATAAACGGCTTATCAACATCGGGACGATGTAGGATGGGAGCGCTAGCAAAATGAGACTTAATAGAAGAGAAGGCCCTGGCGACCTCTTCAGACCACAATTTGGGATTTGCTCCCTTCTTGGTGAGGGCTACCAAGGGAGCTACCAAAGTTGAGAAGTGGGGAATGAACTGGCGGTAATAATTAATGAACCCCATAAAGCGCGGCACCACTTTAAGAGAATGGGGTTCTTGCCAGTGCATCACAGCCTGTAGTTTGGAAGGATCCATAGCCAATCCCTGGGCGGAGATGATATAGCCCAGGAAAGGTAAAGACTCCTGCTCAAATATACACTTCTCCAACTTTGCATAGAGGAAATTTGCCCGTAAGAGGTCGAAGACTCTGCCAACATCTCTCCGGTGGGAGTCAATATCTGGAGAGAAGATGAGAATATTATCCAGATAGACTACGACCGAGGTGGAGAGCATATCCCGGAAGATGTCGTTGACAAAGTCTTGGAAAACGGCTGGGGCATTACAGAGCCCGAAGGGCATCACCAGGTACTCATAGTGCCCATCCCTGGTATTAAACGCCGTCTTCCATTCGTCCCCCTCACGGATGTGAATCAGGTTATAAGCACATCGCAGATCTAATTTGGTAAATACCCTTGCTCCCCGTAGCCTATCAAAGAGCTCAGAAATCAGGGGCAGCGGGTACTTATTCTTAACGGTGATGGCGTTAAGACCCCTGTAATCTATGCAAGGTCGTAATTCTCCGTTCTTCTTCTGCACGAAGAAGAACCCCGCCCCTGCAGGTGACACTGACTTCCTAATGAACCCTCTTGCCAAATTTTCCTGGATGTATTGGGACATAGCCTCCGTCTCTGGGAGAGAGAGGGGATAGACCCGTCCCCGAGGAGGTTCTGCTCCAGGCAAGAGATCAATAGGACAGTCATAGGAGTGGTGAGGCGGAAGGGTCTCTGCAGCCTTTTTGGAGAAGACGTCTGCATAGAACCAATAGCTTTTGGGAAGGGAAGAAAGATATGCGGGTATCTCGGTGGTGGAAACCTGAACACACTCTCTCACACATCTGCCCTTACATGAATCAATCCAACCCAATATCCTCCCAGAGGTCCACTCAATATGTGGGGAGTAAAAACGAAGCCAGGGTATTCCCAGCAGAATCTCGTCCATTCCCTCGGGAAGGACAAGAAGGGAAATAATCTCCTGGTGGGAAGGGGACATGGATAATGTGAAAGGGACAGTCTGGTGTGTGATCTGAGATGGAAGTGTCGACCCATTCACTACTCTAACAGTCACCGTTTTGGCGAGCATCACCAGAGGTATTGCATGGCGCAGAGCAAAAGCCAAGGACATGAAATTCCCCTTTGCTCCAGAATCCACACAAAGCTCGACTGTTAGAGAGTAAGAGCCTAATATGATCGTCCCTTTGAAGGACAGCTTGGAGGAAAACGCCGCTGTGTCTAGTGAACCTCCTGCAATGGTTACTAAACGCGGTCATTTACCCGACCACCGTGGACATTTATTGGCATAATGTCCTTCCTGTTGGCAATTTCTGCAAACCACGGGTACTCAAGCGGTCCATGAATTAGGTCCCACTCGAGAAACCTCCATGGCCTCATGGGAGTGGACGCCTGAACGGAAGATTGTAGAGGTCTGGTGAAGGTGGGAGCCAGCCGAAACCTCTGCCTACACTGGGTCCGCTTCAACCTCCGCTCGTTAAAACGGAGGTCGATGCGGGTAGATATAGAAATGAGCTCCTCCAGTGTGGCGGGAATCTCCCTGGTGGCCAAGGCGTCCTTCACATGGTCTGCCAGTCCTTTCCAGAACACCGGAATAAGGACTTTATCCGGCCACTCCAGCTCTGAGACCAGAGTCCAGAATTGGACGGCGAACTGACTGACCATGGACGAACCCTGTGTTATTACCAACAATTGGAGCGCGGTATCGTGGGTGACACGAGGTCCCATAAAGACCTGTTTCAGAGCGTCCAGAAAAAGAAGAGCACTCTGCACCACACGATCATTACGCTCCCATAGCGGTGTTGCCCACTCCAATGCCCTGCCCGACAAAAGGGATAAAATAAATCCCACATTCGCCCGTTCCGTAGGAAAATGTGCAGCCAGGAGCTCAAGATGTATGGAGCACTGACTCACGAATCCCCGACATAGCTTACTGTCACCAGCAAACTTTTCTGGAAGCGGGAGGCGGTATAAAGTCGGAGCAGGAGTGGCAGAGGACAAACTGGCTGCAGCTACACTTGCAGCCTGAACAGCGACAGCGGTAACATCTACAGCTGAGGTTGTGCGCTCGAGAGCCGCCAACCTGCCCAACACTGGCTTCAATGGCAGAAGCTGGAAAAGCAGCAGTAACCCTTTGCACAGAGTCAGACTGAGCAAGACGCTGGGACCGACGTCTCCGCTGAGCAGGCTCCACTGTGGCAGGAGAAGAATGGGAGACCGCAGTGGAGATGGCCCGAGATTCCCCCTCTGCAGAGGCGGGAACTCGACCCCCAACAGAGCAAGCGACACTACTCTGTCCTCCTCCTGGACCTGTCTTCTGCCTTTGACACTGTAGACCACTCCCTGCTACAGATTTTCTCATCTCTTGGCATCACAGACTTGGCCCTATCCTGGATCTCGTCATATCTAACAGACCGAACATTCAGTGTCTCCCTCTCCCACACCACCTCCTCACCTCGCCCCTTGTCTGTCGGTGTTCCTCAAGGCTCAGTTCTAGGACCCCTACTCTTCACCATCTACACCTTCAGCCTGGGACAGCTCATAGAATCCCACGGTTTGCAGTATCATCTCTACGTTGATGACATGCAGATTTACCTATCCGGACCTGACCTCACCTCATTACTCACTAAAATCCCACAATGTCTGTCTGCTAACTCAGCCTTCTTTTCTGCTCCCTTTCTAAAATTGAACATGGACAAAACAGAATTCTTAAACTTTCCCCATCTCACTCTACCCCTCCACCAGACCTATCCATCAATGTCAATGGCTGCTCACTTTCCCGAGTCCCACAGGGCCAGTGCCTCGCGGTGATCCTCGACTCTGCCCTCTCTTTCACGCCACAAATCCAAGCCCTTGCCTCCTCCTGCTATCTCAAACTCGAAAATTTTTCCTGTATCCAAGCATTCCTTGACCATGAAACCACAAAAACACTAGTGCACGCCCTTATCATCTCCCGCCTTGACTACTGCAGCCTCCTACTCTCTGGCCTCCCCTCTGGCCTCCTACTCTCTGGCCTCCTCTCAGCCCTCCCCTCTGGCCTCCCCTCTGGCCTCCACTCCAATCGATCCTACACTTTGCTGCCTGATTAGTCTACCTGTCTCCCCAATATTCCCCAGCCTCTCCCCTATGCCAATCCCTTCACTGGCTTCCTGTCGTCCAGAGACTCCAGTTCAAAACCCTTACTATGACATACAAAACCATCCATACCCTGTGTCCTCCATACAACTGTGACATGGTCTCGGTACTTACCTACACGCAACCCTCGATCCTCACAAGATCTCCTTCTCTACTACCCTCTTATCTCTTCTTCCCACTACCGCATCCTAGACTTCTCCCATGCTTCCCCCATACTCTGGAACTCTCTACCCCAACAAATCAGACTCTCGCCTACCACAGAAACCTTCAAAAAGAACCTGAAGACTCACCTCTTCCGACAAGCCTACAGCCTGCAGTAATCCTCAAACTATGAACTGCCGCACAACCAGCTCTACCCTCTCCTAGTGTATCCTTACCCATCCCTTGTGGACTGTGAGCCCTCGCGGGCAGGGTCCTCTCTCCTTCTGTACCTGTTAGTGCCTTGTTTTTGCCCCCTTTTCACATGTAAAGCACCATAGAATAAAAGGCGCTATAAAAAATGTATAATAATAATAAAAATGTATAATAATCTGATATGTGGCTCTTGGCAATTCTGAGTGCAGCGCCCCAGAGTCCTGGTCATTGCAGTAATGTCGTTCTTCCACCAGGGGGAGTGATGTTATGTCTGATGGCACCAAAGGAGTTCACCTTACCAGGTATCACAGCCACACACACACTTCACACTCCAGTCCACCAGGGGGAGCTAAGGGTTCTATCTACTAGGCCACTCCTCACACAGAGTAAAACTGGTGGGTTGGTTAGGAAGTGAGGAGAGTCAGTAGGAGGAGAGGAGAGTTCCTGGCTGGGGACCGACGAGGTAAGGTCTCCAGGTCGAGCTGGCTGGGGTGATCCCTGGTCAGACCCAGACTGAAGTCTGAGGAGGAAGGAAAGAAAGACATGGGGCTGCGCCTGCAACCCATGCGGCAGCATCCTAAGAAAGGACAAGAAAGGAAATGTGCTGTAGTGAGTGAGAAAAGAAGTCATAGCAACAGGAGTGAAACATCAGTGGGAGACCAGCTAGAAGCAGACTGCCTCCATCTGAAGCGCGGATCCGGTGGCCGGAACACCGAGGGAGTAATAGACGCTACGCTTTACTTCAGAGACCGGAAGGGCAGTCAATTCCAGGTTGGCTGTCCGACCTAAACACCTAAGCAGACACGGTGGCAATTGTGGAGGAGGGGCGTTTCTAGGGTCTATATAAAATAGCCTCAGGCCATCACCCTCATACGGGTTTGTCCTATCCATCTGGGGGACAGAGAGAGAGAAGTAAGAGTTAGGACCTTATGGTAGCTTATGCAAGTAGGGACCTACTACGTTACTGTGCATAAGGGGAAGGCTACTGATTTCCACCTGAATAAGGGGACTCTGGAATTGCCATCAGACCGGCCGGACCCTGCCTACCCTGTCATCCGGAACTCTGGACTGTGGATGCTGAAGCCTTCAGTAAAGGTAAAGAGACTGTACCCACTGTGTCCTCGTTATTCGCCGCGCCTTACATCATCCACCATCACCATCTACACTTCTGGGAAGCCCTGGGGAAATACTTCACCTGTGGGAAGGTATACCATCTAGCTGCCATAACATCACCCCAGTGGACCCCTAAGCAGCGTCGGTCACTCTGACCAAATACCACAGGTGGCATCACGAACACTACCGTTATCTACGAACTCTGCCTTTTATTGGGCGCCCCTCATAGGGCCACGGTCTGGGTCGGGCCACCGTGATATCCTCGCTGAGGGAACTGAAGGACCCAGTACCGAGTACCCCATTGCCCTTACGTGGGGGTGCTCCATGAGTCGTGGGACATAATGTCATAAATGTAAAATTACCACCTTATTCCCATATTACAACAAACACATTTTCCATGGGTTGTTGTGACCAGTGCAGAATATGGAATGAGGCAATTCTTGTTGTGTCTAATTCTCTACTGGGAGCGGTGATTTTAGATAAATAAGACTCACATTGCCAAGAGTTTACAGGAAAACCCCTCCTTGCACAGTCATCAGTGCACATTTTGAGTTTTGGAGACATATGTACTGTATATATGTCAAGTATCTTTATTTATATCTTTATTCCGTAGGGTGTTTATGTAGATTTATTTTGGGCACTCTCTTTCAATGTCACATAATAGTCTGAAAAAGGTGGATTACACCATTTGCATATACACAGCTAGCTATAGAAATGGATTGGATCCCATCTGATTTACATTGTTGCATATATGGCTTCATGTACATTGCCTGCTGTCCTGTCTGATAGCTGGCATGTATGTGTTTATTCTATGGAGTAGATTGGCGTGGTGGCACCAAAGGTTAAGCACCGTAGACATAATATCTTTTTCGTCAAACTGAGTTTATTAGTGTTTTAAATGATGAAAAAGATAATTATTTACAATGTCAACAGTTTCATGCATCCTTAATTGTCTATGTAATAACCAAAGGTTGATATGAGAGCAAATCATTGGTTGCAATGGTAGATTATGGATTACTATGGCCTCCAACGGAACATGCAATACATATTGCAATCCCAGTTGCCAATCTTCTCTTTTTTTTCTGGACAATTGAACTACAAAATCGCAAGAGGTCCAACTTTTTCAATTTTGAGACAAACACTGAACCATATATATTAGACTTTCAACCTAATGCCCTTTTACCCTAGCATGCGTATTGGGGGCCTTTTAGGCCCCCATGCTTACTTTTTTTGCTATTATCTGCAAAATTACTTAAGTTAGAATTTTGAAACTCCAGGTAATCCTCAAGTATGTCGTTGTTGGTAATATCCAGTTGTTCATATAATTTTTTTCATAGGCATTTCGGTGTAACAATGCTTTTTTGGTGAAAACCACATCTGTACGGATTTGGGGCCCATGTATTTTTATCATGTTCTCAGTAGTGTTTGTGTCTCAAGTTACTTTATTTGTACTCAGTGGAGTGGGCCAGGGTGTGGATAATGCCATATGAGGATGTCATGTGATTTTTGGAGGGAGAGATAAGGCCATGACATCATCTCAGGTCCTTCTGAACACAGTAATGAGTTGTGTAGAGAGTAATGAGGACAGTATACACTGTGAGCTAATTGTGAAGGACCTGAGATAAGATAAGATGTTGAGAGGAAAGGTACCTTCACACATAACGATATCATTAACGATATCATTGCTTTTTGTGACGTAGCAACGATATCGTTAAGGAAATCGTTCTGTGTGACAGCGACCAACGATCAGGCCCCTGCTGGGAGATCGTTGGTCGCTGAGGAAAGTCCAGAACTTTATTTCGTCGCTGGACTCCCTGCAGACATCGCTGGATCGGCGTGTGTGACACCGATCCAGCAATGTCTTCACTGGTAACCAGGGTAAACATCGGGTTACTAAGCGCAGGGCCGCGCTTAGTAACCCGATGTTTACCCTGGTTACCAGCGTAAAAGTAAAAAAAACAAACACTACATACTTACCTATCGCTGTCTGTACCCGGCGCTCTGCTTCTCTGCACTCCTCCTGCACTGGCTGTGAGCGTCGGTCAGCCGGAAAGCAGAGCGGTGACGTCACCGCTCTGCTTTCCGGCCGCTGTGCTCACAGTCAGTGCAGGAGGAGTGCAGAGAAGCTGAGCGCCGGGGACAGACAGCGGTAGGTAAGTATGTAGTGTTTGTTTTTTTTACTTTTACGCTGGTAACCAGGGTAAACATCGGGTTACTAAGCGCGGCCCTGCGCTTAGTAACCCGATGTTTACCCTGGTTACCAGTGAAGACATTGCTGGATCGGTGTCACACACGCCGATCCAGCGATGTCTGCAGGGAGTCCAGCGACGAAATAAAGTTCTGGACTTTCCTCAGCGACCAACGATCTCCCAGCAGGGGCCCTGCGCTTAGTAACCCGATGTTTACCCTGGTTACCCGGGGACCTCGGGATCGTTGGTCGCTGGAGAGCTGTCTGTGTGACAGCTCTCCAGCGACCAAACAGCGACGCTGCAGCGACCGACATCGTTGTTGGTATCGCTGCAGCGTCGCTGAGTGTGAAGGTACCTGAAGTCTGGTTCAGTTTCAGTTTCTCTGATTCTAAGAAGCCTGCAAAGGGTAAAGCTATTGAGCTACAGCCATCCAGAGAATTGTACAACACCTAAAAGAAAGTATAAAAGGTAAGAGGTGCTGAGGGTGAGAGGAGGGAGGGGGCACTTTACACTTAAGGTACCGTCACACATAACGATATCGTTAACGATATCGTTGCTTTTTGTGACGTAGCAACGATATCATTAACGAAATTGTTGTGTGTGACAGCGACCAACGATCAGGCCCCTGCTGGGAGATCGTTGGTCGCTGGGGAAAGTCCAGCACTTTATTTTGTCGCTGAATCTCCCGCTGACATCGCTGGATCGGCGTGTGTGATGCCGATCCAGCGATGTCTTCACTGGTAACCAGGGTAAATATCGAGTTACTAAGCGCAGGGCCGCGCTTAGTAACCCGATGTTTACCCTGGTTACCGTTGTAAATGTAAAAAAAAAAACACTACATACTTACATTCCCGGTGTCTGGTCATGTCCCCCGCCGTCAGATTCCCGCACTGACTGGTGAGCGCCGGCCAGCCGTAAAGCACAGCACAGCGGTGACGTCACCGCTGTACTTTACGGCCGGCGCTCAGTCAGTGCGGAGAGCTGAAGGCGAGGGACATGACCAGACACTGGGAATGTAAGTATGTAGTGTTTGTTTTTTTACATTTACAACAGTAACCAGGGTAAACATCGGGTTACTAAGCGCGGCCCTGTGCTTAGTAACCCGATGTTTACCCTGGTTACCCGGGGACTTCGGGATCGTTGGTCGCTGGAGAGCTGTCTGTGTGACAGCTCTCCAGCGACCAAACAGCGACGCTGCAGCGATCGACATCGTTGTCGGTATCGCTGCAGCGTCGCTTAGTGTGACGGTACCTTTACAGTGTGTCACACACAAGCAAAGAGTGGACAACCCTGTGTTCATTGTTTTTTCTTTTAGTTTGCTAACATCTAGTCAGCAATGGCACAGTCTTCCTCCAAGTGTCTGAGTGACCAAGAGATTGAAGCAATTGTGTTTCAAAGTGATGATGAAAGTGAACTATCTTTGTCCGATGACGAGTACCTGCCACCAGAGAATCAAACATCCTCAAGTGATTCTTCTTCTGATGATGAAGAAGTGAATACAGTGGATCCTCAAGAAGTGATAAGTAGAACATCGCCTGAGTTTACTTACGCATGCGTATTTTCGTGGTGTGCGGCTGGGCGCAGCTGATGCACCATGTTCGAATGTTTGTGGCGTCAAATTTCCGCCGCTATACGCATGCGGACGCTTGTGGAAGGAGTGCGTCAAATAAACGCATTACAGTCTATAGGATCACATAGTAATGCAAGGACATGCGTTCGCTTGCGTTTGCACAGGGGTCTATATACAGAAATCCCATGAGACACGCCCATTGGGCATGGCTTGTGTCAAGGAAATTCTCCTGGAAAATCTTTTTCCTATCAAACACATGCGTATAAAAAATGAAGGCATGCAAAAACGCATGCAAACGCGTGCCAACGTGTTTTTTTCCATCATGCGTAAGTTGATACGGATAAGAAACGCAGCTTTAACATGCGTTTGCATGCGTTTTGCCATGAGCTTTCAGTTGCGTACGAAACGCTGCGGACTCAACCGCAAATGTGAACCTAGCCTTTATAAACCTGCCTGGACATTTCAACAATACCGCTTCCTGTGCCTACCTCAACCACAGCTGACTGAGCCCACACCTCTACAATACGGTTAACAACCCTGGGCATGGGGTCTGAAATGGTATTAAAAAAAGCAATATTCACTTGCATTACCTCTGCATTCAATCCACAGAACTAATACAGGCAATAAATATACTGTTTCCTCATGGGAATGTATTGTCAGAAAATGGCATGCATTTTAAACCAGGTTTAAATTATAATCATATAGCTTTCCAAGGTTTCATTTTTTTATTTGTTTTGCTAATCTATCCATGAAAACCTTTGTTTTAAATATTAACCTCTAGGCTGACACATTTTGTATTTTGCAGCTTACATAGCATTACTATGTAGACTGGAGCAGGGCAAGTATGGTTATATAATTATCATTAGAGTATAGGGACTTTAATGACAAAGTTATTATATAGCTGGATACTGAGTATAGAGTATTCCCTAGTCTCTCAAAGTGGCCACTACTAGGGTTGAGCGAAACGGGTTGGCCAGATTCAGAAGTCGCCAACTTTTGGCAAAGTCGGGTTTCATGAAACCCGACCCGACCCCTGTGTGGGGTCGGCCATGAGGTCGGCGATCTTCTGAACTGGAATCGGAATTCCGATACCGATTCCCGATATGTTTAAGATATCGGGAATCGGTATCGGAATTCATATTAATGTGTAAAATAAAGAATCAAAATAAAAAATATTGAAATACTTACCCTCGGACGCGCCCTGGTTGTAACCGGGAGCCTTCCTTCCTAAGAATGAGCGGCTGAAGGGCCTTCGATGACGTCGCGGCTTGTGATTGGTCGCGTGAGCGGTCACATGGGCGTCACGTGACCAATCACAAGCCGCGACGTCATCTAAGGTCCTTCAAGCGCTGATTCTTAGGAAGGAAGGCTGCGGGTTAGAACCAGGGCGCGTCCGAGGGTGAGTATATTCCTAATAGATCTCCCAGTTCTGAAGAAGCTGGGATGCTTACTTTGAAAAGCCATCTCGGAATGACTGCATAATCCTGATATTAAGATGATCCGTATCTTAATATCAGACAGGGAAACTTTTCAAAAGGATTATACAGCTGTTCTGGTGTTGCTTTTCATAGTAAGTATACCGATCTTGTTGGGTCTAACAGATTCATTTAGTAATGTAACTAGTGTGTATTGTGAAATCTAATGGCTGATCCTTTATACAACTTCAGGTCAAACCTTTCACTTTAAGTAAAAGTGATATACTTTTATGGAGGTGACTCACTCATAAAATGACTGGTCTTTACTGACTTTCTGGAGTAATAGGGGAAGGTTTCCATTTTGATTAGCCAAAGATCTTCCTCTAGAAAATGAGTAAGATTACACATATCCTTACCTTAAAGTGAATCATAGGTGTCGCTTACAAGAAGCCCTTGAACTATTACACTGGTTAACACAAAAAAATCATCAGCAAAGGTAATATGTTTGCTTTATGGAGTTTGATGTGCTGATTCCAAAAATATGCTTAGTTTTGCTTTATCACATAAAGTTTCTGAGATAGAAGTATTTTTGTCTGTCAAAAGATAAATAGTAGACAGCACCGCCAACTTCACTGAATCAGAGTACCTGACACGTAGGGTACTCATTGAAGCTTAGCCTCCGGATATCTTGTGCTCCTCCAAAAAAACATTGAAATGCAATCCATATAACGAAGAAAAGATAGGCAGCACTCACCGATCCTTAAATTGGTTTGTCCTTTATTCAGTCACAATTTAAAACCTTCATGGTTCGAGGGTGTGAAAATAGGAGTGTGCAGGCTCTGACAACGGCTGTTACACGCTGGTATAGCGCTTCTAAGGGTCAGTCAGAAAAGAAAGGTCTTTTCTACAAAGAACAAACAAGATTAATTACCATGAACCTTGCCAGTTCCTGTACCACTGTTGTCTGGATTGGATGAAAACAAAGTAGAATATGAAGACTATGGAGCTGAAGCTACTGGTGAAGACATGGAGACCTCAAGTCAAGATGAGTATGTACCTGATGGAGCAGCCAGAACATTTTACCAAACATGAATTAAATGATCTCAACAGAGACCTTTCATTGTCAAAAGATAAAGCTGAACTTCTTGCATCTAAGTTTAAAAGAAAGTTATCTTTATAGACTGGTGACTGGACTGGAGTCACCAGTCTATAAAGATAACTTTCTTTTAAAACAATTTTAAAAGCACATACAGTTAGTTCCATATATATTTGGACAGAGACAACATTTTTCTAATTTTGGTTATAGACATTGCCACAATGAATTTTAAACAAAACAATTCAGGTGCAGTTGAAGTTCAGACTTTCAGCTTTCATTTGAGGGTATCCACATTAAAATTGGACGAAGGGTTTAGGAGTTTCAGCTCCTTAACATGTGCCACCCTGTTTTTAAAGGGACCAAAAGTAATTGGACTGATTCAATAATTTTAAATAAAATGTTCATTTTTAGTACTTGGTTGAAAACCATTTGTTGGCAATGACTGCCTGAAGTCTTCAACTCATGGACATCACCAGACGCTGTATTTCCTCCTTTCTGATGCTCTGCCAGGCCTTTACTGCAGTGGTTTTCAGTTGCTGTTTGTTTGCTGACCTTTATGTCTGAAGTTTAGTCTGTAACAAGTGAAATGCATGCTCAATTGGGTTGAGATCACGTGACTGACTTGGCCATTCAAGAATATTCCATGTCTTTGCGTTAATAAACTCCTGGGCTGCTTTGGCTTTATGTTTTGGGTCATTATCCATCTGTAGTATGAAGCGACGACCAATCAGTTTTGCTGAATTTGGCTGGATCTGAGCACACATTATGGCTCTGAATACCTCAGAATTCATTCGGCTGCTTCTGTCCTGTGTCACATCATCAATAATCACTAGTGACCCAGTGCCACTGGCAGCCATGCATGCCCAAGCCATCACACTGCCTGTGCCGTGGTTTACATATGATGTGGTATGCTTTGGATCATGAGCTGGACCACACCTTCTCCATACTTTTCTCTTTCCATCATTCTGATAGAGGTTGATCTTGGTTTCATCTGTCCAAAGAATGTTCTTCCAGAACTGTGCTGGCTTTTTTAGATGTTTTTTTTAGCAAAGTCCAGTGTAGCCGTTTTATTCTTGATGCTTTTGAGTGGCTTGCACCGTGCAGTGAACCCTCTGTATTTACTTTCATGCAGTCTTCTCTTTATGGTAGATTTGGATATTGATACGCCTACCTCCTGGAGAGTGTTGTTCACTTGGTTGGCTGTTGTGAAGGGGTTTCTCTTCACCATGGAGATTATTCTGCGATCATCCACCACTGTTATCTTCCGTGGGCGCCCAGGTCTTTTTGCATTGATGAGTTCACCAGTGCTTTCTTTCTTTCTCAGGATGTACCAAACTGTAGATTTTGCCACTCCTAATATTGTAGAAATTTCTCGGATGGGTTTTTTCTGTTTTCGCAGCTTAAAGATGGCTTGTTTCACCTGCATGGAGAGGTCCTTTGACCACATGTTTATTTAACAGCACAACCTTCCAAATGCAAGCACCACACCTCAAATCAACTCCAGGCCTTTTATCTGCTTAATTGAGAATGACATAACGAAGGGATTGCCCACACCTGTCCATGAAACAGTCTTGGAGTCAATTGTCCAATTACTTTTGGTCCCTTTAAAAACAGGGTGGCACATGTTAAGGAGCTGAAACTCCTAAACCCTTCATCCAATTTTAATGTGGATACCCTCAAATGAAAGCTGAAAGTCTGTACTTCAACTGCATCTGAATTGTTTTGTTTAAAATTCATTGTGGTAATGTATATAACCAAAATTAGAAAAATGTTGTCTCTGTCCAAATATATATGGACCTAACTGTATAAACCTGATGAAGGCCGTTGTGGGCTGAAACGCGTTGTTTTGTTCTTATTAAAGTGTCCTAATAAATTTGGTACTGAGCAAATTATCTCAACCTTCAAACTATCCTTGTCTTCCGGAAGCGCCAAGAAAGGAAATTTTTTTTTCTCTAACCATTGTATTCACTTGCAATCCTTGGATCAAGGCTGGCATAGTTCCTGCAATAGTGCTGCATACCGGAATATTACAAGGCGTGGATCCATCATACGGATCAATTGAATGTACATACAAGACATCCAAAGGGTGAGTGCAACAATATATATCTCTTGCTGTGAATATACACCTACACTTAGACTCTGCGCCCCTTGTCTCCCCTTTTATATCTCCTTCCGATATCCTTGTGGCCTATGCTATATACTATGTGGCTGCTATATACATACATACATACATATTCTAGAATACCCGATGCATTAGAATCGGGCCACCATCTAGTACCTTATAATAATGATGCTGCTTCATGGAAACTATACGTGCTACAGAAAAACTATATACATTTATTAAATCGGGACAAAACGATGATTCCGAAAAGTATAAAGTCACATGCAATGATTACAAAAAGTATTTTTTTAGACCTGTGTTATTGATACTTGTCCTTATTCGACTTTTAGATCTCTCTTTTAGATCTCTCTAGATCACAATATTAAAAATCAACAATCTTCCGCTAAGTCTATTGTTTAGTCTAGAGCAGATTTAGTCTTGTGTACTGGAAACCCAACTCTCTGTTGATTTTTCATTAAATATAAATTAGGAAGAGGGGCTGGAACAGGGTAAGGTTAGTAATGAAGCTGTATCTCTTTCCAAAATCCGTATCATCAAATAACAATGCGACCACACATGGCCACAAGCATTTCAGTCCTCCTTTTAACAAGAGCACATGAAATCTTCATTAACCCCGCTCTAGTTGAATAGCAGTTTGTCTGGCTGAGTCAGTAATGATTCTGTAAAAGCTCCCTTCTTCAAAAAGCAGGGCCACCTACCAGGAAGCGTTCTGTAGGACTCCATTCTTCTACAGCGCTCAAGTGTAAATTGAACGTGTTTACCAATGTCAGAATGGCACTGTTAATGAAGCCTTATTTGTTGTGACACAATAACAAATGATGTGTGTTGTCGAGATGGAAATAAAAGAATGAATTTCTACTTTACTGTTCTACCAACCTTCATCATCACTGAACTCAGACGACCTTTCCTGGGAAGGCGGTGGCGCAGACAAAGCCATCTGTTCCTAGATATCATTGCCATGAAGAGGTTAAATTTCCTGTTCTGCCAATGTACATCCTATAGCCTATGCTGAGAATGAAGAGCCCATGGACACCCAGAAATTGGATCTGCTATGAAAATTAACCCTTCAAGCAACCATTTGAAGAAAATGTAACTTTGCAGAGAACTTTCACATCCATCTCCTATCAACCTACTGTGAGCGGGCGATACATGTAGCTCTGTTTATAGTAGATGGTTCCAGGATGGTCTGTCATATCAACATCCTACTATGAGGATTCTCTGGTGCCGGGAGCAACGGGTGCGTGACCGCAAGTATGTCATGTTCATGCATTCTGTCATGTGCCGACTAAATGGGCAAAGCATCGCTCAGTGCAAGTTGGATACAGTCTAGTCGGAATGTGGACGGAACTGTGTTAAGCGCGTACTAGCGGTCACATGACCACCCACTCCCAGCGCCAGGGAATCCTCACAGCGCACAGCCGGCGCGATGTGAGAATTCACAAGCATGCAGTCACATACAGTGACTGCAGGCTTGTAGATAAGACCCAACAACCCCTCTAACTCTGACAGTAGGCCTAATGATGGATGCCTGTAAGTCTTTATGGACGTAAGTACTACACAGCAGCTCATATGAAATCTTTGCAAAATTCATTGAAAAAAAAAACTGAACCACATGAATAAGCCGATTATTTCTAAAGTGGGACTGTCATCATTTCAGAAAAAAATATTTCTTACAATTATGCATATCTAATTATTTCCTTTTATTAATTAGATTTTTACATTTTCTTTCTTCTGTAGCCTCATATCTTCTTGATTGATGGAGGGCTCCAGTTTGAACAACAACCTTGCTGGATGTCATAACCGTGAGCTTGTGTTGTTACAATGTGAGACAGCTTTGACTCTGCAGCATGTGAACCACAGAGCGAGTGAAACTTGCTGGTATTATGTGCTAACAAATTCCTCCAGCGATCCCCGCCACGGCCAGTGTGGTGCTTACAAGCTCAGCTGGAGAGAGCTAGTAAGCTCTGTGCATGGTCTGCCACTGCTTTGATGAGTGGTCCTCTTTCCAACTTATAGTTATCAATAAAAATAACATTGAGAACAGAATATTAAGAGAAAATGGGTAAATTTGAAGATAAATTCAATTGGAAAGTTTCTACAAGTTTTTACAAGTGCTACCCATTCTGACCCATCTATTAGGGGGAAATTGTCTTTTAATAAAACCTATTATTTGAAATAGCAGCTTTATTTTCCAATTTGTGTCCCTCGCCAGGCCAGTGTTGATATAAGTAAAAGGCATAAGATAGTATTCACAAATACATAAATCCAAACTTCTGGGTCACTCTAGATACAGTTGAGCATTATAGTTTACTGTAAGGTTTCATTTGTATGCGTTTTTAATCTCCAGTATTAATAATCAGAATTGCAGCACAACTGCTGCAATTTTTGTTATGTCCCGACTGCTTTAGGTGAGATGTATTGCATACCTCCCAACTTTTGAAGATGGGAAAGAGGGACAAAGCTTGCGGCGTGCAGCGCGCGTCGCGGCAAATTTTAGGCCACGCCCCTGACCACACCCATTCATAATTAGTCACACCCATATCCACGTCCCAACCACACCCATTTAGCACTGCTGATCACACTGTTTCATATACAATAATTATAAACAAGAAAATATGGCCACACAGTGCTCCATACTGTATAATGGCCACACATGATGCTCCATACTGTATGATGACCACACATGATGCTCCATACTGTATAATGACCGCACATGATGCTCCATACTGTTTAATGACTGCACATGATGCTCCATACTGTATAATGACCCCACATGATGCTCCATACTGTATAATGGCTCCACATGATGCTCCATACTGTATAAAGACTGCACATGATGCTCCATACTGTATAATGACCCCACATGATGCTCCTTTCTGTATAATGACTGCACATGATGCTCCATACTGTAAAATGACTGCACATGATGCTCCATACTGTATAATGACCGCACATGATACTTCGCACCATATAATGGCGACACATAGCTACTCCTAAACACACGGCTGGGCTCCGTACACTTTGCACACACGGCTCCGCTCCGTACACCTCGTACACACGAGACTCCGCTCCGTACACCTCGCACACACGGCTCCGCTCAGTACACCTCGCACACACGCGGCTCCGCTCCGTACACTTTGCACACACGGCTCAGCTCCCTACACCTCGTACACACATGGCTCCGCTCCGTACACCTCGCACACACACAGCTTTGCTCCGTACACCTTGCACACACACGGCTCCGCTCCGTACACCTCGCAAACACATGGCTCCGCTCCGTACACCTCGCACACACACGGCTCTGCTACATCCACACTGTACCCCTCCTGACCCCACACATGGCAGCATACTTACCTCATCCTGCGGCTGCAGCACCATGTGGTAAGTTGGCAATCAGCACAGGCAGCCGAGTCCTGCAATCCACGGAGGTCCCGATCATGTGACCCCTGACTCCTCCCCTCCTGTGACTTCATCACAGGTCCTGTGCACAGAAAGCAGGCAGCCATACGGAACGGTAAGGGCTCGGGGCAGGGCTTAACACAATGGGGCGTGTCGGTCCTGCTGTCTGCGGGATCAGAGCGTCCCGTGCTGGACAGCAGGGCAAAGGTTCAAAACCGGGACAATCCCGCACAATGGGGGACGGTTGGGAGCTATGTGTATTGTACTATAACCCACTGCAAAATATGAAAAATTATGAATATTTCACAGCATATCACGCAAAATGTCAAAGTATAGCAGCGTTATTCTGATGCGTTTCGATCGAAGTCTTAATCATGGCATAAATATAACCCATGAAAGACTGCATTTTTTTCATCCAAAACCCGTTCAATAATTAAAGTTGTCATCTATAATGCAACTTTATTTTTACCCTTCTTTACATAAATCCAATGTCGCTATGCACAGTGGGTATGGAACGTATTCAGACCTGTTTACATTTTCACTCTTTGCTTCATTGCAGCCATTTGGTAAATTCAAAAAAGATTTTTTTTTAATAAATGTAAACTCTGCACCGCATCTTGAGTGAAAAAACCACAGAAATATAGTAATTTTTGCAAATTTATTAAAAAAGAAAAACTGAAATATCACATGGTCATAAGTAATCAGACCCTTTGCTCAGACACTTATATTTAAGTCACATGCTGTTCATTTCCTTGTGATCCTCCTTGAGATGGTTCTACTCCTTCATTGGAGGCCAGCTGTGTTTAATTAAACTGATAGGACTTGATTTGGAAAGTCACACACCTGTCTATATAAGACCTCACCGCTCACAGTGCATGTCAGACCAAATGAGAATCAAAGGTCAAAGGAACTGGCCAAGGAGCTCAGAGACACACTCAAAACCTTGAACATTCACAGATAAATCCACCAAACTCCTTCTCCAATAACCACCAACAACAACGCTGCAAAAGCTACTCTGACAACGAGTGCTAGCCAGGGCCCAGATTATATAGATGGGAGTGGCTAACAGTGCACAGCTGAACCTTAACACAGGAAACAGTCCAGAAGCTCTCAACTGAGCCGATTAACCACTGCAATGCTAAAATAAATTTACACCATTTAATAAGAAGGTAAAGTGCTTCTAATCAGAACAGAAGTAGGAGAAATCAGACACTGTCATCTTCTGGATCCTCTCTGTCACAGTAAATCTGTGACAATATCTCTTCTTTCCAGGGGTTTGAGTGTCATGATCCCAATGGCAGGGGATCACAAAAGGACAAACACACAAAAAACAGAACAAGCTCTAGGGTGATGGAAACTGAGCTGACCGCGATCCTGAACCTAATTCACAACACTAGCAGTAGCCGGGGAACGTGCCTACGATGATTCTAGACGTCTCGCGCCAGCCGAAGGACTAGCTTCCCCTATTAGAAGAAACAAAGACCTCTCTTGCCTCCAGAGAAACACCCCACAGAAATAGCAGCCCCCCACATGTAATGACGGTGAAATGAGAGGAAAGCACATACGTAGTAATGAAAACAGATTCAGCAAAATGAGGCCCGCTAAAACTAGATAGCAGAGGATACAAAAGTGAACTGCGCGGTCAGCGAAAAACCCTACAAAAAACCATCCTGAAATTACCTGAACTCATGTGCCAACTCATGGAACATGAGGAGTAATATCAACCCACTAGAGCAACCAGCAACAAGGAATCACATAACTGCAAGCTGGACTAAAACAAAAATAAAGCAAAACGTGGAACAGGAAAATCAAAAACTTAGCTTGTCCAGAAGATTACAGAAGCGGGAAGCAGAGGTAACAAGACACACTGATTACATTGATCGCCGGCGAGGAAATGACAAGAAAGTCAGGTTAAATAGGAAACTCCCATATCCTGATAGAACAGGTGGACACCAGAGACCGCAGAGAACACAAGTCACCCAGTACCATCTGTAACCACCAGAGGGAGCCCAAAAACAGAATCCACAACAGTACCCCCCCCTTGAGGAGGGGTCACCGAACCCTCACGAGAACCACCAGGGCGACCAGGATGAGCCCTATGAAATGCACGGACCAAATCAGCAGCATGAACATCAGAGGCAACCACCCAAGAATTATCCTCCTGACCATAACCCTTCCACTTGACCAAATACTGAAGTTTCCGTCTGGAAACACGAGAATCCAAGATCTTCTCCACAACATACTCCAATTCTCCCTCCACCAGCACCGGAGCAGGAGGCTCAAGCGAAGGAACAACAGGTACCTCATACTTCCGCAACAACGACCGATGGAACACATTATGAATAGCAAACGATGCCGGGAGATCCAAACGAAACGACACAGGGTAAAGAATTTCCAAGATCCTATAGGGACCGATAAACCGAGGCTTGAACTTAGGAGAAGAGACCTTCATAGGAACAAAACGAGAAGAAAACGACACCAAGTCCCCAACACGAAGTCGAGGACCCACGCGGCGACGGCGATTAGCAAACTGCTGAGCCCTCTCCTGGGACAACTTCAAATTGTCCACCACATGACTCCAAATCTGATGCAACCTATCCACCACCATGTCCACTCCAGGACAATCAGAAGGCTCCACCTGACCAGAGGAAAAACGAGGATGAAACCCCGAATTACAAAAGAAAGGAGAAACCAAGGTAGCAGAACTAGCCCGATTATTAAGGGCAAATTCGGCAAGCGGCAAAAAGGTAACCCAGTCATCTTGATCAGCAGAAACAAAACACCTTAAATAAGTTTCCAAGGTCTGATTAGTTCGTTCCGTCTGGCCATTCGTCTGAGGATGGAATGTAGACAAAAAGGACAAATCAATGCCCATCTTAGCACAGAACGTCCGCCAAAATCTAGACACAAACTGGGATCCCCTGTCAGAAACAATGTTCTCCGGAATCCCATGCAAACGAACCACGTTCTGAAAAAACAGAGGGACCAACTCAGAGGAGGAAGGTAACTTAGGCAAAAGGACCAGATGAACCATCTTAGAAAAGCGGTCACACACAACCCAGATGACGGACATTTTTTAAGAGACAGGGAGATCCAAAATAAAGTCCATGGAAATGTGCGTCCAAGGCCTCTTCGGGATAGGCAAAGGTGACAACAATCCACTGGCCCGAGAACAGCAAGGCTTAGCCCGAGCGCAAACTTCACAAGACTGCACAAAAGAACGCACATCCCCCGACAAGGAAGGCCACCAAAAAGACCTGGCCACCAAGACTCTAGTACCAAATATTCCAGGATGACCTGCCAACGCAGAAGAATGGACCTCGGAGATGACTCTACTGGTCCAATTATCCGGAACAAACAGTCTTTCAGGCGGACAACAATCAGGTTTATCCGCATGAAACTCCTGCAAAGCACGTCGCAAGTCTGGGAAGACAGCCGACAAAATCACCCCATCCCTAAGGATACCAGTGGGCTCAGAATTTCCAGGGGAATCAGGCACAAAACTCCTAGAAAGAGCATCCGCCTTCACATTCTTTGAACCTGGCAGGTATGAAACCACAAAATCGAAACGGGAGAAAAACAGTGACCAACGAGCCTGTCTAGGATTCAGACGCTTGGCAGACTCAAGGTAAATCAGATTTTTGTGATCAGTCAAGACCACCACACGATGTCTAGCACCCTCAAGCCAATGACGCCACTCCTCAAATGCCCACTTCATGGCCAAAAGCTCCCGATTACCAACATCATAATTCCGCTCAGTGGGCGAAAACTTTCTAGAAAAGAACGCACATGGCTTCATCACCGAGCAATCGGAGCTTCTCTGTGACAAAACCGCCCCCGCTCCAATCTCAGAAGCATCAACCTCAACCTGAAAAGGAAGCGAAACATCTGGCTGACGCAACACAGGAGCAGAAGAAAACCGGCGCTTAAGTTCCTGAAAGGCCTCCACAGCCGCAGGAGACCAATCAGCAACATCAGCACCCTTCTTAGTCAGATCCGTCAAAGGCTTAACAACACTAGAAAAATTAGTTATGAAACGACGATAAAAATTAGCAAAGCCCAAGAACTTCTGTAGACTCTTAAGAGATGTAGGCTGCGTCCAGTCACAAATAGCTTGAACCTTGACGGGATCCATCTCAATAGTAGAAGGGGAAAAAATATACCCCAAAAAAGAAATCTTCTGGACTCCAAAGAGACACTTTGAACCTTTTACAAACAAAGAATTGGCCCGCAGGACCTGAAACACCTTCCTGACCTGCTGAACATGGGACTCCCAGTCATCAGAAAAAACCAAAACATCATCCAAATACACAATCATAAATTTATCCAGATATTCACGGAAAATATCGTGCATAAAGGACTGGAAGACAGAAGGAGCATTAGAAAGTCCAAAAGGCATCACCAAATACTCAAAATGGCCCTCAGGCGTATTAAATGCGGTTTTCCACTCATCACCCTGCTTAATCCGCACAAGATTATACGCACCCCGAAGATCAATCTTAGTGAACCATTTAGCCCCCTTAATGCGAGCGTACAAATCAGTCAACAATGGCAAAGGATACTGATATTTGACTGTAATCTTATTCAAAAGACAGTAATCTATACAAGGCCTCAAGGAACCATCTTTTTTGGCCACGAAAAAAAAACCTGCTCCCAAAGGAGATGAAGATGGACGGATATGTCCCTTTTCCCAGGACTCCTTAACATAATCCCGCATAGCAGTATGCTCTGGCACTGACAGATTGAACAAACGACCTTTAGGAAATTTACTGCCAGGAATCAAATCTATAGCACAATCGCAATCCCTGTGAGGAGGAAGCGAATTGAGCTTAGGCTCCTCAAAAACATCCCGATAATCAGACAAAAATACAGGAACCTCAGAAGGAGTAGATGAAGCGATAGAAATCGGAGGTGCATCATCATGAACCCCCTGACATCCCCAGCTTAACACAGACATCGCCTTCCAGTCCAAGACTGGGTTATGAGTTTGTAACCATGGCAGACCAAGCACTAAGACATCATGTAAATTATACAGTACCAGGAAGCGAATCACCTCCTGATGAACGGGAGTCATACGCATGGTCACGTGTGTCCAGTACTGAGGTTTATTCATAGCCAAAAGTGTAGAGTCAATTCCTTTCAAAGGAATAGGGACTTCCAGAGGCTCCAGACTAAACCCACAGCGGTTGGCAAATGACCAATCCATAAGACTCAGGGCAGCGCCTGAATCCACATAGGCATCGACGGAAATGGCTGATAATGAACAAATCAGAGTCACAGACAGAATGAACTTAGACTGTAAAGTACTAATGGCAACAGACTTATCAACCTTTTTTGTGCGTTTAGAGCATGCTGATATAACATGAGCTGAATCACCACAATAAAAACACAACCCATTTTTCCGCCTATAGTTTTGCCGTTCACTTCTGGACTGAATTCTATCACATTGCATTGTCTCAGGTGCCTGTTCAGAAGACACCACCAAATGGTGCACAGGTTTGCGCTCCCGTAAACGCCGATCAATCTGAATAGCCATAGTCATAGACTCATTCAGACCTGTAGGCGCCGGGAACCCCACCATAACATCTTTAATGGCCTCAGAAAGGCCATCTCTGAATTTTGCAGCCAGAGCGCACTCATTCCACTGAGTAAGCACCGACCATTTCCGAAATTTCTGACAATATATTTCTGCTTCATCTTGCCCCTAAGAGAGAGCCAATAAAGCTTTTTCAGCCTGAATCTCTAGGTTAGGTTCCTCATAGAGCAAACCCAATGCCAGAAAAAACGCATCCACATTGAGCAACGCAGGATCCCCTGGTGCCAATGCAAATGCCCAATTCTGAGGGTGACCCCGCAGGAAAGATATTACAATTTTGACTTGCTGAGCAGGGTCTCCAGAGGAGCGAGATTTCAAAGAAAGAAACAACTTGCAATTGTTCCTAAAATTCAGAAAACTAGATCTATCTCCAGAAAAAAACTCTGGGATAGGAATTCTAGGTTCAGACATAGGAGCATGTACAACAAAATCTTGTATATTTTGAACCTTAGCAGCAAGATTATTCAGGCTGGAAGCCAAACTCTGGACGTCCATAATAAACAGCTGAGGTCAGAGCCATTCAAGGATTAAGAGGAGGTAAGACGCAGCCAGGCTGCAATTAAGGCTAGGCAGCATACTCTGAGGGAAGGAAAAAAAAAAAAAACTTCCTCAGACTACTTTTCCTCCTACTTCAGCCAATACGATTACCACTTTTAGGCCGGCGATACTGTCTTGATCCCAATGGCAGGGGATCACAAAAGGACAAGCACACAAAAAACAGAACAAGCTCTAGGGTGATGGAAACTGAGCTGACCGCGATCCTGAACCTAATTCACAACACTAGCAGTAGCCGGGGAACGTGCCTACGATGATTCTAGACGTCTCGCGCCAGCCGAAGGACTAGCTTCCCCTATTAGAAGAAACAAAGACCTCTCTTGCCTCCAGAGAAACACCCCACAGAAATAGCAGCCCCCCACATGTAATGACGGTGAAATGAGAGGAAAGCACATATGTAGTAATGAAAACAGATTCAGCAAAATGAGGCCCGCTAAAACTAGATAGCAGAGGATACAAAAGTGAACTGCGCGGTCAGCGAAAAACCCTACAAAAAACCATCCTGAAATTACCTGAACTCATGTGCCAACTCATGGAACATGAGGAGTAATATCAGCCCACTAGAGCAACCAGCAACAAGGAATCACATAACTGCAAGCTGGACTAAAACAAAAATAAAGCAAAACGTGGAACAGGAAAATCAAAAACTTAGCTTGTCCAGAAGATTACAGAAGCGGGAAGCAGAGGTAACAAGACACACTGATTACATTGATCGCCGGCGAGGAAATGACAAGAAAGCCAGGTTAAATAGGAAACTCCCATATCCTGATAGAACAGGTGGACACCAGAGACCGCAGAGAACACAAGTCACCCAGTACCATCTGTAACCACCAGAGGGAGCCCAAAAACAGAATCCACAACATTTGAGTACTCAATGGACCACAAACATTTGTGTGTACTAAGTCCAGAATGTGTTTTGATTTTGTAGTACTATCCTCAGGAAAGGACTTCCTTGACATTTTCTATTTAAGACAGCTAGTGTATTTCATTATTTATTATTGCTTCTGTGGCTCTATTGGTAAGGCGTCTATGCCATACATGGATACAATTCTTGTGCTGTTCACATTTAACAGTGTATACACTTTCCTTGCATTTTACCTGGTACAACTTATCTTTGATCTTTCCTCCTGCTTGTGTGTGACATTATTTTTGAGATTATCCAGCTGTCATCTTTAAATGTAACTTAATTTCCTTGCCTTAGAAGTTTCTTCACAGATAACAGATTGCTTTCAAGAATTGGACATACAGCACATCCTTTACTAAAATCTTTCTGCTTTGTGCTGAGGAGACTTTGCAATTAATGTAAGCATCTCTTATTCATTCTGAATTCATATACTGACCATTAGACAAGATCACTTTCTCTGACTTACTTTGGTCAAGGTTAGAGAAGAAGCTACTGTCATTAGTCATATGACTAGTTACCCCAGAATCTATACACCATGTATGTTTTCATGTACTCACATTAAGAGTAAATGCAGCTTCAGTACTTGAAGTGTCATATTCTTTAGTGATGGCACTTTTAACCTTTAGATAATTATTTTATTTTTTTCTGCCGATTCATTCTAGCTTTCCAGATTTTGCAGTCAGAATTTGGGTGCCGGTTTCTGGCAGACAAAACACTCAGGTGTTTCCTTTGAATGTCTTTTATTTTTGGGCACATCTTTGGTTTTTAAAGGGAACCTGTCACCAGGTTTGGCCGATAAGAGATTCGGCCATCACCTTTCAGGGCTGATATACAGCATTCTATAATGCTATATACAGTATAAGCCCCTAACCCGACCTGCAAGAGAAGAAAAATAACTTTTATTATACTCATCTGCAGTACGGTCCAGTTCGATGGGCTTTGCTGGTCTAGGTCCAGCGCCTTCCATCTTCTTACGATCCCCGCCCTCCTGCTTGCTTCGTGTGTATAACGCGTCCCTTCATCATCCACACAGTCTCCTCGGCACAGTGCTCCTGCGCAGGTGTACTTCTCTGCCCTGTCAGGTGTACTTCTCTGCAGTACTTAGCTCTACCTTTAACAGGGGAGAGAAGTGCGACTACCACAGGATCAAGGAGACGCATCATCCACACGAAGCAAGCATGAGGGTGGCATTGCAAGAAGAAGGGAGACCCCGGACCAAGAAGAGCAACACCCCTCAGACCAGACCGCCCCGCAGGTAAGTGTAATAAAAGTTATTTTTCTTCTCCAGCAGGTCGGGTTTGGGGCTTGTATACAGCATTAAGGAATGCTGTACATCAGCCCTGAAAAGTGATGGCCGAATCTTTTATCAGCCAAACCTGGTGACAGGTTTGCTTTAAAGCAGATTCTGCTTTGGATACCCCACTGCTGCTTATACTTTCTGTGTTTCACTTATACTCATCTACACACTTTCCTCTGCAATACTCCAATGTACACCCATAATCCATATGCACATCTAGTGCGCTTACAAGTGTGTCATACCTTTTTGGTAGAACGCTTAGCAGTTAGTACAGCAACATGGAAATCCTTTTGATCTTCCCCAATGCCCTGCAGGCACTCCACAATTTCTACAGTATTTCTTATGTAATCTTGCATATCTTGGCCCTTATTTAGCTTAGACTGATACAGCTTTCTACTTAAGGCTATGTGCACACGTTCAGGATTTCTCGCAGAAAATTCCTGAGAAAAAACTGACATTTTCTGCAAGAAATCCGCAAGAAAACTGCATGCGTTTTTGCCGCGATTTTGCCACGGTTTTGACGCGTTTTTGCCACGGTTTGACGCGTTTTTGCCGCAATTTTTTCCGGACACTTCCCAATGCATTTTGTAGTGGGAAATCCGCAAAAAAACCGCAAAATTAATGAACATGCTGCGGTTTTACCGTGATGCGTTTTTTTCGCGGAAAAAAACGCATCATGTGCACAAAACATGCGGAATTCATTCTAAATGATGGGATGCTTATTGTAAGCGGTTTTTTTTGCGGTTTTATAGCGTTTTTATCGGCAAAAACATGTGCACACAGCCTAAATCTTATTAGTGTGATTTATCTTTTCATGCATATTCTGCAACTGTTCCCACATTTCTTTTGCAGTGTCACATTTACATACATGCACAACCTAATCGTCATCTATACTGAGGGAGATAGTGCTTTGCGGGGTGTGGATACCCCGAATACCCCCAAACACACCCCAATGAGGGGTGAGGGGAAACGACAAGAGTATGATATAGGATATAGGAACCCATATGTGTATACATACACAAGGGTTCACTCCAAATCAATCACAAAAAGGATGAAAAGGACAAAGACTCATTTAGACAAATGGGGGTCATGGTTTCCAATATCACAATCCACTTTGACTCTACTTGGGCCAAGATCGTTTTATAATCACCCCCTCTAATTCCTAAATGGATGATATCAATTCCCCGCACCATAAAGGACGAGGGTTCACTCCCATGATATTGTTTAAAATGGTGCGGGATTGTCTTGAGAAGGGAGAGATCAGTCACTGTCTTGGCAGCTCAAATGTCCCGCACATGCTCACGCACACGCCTTCTCAGTTCTCTCGATGTCAAGCCTATATAAATTTTTGAACAACCACATATGGCATAGTGTATTACATTCCTACTGCCACATGATATCCGCTGTCTAATATCAAATTGCTTCTTACCGTCAGACGAACAAAATGTGGTGCAGTGCAGGACATTTGCGCAAGCAAGACAGTGACCGCACGATATAGACCCAGGTATAGGGACTCTAGAGCCAAATGGATTGTGAAAAGTAGGAGTATAATGGCTATTTACCAAGAAGTCCTTAAGATTTTTTGATCTTTTAGCAGTCATGGAAGGATAGTCCGCAAGAGTTGTTCCCAGGGAGGGCTCCGCACCCAAAATTGGCCAATGTTTCTTAAGGATCTGTCTCATACCCTCCCATTCATGATTGAATGTAGAAATAAATCTTATGGACCCATTATTTGCAGTCAGTGTTCTGGCCCTGGAAGGTTTTAGGAGATCGCTGCGTGGAGTAGCTCTGCCTCTCTGATAGCCCCACCTAATGCACCAGTTAGAGTAACCACGTGCAGAAAAACGGGTCTTTAGATCAAAAGCCTGTGTTTCAAACTTAGCATCAGATGAACAGATCTGCCTCATCTGTAGGAACTGTCCGACCGGGACAGCCCTAATTGTAGATGGATTGTGAGCCGAGGACTCATGGATGAGTGCGTTAACGGATGTCGGTTTCCGATATACATCCGTCTGGATGTGGCCAACATGGTCAACCTCAAAGGTAACATCTAGGAAATTAACTTTCTTAAGATCGTATGTGTATGTAAGATGGATATTTAAAGAGTACCGATTCAGTGTCCCCATAAATTCCCTGAGCTGCTGCACCTTCCCATCCCACAGAAAGAAAATATAATCTATATAACGATGCCAGCACAGCATATGGGAAGCGGCCCGTGGGCCCTCGTCGCCAAAAAGGAATCTCTCCGAGGACCCCAGGAAGAGATTAGCGTACACAGGCACACAGGCCGCACCCATGGCCGTGCCGCATTTCTGTAGGTAGAATTGATCTTTATAAACAGAACAATTATGGGTGAGGACAGCAGTTCGAGGACAAATTCACACAAGGGGCCATCCCGGTCGGAGGCCCCCAAGAAAAGGCGGACCGCATCGATGTCGTGGCGATGGTCAATACAAGTATAGAGGCTCTCCACGTCAGCTGTCACTAAAAGTATATCATGATCCACAAGAATGCCGTCGACCCTAGCCAGAGCATCCGTAGTATCACGTACATAAGATGGTAAAGTTTCCACCATAGGTTTTAAATAAAAATCAATAAATTGGCAGACTGGGTTGCAAAGACCCCCAATGCCAGATACAATAGAGCGCCAGGGAGGGTTGAAGGCATTCTTGTGGATCTTTGGCAATAAGTAAAAAGTTGGAATCTTAGGAAATTTTGCTGTAAGGTCCTTACCTGTTAAGTGATCACATTATCATCCAGGGCTCCAACCAGGATATTCTAGAGCTCGAGAGAGAAAGAAGTCAGAGGATTGTAGGACAATCTAACATATGTATCAGGATCTCTCAATTGGCGGAAAGCCTCATGTTCATATTTATCCTGTGGCCAGATAACAATATTCCCCCCCTTGTCAGCTGATTTAAACACGTCATCAGGCAGAGATTGAAGCTGTGAAACTGCTACACGTTCTTCTCGAGTCAGATTATCAAAACACCGCCTGGCAGAAAGCCTTTTAAAGTCCTCAGTGACTAATTTTGTAAAAATCTCAATGGCCGGACTAAGTGACAAGGGGGGGAATTTGGTAGATCTGGAAGAGGAAGAAGGTGGGAACCTTCTTGTATGGGGACCATCTTGTTCCTCCAGAAGGTCCTCCAAATTCTGAAGAGTCTCTCTCTCAATCTCAGTCATGAGCTTACAAGAAGTTCTCTTATAATGTAATTTCCTAAGAAGTATTTTTCGGGAGAATAGATTCAGATCCTTTATGGCTGTGAAGAGATGAAAAGAGTTAGTTGGTGCAAATGAGAGTCCCTTACTAAGGACCCTCACTTGAGCCTCAGTCAGTGCATGAGAAGATAGATTCACCACCTGTAGCAAACAGTAGGTCCTGCAATATATACAATAGTAAGCATTATTCCAACACAACACAAGGAGTGGAATAATCAGAGGACAAGTATAATACAAACATGTACACTACTTCAGCAATTTTCAACCACACCTGGTTTTAGCTTACAAATACCGATGTAAAATTCTGACCAAATACTGAACGTGTGAACGTGGACTGAGAAAGAAAGACCAAGAATTACCTCTGCTGCAGAACATAAGTTTATCAGTGTTACCAGCCTCAGAAAATGCTAATTGATAGAACCTTGGATCACAGCCAAAGAAGACTACGAGAGTCAAGCTATTATGGTAAAATAGCTGCAAGGAAGTCACTACTGAGAACTGCAATCTAGAAGAGACAAGTTTGGTCAAAGGTTTTGGACATAAAATCAATGAAAATCTTTAATGTTTTCGGATGAGTCAAAATGTCATGATCCATTTTTAGATTTGTGGTAGCTCTGGTTCCACTTTGTTTTAAATGTAGCTTTTTTCCTTTCAGGACCAGCGGGGGTTAAAGTCAGTTTTTCCCTGGCCATCTGCTGCAACTGCAGAGTTGCTGGGTCAGCTGATGTGGGTGGTGACCACTCCCATCATCCTTTAAATGGTACCTGATGCATCAGCTGACTGTTGTTGATAGTTTCTCTATGAAGACCAGCCATGCAGTTGCAGGTCTCTGGTGTCGACTATTTCTGGATTTTTGGAGTCCTGTTTCTGTGTTATCTGCGGTGTGGTGCTTGGCAGAAGAGTCTGGAAGCTAAGTGTTGTGTTTATTCCTTGTCCCTCTCTTGTTTGTCAATGTCCCCTGTGTTTGTTACCATTTGCAGTGGTGAGACTAGCGCTCTTGCCGGCCAGTGCACTAGCCAAGGCAGTGTGAGGTGACAATGATTAAGTAAATAAGGCAGCACACTGCCCAATACCCCTCCACAGAGAGAGAGAATTTTAGTCTAGGAAGAGGTTTCACATGTACCCATTCAGATGGAGACGTTTATTCTCAGCGAGGTAAGGCAAGTTTAGGACCTGGTATAAGAGAGATGCCGTAAAGGGGCTGCCAGGTACACATAAAATAGGCCATTTTTATGCGCTAAACGCTCTCATTTTTCATATTTCTAGTGCAGTAATGCAGTTCAAATTTCGTGTTTTCAAGTTTACATGTTTTAGCGCTGCAGTGTGCTGCCTTATTTACTTAACTATATACGAGTTGGCGACTCTAGGTTCAGCACCTGTTCACACTTAGTCTATGTTTGGATGTGCCGGTCAGGTTTTTGAAATGTATGAGGTGACAATGAGTGACGAGGTTCCTGACGGCGGTGGGGGGAAAGACCCACTTAGGGCATTAGGGGAATGCAGGGACAGACTCAGGTATGAGTTCACGTGGTGACCATCCCTCATTCTCTATCGGTAAGGCCTTCCTCTCCCCTATACCATCCCATTGTGTGTGTGTCATGCCGTCCACTGACTGACCCCCTGTGTGGTCATTATTTATTCCATGACACAAAATTTGAGATTTTTTTTATATACACCATGTTGTCGTGAGTTGCTGAAAAGATAACCAGGTGGTTTTTTAATGTGTTGTGCCCACTGTGAAGCAAAAAGGAGGTGTGATAGTGTAGGGGTCTTTGCTGGTGACACAGTTGGTGATTTATTCCAAATTCAAGGCACAGCCCACTTACCCAGAATAGTTACTACAGCATTTTGCAATAACCTGTCATCCCATCTGGTTTGAACTTAGTGGATTCATTATACATATTGCAAAATGACAATGACCCCAAAAACACCTACAAACTATGTAAGTTGTAACATTTGTGCCAGCTCCTGCCCCTTGTTCCTGCTTCAGCCGCTAGGCGACAGTGCGCCTTTGTTGTTGGTGATGTGTTACAGCTTCGGTTCTGTTTTATTCCTGGGACTTGTAGTGCCACTAGATCAGGGACTTATGGGGTTAATTGTCTGTTTTTTGTATTACTCCTCACTGACAGCCTTGCAGGGCTGCCTCCTACTTAAACCTCTGGGTCTCTAACTTCCAGTGCCAGTCAATTAATTTTGTTGCCTGACTTGTGCGAAGTCCCTGCTTCTGTTGTTTTCCAGATTCTCCCTGTTTTCTGACATAGTTCTGTTTTTTATGTGACCTCCTGGATCTGACCCGGCTACCTGACTATCTTTCTTGCCTCCAGGTTGAGCTATTGAACTGCAGCTGACTCTGTGGCTCTTGCCCAGAGACCCCTATGTAAATCGAGAGGTACAGCAGCTAAAGGTTGAAGGCCAGGGCAACCTCTGAGCTTCAGGAAATGGAGCAGCTTGCGCCAAGCCTGTTTGTGGTTGCCTTTTTGGAGCTTTCAGGTGACTACGATCAGTGCCCATGTGACATAAGGGCCATGTAACCAAGATGGATAAGGATGAATTGCTGCATCAGATGACATAGCCTCTAAAATCACTTTACCTCAGTCCAATTGACATGGTTTGGAATTAATTGAACCTCAAAGTGAAGGCAAATCCGCCAACAAGTGCTCAAAAAAGTGGCATATTCATTCTTTGGGCAGCTACTGCTTGAAGACCGCTTGTTATTTAAATTACAAAAAAAAAAAAATCAGCAATGGAGCTGCCACAAAAGCAATGTAAAAAAAAGTCAAAGAAGACGCTTCAGGAAAAACACGGCTGGAAATTTCCTGAAGAGTCCTCTCCTTAGAAAACCTGACTGGTATGCCAGTGCCAAAAAGGCGTTGCGAGTAGGGTTGAGCGAAACGGGTCGTTCATTTTCAAAAGTCGCCGACTTTTGGCAAAGTCGGGTTTCATGAAACCCGATCCGACCCCTGTGCGGGGTCGGCCATGCGGTACGCGACTTTCGCGCCAAAGTCGCGTTTCAATGACACGAAAAGCGCCATTTCTCAGCCAATGAAGGTAAACGCAGAGTGTGGGCAGCGTGATGACATAGGTCCTGGTCCCCACCATCTTAGAGAAGGGCATTGCAGTGATTGGCTTGCTGTCTGCGGCGTCACAGGGGCTATAAAGGGGAGTTCCCGCTGACCACCATGTTACTGCTGCTGATCTGAGCTTAGGGAGAGGTTGCTGCCGCTTCGTCAGAAGCAGGGATAGCGTTAGGCAGGGTCCATTAACCACCAAACCGCTTGTGCTGTAGCGATTTCCACTGCCCAACACCACCTTCGGTGTGCAGGGACAGTGGAAGCTACATTTTTTTTTTTTTCCCCCCTCAGCGCTGTAGCTCATTGGGCTGCCCTAGAAGGCTCCCTGATAGCTGCATTGCTGTGTGTACGCCGCTGTGCAAACCAACTGCTTTTTTCAAAGCACAAATCCTCTTGTTCCTTCCTTTCTGCACAGCTATCTTTTTGGTTTGTACACACTTTTTATTTAATTTGTGCATCAGTCCACTCCTTATTGCTGCCTGCCATACCTGGCTGAGATTACTGCAGGGAGATAGTAATTGAAGGACACTCCCTGTTTTTTTTTTTTTTTTTGTGGGAGATTAAGATTGACATTTCTGCTAGAGTGCCATCCCTGTCTGTGTCATCTCTCACTCAGTGGGCCATAGAAAGCCTATTTATTTTTTTGCTTGATTTGGGTTATAAAATCTACCTGAAAAAATCACTACATCAATCAGTGGGAGAAAAATATTGGCCTCAGGGCTTGTGTGCCACTCTTGACTCCTGTGTGCATCATCACTCACTCAGTGGGCCATAGAAAGCCTATTGATTTTTTTGCTTGATTTTGGTTCTAAAATCTACCTGAAAAAATCACTACATCAATCAGTGGGAGAAAAATATTGGCCTCAGGGCTTGTGTGCCACTCCTGACTCCTGTGTGCATCATCACTCACTCAGTGGGCCATAGAAAGGCCATTTTTTTTTTTTTTTGCTTTATTTGGGTTCTAAATTCTACCTGAAAAAATCAATAAATCAATCAGTGGGAGATTAATATTGGCCTTTGGGCTTGTGTGCCAGTCCTAAGCGTGCCATCTCTCTCTCTCAGATAGTGGGCCATAGAAAGCCTATTTTTTTTTTTTTTTTATTGGGTTTATAAATTTTCCCTGGAAAAAAAAAAAAAGTGGGAGATTAATATTGGCCTCTGGGCTTGTGTGCCAGTCCTGAGCGTGCCATCTCTCTCACAAATAGTGGGCCATAGAAAGCCTATTTATTTTTTTTTTTTTGGTTTTATAAATTCTCCCTTAAAAAAAAAAGGGAGATTAATATTGGCCTTTGGGCTTGTGTGCCAGTCCTAAGCGTGCCATCTCTCTCTGTCTCTCAGATAGTGGGCCATAGAAAGCCTATTTATTATTTTTTTTATTGGGTTTATAAATTTTCCCTGGAACAAAAAAAAAAAAGTGGGAGATAAATATTGGCCTCTGGGCTTGTGTGCCACTCCTGACTCCTATGTGCGTCATCTCTCACTCAGTGGGCCATAGAAAGCCTTTTTTTGTTTTATTTGTTTTCTAAATTCTCCCTGAAAAAATCATTTTATTTTATTTGGTTTCTAAATTCTTCCTGAAAAAATCATTTTATTCTATTTTTTTTTCCTAAAGTCTCCCTGAAAAAAAAAAAAAAAAAAATCAGTGGGAGATTAATATTGCCCTTTCTGCTTGTGTGCCAGTCTTGACTCCTGGGTGTGCCATCTTTCTCTCTCTCTCCAATTGTGGGCCATAGAAAGCCTATTATTTTTTTAGCTTGATTTGGGTTCCAAAATCTACCTGAAAAAATCACTACATCAATCAGTGGGAGATAAATATTGGCCTCTGGGCTTGTGTGCCACTCCTGACTCCTGTGTGTGTCATCTCTCACTCAGTGGGCCATAGAAAGCCTTTTTTTGTTTTATTTGTTTTCTAAATTCTCCCTGAAAAAATCATTTTATTTTATTTGGTTTCTAAATTCTTCCTGAAAAAATCATTTTATTCTATTTTTTTTTCCTAAAGTCTCCCTGAAAAAAAAAAAAAAAAAAAAAATCAGTGGGAGATTAATATTGCCCTTTCTGCTTGTGTGCCAGTCTTGACTCCTGGGTGTGCCATCTCTCTCTCTCTCTCCAATTGTGGGCCATATAAAGCCTAATATTTTTTTTAGCTTGATTTGGGTTCCAAAATCTACCTGAAAAAATCACTACATCAATCAGTGGGAGATAAATATTGGCCTCTGGGCTTGTGTGCCACTCCTGACTCCTGTGTGCGTCATCTCTCACTCAGTGGGCCATAGAAAGCCTTTTTTTGTTTTATTTGTTTTCTAAATTCTCCCTGAAAAAATCATTTTATTTTCTTTGGTTTCTAAATTCTTCCTGAAAAAATCATTTTATTCTATTTTTTTTTTTTCCTAAAGTCTCCCTGAAAAAAAAAAAAAAAATCAAATCAGTGGGAGATTAATATTTACATTTGTGCTTCAGAGACAGTCCTGCGTGTGTGGCATCTCTCTCATTTGTTGCCACCAACAACAGAGTGTGTAACATTGTGCCTGATTTTCGTTGTGGTCTCACTCACCTGTAAAGGGGTAGCTAAATCATACTGAAGTTATAGCTCACCGTGTAATTTATGTGACAGCAACAAATACCGTTAGTTTGTTTACGTTTTTAAAACAATGAGGAAGTATGGTGGAAGAGGTCGTGACCGGGGGCGTTCATTGTCAGCTGGTAATGAGGGTGGTGGTAGTGGTGGAGCATCAGCTGGTCGTGGGAAAAAAAATATTGCACCTAAGTCTGGAGCTGTGGAGCCAGGTTCGTCGTCTGGCTACACAAGGCCTCGAACGCTCCCTTTTCTGGGAGTAGGAAAACCGCTTTTAAAGCCGGAGCAGCAAGAGCAAGTTTTGGCTTATCTTGCTGACTCAGCCTCTAGCTCTTTTGCCTCCTCTCGTGAAACTGGTAAATGTCAAAGCAGCGCGTCGTTAGTGGATGTTCACGGTCAGGGACAAGTCGCTTCCTTGTCCTCTTCAGCAAAAACAACAACAGAGAAGAATGCAGCAGGCGACACAACGGGTTACTCCATGGAGCTCTTTACACATACCGTCCCTGGCTTAGAAAGTGAAGCAGTTAACAGTCCATGCCCATTACAAGTTGAATCTGACATGGAGTGCACTGATGCACAGCCACAGCCAGACTACTATGCTGGTCCTTTGACTCAGACCACAACATTGCCCTCGCAGGGTGCTGATCAAGAATCAGACCCTGATGAGACTATGTTGCCCCATCACGAACGCTATACCACCGACCGACACGGTGACACAGACGAAGTTGCACACGAGCTACAAGAAGAGGTAATAGATGACCCAGTTCTTGACCCCGATTGGCAGCCATTGGGGGAACAGGGTGCAGGCGGCAGCAGTTCTGAAGCGGAGGAGGAGGGGCCGCAGCAGGCATCAACATCGCAACAGGTTCCATCTGCCGGGCCCGTATCTTGCCCAAAACGCGTGGCAAAGCTAAAACCTGTTGGAGGACAGCGTGGCCATCCGGTTAAAGCTCAGTCTGCAATGCCTGAAAAGGTATCCGATGCTAGAAAGAGTGCAGTCTGGCATTTTTTTAAACAACATCCAATTGATCAGCGCAAAGTCATCTGTCAAAAATTTTCAACTACCTTAAGCAGAGGACAAAATCTGAAAAGTCTCAATACAAGTTGCATGCATAGACATTTAACCACCATGCATTTGCAAGCCTGGACTAACTACCAAACGTCCCTTAAGGTTGTAGCACCCTCGGCCAATGAAGCTAGTCAGCAACGCAACATCCCTTCTGGCAGTGTAGGGCCACCATTTTCCGCACCACCTGCAGTATCTGTGCAGGTTTTTTTGCCAGGCCAAAGCCGTCAGGGTCAGGGAATCACCAGTTTTGTAGTAGAAAACACTGCATCTAGGGCACCGGTGGCAACAATACCATCTCCCACCGTCTCTCAGTCTGCCATGTCCACCGGCACCCCCGCTAGTTCCACGATCTCCAGCTCTCCAGTCCAGCTCACCCTACATGAGACTATGGTTAGAAAAAGGAAGTACTTAGCCTCGCATCCGCGTACACAGGGTTTGAACGCACACATAGCTAGACTAATCTCGTTAGAGATGATGCCCTACCGGTTAGTTGAAAGCGAAGCTTTCAAAGCCCTGATGGACTACGCTGTACCACGCTACGAGCTACCCAGTCGACACTTTTTTTCCAGAAAAGCCATCCCAGCCCTCCACCAGCATGTTAAAGAGCGCATCGTCCATGCACTCAGGCAATCTGTGAGCACAAAGGTGCACCTGACAACAGATGCATGGACCAGTAGGCATGGCCAGGGACGTTACGTGTCCATCACGGCACACTGGGTAAATGTGGTGGATGCAGGGTCCACAAGGGACAGCAAGTTTGGGACAGTTCTGCCTAGCCCACGGTCTAGGAAACAATTGGCTGTAGCCGTTCGCACCCCCTCCTCCTCCTCTTCGTCCTCCTGCAGAAGCGAGAGCTCGTCCACAGACCGCAGTCGCACAACCACTCCATCCGCAGCTGCCACTGTTGCACACCAGGTCTCCCATTATGGGGCAGCTACTGGCAAACGTCAGCAGGCTGTATTGGCTATGAAGTGTTTGGGCGACAACAGACACACCGCGGAAGTTCTGTCCGAGTTCTTGCAGAAAGAAACGCAGTCGTGGCTGGGCACTGTAGATCTTGAGGCAGGCAAGGTAGTGAGTGATAACGGAAGAAATTTCATGGCTGCCATCTCCCTTTCCCAACTGAAACACATTCCTTGCCTGGCTCACACCTTAAACCTGGTGGTGCAGTGCTTCCTGAAAAGTTATCCGGGGTTATCCGACCTGCTCCTCAAAGTGCGTGGACTTTGCTCACATATCCGCCGTTCGCCCGTACACTCCAGCCGTATGCAGACCTATCAGCGTTCTTTGAACCTTCCCCAGCATCGCCTAATCATAGACGTTGCAACAAGGTGGAACTCAACACTGCACATGCTTCAGAGACTGTGTGAACAGAGGCGGGCTGTTATGTTTTTGTGGGAGGATACACATACACGGGCAGGCAGTAGGATGGCAGACATGGAGTTGTCAGGTGTGCAGTGGTCGAAGATTCAAGACATGTGTCAAGTCCTTCAGTGTTTTGAGGAATGCACACGGCTGGTTAGTGCAGACAACGCCATAATAAGCATGAGCATCCCCCTAATGCGTCTGCTGATGCAAAGTTTGACGCACATAAAGGATCAGGCGTCTGCAGCTGAGGAAGAGGAAAGCCTTGATGACAGTCAGCCATTGTCTGGCCAGGGCAGTGTACAGGACGAGGTAGCGGGCGAAGAGGAGGAGGAGGACGAGGAGGATGATGGGGATGATTATATTTTTAATGAGGAAGCTTTTCCGGGGCCACTGGAAATTGGTGGCGCGGCAAGGCCGGGTTCTGGTTTTTTGAGGGACACAAGTGACGTGGATTTGCCTGAAACTGCCCCTCAACCAAGCACAACCGCAGATTTGAGAACTGGAACTTTGGCCCACATGGCGGATTATGCCTTACGTATCCTCAAAAGGGACACACGCATAACTAAAATGATGAATGATGACGATTACTGGTTGGCCTGCCTCCTTGATCCTCGCTATAAAGGCAAATTGCAAAATATAATGCCACATGAGAACTTGGAACTAATATTAGCAACCAAACAATCAACTCTTGTTGACCGTTTGCTTCTGGCATTCCCTGCACACAGCGCCCGTGATCGTTCTCACACGAGCTGCAGGGGCCAGCAGACCAGAGGAGTTAGAGGGGCAGAAATCAGAAGTGGCGTTGGCCAGAGGGGTTTTCTGACCAGGTTGTGGAGTGATTTTGCTATGACCGCAGACAGGACAGGTACTGCAGCATCAATTCAAAGTGACAGGAGACAACATTTGTCCAGTATGGTTACAAACTATTTTTCATCCCTTATCGATGTTCTCCCTCAACCGTCATTCCCATTTGATTACTGGGCATCAAAATTAGACACCTGGCCAGAATTGGCAGAATATGCATTGCAGGAGCTTGCTTGCCCGGCAGCTAGTGTCCTATCAGAAAGAGTATTCAGTGCTGCAGGTTCAATACTAACAGAAAAAAGGACTCGTCTGGCTACCCAAAATGTAGATGATCTAACCTTCATTAAAATGAACCACAACTGGATTTCGAAATCTTTTGCCCCATCTTGCCCGGCTGACACATAGCTTTCCTATGAAAAGGTCTTGCCTGTGGACTATTCTGAATGCCTTTTCCAATCTCGTAATTTTCTGCACCTGATTGTCCAGCATACGACATGTTTACACCTCACTAAATGGCCAAACTCCCCACACGGGGCCGTGGTATCGACACTTGGCGACAGCACCCGTGAGAGTGCAGTTTGTCTGAAGAGGTGGGTGAGCCCGCTTTTGGTCGACGGCACTGCCACTGGGTCCCTCCTAGTACAATAAAGTGTCTCTGGCGGTGGTGGTGCGCACCCAACGTCAGACACACCGTTGTAATATGAGGGGCCCTGGGCCTGTACCGCCGGCCACAAGACAGTTTCCCCCCACCCCAGCTCAAACAGTGCTCTACCACTTGCAAAATTATCTCACAGCTCCACCAATGTTTAGTCTATGCGCTGACATCCTTCAATGCCTGCCACTGACAATACCATTGTATTGACATTTTTGTTATGTTAGGCCTTCGATGCCTGTCTGTGGTTACTCCTTCCACTAGGCCTCCACTGACCACACCACTGCTGCCCGTGTACCCCTGGAACAAATTTAAAATTGCCTACAGCCATGTGTTATTATTTTAGGCCTTCGATGCCTGTCTGTGGTCACTCCTTCCACTAGGCCTCCACTGACCACACCACTGCTGCCCGTGTACCCCTGGAACCAATTTAAAATTGCCTACAGCCATGTGTTATTATTTTAGGCCTTCGATGCCTGTCTGTGGTCACTCCTTCCACTAGGCCTCCACTGACCACACCACTGCTGCCCGTGTACCCCTGGAACCAATTTAAAATTGCCTACAGCCATGTGTTATTATTTTAGGCCTTCGATGCCTGTCTGCGGTCACTCCTTCCACTAGGCCTCCACTGACCACACCACTGCTGCCCGTGTACCCCTGGAACCAATTTAAAATTGCCTACAGCCATGTGTTATTATTTTAGGCCTTCGATGCCTGTCTGCGGTGACTCCTTCCACTAGGCCTCCACTGACCACACCACTGCTGCCCGTGTACCCCTGGAACCAATTTAAAATTGCCTACAGCCATGTGTTATTATTTTAGGCCTTCGATGCCTGTCTGCGGTTACTCCTTCCACTAGGCCTCCACTGACCACACCACTGCTGCCCGTGTACCCCTGTAACCAATTTAAAATTGCCTACAGCCATGTGTTATTATTTTAGGCCTTCGATGCCTGTCTGCGGTGACTCCTTCCACTAGGCCTCCACTGACCACACCACTGCTGCCCGTGTACCCCTGGAACCAATTTAAAATTGCCTACAGCCATGTGTTATTATTTTAGGCCTTCGATGCCTGTCTGCGGTCACTCCTTCCACTAGGCCTCCACTGACCACACCACTGCTGCCCGTGTACCCCTGGAACCAATTTAAAATTGCCTACAGCCATGTGTTATTATTTTAGGCCTTCGATGCCTGTCTGCGGTCACTCCTTCCACTAGGCCTCCACTGACCACACCACTGCTGCCCGTGTACCCCTGGAACCAATTTAAAATTGCCTACAGCCATGTGTTATTATTTTAGGCCTTCGATGCCTGTCTGTGGTCACTCCTTCCACTAGGCCTCCACTGACCACACCACTGCTGCCCGTGTACCCCTGGAACCAACATCAGAAAATATAAAAATAAGTATTTTGCTTATAAAAAAGAAAATACTGGAGAGATATCAAATGCAGACATTTTAACATTAAAAACAAACACATACAACAAAAATCTGGTACAGTACTAAAAATGGCCACCAGCTACAATAACTTTCTCCTGCAAGTAGTTAACTGAAAGGTTTTTTCAATTTTAAACACAGATATGGCATCCACCGAGTGTTGTCCTGTCGCGTCTTCTTTATATTATTGCCAAGAAGATGCAAAACAATGAAAATAATAAAATCATTATTTACCAAAAAAATAGAGTAAGTCAAAACCACATTGCAAATAAACATTCATTACAAATAAAGAAGCAGGGCGCGTCCGAGGGTGAGTATATACCTAATAAGAATATAATCACCCTCGGACGCGCCCTGCTTCTTTCCGACAGCCTTCCTTCCTAAGAATCAGCCCTTCCTTGGTGTAGAGAGAGGGTTTGTTACACTCCAAGGTGTTCCCCAGGTTGCCTTTCCTGAGCTTCGATCTTCCGGCTCTCGTTTAGTAGTTGTTGGAAACTACGCTGCATTGGGCCTACAAATTGGGTATGGGGTGTAGAGAGATGGTGTGTTCCACTCCAAGGTGTTCCCCAGGTTGCCTTTCCTGAGCTTCGATCTTCCGGCTCTCGTTTAGTAGTTGTTGGAAACTACGCTGCATTAGGCCTACAAATTGGGTATGGGGTGTAGAGAGATGGTGTGTTCCACTGTAGAGAGATGGTGTGTTCCACTCCAAGGTGTTCCCCAGGTTTCCTCTCCATTGCTTCGATCTTCCGGCTCTCGTTTAGTAGTTGTTGGAAACTACGCTGCATTAGGCCTACAAATTGGGTATGGGGTGTAGAGAGATGGTGTGTTACACTCCAAGGTGTTCCCCAGGTTTCCTCTCCATTGCTTCGATCTTCCGGCTCTCGTTTAGTAGTTGTTGGAAACTACGCTGCATTAGGCCTACAAATTGGGTATGGGGTGTAGAGAGATGGTGTGTTACACTCCAAGGTGTTCCCCAGGTTTCCTCTCCATTGCTTCGATCTTCCGGCTCTCGTTTAGTAGTTGTTGGAAACTACGCTGCATTGGGCCTACAAATTGGGTATGGGGTGTAGAGAGATGGTGTGTTCCACTCCAAGGTGTTCTCCAGGTTGCCTTTCCTGAGCTTCGATCTTCCGGCTCTCGTTTAGTAGTTGTTGGAAACTACGCTGCATTAGGCCTACAAATTGGATATGTGGGGTGTAGAGAGATGGTGTGTTACACTCCAAGGTGTTCCCCAGGTTTCCTCTCCATTGCTTCGATCTTCCGGCTCTCGTTTAGTAGTTGTTGGAAACTACGCTGCATTAGGCCTACAAATTGGGTATGGGGTGTAGAGAGATGGTGTGTTCCACTGTAGAGAGATGGTGTGTTCCACTCCAAGGTGTTCCCCAGGTTTCCTCGCCAATGCTTCGATCATCATGCTCTCGTTTAGTAGTTGTTGGAAACTACGCTGCATTAGGCCTACAAATTGGGTATGGGGTGTAGAGAGATGGTGTGTTCCACTCCAAGGTGTTCCCCAGGTTGCCTTTCCTGAGCTTCGATCTTCCGGCTCTCGTTTAGTAGTTGTTGGAAACTACGCTGCATTAGGCCTACAAATTGGGTATGGGGTGTAGAGAGATGGTGTGTTCCACTGTAGAGAGATGGTGTGTTCCACTCCAAGGTGTTCCCCAGGTTTCCTCTCCATTGCTTCGATCTTCCGGCTCTCGTTTAGTAGTTGTTGGAAACTACGCTGCATTAGGCCTACAAATTGGGTATGGGGTGTAGAGAGATGGTGTGTTACACTCCAAGGTGTTCCCCAGGTTTCCTCTCCATTGCTTCGATCTTCCGGCTCTCGTTTAGTAGTTGTTGGAAACTACGCTGCATTAGGCCTACAAATTGGGTATGGGGTGTAGAGAGATGGTGTGTTACACTCCAAGGTGTTCCCCAGGTTTCCTCTCCATTGCTTCGATCTTCCGGCTCTCGTTTAGTAGTTGTTGGAAACTACGCTGCATTGGGCCTACAAATTGGGTATGGGGTGTAGAGAGATGGTGTGTTCCACTCCAAGGTGTTCTCCAGGTTGCCTTTCCTGAGCTTCGATCTTCCGGCTCTCGTTTAGTAGTTGTTGGAAACTACGCTGCATTAGGCCTACAAATTGGGTATGGGGTGTAGAGAGATGGTGTGTTACACTCCAAGGTGTTCCCCAGGTTTCCTCTCCATTGCTTCGATCTTCCGGCTCTCGTTTAGTAGTTGTTGGAAACTACGCTGCATTAGGCCTACAAATTGGGTATGGGGTGTAGAGAGATGGTGTGTTCCACTCCAAGGTGTTCTCCAGGTTGCCTTTCCTGAACTTCTATCTTCAGGTTCTCATTAAATTGTGGTTAAACGGAACAACTGCATTTGGCGTACTAGTTGGTTTGGGGCCTACTATCGGTGTCTGCCGCTCCTTGCTGTTCTCCTGGTTTCCTGTCCTGAAATTCCGTTTTCAGGCGCTCGTTAAGTAGTTGTTAATGTTAGACTGCATTTGGCCTACTAGTTGGGTTGGGGCCTACTATCGGTGTCTGCCACTCCTTGCTGTTCTCCTCCACTGAACAAAGCTGTGCCGCCTGTTTACTACTGTTGCCAATTTTGAACTGCATTTCGACTACTTACTGATTTGGGCCTACTCTCTGTGTCAGCCTCTCATTCCAGTTGTCCTCCACTGCAATGCCCCCTGATTAGTCCTGTGTTACCAATTTTGAACTGCATTTAGCCCACTTTATTCTTTGGGCCTATATCTGTGTTTCCTCCTCATCCTGCCCATTGCCCAGCCAGTGATAGATGAGTCTGCTGGTACATTGACCCATAACGCAACATTTCCCGTGCACGCTACACTGCAAGATTGTGACCCTGCTGAAAGTCAGGTCCCCCTTCCCGCATACCATACCACCTTACACGGGGACAAACAGGAAGGTGCAGATGAAAGTGCAGGTTCCTTCATCAGGTGGGGGGAGGAATACTAGTTGGCGACGTCACTGGCACAGGGCCTCTCATGGTACGCAAAAGTGTTGCTGCCGGTGGGAGGCGCCCCCGCCGTGCAAACACACCGCTGTACTTTGAGGGGCCCTGTGCCAGTGCCAATGCCAACGAGTGGGCCCCCCCTGCTTGCTCAGGTTCACAGCACTTGCAAAGTTGAAATACTTACCTCTCCCTGCTCCACTGCCGTGACGTGGTCCAGATTTCCCGGGCCCACTAATTACTTGAACCAGCCCTACCCACCACAACTTTAGCCAAATGAACCCCTACTTTCAAATGCCTTCCAATTATTATAATGTAAATTACGCTTGACAAGCTTCATTAAGAAGAATGGATGGTTTTGACATTAAAATGGGCACTCTAGGTGTTTTCCTGGCCCCCACTCACTGCCGACTATGCTGCCCCATTGACTTGCATTGGGTTTCGTGTTTCGGTCGATCCCGACTTTACGTCATAATCGGCCGATTTCACTCGACCCGACTTTTGAGATAGTCGGGTTTCGCGAAACCCGGCTCGACTCTAAAAAGGTCAAGGTCGCTCAACTCTAGTTGCGAGCATATATGTTAAGGGGGAAAGTCTCACATCATTCTAGAACATGGTTACCTACCGGATGCCTTTCCAACCAGTTTTACAAATATCATTGGTTATATGGCCCTCACAAGGACTAACATGGATAAGCTCTAATGTGCAATCCGCTCCATCTGTATCATTAGGTACATACTGAATGAACTGCAGCTGTTTGCTCTTCTTATATTTCTATTTTCCCCTATTAGAAATTTAGTATAACTCCAGTTCTCATCACAAATCCAAGAGGAAAGCCATTTTGCTTGTCTACAGAACATGGTAATAAGAACCTTCCTATTGTAGCAACCTGAATAACAAAAAAGTTTTTCCAGCTGTACTTAAACCACAATAGTGCCTTATCTTCGCACAAAGCTTTATGATACATTTCTGAAAAAGCAATTTCTTTTTCCATTATTTCCAGGAGTAAAACTTTATATATAGTACATCTTCTTTTCATTTACTTGTTTTCCTTTGTGAACTTTTAATAGTCAATGATGTTCCTCCAAATATATACTAGAAAAAAAATCCCCTGAGATGAAAGCATTCCTCGCATTGTTCGGCAGTGTCTTCATCCTCACTTCCCCTAGAAATGATATAATGTGTGCTTTCACTGCAGCCAGTTTTGACTTAAGGGCATCAACATGTACAGCATAACCATGGGAGTGACATGATAAAATAGTCTTATGCTGTGTATGTCAAGAAATGGGAAGCATTTCAGGGTCAGGGGAAATACAGCAATGTTAGTCATACTTTTATTCTAGGTCAAATCACAGACAGGATTCTTTTTTTCTAATGTTGTACTTGATTAACAGATTAAGAGGGTTTTCAGGGAGTCCATAAATATAGATAACAGGTTCACTCTATTAATATAGTGTCTTCTTGCACTTTGGTCCCAGAGTGTTGATCTTAGTTCCCATGACAGCTGATCATTAATGAAAAATATACTATTGGCTTCATTAAAAGAATATTCACGTCTTTTCTTAATAATCGGAAATTATTCTAATTCCAAGGATTTGTACCTACTTTTACCAACAATCACCTTTTCACCTGTATACAGTACATCTACATTGATAAATACCATAGGTATATGATAAACTAGGAAATGACAAAAACTGCACATTGGGTATTAACCAGATAGAATGTGGTTTTAACTTATTTTTGCACTCACCTTATGATGCTATGAGACTACAGCACTTGAATAGCCTTAAAGGGAACCTGTCACCCCGAAAATCGCGGGTGAGGTAAGCCCACCGGCATCAGGGGCTTATCTACAGCATTCTGTAATGCTGTAGATAAGCCCCCGATGTTACCTGAAAAAGGAGAAAAAGACGTTATACAGGTCCTTCTCAAAAAATTAGCATATAGTGTTAAATTTCATTATTTACCATAATGTAATGATTACAATAAAACTTTCATATATTATAGATTCATTATCCACCAACTGAAATTTGTCAGGTCTTTTATTGTTTTAATACTGATGATTTTGGCATACAACTCCTGATAACCCAAAAAACCTGTCTCAATAAATTAGCATATTTCACCCATCCAATCAAATAAAAGTGTTTTTTAATAACAAACAAAAAAAACCATCAAATAATAATGTTCAGTTATGCACTCAATACTTGGTCGGGAATCCTTTGGCAGAAATGACTGCTTCAATGCGGCGTGGCATGGAGGCAATCAGCCTGTGACACTGCTGAGATGTTATGGAGGCCCAGGATGCTTCAATAGCGGCCTTAAGCTCATCCAGAGTGTTGGGTCTTGCGTCTCTCAACTTTCTCTTCACAATATCCCACAGATTCTCTATGGGGTTCAGGTCAGGAGAGTTGGCAGGCCAATTGAGCACAGTAATACCATGGTCAGTAAACCATTTACCAGTGGTTTTGGCACTGTGAGCAGGTGCCAGGTCGTGCTGAAAAATGAAATCTTCATCTCCATAAAGCATTTCAGCCGATGGAAGCATGAAGTGCTCCAAAATCTCCTGATAGCTAGCTGCATTGACCCTGCCCTTGATGAAACACAGTGGACCAACACCAGCAGCTGACATGGCACCCCACACCATCACTGACTGTGGGTACTTGACACTGGACTTCAGGCATTTTGGCATTTCCTTCTCCCCAGTCTTCCTCCAGACTCTGGCACCTTGATTTCCGAATGACATGCAAAATTTGCTTTCATCAGAAAAAAGTACTTGGGACCACTTAGCAACAGTCCAGTGCTGCTTCTCTGTAGCCCAGGTCAGGCGCCTCTGCCGCTGTTTATGGTTCAAAAGTGGCTTTACCTGGGGAATGCGGCACCTGTAGCCCATTTCCTGCACACGCCTGTGCACGGTGGCTCTGGATGTTTCCACACCAGACTCAGTCCACTGCTTCCTCAGGTTCCCCAAGGTCTGGAATCGGTCCTTCTCCACAATCTTCCTCAGAGTCCGGTCTCCTCTTCTCGTTGTACAGCGTTTTCTGCCACATTGTTTCCTTCCAACAGACTTACCATTGAGGTGCCTTAATACAGCACTCTGGGAACAGCCTATTTGTTGAGAAATTTATTTCTGGGTCTTACCCTCTTGCTTGAGGGTGTCAATGATGGCCTTCTTGACATCTGTCAGGTCGCTAGTCTTACCCATGATGGGGGTTTTGAGTAATGAACCAGGCAGGGAGTTTATAAAAGCCTCAGGTATCTTTTGCATGTGTTTAGAGTTAATTAGTTGATTCAGAAGATTAGGGTAATAGGTCGTTTAGAGAACCTTTTCTTGATATGCTAATTTATTGAGACAGGTTTTTTGGGTTATCAGGAGTTGTATGCCAAAATCATCAGTATTAAAACAATAAAAGACCTGACAAATTTCAGTTGGTGGATAATGAATTTATAATATATGAAAGTTTAATTGTAATCATTACATTATGGTAAATAATGAAATTTAACACTATATGCTAATTTTTTGAGAAGGACCTGTATTATACTCACCCAGGGGCGGTCCCGCTGCTGGTCAGGTCAAACGGGCGTCTCTGGTCCGCTCCGGCACCTCCCATCTTCATTACAAAACGTCATCTTCTGATCTTCAGCCATGGCTCAGGCGCAGGCGTACTTTGCTCTGCCCTGTTGAGGGCAGACAAAGTACTGCAGTCCGCAGGCGTCGGGCCTCTGACCTTTCCGGCGCCTGCGCACTGCAGTACTATACACTGCCCTCAAGAGGGCAGAGCAAAGTACGCCTGCGCCGGAGACGTGGCTGAAGATCAGAAGAGGACGTCTTGTAATGAAGATGGGAGGCGCCGCAGAGGACCCGAGACGCCCGTTTGACCTGACCAGCAGTGGGACCGCCCCTGTTGTGAGTTCTGTTTTTGGGCTCCCTCTGGTGGTTACTGATGGTACTGGGTGACTTGTGTTCTCTGCGGTCTCTGGTGTCCACCTGTTCCATCAGGTTATGGGAGTTTCCAATTTAACCTGGCTTTTTTTGTAATTTCCTCGCCGGCTATCAATGTAATCAGCGTGTCTTTTTACCTCTGCTCCCTGCGTCTGTTATCTTCAGGACAAGCTAAGTTTTGATTTTCCTGTTCCACGTTTTGCTTAATTTTTGTCTTAGTCCAGCTTGCAGATATGTGATTCCTTGCTGCTGGTTGCTCTAGTGGGCTGAAATTACTCCTCATGTTCCATGAGTTGGCACATGAGTTCAAGTAATTTCAGGATGGGTTTTTGAAGGGTTTTTCGCTGACCGCGCAGTTCACTTTTGTATCCTCTGCTATCTAGCTTTAGCGGGCCTCATTTTTGCTGATTCTATTTTCATAACTACGTATGTGCTTTCCTCTCATTTCACCGTTATTACATGTGGGGGGCTGCTATTTCTGTGGGGTGTTTCTCTGGAGGTAAGTGAGGTCTGTGTTTCTTCTGATAGGGGAAGTTAATCCTTCGGCTGGCGTGAGACGTCTAGGAATCATCGTAGGCACGTTCCCCGGCTACTGCTAGTTGTGTGTTTAGGTTCAGGATCGCGGTCAACTCAGGTTCCATCACCCTAGAGCTTGTTTTGTTTTTGTGCTTGTCCTTTTGTGATCCCCTGCCATTGGGATCATGACACGCCCCTGGGTGAATATAATATAACGTCTTTTTCTCCTTTTTCAGGTAACATCAGGGGCTTATCTACAGCATTACAGAATGCTGCAGATAAGCCCCTGATGCCGGTGGGCTTACCTCACCCGCGATTTTCGGGGTGACAGGTTCCCTTTAAATCACAATACCCCAGCAGCTGCTCCTTAGCTGGTTGGATAAATCCAATGTTGCTAAATAACAAAGGGAGAAATGCGGGCGTGCTGCACCACTGGTGAAGGATTCTCAGGATTCAGATGCATAGAAATAAGTTGAAGTTTATTTCAAACGCGTTTCTAGGTCGAATGGAACTCTACCTCTAGGGAAGATATATATTAAGGGTCCCCTGAGGAAGAGGTCTGTCCGACCTAGAAGATCGTTTGGGACAAACGGCAACATATTTCCATTCATCTGAATCCTGTGAATTCTTCACAGGCAGCGCAGCACATCCGCATTTCTCCTTTTATAATTGGAGTGATGGAAGGGGTTGAAACTGCGCTGCCGATTAATGAGTGGAGCCAGGGAACTTGATAAATTAAGTTTATTTCCAACACATTTCAAAGTTACAACCAAAGCTTCTTCCTCAGGACACAAGAAGTTTTTGTTGTAGCTTCGAAACGTGCAGGTTTGTAGTTTGTTCTGAGGAGGAAATTTTTGTTGTAACTTCGAAACGCGTTGACCAGAAACTACTTACTTAATTTTTAAAGTTCTCTGGCTCCACACACCAATTGTCAGTGCAGGTTCAACCCCTTCCATGCTTCCAGTTGTCATCTCTTCTTTTGTGGGTCTGAGGCTGCCGCATTTCAAGTGTCACCTGTGGTTGTGGAGACACAACCCCTACCATGTGAGAAGATTCTTGTCCATCGTCATCACTATTGTATCCCGGATAAGACCCTATTGTGCTTTTTGTCCTTCCAGCACTGCATTTCTCCCTTTATTACACCATGCTTATAGGAGTTGAATCAATACTAAAAAAAATATGAATCTTAAAATGCACAAACTCTTTGTAAGTTTACTGCGGGAGAGTGAAAGTGAGTTCTTAGATAAGAATTGCATAGTTGTAATCTGTGTTTCTTCTGCTGTCCTTGTATTATTGTAACTCCGGGTTGTTTTCATTGTGGACGCATTCTCCTTAAAGGGTAACTCCAGAAGAAAAAAAAAAATCACTGTGCTCTTCACTTATTTTGTTTTAATTGACTAATGTAGTAAAGTTATATTGGATCAACAGCCCAGTCACCAGTCAATATCTCTACTAACTCTCCCCCCCTGTGTATTTTTGCATTTAGACAGTTACTAAAGCTCTCAAAGAACATTCGGCGCTGCCTGAGTCATTAAAAAATGCAGCCATCTCAAAGAACATTCGGCGCTGCCTGAGTCATTAAAAAATGCAGCCAAGCGCATTTATGCTTCTAAATAACAAAATAAGTAGTACTTACGGTACCTACTGAAGCTTTAATGCCACGCTAGCGCTGCCTCTCTATTTCGCCTAGGAGTTTTTCATCTACATGGCTGCAGAGATAACACAGTTACATGAGTTGGAAAAAGACCTAGGCCCATCAGGTTCAACATTTCTCCACCATTTATATATTTTTGTCACTAAATTATCTATAACTCACAATGTTATGGTATCGAGGAAATCGTGCAGCCCTTTTTAAAAAGCTGTTATAGTGTCTGTCATTACTATCTCTTGTGGTCGAGTATTCCGCAGTCTGACTGCTCTAACTGTGAAGAACCCTTTCCTATTTAGCTGCCGGAATTGCCTTTTTTTCACCTGTAATGAGTGCCCCTTGGTCTTTTAGTATGGTCTTTGGACGGAATAAGTCATGCGACAGTTTTTGTATTGACCACACATGTATTTATACATATACATGAGATCATGACTACATATGACCACTGCAGCCAGTCACTGGGTTCAGCAGACTTCTACCATCTACCTTTCATTACCATTGAGCCCAGTGATTGGTTGCAGCAACGGTTGCTTCTTTTTTGTTCTACACAATTATCAACTGTACGTAAACAAAATTCTGCTGTTGGCTAATTTCTTTCAATCCAAAGTTATGAATGGCTTTGTAAAAAAAAAAGACAAATTATTAATAATAAATTGTCTGATAGCAAACATATATTATTTATTTAAAGAGGTTGTTCACTACTTTAACAGTGATGATGACCTATCCTTAGGATATTATGGCGGTCCGCGTGTGGTAAAATTAATAAGGCAGCTTTATTCGGTTTACCCGGTTTACCCAACATCCCAGCCAATCAAGTGTCCAGAACTGCTCAATCACGGAGCTGCTCTGTTTACCATTAGTGACCACGGCCGGGTTCTGCACATCCTATTCGAATCCATCGGGGTGCAGAGAACAGCTCATTGGCGGGAGTACTGGATGTCGCACCACCACGGATCAGACATTGATGATCTATCCATTGGGTCATCAATGTTAAAGGAGTGGGAAACCTTTATTGAGTCATTTCTACACACTGCACTTTCATCTGGCATACAGAAGGGTTAACAGTGAGAAACAAGTACAGCAGTGAATGCTACAGTATACAACATCATTCCTTACTTCATAGAACACTATAGGAAAAAGTATCAGAGATTTGTCTGTATGAAAAGGTATTTTACTCTAATAAGCTTTGAGGTAGACAACTGCCTCTCCAACAATCCCCCGGAGACCATGATTCCTAATCTGTTTCATGTACCAGTAATGAAACCCTAGAAGCGACAAGGGGATATTAAGGTTACTGCCAGGTGGCATATTTCATGCATGCTCCTTTCTCTCTTTTGCTCCCGTTTGTAGCTGTTAAAAGGTACTTGTGTGTGGTCTGAAAAGTATCTATTAAAATAGTGAGGATTCTGCCGAAGGTTGTACATCTAGCTATATTGCAATCAAACGATATTGATGCATATTTGCACAAGTCAGGATATATGGACCTTTAGTAATCCAGTATGCTCCCCTTTATTCTAATATTTGATGCTAATTCCTAGAAAAAAAGGGTTTTTCTTTTTCTAACTAGCTGACCGTACTTGGGTGAGGCTCCTGGCATAAAATTCTGCTGGTGTGTTATTTTCACCAGTAGTATCCCTATAGACGAGTATGCCGTAGCCGCGCAGTAGAGAGACACATAAAACACCCATAATAAGTGCAAACTAATAACCTTGCTGGGTCAATCATTCAGTGTTTGACATCTGCAGTTATTGTAAGATAAGCGACGCACAATAATCTTGTTTAAACTGCGCTCTAAGTAAATACCGGATATTATAAAATGAATTAGTCAACACATTCCTGGCTCACACCCAAGACTTTACTACAGAGCGTCTTACACATGAGATCTTTTATAGATGTAATAATAACTTTTTGGACAGGTTAAGAGAACGTTTTTATGTAGTTTTTGAAAAATGTTATGTTTAACTAGCCAGCATGGTGTCTGGTTTCTGAAAGTGGCCTTATCACTTCATGTTGTGACACACAGGAAGTCTTTATCTACTAGGAACAGGTGCTGTTACACTTTTATAAGTATCAGTGTAAACAACTGTTTCCTGGACGTCAGCTGTTCACCAGTATTTTCAATGTTTTTTTTTTTCAAGTGGCAATACTTCCGATTATACGCTATTTTATTAAGAAATTAATGTGAATTTAAATTCCTAGAATTAGCTGAACATTCTGTTCATGGGCAACTCGATAAACTGATAATGAAGGCCGAGCAGCTAAACTTCCACTGTTTAGTGTTGACGCTCCGCAGGATCATAAGAGTTGGTCATGGTGAATGTATAGACAGACATTTACAGCTGCATGTATGGTTGTATACATCTGTCACTGAGCACAATTAAAAAAGATATAGGGTTGAAACCAGAAGTTTACATACACTATATAAAAAGACACGTATGCATGTTTTCTCAATATCTGACATGAAATCAGAATCAACCTTTCCCGTTTTAGGTCAATTAGGATTACCATAATTATTAATATTTGCCAAATGCCGTATGCATTTGGCATTTTCGGTCATGACTGTATTTTCATATACAGTCACGACCGAAAGTGTTGGCACCCTTGAAATTGTTCCATAAAATGAAGTATTCCTCCCGGAAAAATTATTGCAATTACACACTGAACTGATGCAAACTCTCAAAAATCACCAATGAAATTCCAGTTTGTGAGGAGAGTTTGAACGAGCATCATTTGCTTTATACAAAGTTGTTTACCCACAATATTGGAAAAGTGGCAACAATTGGCCAGCCTATTTTGGGAATTTTATTTGAAATTACCGTACATACAATTTGCCTTTTTTTCAGTTTTTTTTGTTCTGTTCCAATACACACAAAGGAAACAAATGTGTGTATAACAAAAAAATGTGTAATTGCAATAATTTTCTGGGATAAATACTTCATTTTATTGAACAATTTCAACGGCGCCAACACTTTTGGCCATAACTGTATATACAATGCCTTGAAAAAGTATTTATACCCCCGTGAACTTATCCACATTTTTTCATGTTACGCCCACAAACTTTAAATGTATTTTATAGGGATTTTATATGACGTACCGGCACAAAGTAGCAAGTGTTTGTAAAGTGTAACAGAAATTATACATTGTTTTCTAATTATGTAAAAAATATAAATCTGAAAATTGTCATGTACATTTGTATTTACCCCCCTCTAGTCTGATACCCCTAAATAAAATCCTTAGTAACCAGTTCCCCCCAGAAGTCACATAATTAGTAAATTGAGTTCACCTGTGTTTAATGTATTCTCAGTATAACTACAGCTGTTCTGTGAAGGCCTCAGAGGTTTGTTTGAGAACATTAGGGATTAAACAGAATCATGAAATACAAAGAAAACGCCAGTGAGGTCAGGGATAAAGTTCTAGGGAAGAGTGAAGCAGGGTTAAGTTATAAATAATAGCCCAGGCTCTGAACATCTCACAGAACACCGTTCAATAAATCATCCAAAAATGGAAGGAGTATGGCAAAACTGCAAACCTACCAAGGCGTCCACCTAAACTGACATCTCAAGCAAGAAAAGCACTTATTAGAGAAGCAGCCAAGAGGCCCATGGAGAAGCTGCAAAGATCCACAGCTCAGGTGGAAGAGTCTGTCCACATGCCTGCTATTAGTCGTATACTCCACAAATCTGTCCATTATTTCAGAGATGCAAGAAGGAAGCCATTTTTGTAAGAAAGCCATACAAAGTCCATCTTGCAGTTTGCAAAAAGCCATGTAGGGGACACAGCTAGCATGTGGAAGAAGGTGCTCTAGCCAGATGAGACCAAAGTAAAACTTTTTGGGCTAAATGCAAAACGCTATGTGTGGCGGAAATCGAACATTGCACATTACCCTGAAAACACTATCCCCGTCGTCAAACATAGAAGTGGCAGCAGAATCATGCTGTGGGGATGGTTTTCTTCAGCATGGAGAGAGAATTTGTTCACAGTTCTTGGGAAGATGGCTAAACACAAGGCAATCCTAAAGGAGAACCTGTTAGAGGCTGCAAAAGACTTGAGACTGGGGCATAGGATCACCTTCCAGCATGACAGTGACCTTAAAGAAACTGCCAGAGTTACCATAGAATATTTTAGGTCAAAAGCATATTAATGTGTGTGAATTGTCCAGTCAAAGTCCAGGCCTACAGTCAGATGTAAGACTTTGGGCACCCCTGGTCAACATTACTGTTATTGTGAACAGTTAATCAAATTGAAGATGAAATGATCTTGAAAAGGGCTAAAGTTAAAGATGACACATTTCCTTTTGCATTTTAGGCAAAAAAAAATTATATATTTTCATCTTTTACATTTTAAAAATTAAAAAAAGGAAAATGGTCAGATGCAAATGTTTGGGCACCCTGCACGGTTAGTATCTATTAGCCCCCTCCCTTTTGAAAGTATCACAGCTTGTAAATGCTTTATGTAGCCAGACAGGAGTCTTGCAAATCTTCTTTGAGAGATTTTCATCCATTCTTCCTTGGAAAATTCTTCCAGTTCTGTGAGATTCCTGGGTCGTCCTGCATGCACTTCAGTTATTTTCTTACTCCGTGTCTGTGTAGACGATGCAACCAGCGCCACTAAATGCAGCCAATCCGCAAATATTTACCGATCGGTGGTGGTATAAACCCAGTTTACACAGGCAGACCGTGCTAAACGATGCCCACTAAACAATCAGCAATAGATCGTTCTGTGAGCATAGGCTGTTACAGGACGATGTGCTGCCGAGAACTATATGATCTTTGAGCCTCCTTAAAAATTATTTTTCCCAATAATCAAGTGTTTTGCTCGTTCATCAGGTGATCAGCAGTCTGATTATGCTGAAAGAAAATAATAATAATAATCCTATTTCACTTACTGGAAACAGGTGGCATTGTAACACTTGCCATCATCATTGGATACAAATTTGCCACCCAATAAAAACTTTTGGCCAGGTATGACCTTAGAAATATAGATGGCAAATTTTAATATTTATGTTTGATTCATCCCTTTGCACTGTAAATGTTATATGCAAGAAATACAACCAGGTTGGTCACATTTTCAATCTGTAGTTTGTCCTTTGGGTTAAGGAATATACCCAACTCATGACTGACCAAAATTTTCTCAGATATAAGCAGAGCAAAAAACTGATGTTTTGACCAAATAATACTTTCATTTAGAACTATATTTTGTCTATGTCTGATATAAAGGTAACCTATCACCCCAGAAAACGCTATCCAGGTATGTGGTTAATCTGTAGGTAATCTATAATATAAGGCTGGGAGCGTCACTCTGTCCGAAGCCTTTATAGACTGCGCAGGCGCAAGTGCCGGCGCAGTCTGGACCCCACAGAGTGACGCTCCCAGGAGATCGCGGTATGCGTAAGCACTGAACGCACACCGCGATCTCCAACGGATAGCAGGGACGCGCCAGGAGGGTGAGTATGAGCTATATTCACCTGTCCCGTTCCAGCGCTGCCCGCCGCTCCATCTTCCGGGTCCTCTGCCTGTGACGTTCAGCAGTCACCTACACCCTCATGTCCCTCCAACTCTTTACTGTTCATCTTGCTGTCAGTTATTGAAGTAAGTTGTGTCCAGAATGAGTCAAGGGGGTCTGGGACCACTGCAGCCTCTGTAGATGTCAGTCATTAAATAATTTTCTTTATGTGGAATTGTAAAAGCCATTTTCATCCAACATTTTATAAACAAGTACAAAAGGTGAATGAGATCAGTGTGACATGATGTAACCTCAGTGCATCACCCATGCTTTTAAAAGATCGCTAATCCTCCTTTTCAAAAAGGATTATATTCATTTTACTACTACAAATATAAAAGTCACTGGCCTGTACTTGCCAGATTATTGTCTACCACGCTTCTGGTGAAGGAGTATAATATTTCATACCATCAGGAACATCTTCTGTTAGATCAGTCATCGGTACCTCAATCACATACTGAATGACTCCTCAGATGTGTTTAGATTGGGTGGAGTGTGCTGAGAAGTAAAAAAAAAAAATCAGGTTGTACAGGGTGTTCCTCAGACTGACAGAATAGAGAAGAGGGAGATATGTTTTTCCCATTTTCTCCTCATCTGAGAAAATTAGATCACACTGTGATACAACTCTGATCAGCTTGTGATTAGCACAATTGACCAGACTTTCTTGGATGAGAAAAATACAATGGTGTGAAGTCTAGCCTCAGAAGCATTATTACTCCAGAAAAGGAGGCAGAAAAGCAATGATGGATTGGTCCTACAGTCTCAAAGACAGGCAGCAGAAATAGTAAAAGGTCTAAGACACCAATGAAACCTTTAAATATGTTACTGTTAAAGGGGTTATTTTAACCTATGTTGATATGTCTAATTAGGGCACTGAAACATTGCCTTTTACCAAGTCAGACATCAATTTACCACTATAGGATATAAGATAATTATATATATACAGTGGGGCAAAAAAGTATTTAGTCAGTCAGCAATAGTGCAAGTTCCACCACTTAAAAAGATGAGAGGCGTCTGTAATTTACATCATAGGTAGACCTCAACTATGGGAGACAAACTGAGAAAAAAAAAATCCAGAAAATCACATTGTCTGTTTTTTTATCATTTTTTTTGCATTTTATGGTGGAAAATAAGTATTTGGTCAGAAACAAACAATCAAGATTTCTGGCTCTCACAGACCTGTAACTTCTTCTTTCAGAGTCTCCTCTTTCCTCCACTCATTACCTGTAGTAATGGCACCTGTTTAAACTTGTTATCAGTATAAAAAGACACCTGTGCACACCCTCAAACAGTCTGACTCCAAACTCCACTATGGTGAAGACCAAAGAGCTGCCAAAGGACACAAGAAACAAAATTGTAGCCCTGCACCAGGCTGGGAAGACTGAATCTGCAATAGCCAACCAGCTTGGAGTGAAGAAATCAACAGTGGGAGCAATAATTAGAAAATTGAAGACATACAAGACCACTGATAATCTCCCTCGATCTGGGGCTCCACGCAAAATCCCACCCCGTGGGGTCAGAATGATCACAAGAACGGTGAGCAAAAATCCCAGAACCACGCGGGGGGACCTAGTGAATGAACTGCAGAGAGCTGGAACCAATGTAACAAGGTCTACCATAAGTAACACACTACGCCACCATGGACTCAGATCCTGCAGTGCCAGACGTGTCCCACTGCTTAAGCCAGTACATGTCCGGGCCCGTCTGACGTTTGCTAGAGAGCATTTGGATGATCCAGAGGAGTTTTGGGAGAATGTCCTATGGTCTGATGAAACCAAACTGGAACTGTTTGATAGAAACACAACTTGTCGTGTTTGGAGGAAACAGAATACTGAGTTGCATCCATCAAACACCATACCTACTGTAAAGCATGGTGGTGGAAACATCATGCTTTGGGGCTGTCTCTCTGCAAAGGGGCCAGGACGACTGATCCGGGTACATGAAAGAATGAATGGAGCCATGTATCGTGAGATTTTGAGTGCAAACCTCCTTCCATCAGCAAGGGCATTGAAGATGAAACGTGGCTGGGTCTTTCAACATGACAATGATCCAAAGCACACCGCCAGGGCAACGAAGGAGTGGCTTCGTAAGAAGCATTTCAAGGTCCTGGAGTGGCCTAGCCAGTCTCCAGATCTCAACCCTATAGAAAACCTTTGGAGGGAGTTGAAAGTCCGTGTTGCCAAGCGAAAAGCCAAAAACATCACTTCTCTAGAGGAGATCTGCATGGAGGAATGGGCCGACATACCAACAACAGTGTGTGGCAACCTTGTGAAGACTTACAGAAAACGTTTGACCTCTGTCATTGCCAACAAAGGATATATTAAAAAGTATTGAGATGAAATTTTGTTTCTGACCAAATACTTATTTTCCACCATAATATGCAAATAAAATGTTAAAAAACAGACAATGTGATTTTCTGGATTTTTTTTTCTCAGTTTGTCTCCCATAGTTGAGGTCTACCTATGATGTAAATTACAGACGCCTCTCATCGTTTTAAGTGGTGGAACTTGCACTATTGCTGACTGACTAAATACTTTTTTGCCCCACTGTATATATATATATATATATATATAATTACGAGCAGGGTCGTCTTATTTTGCTTTAATTATTGTATTGTTAACGTTGCTACTTATGACTTTTGTGTTTGAAACTGTTAAACTGTAAAGCGCTGCGGAATATGTTGGCGCTATATAAATAAAGATTATCATTATTATTATTATACTAATGTACATTCTTCAACATCTAGACCTGGAGCCATCCCCTGGGAAATGCCCCCATATTTGCCATGATTTTCTGTTGTTTACATGAACCTTCACCCTACGGTGGTCAGGTTTGTGGGATTTCCCAGTGTAAACAGGGGCTGACATCAAGTATATAATGGCATTGATCTATCCTAGAGCAGAAAGAATGGTGTTCATCTTCCCTGTTTATTACACAGTAAACCATCACATCCTCAGGGGGGCAGACAGGATGGATGTCTCTTCTGCCATCACATCTATGTCCATATAATTAGTCTGTTTATTAGGGGAAATGATTGCTGTAATTAATCAGGTCATTTGATGTAGAAGACACAGTATAACATGGAGACATCCATCCTAAATTATTCTCACACATTTTATTGCCTCCCTAAGTGCTCTAATGCCTGTGATTAAAAGGAGCAGAATAGGAGATGGGCACGGCGATCTCCAGAGGCTCTTCTGTGGCCTGTGCCATCACATGTTCACCAATGTTTACTTACACAAACGCTTAACGAATGAAACTTCCAGAGGAGCAGACAACATAACACCAGATCATGAGATACAGATGCAAGAAAAAAAAGATTATTTCCATATTCCAAACTGTACTGCAAAAAAAAAAAATCACGTGGTTCAATGTCAAATTCTGTTTGGTGTTAAATACTGTTTGCATCAAAACAGACAAAATGATTACATGAGCCACGTTTACACGTTCAGTATTTGGTCAGTATTTTACATCAGTATCTGTAAGCCAAAGCCAGCAGTGGGTGATAAATGCAGAAGTGGTGACGTGTTAATATTGTACTTTTCCTCTGATTTCTCCACTCCTGATTTTGGCTTACAAATACTGATGTAAATAAAATACTGACCAAATACTCAATGTGTGAACGAGGTCTTACTCTGAACTTCAAAAGATAGTCATTAAAATTTTAAAATAAAATATCAGCCCTGTAATGCATGTATCCTATCGTCAGCTCACATATTACTGGTTCCTGTGCTGTGACTGTGCTACCGCCTGTTTGGTCCAAACTGAAGAAGTTACTAATAGTAGGTAGAAAAATATTTAGAATTAAGAGTCCTCAGTGGTTGATACCTTTTAATGGCTAACTGAAAAGATGGTAACAAATTGCAAGCTTTCGAGACTACACAGGTCTCTTCATCAGGCAAAGACTAAAAGAAATTCTGAAGAATCACATATTTATGCACAACATAGTATAGAAAAATGCCATAGATAAGACAGGTGACATGAAGTAGTCTTATCCATGTTTTTTTTTCTGTGCCATGTTGTGCATAAATATGTGATTCTTCAGAATTTCTTTTAGTCTTAGCCTGATGAAGAGACCTGTGTAGTCTCGAAAGCTTGCAATTTGTTACAATCTTTTCAGTTAGCCATTAAAAGGTATCAACCACTGAGGACTCTTAATCTACTATATACTTGTCTAAGGGTCACTTCCGTCTGTCTGTCTTTCTGTCACAGATATTCATTGGTCGTGGCCTCTGTCTGTCATGGAAATGCAAGTCGCTGATTGGTCTCGCCAGCTGCCTGTCATGGCTGCCGTAACCAATCAGCAACGGACACAGTCCAATTAGTCCCTCCCTACTCCCCTGAAGTCAGTGCCCGGCGCCCGCTCCATCCTTCCCTCCAGTCACCGCTCACACAGGGTTAATGTCAGCGGTAATGGCCGCGTTATGCCGCAGGTAACTCACTCCGTTACCGCCGCTATTAACCCTGTGTGACCAAGTTTTTACTATTGATGCTGCATAGCATCAATAGTAAAAATATCTAATGTTGCAAATAATAATAATAATAATAATAAAAAAAACGTTATTCTCACCCTCCGACGTGCGCCCTCTCCTCGGCAGTGGAAAAACAAGAGAGAAAAGGACTATGCACACAGTGGGATCAACCTTATAAATTTTATTTCATTGCAACAATTCACCATACACAAAGGCACAGAAAGGGAGAAACAAACATTTAAAAACATTTAAAAGCTAAACGGACCTACCCGCATCCCCCCACATACAATAACAGGGATCCATATAACACCATATGACAGGTATACAGATAATGCAAGGGGCATTTAAGCAGATAGGCAGATCAATACAGTAGCCGACACACTTATTCAATACTCTGTACTGCCGACTTAAAGAGCCCTCATACACAAAAACATCATACGAAGTTAGATCCCAAATGCAAAGGATACCCCCCCAGTCACATAGCAAACCTGTGATCAATAAGCATACTGTCCTAAGAGAAAGTCAGGTGCTAAATCAGCCAAATATCTGATGCAACTAGCTTGCAATCTTCCCTAGTACTAACACCCCATATCATACTTTACCAAAATATAGCACCGAGTTTCCAGCCACTTAGGGGCCAATACCCCATTGGTGTCAGTGGGTAGGTGTGCCCTTGAGCAAAATATGGAAGCAGCGAACATACATCAGTATGTGCACCTAAATGAGGTCAGGGTGGACAGAAAATAGAGCCAAGACCGGGGAGATCCAAAAGGAGGGGGGATGGAGGCCCCACGCGTATCGACGCTGCTAGAGCGTCTTCGTCAGGGGAAGGTAGTGAGGATAACCTCCCAGACATGCCTTATATATGTGAAACTTAATACACAAAGATACAAATCACCTGTGAAGCTGCCGGCGATATCCCAGTAACCCATGGATGCCAGGCGCTGGAGAGGAGATTCCGGACATGCGCACTGCGGTAACATAAGTATCTGCAAATATACCGACCTATCAGATCCACCGTAATGCGCACAAGCCAGGTAAGTTTCAAAGACCTGTGCCGATTGGTCAAAAGGCCATAACAGGGCTAGTGCGCACGCGCACAGGTCTAGCAAGCGAGCGCCGATTCGGCGTTTGATAAGATCTGTGCGCCCAGGCACAGGTTACCATGGGGAAGGCGCCCAGGCATGCGCAGTAGGGACCAAGGATAGTTTTCTCTGTCCCGATCATAGGCCTGGTGCGCACGCGCACCGGTCATCCCAGGAAGAGTACCCAGGTGTTAGAAAATGAGTTGTAAATACTAACTAAATGAGGTTAGACGCCAACCCGACGTACAATGAGGTCTTTGCGCATGCGCCCGGGTTACCATGAATGGGGTGACCAGGCATGCGCGGTGGAGGCAGAGAATAATTTTATCTCTCGCAATAGTGAGTCTTGCGTGCACAAGCACCAGTGACCCCGATGAGAAGCCCCCTGGCGTAGGGAATGGGACTATAAAGTGTTAGTCAGATACACAAGCAGTCTGGCACCACATCCACACCACTCATACAACAACTGATTTGTTAGTGCGCCGAACTACATGCATCCCTCATCTCCCATAAGGGTGTTGCGCACACGGTGTGGGCAAAAGCCATATTTCTACCCATGCCTATCTGATGACCGAGAGTGCCTGTTTAGATAATTGTAGAAAAAATAATAAGCAACTACCTAAACAGCCAATAAGGAGTGTGGATATACGCCCAAATAATTGTCATATGGGCCAATGAATGTTACTTCAAGCCACTATTTATTCAGTACATCCCATATATAACATAAGGCTCCAAAATGTACGCAGATGAACCCGAGAGATAAAGGCCACAAAAGACCCGAGCAAAAAGCTCTATTATATAGAGGTGACCACCACATAGGAATATGAGGCCCAAATAAAAGTATTCCCCACATGCATATAAGGGTGGGGGAGGGGTAGTCTGATAGACAGAAAAAAGTTTTTCCATACGGTGGTAAGAGAGATAAGTGAACCCGAGACCACTGAGTGATGCAAGTATAAACTCAAGTAGCTATGATCTAAGCCACTATCTGTAGCCTCAAGATCACATTACTTCGATGCACCCCTCTCCTCGGCAGTGCAAGCGGCAGGTTCCGGTGCCAAAGATGCTATGCGAGAAGGACCTGCCATGACGTCACGGTCATGTGACCACGACGTCATCACAGGCCCTGCGCTCATACCAACCCTGGGACCAGAAGCTGCCACATGCACCGCACACAAGCGCTAGGGGCCCTTGGAAGGTGAGTATATGTTTATTTTTTATTTTAAGTATTTTTTAACCTGTTACATATGTGGCTAGGCAATATACTCCCTGGCTGGGCAATATACTACATGACTGGGCAGTATACTACATGTCTGTGCTGTATACTACGTGGCTCTGTGCTGTATACTACGTCGCTGTGCAATATACTATGTGGCTGGGCAATATACTACGTGACTGGGCAATATACTATGTGGCTGGGCAATATACTACGTCACTGGGCAATATACTATGTGGCTGTGCAATATACTACGTGGACATGCATATTCTAGAATACCCGATGCGTTAGAATCGGGCCACCATCTAGTTCTAAATATTTTTCTATCTACTGGCTAACACGGTACCAAGATATATAGCTTTCCTGTATCATAATAGTAAGGTAAAATTGTAATATACTGACGGCTGCTGACCTCTGCTGGAAAGAGCAGGTGGTTGCTGTAAATTGGTGTAGAACGTAAAAGTAAGAATTACAAAAAGTTCTGTGATGAATGTAATTTTACAGGACAACAGAGGAGGTGATTTCAACGGTAAACTGTGAAAATACTAAAGTAAAGAAAGACAATTTTAAATCTGAAAGTGTGATTAAAGTCAATATATTGCAAAAAGCATACTCAAATAAAGACTGCCCGCCCTCTGTACATGCACAGCCGGCAGAAGCAACCGGATGGGAGCTACAAGTAGAGATGAGCGAACCCTAACAGGTATGCTCACACTGGGTGTTTTTGCTTCTTTTATTCCGCAGCAAAACCTGATTTCTTAGCAGGAAAGAAGCTGTGGCAAAAACGCATGTTTTGGTGCATTTTTGTTTGAGTTTTTGTTGCGGTTTTGGTGCTTTTTTCATGCGTTTTTGGGGCTTTTTTCATGCGTTTTTGGGGCTAACTTGTGTCTCTTTGTGCATTCTAAAAAAGTTGAGTCCCCTCAGAGAAAAAAAACTACTTCCAGTAGAACCATACCTCTAGATCCTTTGAAAAGCCAGCAATTCATCTGCCGCGTACAGTAAAATCACAGAGTGACAGGTTAGAATATAATTGAATAGGTAAATACACCTAGAATACATAGATATGTAGATGTCAGTGACACACATATATAAGCAAATATATTACATAGACAGACAGATACAGTAAAAGAAAAGCCATCAATTCAGCAGCCGTGAACTGTAAAATCACAGCAGGAGCTGTCAGGATAGAAGAGATGGATTACATACAATAAATAGGCATATAATAGGTAGATATATAGATGTCAGTGACAAATACAATTAGCGCAGTGTGTGTGCAGCTTACTGTACATGAATTGATTAAAAGATTATTTTTCTGAAAAAAATTGGCCTGGGCTCCCACGTAATTTTCTTAACCAGCAGAGGGAAAGCCGACATCTGGGGGCAGATGTTTATAGCAGGGGAAGGGAGTAATACCCATGGAGCTTCTCAGGCTATTAATATCAGTTCACAGCTGTATACTTAGCCTTTACTGGCTATTAAAATGGGGGACCCTAAAAAAAAATGACGTATGGTCCCCCCCTATAATTTATAACCAGCAAAGGCAGCTGTGGGCTGATATTAATAGCCTAGGAATCGGCCATGGATACTGGCCCCCAGGCTAAAAACATCAGCTCTCAGCTGCCCCAGAAAAGGCGCATCTATAAAATGTGCCAATTCTGGCACTGAGGCTGGCGTCACACTAAACGTATGGAAAATCGGTCCGAGTCTCCCTGTCAATAGTCGCACGAGTGTTAAATTGCTCAATGGGCTGAAATGAGGAAAATTTGTGTGTATTTGTCGCCACCTAGATGGATGGTCCGTGTGGCATCCAAGTTTTTCTGGCACCCATAGGCTTGCATTGGCGAGTCTCGGGTGATATATGCATACAATCGCAGCATGCTGCCATTTTACACACACGTCGAATACGCCTGAGAAAACAAAACGCTGATATGAGCTGCCCCATAGCTTAACACTGGTCCTAGTGCTATGCGATGTTTTCTCACATAGCACTCATCAGTATTCTACGGTAGTGTGACGCCGGCCCTAGCCTCGCTCTTCCCACTTGCCCTGTAGCAATGGCAAGTGGGGTAATAGTTGGTAGTTTGTATTGTCAGGTGACATCAAGCCCTGAGGTTAGTAATGGAGAGGCATCAATAAGATGCCCCCATTACTAACCCCATAGTCATATTGAATAAAAACACAGACATCCAGAATAAAGTCCATGAATTGAAGGAATGACACAGACTCCTTTAATAAATCTTAATTATACCATACTTACAACCTCGCCCATTCCAATGACGCCATTGTCTCCTGCAAGAGAGTTAAAATAAAAAACAGCCATATCTCTCACCTCTCCGTCGTTCTGTCACACGCTGTAATCCATGTATCGGGGATAATTCGTTTTCAACCTGGACGGTGCCAAGATGCAACCATTCAGGCTAAGAACCACTGGTGACTGAACTGCTGCGAACACAGCGTCAGTGACCCAAGGTAACCTCAATGATGTCACCTCCGGTCACAGCGCATCTTGACACCGTCCAGGTTGAAAACTATTCCCCAGACATGGATTACAGCGTGGGACAGAACAATGGAGAGTTGAGAGATATTGTTGTTTTTATTTTTATTTTATTACAGAAGATGAGGGCTTCGGTGGAATAGGCGTTTGGTGAGTATAACTGTGTTTGTTATTTTTTTTTAAAAAAAAGTAAAACTATGTTTTGACTTATTTGAAATAAAAAACTTTATTCTGGCTTTGTCTTTATTTACAACACAACTATAGGTTTAGTAATGGATAGTCCAAAAAAAAAAGAGAAGAAAGCAGATGCACTCACCGGATGCAGTTACAAAGCGTCCTTTATTTCAGTGCCAGTCGGCACATAATTCACGGCACGGGGGAGAGGGAAGTGGACAGGGAGAGTGCGACAGGTAAGACGACGGCCGTTTCGCGCTGCCTGAGAGCGCTTCTACGGGTCCGGTTAGTAATGGATAGGTGTCTTGAAAATGCCTCTCCATTACTAATCTGTGGGTTTGATGTCACCTGACAATACAAAGGTGACATCAACCCCACAAATATGAACCCCACCTGTCACCGCTACAGGTCAAGTGGGAGAAGCCAGGCAAAGCGCCAGAATTGGCGCATCTTATACATGTGCCTTTTCTGGGTGGCTGTGGGTTGCTATTTTTAGGCTGGAGGGGCAATATCCATGGCCCCATACCAGCCTGAGAATACCAGCCGCCAGCTGTCTGCTTTAATAAGGCTGGTTGTTAAAAATGGATGGGACCCCACACCATTTTTTTAAATTATTTATTTAATATTTATTTAAATAATTAAAAAAACAACGTGGGGATCCTTCTATTCTTGATAATCAACCTTGCTAATGCTGACAGCTGAGGATTGCAGCCCCCACCTGTGAGTTTTGCCTGGCTGGCTATCAAAAATACAGTGGAGCCCACGCAGGTTTATTTTTTAATTATTTATTTACAGTGCAGGAGCGGCTGAGGAAAACTCTCATCAGCAGCTCCTATTCTCAGTTGTTATTAGCGGCAGCAGGGGTCGTCTGATGGGAATGGTAGTCCCATCAGCTGACTCCAGTGACCGGAGGTAAACTTTATAGCTCCAATCGCAGCTGAGCGCTCACGCTGTCTTTTGGCAGCATGGGAACCGCAGCTCTCTGACCGGCGGGGATGGTTTCACTGCCGATCAGAAGCGGTGTTTGACACATTGTAATGCATATGATTGTGAAGTAAGGCCAGTTTAGCAGAGGTGAGAGCAGATTTAAAAGCGAGTGTTGCCTGTTTGAATGCAGATTTCTAAAATCTCATAGGCTTTGCTGGTACTGCAAAAAGCAGTAAAAACTTAACATAAAAAAATGCAGCAAAAACGCCCAGTGTTAACATACCCTAAAGTTCTGGGTTTGTATTGGACACCTAGTGTCTGGTGCTGAAGAGAGAGGAATTGAGATTCATTCTGTGGGGTACTCTGCTTCCTTTGGCAGCCCCTTAGCTCCTACTATGACCATTTTTCAGCAACAAAGTTCGGTTCCCCATTGACTTCTATGGGGTTCAGGTTCAAGTTCAGGTAGTGTTACCTAAAGTTCAGTCGAACCCGACTAACTTGAACATCCACGGATCCGTGGGTATTTTTTTAATGTTTGAGCAGGAGCACCCCGCATGTTTGGCGCTTTGTGAACATGTGGGAATTGCCTGCCAGTCACTGTAATGCCGTAGGCATTTTGGTTGCGGCATTACTGTGACTGGCTGGCCGCATAGCATCATCAGGTCTATGTAAGACCCGTGACGCTATACTCGTCACACTGTACCCCGGACAAAGCAGAGTAGGGAGAGGAGCTGATGAGAGAGGGACAGAATTGTATCTGCTTATTAGCCAGGGATTCACTACATTTATATTTCTGTCAAGTACAACAACAGCCCTTCTTAGGGCTAATTATAATCAATAGCAATACTGTTGTTAGCAGCTTAGGGAGAGACTGTGCTGAAAGGATCATGTAGGATAGGATAGGGTGAATTGCACATCCTTTATGCTGCAGCCTGCAACTGATACCAAAACCCCTTCTCAGGGCTAATAATATTCTTTTTGCTCTTAATCATGCAAAATTTTCTGAGCAGGGAAATATTATACACCATTTTTACTGCAGCAATTGTGCGTCAAAAGCATATAGCCAGACTTGGTCGGATATCAATATCATTGCTATATTGATACTGCAGTCTCATACGTCCATCTCAAGTAGGCAAATTTGGCTGGCATTTATAGTAATAATATAATAATTTTTATTTTTATATAGCGCTAACATATTCCTCAGCGCTTTACAGTTTGCACACATTATCTTCTCTGTCCCCGATGGGGCTCAAAATCTAAATTCCCTATCAGTATGTCTTTGGAGTGTGGAAGGAAACCGCAGAACTCGGAGGAAACCCACACAAACACGGGGAGAACATACAAACTACTTACAGATATATATATAAACCTACGTAGAATCCGTAGCCAGAACGGAAAATATCCCCCTGTGGCTAAAATGTGTATACCGAAAAAATTGCTCAGAAAGAGCAATCATATATGGGCTTCAATGTGGTCGCCCGTCATTAATTAGACCATAGAGATTCAAGATTGCGCTGCTCTTTCTGAGCAATTTTTTCGGTATAAACTACTTAGAGATCTTGTCCTTGGTGGGATTTGAACCCAGGACTCCAGCGCTGCAAGGCTCCAGTGCTAACCACTTGTAATAATACAGTTTTTTTTGAGCAGTGAAATTTTATAAGGTATTTATCATGCTACAGTTCAGCCTCAAAACCCCCCAAAAAGAAATTGTTTGTTAAATAAATCGCATTGTTATATTTATACTGCAGTTCCATACGTCCTTCTGAGGTGTGCAAATTTGCCTGGCTGGTAATACAGCATTTTTTTGAGCTGTGACATTGTGTACAGCATTTATCCCCCTCCTCTAAAAAATTGTTTGATAAAAAAAAATGCATTGCTATAATGATACTGCAGTCACATATGTCCATTTGAAGCAGGCAAATTTTGCTGCCATTGTAATACTGCATTTTTTTCAGCAGTGATATTTTATACAGCGTTTATCGTGCTAGATTTGGGCCTCAAAACCTCAAAGAAAAAAATGGTTACAAATAGCATTACTATATTGATACTGTCTTATATGTCCATGTGTAGTCAGCAAATTTTTCTGGCATTGTAATACTGTCTGCAAAATTTTCCCAACAAGAATATATATATTAAACATGGGCGTGTGGTAAGGGATGGGGAAGTGGACGTTATGCTGATGGTGAGCGCATAGGCAGAGGCCGTTGGCAAGGTGAAACTGTGCCTGCCACGGGAACACAACAAACAAACACATCATGTCCATCTAGCTTACTGTCCTACTTTGTAGGGGGGTGTGGAACACAACTCTTGAAGCCAGATCAGTGTGAAAAGGTTGTTGGATGGATGGCAGCTAAGACTTTCAGTCACTTTGTCAACACTACCCTGTCTACCACATGGTCCATTCTCAGTAGCCGTGATTCTGGACCACATAACCCTCACCCTGATCCTTCTACCTCCCACCATACCAAGTGCCTGGAGACAAGTGATCCATTTAGACATTCCGAAGAGCTGTTCACATTTCCATTTATCGATTCTGGCATGTTGCTCTGCCCCTTTCAACCAAGACATGAGGAGATCGCATGTAGCGATGCTCAAATATTTAAGCAGCCACGCTCATAAGAAGGCTAGGTGGAAAAATGCAATTACTGTCGCAAGTGCTGGATGACGATGAGACACAATTGCCAGCAAGTGGTGTTGTTTTGTCAGCAAGTCATGAAGAGCACCAGGGTGCGGAAGTAGAAGAGGAAGTGGTGGACACTGACCCAACAAGGACAGCAGCTCACAGCAGGAGGGATACACAGCACCACAACAGGCAGGAAGAGGAAGTGGGGTAGCCAGAGACACAAGGCGGGCAACTGATCCCCAGAGTACCAAAATGGGTGAAGTTGCCAAGCCAAGGGTTAGGTATTCCAGAGTCTGGCACTTCTTTAAAGACAGTCTAGTTAACCCAGAAAGGCCATTTGCGATGCCAGCATTAGCAGGAGTAGCACATCTACCAGCCTGACCACCACCAGCATGCTCAGGCACATGCAAAAAAAGCACCCGACTAGGTCCATAAACAGTGTCTGTGGGTGACACCATGCCCTCTTCCTCTGTTCTACAGGAACGCCAATCCCCTGTCCATGACATAGACAAAGATGCCTCCCACCCTGCATCTATCGTTGCACTTGCAACCACCGTCATCAACCACGTCCATGTCCCAGCACAGCATTCAGTTGTCCCTACCCCAGTCCTTGGAACGCAAGTGTAAATATGCAGCCACCCACAGTTACAATGCTAAACAGCCATATTCCCCACTACTTACCCTGGAAATGTTGCCATATAGGCTTGTGGATATAGAACCTTTCTGTAACCTCATGGTGGCGGCCATCCCTCGGTACACGGTCCCCAATCGCCACTATTTCTCCCAGTGTGCCATCCCCACCTTATACAAGCACGTGCCCCATAACAACAACCGTGCCCTGACCAACACTGTGACTGAGAAGGTCCACTTAACCACGGACACCAGGACAAGTGCATGTGGCTAGGGACGCTACATTTTCTTGACAGAACACTGGGAGAACATTGTGGATGCCGGGTCCACTTTGACACAGGGACGGAACACGTGCTACTGACACAAAGGATTGTGGGCCCTGGTTCAATCAGGGTTTCCCCCACCTTCTACAGCAGTTCCTGCATCTTCCCCTCCTCCTCACCCTCCATCTCATCAACATTAACATCAGTCGCAAGCTGGAACAAACTGCGCTGAAGCTAATCTGCCAAAGTGACAAACCAAAGACCACAGCAGAGTTGTTGAAAGGTTTAACAGACCAGACTGATCTGTGGCTATCGACTCTGAACCTACAACCAGGCTTGGTCATGTGTGACAAAGGGCATAACCTGGTGGCAGCTCTGAAGCTTGGTAACCTCGCACATGTGCCATGCCGGGCCCAGGTGCTCAACTTAGTGGTTCAGCGGTTTCTCAAAACCTACCTAGATCTGCTTGACCTACTTGTGAAAGTACGCCGTGTGTGCATATTGTGCAAGTCGGCTACAGTTGCCACTGCCCTGGCAGTGCTGCAGCAGCGTCTGCAACTTCCAACTGACCGACTGGTGAGTGATATCACCACGCATTGTAAGGCTACTTTCACACTAGCGTCGGATTCGGCCCGTCGCAGTTAATGATACCCAAATCCAAGGCTTTGTCAATCAATGTTCTTAATATGGTTGAATATACACCCGTAGGATCAGACGGAAGTTTTCAGTAAAACCTTGGATTATCAAGTTGCCTGTGTGCTTCCTTGATGTATAGATCATGGGGCCAGAGCACAATATTGCCACCCTTATCGGCTTCACGTATAATGAAGTCGCTATTTGTCTTTAAGCAAGACAATGCACACTTTTCCTGTATAGTCAAATTATCCGCAATGGGGATCTTAATAGGCAAATCTTCGATATCTTTCTTGGCCATTTTAAAGAAAATTCTTACGGCTGGAACAATTGAGAAAGGTGGCGAAACACGGGACTTATTTCTATAAGGAAATTTGGACCTACCTGTATCATCTTGTCCTTCACATAGCAGGTCCATAAGGTCCTGGAAGACTCTCTGTTCGGTTTGATCCAAAAATGGGGTGATTTGAGACTTGTTGTGGAGAACCTGTAAAACAATTTTTCTACAGAACAGAAAAAGATCTTTTATTAGGGTAAATTTGTCTACCTGTTGGACCGGTGAAAAGGTTAAGCCCTTAGAGAGAACCGAGATCTCATGCACAGAAAGGACATAACCGGACAAGTTGATAACCTGAAGGGCATCTCCTTGATCATACTCACGGGTGTTAGCTGGGTCTGAGGAGGTCACTTGTGCAGGTGTCTCCGTGGATTGCGACGTGGTGGTTTGTAGTTGTAATTCCTGGTGGTCCGTACAGTGCCGCCTCCTACGTCCTCGCCTGGTCCTGGGTCGATCTCGCTTTCTGCCGATGACAAAAAAAATCGCTCGAAGTGTGCCCATCCGTGGACGGCGAATGTCTCTCTGAATTATGGCCCCTTTGTCTGCGATTAGGGCCCCGGCATCTATTTCCCTGATGTGTCCAGGAGAAGGCAGTCTTATCATCAAAATCTGTCTTGTCTCTCAAGAATTTTGAACGTTTTTTGGACATAATTTCCTTGTCATATTTGTCAAGTAGATCTTTGAGTCTGACTCTAAAGGGCTGGACCTGAGAGACCTCGTCAAAATTACTTAATTTGGCTTCTAAGTTCTTAATCTCAGCTTTAACAGTAGTCAAAAGCTCTCTATCGTGTGTGATCAGCAGATTAATCAGAATATTAGAACAGCGTATCAAGCCTTGTTCCCACAACGTGCGAAAAGTAGGAGAGGGTTCCCATGCTGGGAAGATAGAGACCCTCAGTCCCCTAGGGATAATGTTAAGCTTCAGGTACTCCTCCAGGCACCTAATATTCCAGAGTAGTCTGATGCCATGTTTCTGTGAGGCAATCAAGTCAGTGGTGAGGCTCGAGAAGTCTGTATCCACTGAAACATGATTGGTCTCTAGGAAGGCACTCGATGAAGTGGCCCTCCATGCCGCCTCTCGCGTCTCCCAGTCCATGGGTCCTGGCGAGACTCACAAAAAACACCTTAACCAAAAAATAAAAGTATGATAACCATAAACCAAGTACAACAATATAAGCTCTGGTAAGCTGTGTGCTGCTGGCCAGAAAGGCCACCAAAAAAGGAGCCTAATAAACCAATAGTATTACAAGGGATGCCAGCGCACTACCAATAGTATAAATAATGTAAAGGGTGCAAAAGAAGTGGTATAGTAGCACAACAAAAACCATAGAAAAAAGAAAAGCACCACTCTATAAAATTGCACACCACTTATCAAAGAGCCAAGCTGCAGTCACAAGTTTCCCTCTTGGAGTCAAGAAAGAAACCACCGGATAAATCTGTTCGTATCATCACTGGGTTCACTACGCATTGGTCCAAGGTAAGACAGATTCTACAGAAGCACTGGGGCATTCTTACAACTGATTTGGCAACAGCACAGGTTGATAGTGAACGTCCACTGATAACCGCAAGGAGAGCGCCCAATCTATGAGACATTCTTACAAGAAGTCATTACGTAAGAACCACTGTAAAATTGAATAGGAGTATTTCGCTGAGGGGCTCCTTTCCTTGCGGCGATTGTAACGTCTGCCAGCATATGCATCCGGTGAGGGATAATTTTTGTAATCCCACTGATCAGAGTAAACATGTGCTTAAGAACTACATTAATTGTAAGACAACAAATGTCATCTACGCCATCATATGCCCCTGTCCACTTGTATACGTGGGACAGACGTCCCAGGAGCTGCGTCGACGTATACAAAAACACTTTTCCACCATTAGCACCGCAGCAGCCGACTCCCGCAAGGACAAAATGCTCACTACAGTGGCAGCCCACTTCTTATTGCATCATGCGGGTAAACATTCAGGCGCCAAAGTAGTGGGTCTGGAGCACATTCGTGGCTCGGGCAGAGGTGCATCACTTGAAAATAGGCTCTTGCAAGCAGAAGCCCGTTGGATCTTTCTGTTACAATCCACAGTCCCCTCTGGTATAAATGAGGATCTGCTTTTTACGGGCTTTCTGGGCTAAATTTAATAAGTGATCTTTCTGTTCCAGATGTCCTCATCAGGTGATCATCGGGACTATTTCCCACATCTGTGTATAACCATGGGACGGTATCCACGTCTTCTTAATACATGGAGCAAAGCATGGCCGTGACGTCCGTTAGGCCCTTCAATACTCACCTCTGCGTACATGGACAAAAGGATGCCTCCAAAGGATAGGCAAGACAAGAACAACGAGTAGACGACACATCTAAGCAAATTATTGTACTCCGGGTGGATCAAGATACCTATGTCTCCTGTTGTGCTTACTAAGAAAATTGGAATGATATTATGCACATCTGCACTTGTGTCCAGTATACACGTATCTGGGCTGCATGGGAGAGTTGTCCATGCCTTATTTTGCTCTCTATGCACCTGTGCGCATTACAGGGACTTTGTTCTTATCCTGGGGGGGGGCATTTTTCCATATTGCCCCACAAACAGGTTTCACCAAGGGGCTCCTTGGTGCTTGTTGCTTGTTGTTGGATTATTGGTAACTTTTTGTTGCCGGCATCCGTTCATTGACCTTCTAGTGGCCTAGCCCATTTTTCCTGCGGGGCTTATATTGCCTCTATGCGACATTCTTGGTGTACGGGTTATTATTATTATATTTTTTTTACATGTTATGATTTTTTACCATTTCTCATGTTTCTCATCTTTCTTTATGGGATTCTCTGATCTGGTATTCCTATACATTGATCCTATCAAATCTGTTTTAGCCTACTCCTGCTATCCAGGTCCATATGGTCATGTCGCCACTTTTGTCGCCCCCCTCTTTTTGATATGTGCAGTCTCACCGCTTCGGGCTCTTCTTACAATTGGCAGTTCTTCGGCAAGACGGTGCTCACGTATATTTGAAGCCATTATGTGACTTTGCTGCATTGTTCAATAAACTTCTTTATCATCTGCATTCATATATGCTTATGTGTATTTCTGTTGTATGTCCCCCTTTTGTTTGTTTTCTTGCAGGTTCCATTCTCATGTGCTTATCCGGCACACACCTATATGGGGATTCTCAATCTTTATATATGGTCATTCACATACTATATGTTTGCCTTTGCTGGCCAGTCATCTGCTGGTGTTTGCATTGGCTATATTCATATACCCCGGTCTTAGTTTGTCCCCTTTCCCTTCTGTGCGTCCCCTTATGTGTTATGTCTGCTTTGTGTTCCCAACGTTTTCTTAGCACTGTCTCTTCCTTTTGGATCCCATTACATCGGCTCCATCAGACCGCGCCTTTACTCAGTTAGTCAGCCAGTTCTCTTATTCTACTTAGTCCTCTCGCTCATCTCCCACGCTCTGTACACGATGCATGGTGCCGGACATCTCCGGCGCATGCGCATTGTGAAGCATTGGCAGAGACGTCTGCCACTGCATACTCTTCCGCCCTACCTATGTTACTTCCGGTTCCGGCTCCTGGCGTGTCTCGCTCTTCACCTCGCCCTTTTGAAAGGTATTTAAACTGGCATTGATTGCCTTCTTGTATTTTCCCCTGACGAAGCCGTCCCTGTAACGGCGATACGCGTTGGGTCTCCTCCCCACGCTGTGCCCTGCCTCTGGCGTTTAGTCCCCCCTGTTGGGTTTCTTTGCCACAGTGCCTGTGGGTGGTTTATATGGCTGGACCTAGGACCTGGTTGCACTTTTTTCTTACGTGGTAACTATATTACCATATTGGGGCATTTTTGTGGATTTACATTTATCGCCACACTGCCCAGATCTTATACCACTATTTCATGTTGGCAGCCGGCCTTGGCGCTCAGCACACATTTTTTATGTCCTACATAGATCACTTGCGTATGTGGAAATACCTTTTTCCATCATCAAATTCTGCCTAAGGTAGCAAAGATGCCCAGTCATCCTGCCTAGTAGAGACAAAATGTCGCAAATATGTCACCAGAGTCTGGTTGTCTCTCTCTACTAACCCATTTGTCTCAGGATGATATGCAGAGGAGAGATTTAGTTCTATGCTGAGTAAACGACAGAGCTCTCTCCAAAACCGAGACGCGGACTGGGGACCCCGGTCACTGACAATTTTATCAGGCATGCCATGTAAACAGAAAATATGTTTAATGAACAACGCCGCCAAGGCCCGTGAAGAACGTAACCATGGAAGCGGCACCAAGTCCACCATCTTAGAGAAATGATCGGTGACAACCCAGATAAAGGTGCAGCTACGAGACTTGGGTAAGCACACCACGAAGTCCATCCCGACCATCTCCCCGGGCCTGTCTGCCACCGGCAGGGGGTAAAGTTTCCCAGCAGGCCATTGCCGAGGAAATCGATTCTTGGCGAAGGAGACACACGCCCAAATATAGTCCCGGACGTCACGGGCCAAATGCGGCCACCAGTACGTCCTCGCCAAAAGTTCAGATGTCCTCTTGGTCCCAAAATGTCCACCCACCCTGGACGAGTGAGCCCAAGAGAGATCCTCCGGTCGCAAATTAGATGGAAAGAAAGTCTTACCTGGGGGCACAGACTCTAGCGAAACCGGAGCTACAGTTCTCAGGCTCTCAGAAGGGACAATAAGCCGAGGCTCCTCCTCCTCCTCAGATGACACTACGGAGCAAGAGAGAGCGTCGGCACGAATGTTCTTCTCTCTGGAGAGAAAAAGGAGAGTAAAATGGAACCAGGAGAAGAACAGGGACCATCTAGCCTGGCGAGAATTCAGCCGCTGGGCCGTCTATAAGTACACCAAGTTCTTGTGGTCTGTGAACACTTGGAAGGGAAAGCGAGCTCCTCCAAGAGGTGTCTCCACTCTGAGAAAGCCAACTTCATGGCTAGCAACTCACTGTCCCTGATGGAATAATTCATCTCCGCTGGTGAAAAGGTCTTGGAGAAGAAGAAGCAAGGATACTTCCGACCTTGAGGATCCTTTTGGAAGAGGACTGCTCCAGCACCAACGGATGAGGCATCCACCTCCATTATAAATTAGAGAAAAGGAATAAAGTGCGTTCGCAGCCCGGGGTCCACCGTGCAGAGATGGTACCTGCTGCTAAGCAATGATGGACTATATGGTGGTACAATGAGGATACACACGGGTTAGCTTCACCCTGTGTGAAAGAAGCGAACCCTGTTGCGTCACAGGGTCACAGTACCGCATGTAACAAAACTAATAATTAAATAGCACGAGAGTGCGAGCTGTGCTGTACTGGCGGACGCCACTAACCACGCAGACTTTGGCTAAAGAAGCGCTCTAATGGCGCGTGGCGCCGTACTGGCGGTCACAGCAGTAGATGCTGTTTTGTGTGTTAACGCTGTGAGTTCAGCCGGGCACTAGATAGCAGCCATACACTTTACGCGAACAGTCATACACAAGGGATGGGTTTTTTTAAAGAACGACTTGCATTCATCAACACACACACGAGTACAAATGTATACTAGCGCATGGCCGTGCGGCCATGCAAACCTTTTATAGCTGCAGCATGTACAGGACCTTCCCAGAAGGACCAATGGGAGGCTGCCACAGAAGTTGAGCACCTTCAGGACCTTTCTGGAGGACCAATGGGATCTGCTGCAGTATCTGAGCATGTGACCCTCGATCTCCAACGGGAGATCTTGCCCTGGGCATGCTCAGATGGGGAAAAGCAGGACTTAGTCCCAAAAGTGTCTGCTCGCCGCTGCCCAGCACTGGCTTCAATGGCAGAAGCAGGAAAAGCAGCAGTAACCATTTGCACAGAGTGAGACTGAGCAAGACGCTGGGACCGACGTCTCTGCTGAGCAGGCTCCACTGCGGCTGATGCAGAATGAGAGACCGCAGCAGACATGGTTCGAGATTCCCCCTGTGCAGCGGCGGGAACTCGACTTCTAACAGCGTGTGATTGAAGCATGTTTAAAACATGAGGAGAAAACACCAGTTGTTAGTGACAGCTTGCAGAGATGGGTTAGGGTTGGGATAAAGACTGTGGTGAGTTTTGGCATGAGGTGGGATGGAATCAAGTCAAGTGCACAGACGTGAGATGTGATCTGGAGAATAGAGAAGAAAATTTATCTTCTGCTATTTCAGAGAAGCTGGTTTTGGTGGAAGAGGACTAAATAGTTATGAGGAGGGGTTTGGGGGAATGTAGGCAAAGCTTTCTCTGATGTTGTCAATCTTCTACTTGAAGAATGAGGCAAAATCTTCAGCTGGGATGAGAGGATATGGAGGAGGAAGTGCTGGAGGATGGAGGAGAGAATTGAAATGGTTGAATAGCTGTTTATGGTTGTGAGACAGGGAGGATATAGGAGATGAGAAGTAGGCTATTTTTGCAGCAGTGAGTGTGGACTTAAAATTGGTGAGGGACTGAATGTATGCTCATTGGAATGGGATCTTTTACATCTCCGGCCAGCAACTCTGGAATCCCGCTTCAGTTCTTTAATCACGCAGGTGTACCAAGGTTGCATGTTGGTTGTGCGAGCTTTAGTATGTCTGAGGGGTGCGACCAATTTGAGAGCTGCACCTATTGAGGTATTTTACAAAGTGGCAGCAGCATCTGCATCATGTCAAGAACCTGTCTACCAGACGGCGAAGAGAATCAGAAAGTGAGTGTAAATCAAGGTGTTTGAGATCTGTGTGAGGATGTGCAAGTTTGTGAAGTGGGGATTGTGCACATGGAAAGGAGAAGGAGGAGAATGTAAATAGGTTGTGGTCAGACAGGAGGAGAGGTGAGTTAGAAAGGTCAAAGAGGGAACAGAGGCAGGTGAAGATGAGGTCCAGTGTGTGGCCATCTTTGTTTGTGGCAGCAGAAGACCATTTAGCAAGGCCAAAGGAGAAAGTGTGTGTTAGAAGCTTGGAGACAACTGAATGGGAAGTGTCAATAGGAATATTGAAGTCACCCATGATGAGAGTGGGGATGTCAGTGGAAAGGAAATGAAGAAGCCCGGTGGTGGAGTGTTCAAAAAAGGTGGTGACTGGCCCTGGAGGTGGGGAGGGGGGGTAAATGACAGGCAGCTGGAGGGGGAGTAGATGCGGACAGAGTACACCTCAAGAGAAGGGAGAATAACGGAGGGTGACAGTGGAATTGGGTTGAGAAGTTATGTTATCGGACAGGAGAAAAAAAACTTCTCCACCATGCTTGATGCTGGGGTGGTAGTGATTGTGGGGGATGGGGGGGGGGTGAGAAAGCTGGAATCCACCATAAGAAAGTGCATTTGGAGAGACTGTGTCAGAGGGCGTGAGCTGAGTTTCAGTGATGCCGAGGAAAGAAAGTTTGTTGGTAATGAAAAGATCATGGATGTATGAGAGTTTGTTGCAGACAGAGCAAGCGCTCCATAAAGCTCCTATTAGAGGGAATGGAGAAGCAGGGGCTGGGTGCTTGGGTATAAGTTAGGAAAGGATGTTAAAATTCACGATACATCGTGGCTCAGACATAGAAGTAACTGTGGGGAGGAGGGCCAGGATTTAGTGAGATATCACCAGCAGTGAGGAGCAGAGAGATTCTTAGGTGGGAGCAGGAGAGGGCATGAGGTGGCTGTGATTAAGAAAAAAAAGGATTTTATGATGAGGAACAGATCTGAGGAAGAGGTGAGATGGATGGGGAGGATGGGCTGAGAGATGACGAGTTCATTACTAGGTGTACGGATTAGAGGGTTAATAGGAAGTGGAGGACTATAGGGGTGAGAGTGAAAGCAAACAGAAACTTTGTTTACAGATCTCACATGTCAGATAAATGCAATCTTAAGGTACCTTCACACATAACGATATCGTTAAGGATATCGTTGCAATGTCACGCTTTTTGTGACGTAGCAACGATCCCGCTACTGATATCTTTATGTGTGACAGCAATCAACGATCAGGCCCCTGCTGGGAGATCGTTGGTCGTGGGGAATGATCAGGACTAGAGTTGAGCGACCTTGACCTTTTTAGAGTCGAGCCGGGTTTTGCGAAACCCGACTATGTCCAAAGTCGGGTCGAGTGAAATCGGCCGATTATGACGTAAAGTCGGGATCGACCGAAACACGAAACCCAATGCAAGTCAATGGGGCAGCATAGTCGGCAGTGAGTGGGGGCCAGGAAAACACCTAGAGTGGCCATTTTAATGTCAAAACCATCCATTCTTCTTAATGAAGCTTGTCAAGCGTAATTTACCTTATAATAATTGGAAGGCATTTGAAATTGGGGGTCATTTGGCTAAAGTTGTGGGGGGTAGGGCTGGTTCAAGTAATTAGTGGGCCCAGGAAATCTGGACCACGTCACGGCAGTGGAGCAGGGAGAGGTAAGTATTTCAACTTTGCAAGTGCTGTGAACCTGAGCAAGCAGGGGGGGCCCACTCGTTGGCATTGGCACTGGCACAGGGCCCCTCAAAGTACAGCGGTGTGTTTGCACGGCGGGGGCGCCTCCCACCGGCAGCAACACTTTTGCGTACTATGAGAGGCCCTGTGCCAGTGACGTCGCCAACTAGTATTCCTCCCCCCACCTGATGAAGGAACCTGCACTTTCATCTGCACCTTCCTCTTTGTCCCCGTGTAAGGTGGTATGGTATGCGGGAAGAGCAACCTGACTTTCAGCAGGGTCACAATGTTGTTGTGTAGCGTGCACGGGGAATGTTGCGTTATGGGTCAATGTACCAGCAGACTCATCTATCACTGGCTGGGCAATGGGCACGATGAAGTGGAAACACAGATATAGGCCCAAAGAAGAAAGTGGGCTAAATGCAGTTCAAAATTGGTAACACAGGAATAACCAGGGGGCATTGCAGTGGAGGACAACTGGAATGAGAGGCTGACACAGAGAGTAGGGCCAAATCAGTAAGTAGTCGAAATGCAGTTCAAAATTGGCAACCGTAGTAAACAGGCGGCACAGCTTTGTTCAGTGGAGGAGAACAGCAAGGAGTGGCAGACACCGATAGTAGGCCCCAAACCAACTAGTACGCCAAATGCAGTTGTTCCATTTAACCACAATTTAATGAGAGCCTGAAGATAGAAGCTCAGGAAAGGCAACCTGGGGAACACCTTGGAGTGTAACACACCATCTCTCTCCACCCCATACCCATTTTGTATGGCCTAATGCAGTGTACTTTTCTACAACTACTAAACGAGAGTCGGAAGACCGAAGCAATGGCAAGGAAACCTGGGGAACACCTTAGAGTGTAACACACCCTCTCTCTACACCCCATACCCAATTTGAAGGCCTAATGCAGTGTAGTTTCCAAGAACTACTAAACGAGAGCCGGAAGATCGAAGCTCAGGAAAGGCAACCTGGGGAACACCTTGGAGTGTAACACACCCTCTCGCTACACCCCATACCCAATTTGAAGGCCTAATGCAGCGTAGTTTCCAACAACTACTAAACGAGAGCCGGAAGATCGAAGCTCAGGAAAGGCAACCTGGGGAACACCTTGGAGTGTAACACACCCTCTCTCTACACCCCATACCCAATTTGAAGGCCTAATGCAGTGTAGTTTCCAAGAACTACTAAACGAGAGCCGGAAGATCGAAGCTCAGGAAAGGCAACCTGGGGAACACCTTGGAGTGTAACACACCCTCTCGCTACACCCCATACCCAATTTGAAGGCCTAATGCAGCGTAGTTTCCAACAACTACTAAACGAGAGCCGGAAGATCGAAGCTCAGGAAAGGCAACCTGGGGAACACCTTGGAGTGGAACACACCATCTCTCTACACCCCATACCCAATTTGAAGGCCTAATGCAGAGTAGTTTCCAAGAACTACTAAACGAGAGCCGGAAGATCGAAGCTCAGGAAAGGCAACCTGGGGAACACCTTGGAGTGTAACACAACGTCTCTCTACACGACGGAAGGGCTGATTCTTAGGAAGGAAGGCTGTTGGAAATAAGCATTGCGCGTCCGAGGGTGATTATATTCTTATTAGGTATATACTCACCCTCGGACGCGCCCTGCTTCTTTATTTGGAATGAATGTTTATTTGCAATGTGGTGTTGACTTTCTCTATTATTTTGGTAATTAATGATTTTATTATTTTCATTATTTTGCATCTTCTCGGCAATAATATAAAGAAGACGCGACAGGACAACACTCGGTGGATGCCATATGTGTGTTTTCAATTTAAAAAAACTTTCAGTTAACTACTTGCAGGAGAAAGTAATTGTAGCTGGTGGCCATTTTTAGTACTGTACCAGATTAGAGTTGTGTGTTTGTTTTTAATGTTAAAATGTCTGCATTTGATATCTCACCAGTATTTTCTTTTTTATAAGCAAAATACTTATTTTTATATTTTCTGATGTTGGTTCCAGGGGTACACGGCCAGCAGTGCCCTGGTCAGTGTAGTAGTAGTTGAAAGAATGGACCGCAGACAGGCATCGAAGGCCTAAAATAAAAAAATTGGGCTGGCTGTAGGCAATTTTAAATTGGTTCCAGGGGTACACGGGCAGCAGTGACCTGGTCAGTGTAGTAGTAGTTGAAAGAATGGACCGCAGACAGGCATCGAAGGCCTAAAATAAAAAAATTGGGCTGGCTGTAGGCAATTTTAAATTGGTTCCAGGGGTACACGGGCAGCAGTGGTGTGGTCAGTGGAGGCCTAGTGGAAGGAGTGACCGCAGACAGGCATCGAAGGCCTAACATAACAAACTTGGGCTGGCTGTAGGCACTTTTAAATTGGTTCCAGGGGTACACGGGCAGCAGTGGTCTGGTCAGTGGAAGTCTAGTGGAAGGAGTGACCGCAGACAGGCATCGAAGGCCTAAAATAATAACACATGGCTGTAGGCAATTTTAAATTGGTTCCAGGGGTACACGGACAGCAGTGGTGTGGTCAGTGGAGGCCTAGTGGAAGGAGTGACCGCAGACAGGCATCGAAGGCCTAAAATAATAACACATGGCTGTAGGCAATTTTAAATTGGTTCCAGGGGTACACGGACAGCAGTGGTGTGGTCAGTGGAGGCCTAGTGGAAGGAGTGACCGCAGACAGGCATCGAAGGCCTAAAATAATAACACATGGCTGTAGGCAATTTTAAATTGGTTCCAGGGGTACACGGGCAGCAGTGACCTGGTCAGTGTAGTAGTAGTTGAAAGAATGGACCGCAGACAGGCATCGAAGGCCTAAAATAAAAAAATTGGGCTGGCTGTAGGCAATTTTAAATTGGTTCCAGGGGTACACGGGCAGCAGTGACCTGGTCAGTGTAGTAGTAGTTGAAAGAATGGACCGCAGACAGGCATCGAAGGCCTAAAATAAAAAAATTGGGCTGGCTGTAGGCAATTTTAAATTGGTTCCAGGGGTACACGGGCAGCAGTGGTGTGGTCAGTGGAGGCCTAGTGGAAGGAGTGACCGCAGACAGGCATCGAAGGCCTAAAATAATAACACATGGCTGTAGGCAATTTTAAATTGGTTCCAGGGGTACACGGGCAGCAGTGACCTGGTCAGTGTAGTAGTAGTTGAAAGAATGGACCGCAGACAGGCATCGAAGGCCTAAAATAAAAAAATTGGGCTGGCTGTAGGCAATTTTAAATTGGTTCCAGGGGTACACGGGCAGCAGTGGTGTGGTCAGTGGAGGCCTAGTGGAAGGAGTGACCGCAGACAGGCATCGAAGGCCTAAAATAATAACACATGGCTGTAGGCACTTTTAAATTGGTTCCAGGGGTACACGGGCAGCAGTGGTCTGGTCAGTGGAAGTCTAGTGGAAGGAGTGACCGCAGACAGGCTTCGAAGGCCTAACATAACAAAATTGGGCTGGCTGTAGGCACTTTAAATTGGTTCCAGGGGTACATGGGCAGCAGTGTATGGTCAGTGGAAGTCTAGTGGAAGGAGTGACGGCAGACAGTCTTCGAAGGCCTAACATAACAAAATTGGGCTGACTGTAGGCACTTTTAAATTGGTTCCAGGGTAACACGGCCAGCAGTGGCCTGGTCAGTGTAGTAGTTGTAGAAAGAAGGGACCGCAGACAGGCTTCGAAGGCCTAACATAACAAAAATGTCAAAACAATGGTATTGTCAGTGCCAGGCATTGAAGGATGTCAGCGGCTAGACTACACATTGGTGAAGCTGTGAGAGATAATTTTGCTAGTGGTAGAGCACTGTTTGAGCTGGGGGGGGGAACTGTCTTGTGGCCGGCGGTACAGGCACAGGGCCCCTCATATTACAACGGTGTGTCTGACGTTGGGTGCGCACCACCACCGCCAGAGACACTTTATTGTACTATGAGGGACCCAGTGGCAGTGCCGTCGACCAAAAGCGGCCACACCCACCTCTTCAGACAAACAGCACTCTCAAGGGTCCAAGCGCAAAGTGGCGATAGCACGGCCCCGTGTGGGGAGTTTGGCCATTTCGTGAGGTGGAAACATGTCGTATGCTGGACAATCAGGTGAAGAAAATTACGAGATTGGAAAAGTCATTCAGAATAGTCCACAGGCAAGACCTTTTCATAGGAAAGCTAGGTGTCAGCCGGGCAGGGTGGGGCAAAAGATTTTGAAATCCAGTTGTGGTTCATTTTAATGAAGGTTAGATCATCTACATTTTGGGTAGCCAGACGAGTCCTTTTTTCTGTTAGTATTGAACCTGCAGCACTGAATACTCTTTCTGATAGGACACTAGCTGCCGGGCAAGCAAGCTCCTGCAATGCATATTCTGCCAATTCTGGCCAGGTGTCTAATTTGGATGCCCAGTAATCAAATGGGAATGACGGTTGAGGGAGAACGTCGATAAGGGATGAAAAATAGTTTGTAACCATACTGGACAAATGTTGTCTCCTGTCACTTTGAATTGATGCTGCAGTACCTGTCCTGTCTGCGGTCATAGAAAAATCACTCCACAACCTGGTCAGAAAACCCCTCTGTCCAACGCCACTTCTGATTTCTGCCCCTCTAACACCTCTGGTCTGCTGGCCCCTGGAGCTCGTGTGAGAACGATCACGGGCGCTGTGTGCAGGGAATGCCAGAAGCAAACGGTCAACAAGAGTTGATTGTTTTGTTGCTAATATTAGTTCCAAGTTCTCATGTGGCATAATATTTTGCAATTTGCCTTTATAGCGAGGATCAAGGAGGCAGGCCAACCAGTAATCGTCATCGTTCATCATTTTTGTAATGCGTGTGTCCCTTTTGAGGATACGCAAGGCATAATCCGCCATGTGGGCCAAAGTTCCCGTTGTCAAATCTGCGGTTGTGCTTGGTTGAGGGGCAGTTGCAGGCAAATCTACGTCACTTGTGTCCCTCAAAAAACCAGAACCCGGCCTTGCCACGCCACCAATTTCCCGTGCCCCCGGGAAAGCTTCCTCATTAAAAATATACTCATCCCCATCATCCTCCTCATCCTCCACCTCCTCTTCGCCCGGTACCTCGTCATGTACACTGCCCTGACCAGACAATCGCTGACTGTCATCAAGGCTTTCCTCTTCCTCTGGTGCAGACGCCTGATCCTTTATGTGCGTCAAACTTTGCATCAGCAGACGCATTAGGGGGATGCTCATGCTTATTATGGCGTTGTCTGCACTAACCAGCCGTGTGCATTCCTCAAAACACTGAAGGACTTGACACATGTCTTGAATCTTCGACCACTGCACACCTGACAACTCCATGTCTGCCATCCTACTGCCTGCCCGTGTATGTGTATCCTCCCACAAAAACATAACAGCCCGCCTCTGTTCGCACAGTCTCTGAAGCATGTGCAGTGTTGAGTTCCACCTTGTTGCAACGTCTATGATTAGGCGATGCTGGGGAAGGTTCAAAGAACGCTGATAGGTCTGCATACGGCTGGAGTGTACAGGCGAACGGCGGATATGTGCGCAAAGTCCACGCACTTTGAGGAGCAGGTCGGATAACCCCGGATAACTTTTCAGGAAGCACTGCACCACCAGGTTTAAGGTGTGAGCCAGGCAAGGAATGTGTTTCAGTTGGGAAAGGGAGATGGCAGCCATGAAATTCCTTCCGTTATCACTCACTACCTTGCCTGCCTCAAGATCTACAGTGCCCAGCCACGACTGCGTTTCTTGCTGCAAGAACTCGGACAGAACTTCCGCGGTGTGTCTATTGTCGCCCAAACACTTCATAGCCAATACAGCCTGCTGACGTATGCCAGTAGCTGCCCCATAATGGGAGACCTGGTGTGCAACAGTGGCAGGTGCGGATGGAGTGTTTGTGCGACTGCGGTCTGTGGACGAGCTCTTGCTTCTGCAGGAGGACGAGGAGGAGGAGGAGGAGGGGGTGCGAACGGCTACAGACAACTGTTTACTAGACCGTGGGCTAGGCAGAACTGTCCCAAACTTGCTGTCCCCTGTGGACCCTGAATCCACCACATTTACCCAGTGTGCCGTGATGGACACGTAACGTCCCTGGCCATGCCTACTGGTCCATGCATCTGTTGTCAGGTGCACCTTTGTGCTCACAGATTGCCTGAGTGCATGGACGATGCGCTCTTTAACATGCTGGTGGAGGGCTGGGATGGCTTTTCTGGAAAAAAAGTGTCGACTGGGTAGCTCGTAGCGTGGTACAGCGTAGTCCATCAGGTCTTTGAAAGCTTCGCTTTCAACTAACCGGTAGGGCATCATCTCTAACGAGATTAGTCTAGCTATGTGGGCGTTCAAACCCTGTGTACGCGGATGCGAGGCTAAGTATTTCCTTTTTCTAACCATAGTCTCATGTAGGGTGAGCTGGACTGGAGAGCTGGAGATCGTGGAACTAGCGGGGGTGCCGGTGGACATGGCAGACTGAGAGACGGTGGGAGATGGTATTGTTGCCGCCGGTGCCCTAGATGCAGTGTTTCCTACTACGAAACTGGTGATTCCCTGACCCTGACTGCTTTGGCCTGGCAAAGATACCTGCACAGATACAGCAGGTGGTGCGCTAAATGGTGGTCCTACACTGCCGGAAGGGATGTTGCGTTGATGACTAGCTTCATTGGCCGAGGGTGCAACAACCTTAAGGGACGTTTGGTAGTTAGTCCAAGCTTTCAAATGCATGGTGGTTAAATGTCTATGCATGCAACTAGTATTGAGACTTTTCAGATTCTGACCTCTGCTTAAGGAAGTAGAACATTTTTGACAGATGACTTTGCGCTGATCAATTGGATGTTGTTTAAAAAAATGCCAGACTGCACTCTTTCTAGCATCGGATACCTTTTCAGGCATTGCAGACTGAGCTTTAACCGGATGGCCACGCTGTCCTCCACCAGGTTTTGGCTTTGCCACGCGTTTTGGGCAAGATACGGGCCCGGCAGATGGAACCTGTGGCGATGTTGATGCCTGCTGCGGCCCCTCCTCCTCCTCTGCTTCAGAACTGCTGCCGCCTGCACCCTGTTCCCCCAATGGCTGCCAATCGGGGTCAAGAACTGGGTCATCTAATAACTCTTCTTGTACCTCCTGCGCAACTTCGTCTGTGTCACCGTGTCGTTCGGTGGTATAGCGTTCGTGATGGGGCAACATAGTCTCATCAGGGTCTGATTCTTGATCAGCACCCTGCGAGGGCAATGTTGTGGTCTGAGTCAAAGGACCAGCATAGTAGTCTGGCTGTGGCTGTGCGTCAGTGCACTCCATGTCAGATTCAATTTGTAATGGGCATGGACTGTTAACTGCTTCACTTTCTAAGCCAGGGACGGTATGTGTAAAGAGCTCCATGGAGTAACCCGTTGTGTCGCCTGCTGCATTCTTCTCTGTTGTTGTTTTTGCTGAAGAGGACAAGGAAGTGACTTGTCCCTGACCGTGAACATCCACTAACGACGCGCTGCTTTTACTTTTACCAGTTTCACGAGATGAGGCAAAAGAGCTAGAGGCTGAGTCAGCAAGATAAGCCAAAACTTGCTCTTGCTGCTCCGGCTTTAAAAGCGGTTTTCCTAATCCCAGAAAAGGGAGCGTTCGAGGCCTTGTGTAGCCGGACGACGAACCTGGCTCCACAGCTCCAGACTTAGGTGCAATATTTTTTCCCCCACGACCACCTGATGCTCCACCACTACCACTACCCTCATTACCAGCTGACAATGAACGCCCCCGGCCACGACCTCTTCCACTAGACTTCCTCATTGTTTTAAAAACGTAACCAAACTAACGTTATTTGTTGCAGTCACACAACTTACACGGTGAGCTATAACTTCTGTATGATTTAGCTACCCCTTTACAGGTTGGTGAGACCACAGCGAAAATCAGGCCCAATGTTACACACTCTTTTTTTGGTGGCTGCAAATTAGAGAGATGCCCCACACGCAGGACTGTCACTGAAGCACAAATGTTAATATTAATGTCACACTATTATTTTTTTTTTATTTTTATTTTTTTCAGGAACACTTTAGAAACCCCCCAAAAAAAAAAAAATAGATTTTTGCAGGGAGAATTTAGAAAACAAATGTAACAAACTATATGCTTTCTATGGGCCACTGAGTGAGAGATGACGCACACAGGAATCAGGAGTGGCACACAAGCCCAGAGGCCAATATTTTTCTACCAATGATTGATGGAGTTATTTTCTCTGGTAGATTTTGGAACCCAAATCAAGGAAAAAAAATGTAGGCTTTCTATGGACCACAATTGGAGAGAGAGAGAGAGAGAGATGGCACACCCAGGAGTCAAGACTGGCACACAAGCAGAAAGGCCAATATTAATCTCCCACTGTTTTTTTTGGTTGTTTTTTTTTTTTTTTTTTTCAGGGAGACTTTAGAAAAAAAAATAATAAAAAAAATATGATTTTATCAGGAAGAATTTAGAAACCAAATAAAATAAAATGATTTTTTCAGGGAGAATTTAGAAAACAAATAAAACCAAAAATAGGCGTTCTATGGCCCACTGACTGAGAGATGACGCACCCAGGAGTCAAGACTGGCACACAAGCAGAAAGGCCAATATTAATCTCCCACTGTTTTTTTTGGTTGTTTTTTTTTTTTTTTTTTTCAGGGAGACTTTAGAAAAAAAAATAATAAAAAAAATATGATTTTATCAGGAAGAATTTAGAAACCAAATAAAATAAAATGATTTTTTCAGGGAGAATTTAGAAAACAAATAAAACCAAAAATAGGCGTTCTATGGCCCACTGACTGAGAGATGACGCACCCAGGAGTCAAGACTGGCACACAAGCAGAAAGGCCAATATTAATCTCCCACTGTTTTTTTGGTTGTTTTTTTTTTTTTTTTTTCAGGGAGACTTTAGAAAAAAAAATAATAAAAAAAATATGATTTTATCAGGAAGAATTTAGAAACCAAATAAAATAAAATGATTTTTTCAGGGAGAATTTATAAAACAAATAAAACCAAAAATAGGCGTTCTATGGCCCACTGACTGAGAGATGACGCACCCAGGAGTCAAGACTGGCACACAAGCAGAAAGGCCAATATTAATCTCCCACTGTTTTTTTTGGTTGTTTTTTTTTTTTTTTTTTTCAGGGAGACTTTAGAAAAAAAAATAATAAAAAAAATATGATTTTATCAGGAAGAATTTAGAAACCAAATAAAATAAAATGATTTTTTCAGGGAGAATTTAGAAAACAAATAAAACCAAAAATAGGCGTTCTATGGCCCACTGACTGAGAGATGACGCACCCAGGAGTCAAGACTGGCACACAAGCAGAAAGGCCAATATTAATCTCCCACTGTTTTTTTTGGTTGTTTTTTTTTTTTTTTTTTCAGGGAGACTTTAGAAAAAAAAATAATAAAAAAAATATGATTTTATCAGGAAGAATTTAGAAACCAAATAAAATAAAATGATTTTTTCAGGGAGAATTTATAAAACAAATAAAACCAAAAATAGGCGTTCTATGGCCCACTGACTGAGAGATGACGCACCCAGGAGTCAAGACTGGCACACAAGCAGAAAGGCCAATATTAATCTCCCACTGTTTTTTTTTTTTTTTTTCAGGGAGACTTTAGAAAAAAAAATAATAAAAAAAATATGATTTTATCAGGAAGAATTTAGAAACCAAATAAAATAAAATAATTTTTTCAGGGAGAATTTAGAAAACAAATAAAACCAAAAATAGGCGTTCTATGGCCCACTGACTGAGAGATGACGCACACAGGAGTCAGGAGTGGCACACAAACCCAGAGGCCAATATTTTTCTACCAATGATTGATGTAGTTATTTTCTCTGGTAGATTTTAGAACCCAAATCAAGGAAAAAAAATATAGGCTTTCTATGGACCACAATTGGAGAGAGAGAGAGAGAGAGAGAGAGAGAGAGAGAGAGAGAGAGAGATGGCACACCCAGGAGTCAAGACTGGCACACAAGCAGAAAGGCCAATATTAATCTCCCACTGTTTTTTTGGTTGTTTTTTTTTTTTTTTTTTTTCAGGGAGACTTTAGAAATAAAAATAATAAAAAAAATATGATTTTATCAGGAAGAATTTAGAAACCAAATAAAATAAAATGATTTTTTCAGGGAGAATTTAGAAAACAAATAAAACCAAAAATATGCGTTCTATGGCCCACTGACTGAGAGAGAGAGAGAGATGGAACGCTTAGTACTGGCACACAAGCCCAAAGGGCAATATTAATCTCCCTTTTTTTTTCCAGGGAGAATTTCTGAAACCCAAAAAAAAAATAAAATAGGCTTTCTATGGCCCACTATTTGTGAGAGAGATGGGACGCTCAGGACTGGCACAGATGGCACGCTCAGGACTGGCACAGAAGCCCAGAGGCCAATATTAATCTCCCTTTTTTTCTGGGAGAATTTATAAAACCAAAAAAATATTTAAATAGGCTTTCTATGGCCCACTATTTGTGAGAGAGATGGCACGCTCAGGACTGGCACAGATGGCACGCTCACAACTGGCACAGAAGCCCAGAGGCCAATATTAATCTCCCTTTTTTTCTGGGAGAATTTATAAAACCAAAAAAATATTTAAATAGGCTTTCTATGGCCCACTATTTGTGAGAGAGATGGCACGCTCAGGACTGGCACAGATGGCACGCTCACAACTGGCACACAAGCCCAGAGGCCAATATTAATCTCCCTTTTTTCAGGGAAAATTTATAAAACCAAAAAAAAAATTAAATAGGCTTTCTATGGCCCACTATTTGTGAGAGAGATGGCACGCTCAGGACTGGCACAGATGGCACGCTCACAACTGGCACACAAGCCCAGAGGCCAATATTAATCTCCCTTTTTTCAGGGAAAATTTATAAAACCAAAAAAAAAATTAAATAGGCTTTCTATGGCCCACTATTTGTGAGAGAGATGGGACGCTCAGGACTGGCACAGATGGCACGCTCAGGACTGGCACAGAAGCCCAGAGGCCAATATTAATCTCCCTTTTTTTCAGGGAGAATTTATAAAACCCAAAAAAAAATAAAATAGGCTTTCTATGGCCCACTATTTGTGAGAGAGATGGCACACTCAGGACTGGCACACAAGCCCAAAGGCCAATATTAATCTCCCACTGTATTTTTATCAGGGAGAATTTATACACCCCACAAAAAAAAATACAGAAAAATGAAAAGGCTTTCTATGGCCCACTATGTGAGAGAGATGGCACACACAGGGATGGCACTCTAGCAGAAATGCCAAATTGCCAATCTTAATCTCCCACCAAAAAAAAAAAAAAAAAAAAAACAGGGAATGTCCTACAATTACTATCTCCCTGCCTGCAGTAATCTCAGCCAGGTATGGCAGGCAGCTACTATCTCCCTGCCTGCAGTAATCTCAGCCAGGTATGGCAGGCAGCAATAAGGAGTGGACTGATGCACAAATGAAATAAAAAGTGTGGACAAACAAAAAAGATAGCTGTGCAGAAAGGAAGGAACAAGAGGATTTGTGCTTTGAAAAAAGCAGTTGGTTTGCACAGCGGCGTACACACAGCAATGCAGCTATCAGGGAGCCTTCTAGGGCAGCCCAATGAGCTACAGCGCTGAGGGGAAAAAAAAAAAAAAAAAAAATTCCACTGTCCCTGCACACCGAGGGTGGTGTTGGACAGTGCAAATCGCTGCAGCACAAGCGGTTTTGTGGTTAATGGACCCTGCCTAACGCTATCCCTGCTTCTGACAAAGCGGCAGCAACCTCTCCCTAAGCTCAGATCAGCAGCAGTAAGATGGCGGTCGGCGGGAACGCCTCTTTATAGCCCCTGTGACGTCGCAGACAGCAAGCCAATCACTGCAATGCCCTTCTCTAAGATGGTGGGGACCAGGACCTATGTCATCACGCTGCCCACACTCTGCGTTTACCTTCATTGGCTGAGAAATGGCGCTTTTCGCGTCATTGAAACGCGACTTTGGCGCGAAAGTCGCGTACCGCATGGCCGACCCCGCACAGGGGTCGGATCGGGTTTCATGAAACCCCGACTTAGCCAAAAGTCGGCGACTTTTGAAAATGTTCGACCCGTTTCGCTCAACCCTAATCAGGACCTTTTTGTGGTCGCTGATCACCCCGCTGTCATCGCTAGATCGGCGTGTGTGACGCCGATCTAGCGATGTGTTCACCTGTAACCAGGGTAAACATCGGGTTACTAAGCGCAGGGCCGCGCTTAGTAACCCGATATTTACCCTGGTTACCATTGTAAAAGTTAAAAAAAAAAAACACTACGTACTTACATTCTGATGTCTGTCACATCTCCCGCCGTCAGCTTCCCTGCACTGACTGTCAGCGCCGCCGGCCGTAAAGCAGAGCACAGCGGTGATGTCACTTAGTAACCCGATGTTTACCCTGGTTACCCGGGGACTTCGGCATCGTTGAAGACAGTTTCAACTATGCCGATGTCTTTCCCCGGATCGTTGGTCGCTGGAGAGAGCTGTCTGTGTGACAGCTCCCCAGCGACCAAACAACGACTTACCAACGATCACGGCCAGGTCGTATCGCTGGTCGTGATCATTGGTAAATCGTTTAGTGTAACGGTACCTTTACAGCTGAAGTCACATGTTGCTATAAGTACTGTATTTTTTGGATTATAGGGCGCATTTTTCCCTCCAAATTTGAGAGGAAAATGTGGCTGCATTTTATAATCTGAATGTAACTCAGTAGGAGGGTGGCTGCAATGAAGCAGGGTCACAGGAGGCAGAGTCACTGCTGCTGGGGGCTGATGGCGGCAGAAGTGAGGCAGTGCTGTGGGCCCCGGACTGGGAGGAGGGGGTGTCCAGGAGCTATGAGGCTGCGGGCCCTGAGCTGTCAGAAAATGTTGGCGTTGAGCAGAGTCCCCACACTTTCCCATTGATTTCTCTGTGGTGGGCTTTGTAAAAATGGCACCCGGAGGCAGCGCATGCACAGTTTGAGCTCTCAACTGTCATTTTCCGACAGCCCAGGACCCGCAGCATCACAGTGCATGGACACCCCTCCTCCCAGTCCAGGACCTGCAGCTACTGTAAATAGGACTACAAGACGCACCACTAGTGTTGAGCATTCCGATACCGCAAGTATCGGGTATCGGCCGATATTTGCGGTATCGGAATTCCGATACCGAATTCCGATACTTCCCGCGTATCGGATACCGGAATCGGAAGTTCCCAGAATTCAAACTGAACGCAGCAGCCAATGAGGAATGATTGGAAGTGTGGGCACATCCTGTTTAGCATGGTGGGCATGTAAGTACTGGCAAGGCTTGGATTGGCTGCTGAAATGATGTCACTCTGCACTATAAAAAACGCTGCCGCCATTTTGCGCTCACTCTGCTGTGATTTCAGTTAGGGACAGGACGCTGTGTTCTAACTGAGGGCCAGTCGAGCTAGCTAATTGCTTTATTTTCCTTTCCAAAGGCTAATTTAGCAAAACGCTGTGTGTTCTTCACTGTTCACCTTGCTCTTGCCTTGCAGCGCTGTTTTAACAGCGTTCTGCAAGGTCTGTGTGTGTGTGTGTGTGTGCAGCTCACTCTGTAGTCTGTGTGCAGCCATATACCCGGTTGTATTCAGCTCAGGGGGGGTTCACACTGCCTCACACAGTTGTCCTTTTTTGCTCTTAGTGCAGCCTGCTGCACATTTTTTCTCAAATTTCCTATTAGTGTTTTTCCACCAGTCTCCAGCTCTATTGTGGAAAAACACTACATAGGATAACCTAGAGGGGGGTTTTTGGGCCTTGCAGCGCCGTTTACGGCTGTCTGCACGGTCTCCGTGTGAGCCCAGCTCGCCCTGTAGTCTGTGTGCAGCCATAGCCGGTTGGATTCAGCTCAGGGTTCGTTACTGGCTCATACCTTGAGAAAAATTTTACTTTTTTTCAAATAGTGCAGCCTGTTTAAAATTTGAAAAAAAAAAATTCCTATTAGTGTCTTTCCACTCGTATCCAGCTAAATAGTGGAAAAACACTATATAGGATAACCTAGAGGAGGGTTTTTTGGCCTTGCAGCGCCGTTTACGGCTGTCTGCACGGTCTCCGTGTGAGCCCAGCTCGCCCTGTAGTCTGTGTGCAGCCATAGCCGGTTGGATTCAGCTCAGGGTGCGTTACTGCCTCATACCTTGAAAAACAATTTCCTTTTTTTCAAATAGTGCAGCCAGTTTAAAATTTGAAAAAAAAAATTCCTATTAGTGTCTTTCCACTCGTATCCAGCTAAATAGTGGAAAAACACTATATAGGATAACCTAGAGGAGGTTTTTTTGGCCTTGCAGCACCGTTTACGGCTGTCTGCACGGTCTCCGTGTGAGCCCAGCTCGCCCTGTAGTCTGTGTGCAGCCATAGCCGGTTGGATTCAGCTCAGGGTTCGTTACTGCCTCATACCTTGAGAAAAATTTTACTTTTTTTCAAATAGTGCAGTCTGTTTAAAATTTGAAAAAAAAAAATCCTATTAGTGTCTTTCCACTCGTATCCAGCTAAATAGTGGAAAAACACTATATAGGATAACCTAGAGGAGGGTTTGTTGGCCTTGCAGCGCCGTTTACGGCTGTCTGCACGGTCTCTGTGTGAGCCCAGCTCGCCCTGTAGTCTGTGTGCAGCCATAGCCGGTTGGATTCAGCTCAGGGTGCGTTACTGCCTCATACCTTGAAAAACAATTTCCTTTTTTTCAAATAGTGCAGCCAGTTTAAAATTTGAAAAAAAAAATTCCTATTAGTGTCTTTCCACTCGTATCCAGCTAAATAGTGGAAAAACACTATATAGGATAACCGAGAGGAGGGTTTTTTGGCCTTGCAGCGCCTTTTACGGCTGTCTACACGGTCTCCGTGTGATTTAAACTAGCTCTGTAGCCCGATCTGCACCAAAAAAAAAGTTAAGTTCACCAAACACAACTTAACACTTGTGTAGGCCACATTTGAAAAATAATAAAGTTTAGTCCACAATTTACAACATTAGTGTTTCTTACACCTGTTAGGAGGAGCATTTCAGGAATAAGCACACTAAGGCCTTAGTACTTTTCTGCTTATCTTTATCTGTCAACCAAGATGAAGAGGGCAGGGAGTAAGGCACGTGGGCGTGGGCGCGGAGCAGGGAGAGGAGCAGGGAGAGGACGTGGTGATTCTGTGCCTGCTACGGGCGCCGGTGACTCGTCGTCACTCAGTTTCAGCAGGGAACAGTCCTTCATGCGCAGCTTTGTCGGAGAGCGCCGTGCACCGCTGCTACGTGAAGACCAAATTGAAGCCGTTGTCGGGTGGATGGCAGCTAACGCCTCGGCATCGACTTCAGTTAGTGCCACATCCTCTCAGGCACAGAGCACTGGAGAGCAGCCATCTGTCTCTTCACCACCTGCCAAATTGGCCAGGCAGTCAGAGAGCCCAGGACAGGAGCCGTCTCTACTTCTGTTCTCTGAATCTCTTGGCTTGGAAACAGGGGGCCAGCCAAGCAGCATTGGAGAAACGGAAGAAGAGGCAGTGTGCAGTGATGCCCAAAAGCTTTATCTCTCTGACTCTGAAGAGGCAGGTGGGCCAGTGCCTCCGGTGACCACAGCGCAGTACGCATCTGATGATGAAACTCAGGTGCCGCTTTCTGATGCGTACTGTGCTGCCGAGACTACCCAGGAGGAGCAGTTGGTGGCAGAGGGTAGTGGAGATGATGAGGTCCTTGACCCATCGTGGCGTGAGGAACAGGAAGGTGGTGGGAGCAGCTCTGAGGAAGAGCTTCCCCTTACGGGCCAAAGAGGGAGAGGGAGGGGGAAGACTGCGGAGCCTGTAGCCTCCACTTTGGCACCCGTTAGGAGCCTGTCTCTTTCCAAAGCCAAAAAGGGCGCTCCCAAGACTTGCAGTGCCTGGTCCTTTTTTGACACAGTTGCAGATGACATTTGTTTTGTCAAATGCAAGCTGTGTCATCAGAAAGTAAAAAGAGGTAAAAGTGTCAGCAACCTCAATACCACAAATATGTGGAAACATGTGCGGAACAGGCACGCGGTGGAGTTACAGAAACACAGTGAAGACGTAGGCCAACCAACAGCGGCAGCTACCACCTCTTCATCTCGTGTTGCCTCTTCCTCCACTGTTGTCCAGAGACCTAGTGTAATTCCACCCACAGCACCACCTTCCCAGTCATCCTCACACTCCCAGTCTACTCTACAGCCATCGGTAGTCCAGGCATGGAAGAAAAGGCGGGCATTCTCGGCCAACCACCCCCGAGCACAGGCTCTGAATGCAGGCATTGCCAAACTGTTGTCCCTGGAAATGCTCTCGTTCAGGCTGGTGGAGACTGACAGCTTCCGTGACTTGATGGCATTGGCAGTCCCACAGTACAAGGTGCCCAGCCGCTTTTACTTCAGCAGGCAGGCTGTCCCTGCCCTGCACAGGCATGTTGAGGCAAACATAAAACATGCGCTACTGAACGCCGTCAGTAGCAAGGTCCACCTCACCACTGATGCGTGGACCAGTCAGCATGGACAGGGGCGATATGTTTCCCTCACTGCCCATTGGGTTAATGTTGTTGAGCCAGGTACAGATCGTGCTAGTGGCGCAGGACGTGTCCTGCCCACTCCAAGGATTGCAGGAATCCAGTCTGTACGCATCGACTCCTCCTCTTACACCAGTTCCTCTGATTCCTCTCTGCAGGATCCGTCACAGTCCACCTCCACATGGACCCGTGAACGTTTACCTATGACCGACATGAGCACAGCCGTGGCCAAACGTCAGCAGGCCGTCTTGAAACTAGTTTCATTGGGGCATCGAAGCCACACAGCGCAGGAGCTCTGGAATGCCATCAAGCAGGAGAGCGATGTGTGGTTACTGCCAGCGAATCTCCAGCCAGGCATGGTAGTGTGTGACAATGGCCGAAATCTGGTGGCAGCTTTGGCCCTTGGCAACCTCACTCACATCCCATGTCTGGCACATGTGCTCAATTTGGTTGTGCAGAGTTTTCTAAGGGACTATCCGGATCTTGATGCCCTGCTGCACAAGGTCCGCCTAGAGTGTGCTCACTTGCGGCGTTCCAGCTTGGCCAGATCCCGCATTGCTGCTCTGCAGCGCCGATTCCGCCTTCCGGAACACCGCATCATATGTGACCTACCTACCCGGTGGAATTCCACGTTACATATGTTGGAGCGGTTGTGTGAGCAGCAGCAAGCAGTTATGGAGTACCAGCTGCATCAGGCGCAAAGAAGTCGCAGTCAGCGCCGATCAGACTTCACAACCACAGAGTGGGCCACTATGAAGGACGTCTGCCAGGTTTTGCGTCCTTTTGATTATTCCACGCGGATGGCAAGTGCAGATGATGCACTAGTCAGCATGACTGTCCCCCTTATCTGCCTGCTTCAGCAAACTTTGCAAGGGTTAAGGGATGATGTGGTGGAAGAGGTGGAGGATGAGGAGTCACCTTTTCCATCAGCTTCTGGAGAGTCAGCGCCACGTGGTTCCTCACAAAGGGGTATGCAGGGGCCAATTTGTGAGGAGGATGAGGAGGAGTCAATGGAGGAGGAAGAGCTCCGTCCAGAGGAGGGAGCGACACAATTGTCCAGTGGTCAGTGTGTACAGCGAGGGTGGGGTGATGACGAGCGGGCAGAGATCATGTCTCAAGCAGGGGACAGCGTTTCTGGGCCAGTTGGCACTCTGCAGCACATGGTGGATTTCATGCTGCAGTGCCTGAGAAACGACCGCCGCATCGACCACATTCTCAACATGCCTGATTATTGGGTGTTCACCCTCCTCGATCCTCGCTACCGGGACAACGTCCAAAACCTCATCCCTGCGTTGACCCGGGAGCGTAAATTGCGGGAGTACCACGACACACTGGTGAATTCCATCATCTTCTCCTGTCCAACTGAGAGGAGTGCTGCTAGTGCTTTACAAAGCAGCTCAGTGCGTCGAGGCAGTGGGGGAGGCTCTGCCCAAAGAGGGAGCAGAAGCAGTGCCTCTGCCCAAGGCAAGCCCAGTATGGCACAACTCTGGCACACTTTTGTGTGCCCGCCCCAAATGTCTACACCATCACCGGCGGCTCCAGTCAGCAGGAGGCAACGGTTCCGTCAGATGGTGACAGACTACATGGCTTGCCCTCTTACTGTACTCCCAGACGGCTCTTCCCCGTTCAAGTTTTGGGTCTCTAAGCTGGATACATGGCCAGAGCTAAGCCAGTATGCATTGGAGGTGCTGGCTTGCCCTGCGGCTAGTGTCTTATCGGAACGTGTCTTTAGTGCCGCAGGTGGTGTACTAACAGACCGTCGCATGCGACTATCCTCCGATAACGTTGACCGGCTTACTTTCCTGAAAATGAACCAGGCCTGGATCTCACAGGAATTTGCCACTCCTCTGCCTGATTAAGTAATTGGGTGTCATCCAGGTCTTCTGCTGTGTTCATCTTTCTACCACCTGAACTGCTATTCCTGGGCTCCAACACCGCCAGTTGCGGCTCAGAAGTGCAGGCTGCACAGTAAAAACATACGACCCAGTGTTATTGGGTTTCAGTAACGTCAGCTGATCCCCAGCTGTGTAGCCGGCAATGTGTCCTGCGACCGCCACGCTGGCACAACAACCTAAATGTAAGGGAACCTTTCCCCCCCCCCCCCGTCGTTTGTTACTGAAAGAGCCATCTTGTGCAGCAGTAATGCTGCACAAGGAAAAGGTAGCTCTTTTTTTTTAGCTCTTTGCACACGCAGAACTTAACACTTATAAAATGTGTTCACTGATACCGTTATACCGTCCCGGAGCTGGGACTTTCCTTCGTAATGTGACGCAGCACAGCCGTCATTCCTACCCCCTTGGTGCCATGCGCTGCCTCCTCAGCGTTGTTTTAAGCTGTCATGGAGCCTGCGCTGTTCTGTTATCCCTTGGGCATGCCCTATTTGCGCTGCCTGTCTTCTGACATAATTTGGTGTCAGGCTGGCTGCGCCTGTGCGGCCGCGCTGCCCGAGATCCCGCCTCGCAGTGTCTTCTGATTGAGTCACACTGTGGGCCTGGGATCCATGGGCATGCGCAGTGCATATCTTCCCCTCGGGCTCTCGCTCATTTCCCTCCGCCTTCTTTAGACTGTGCGCCGTCAGCTGATCCCTAGCATGCCACGGCCGTGACACCGCACAGTCTGAAGAAGAGGGAAGGAGGGGAGTGAGAGTCGAGGTTATGCACTGTGCATGCCCATGGTTCCAAGGCCCGCAGTGGGATTACGTTAGATGAGACTGCGAGGTGGGATCTGGAGCAGCGTGGACGCACAGGCACTGACAGCCTGACACCAAATTATGTCAGAAGACAGGCAGCGCTAATTGGGCATGGCCAAGGGCTAACAGAACAGCGCAGGCTCCGTGACAGCTTAAAACAACGCTGAGGAGGCAGCGCACGTTATCAAGGGGATAGGAATGACAGCTGTGCTGTGTCCCATTACGAAGGAAATTCGCACCTCCGGAACGGTTTAACGGAATAAAGGGACACATTTTTAGTGTTTACTTCGGTGTTTGCAAGGAGCATAATTAAAAGAGCAACCTTTTCCTTTTGCATCCTTAGTGCTGCACAAGATGGCTCTTTCAGCTACAAACGTCTTGGGGGGGGGGGGTTAAAGGTTTCCTTTCAACTTGCTCCAATCAGGCTTCGGCCTACACTCTGTTCCTCTGCTCCTCCTGCTGTCCCTGGGCTCTAACACCGCCAGTTGGTGCCTGGAAGTGCTGTGTGCACAGTCAACAATTCGCTCCTCTGTTATTGGGGTTCAGTAACGTCAGCTGATCCCCAGCTGTGTGTGCGGCAATACCTCCAATCTGCTCCTCCTGCTGTCCCTGGGCTCTAACACCGCCAGTTGGTGCCTGGAAGTGCTGTGTGCACAGTCAACAGTCGCTCCTCTGTTATTGGGGTTCAGTAACGTCAGCTGATCCCCAGCTGTGTGTGCGGCAATACCTCCAATCTGCTCCTCCTGCTGTCCCTGGGCTCTAACACCGCCAGTTGGTGCCTGGAAGTGCTGTGTGCACAGTCAACAGTCGCTCCTCTGTTATTGGGGTTCAGTAACGTCAGCTGATCCCCAGCTGTGTGTGCGGCAATACCTCCAATCTGCTCCTCCTGCTGTCCCTGGGCTCTAACACCGCCAGTTGGTGCCTGGAAGTGCTGTGTGCACAGTCAACAGTCGCTCCTCTGTTATTGGGGTTCAGTAACGTCAGCTGATCCCCAGCTGTGTGTGCGGCAATACCTCCAATCTGCTCCTCCTGCTGTCCCTGGGCTCTAACACCGCCAGTTGGTGCCTGGAAGTGCTGTGTGCACAGTCAACAGTCGCTCCTCTGTTATTGGGGTTCAGTAACGTCAGCTGATCCCCAGCTGTGTATCCGGCAACGTGTCATGCGACCGCCACGCTGGCACAACTAAAATGTAAGGGGACCTGTCCCCCCCCCTAGGCGTTTGTTACTGAAAGAGCCACCATGTGCAGCACTAATACTGCACAAGGGAAAGGTCGCTCTTGAAATTATGCTCCTTGCAAACGCTGAACTACACACTCATGTAATGTGTCCCCTCACACCGTCCAACCGTCCCGGAGGTGGGACTTTCCTTTGTAATGTGACGCAGCACAGCCGTCATTGCTACCCCCTTGGCACCGTGCGCTGCCTCCTTAGCGTTGTTTGATTCCGTCATGGACCCTGCGCTGTTATGTTATCCCTTGGCCATGCACAGTTTGCGCTGCCCGTCCTCTGACATCATTTGTTGTCGTCCTGGCTGCGCCTGTGCGTCCACGCTGCCCGAAATCACACCTCGCAGTGTCGTCTAATGTGATCCCACAGTGGGCCTGGTATCCATGGCCATGCGCAGTGCATATACTAGCCTCTCACTCCCCTTCTTCACGCTTCTTTAGACTAGGCAGCGTCAGCTGATCCCTAATAGCATGCCACGGCCGTGACGCCGCACAGTCTGAAGAAGCAGGAAGGAGGTGAGTGAGAGGCGATGATATGCACTGCGCATGCCCATGGATCCCTGGCCCGCAGTGGGACTACATTAGATGACACTGCAAGGTTGGATCTCGGGCAGCTTGGACGCACAGGCACTGCCAGCCTGACACCTACATGATGTCAGAAGACGGGCACCGCTAACTGTGCATGGCCAAGGGATAACATTACAGCGCGGGCTCCGTGACAGAACCAAACAACGTTGAGGAGGTGGCGCCCGGCACCAAGGGGGTTGGAATGACGGCTGTGCTGTGTCACATTACAAAGGAAAGTCCCACTTCCGGGATGGTTTGACGGTGTGAGGGGACACATTATATGAGTGTGTACTTCAGCGTTTGCAAGGAGCATAATTTTCGGAGCCACCATTTTCCATGTGCAGTATTACTGCTGTACAAGATGGCTCTTTCAGCAACAAATGCCTGGGGGGGGGGGGTTAAAGGTTCCCTTTCAACTTGCTCCACTGCAGGCTTCAGCCTACACTCTGCTCCTCTTTGATTCCCTGGGTTTCAACACTGTCAGTTGCCACCTGGAAGTGTTGTCTACACAGAAAAAACACTAGGTGATGTGTCAGTGGGGTTCAGCACCGCCAGCTGTTCCCCTGCTGTGTAGTCGGCAACGTGTCCAGCACAAGCCACGCTGGCACAACAGAACAAAAGCTGCCACCAGTGCAGGCTTCGGCCTACACTCTGCTCCTCTCCTCCTCCTGCTGACCCTGGGCTCAAACACCGCTAGTTTTTGCCCGGAAGTGCTAGCTGCACAGAGAAAAACACCAGCCAATGTGTTAGTGGGGTTCAGCAACGCCAGCTGTTCCCCTGCTGTGTAGCCGGCAACGTGACCTGCAAACGCCACGCAGGCACATGAACTGAAATTAAAGGGAACCTGGCCCCACCCCCCCAGGTGTTTCTATGTATAACAGCCACCTAGTACAGCAGTACTGCTGCATTTGTACAAGGTGGCTGACTTTTTCTCCTTGCCCACGTGGAACTCAACACGTACAAAATGTGTCTCATTGAGACCATTCCACTGTCCCTGAGGTGTGACTTTCCTTTCTAATGATACGCAGCACCCCCCTTGGTAGCGTTTCCCGTCTTTTGTCATCATGGTTAGCTGGCTGCGCCTGTGCATCCGCCCTGCTAGAAACAACGCCCCTCGTTGTCATATTTATTTTGTCAGCGAGGGTGTGGTTTATGGGCACGAGCAGTGCATATGTTCGCCTGTCTTAACTCATCTCCTTCCGCCTTCTTCAGACTGTGCGGCCTCCTGGCCGTGGTAGGCGATAAGGGATCAGCTGAGGCCGCCCAGTCTGGAGCAGGTGTAAGGACATGTGTAAGCGGCAAACCTATTTACTGCACAAGGCCACGAATCCCAGCCACGCAGTGTGATTTTTTGAAAACACACTGTGGGTCTGGGATTCATGTCCATCGCTAACCGCAACAGCCGACATGAAATGAGGTCAGAAGACAGGAAGCGCTCACAGCGCATGGCCAAGGGATCACAATAGCGCAGACTCCTGTACAGCAAATAACAATGCTCAGGAATCTGCGCCCAGTACCTAGGTGCAAATTTTGACACCTGTGCTGCGTCTCCTTAAAAAGACAAGTCACGCCTCCACAACTGTTTGACAGTATAATGGGCTAAATAGTGTACGTGTTTTAGTCAGCGTGTGCAAGGAGCAAAACAAATAGAGCAACCTTTTACTTGTGCAGCATTAATGCTGCACAAGGTGTGGCTCTTGTACCTTGCAACACCTGAGGGGGGTTAAAGGTAACCTTTGAAATTGGTTCAACTAGGCTTCGGCCTACACTCTGCTCCTCTCCTGCTGACCCTGGGCTCAAACACCGCTAGTTTTTGCCCGGAACTGCTAGCTGCACAGAGAAAAACACCAGTCAATGTGTTAGTGAGGTTCAGCACCGCCAGCTGTTCCCCTGCTGTGTAGTCGGCATCGTGTCCAGCACAAGCCACGCTGGCACAACTGACCAAAAGCTGCCACCAGTGCAGGCTTCGGCCTACACTCTGCTCCTCTCCTCCTCCTGCTGACCCTGGGCTCAAACACCGCCAGTTTCTGCCCGGAAGTGCTAGCTGCACAGAGAAAAACACCAGCCAATGTGTTAGTGGGGTTCAGCACCGCCAGCTGTTCCCCCGCTGTGTAGCCGGCATCGTGTCCAGCACAAGCCACGCTGGCACAACTGACCAAAAGCTGCCACCAGTGCAGGCTTCGGCCTACACATTGCTCCTCTCCTCCTCCTGCTGACCCTGGGCTCTAACACCACCAGTTTTTGCCCGGACATGCTAGCTGCACAGAGAAAAACACCAGCCAATGTGTCAGTGGGGTTCAGCACCGCCAGCTGTTCCCCTGCTGTGTAGCTGGCAACGTGTCCTGCAAACGCCACGCAGGCACATGAACTGAAATTGAAGGGAGCCTTCCCCCCACCCCCCCAGGTGTTTCTATGTATAACAGCCACCTTGTACAGCAGTACTGCTGCATTTGTACAAGGTGGCTGACTTTTTCTCCTTGCACACGTTGAACTCAACAAGTACAAAATGTGTCTCATTACAGACCATTACAATGTCCCTGAGGTGTGACTTTCCTTTTTAATGACACGCAGCACCCCCATTGTTAGCGCTGCCCGTCTCCTGACATCATTGGTTGGCTGGCTGTGCCTGTGCATCCCCCCTGCCCGACACAACGCCCCCCGTTGTCTCATATATTTTGACTGCGAGGGTGTGATTGATGGGCACGAGCAGTGCATATGTTCCCCTGTCTTCACTCCCCTCCTTCCGCCTTCTTCTGACTGTGCGGCCTCATGGCCGCGGCATGCGATAAGGGATCAGCTGAGGCCGCCCAGTCTGAAGCAGGTGTAAGGACATGTGTGAGCGGCGAACATATTTACTGCACAAGGCCACGAATCCCAGCACCGCAGTGTGACTTTAGGAAAAGCCACTGTGGGTCTGGGATTTATGGCCATCGTTAACCGCACCGGCCAACATGAAATGAGGTCATGAGACGGCCTGCACTAACAGGGTATTGCCAAGGGATAACACAAGAGCGCAGTTTCCTGTACTGCAAATAACAACGGTAAGGAATCTGCGCACAGCACCTAGGTGTAAATTTGTACACCTGTGCTGCGTCTCCTTAAAAAGACTAGTAGTCACGCCTCCACTACTGTTTGACAGTATAATGGGCTAAATAGTGTACGTGTTTAATTCAGCGTGTGCAAGGAGCAAAATTAAATAGAGCAACCTTTGACTTGTGCATCATTAATGCTGTTCAAGGTGTGGCTCTTGTACCTTGCAACACCTGAGGGGGGGGTTAAAGGTAACCTTTGAAATTGGTTCAACTAGGCTTCGGCCTACACTCTGCTCCTCTACTCCTCCTGCTGACCCTGGGCTCAAACACCGCTAGTTTTTGCCCGGAACTGCTAGCTGCACAGAGAAAAACACCAGTCAATGTGTTAGTGGGGTTCAGCAACGCCAGCTGTTCCCCTGCTGTGTAGTCGGCAACGTGTCCAGCACAAGCCACGCTGGCACAACAGAACAAAAGCTGCCACCAGTGCAGGCTTCGGCCTACACTTTGCTCCTCTCCTCCTCCTGCTGACCCTGGGCTCAAACAACGCCAGTTTCTGCCCGGACATGCTAGCTGCACAGAGAAAAACACCAGCCAATGTGTTAGTGGGGTTCAGCACCGCCAGCTGTTCCCCTGCTGTGTAGTCGGCATCGTGTCCAGCACAAGCCACGCTGGCACAACTGACCAAAAGCTGCCACCAGTGCAGGCTTCGGCCTACACTCTGCTCCTCTCCTCCTCCTGCTGACCCTGGGCTCAAACACCGCCAGTTTCTGCCCGGAAGTGCTAGCTGCACAGAGAAAAACACCAGCCAATGTGTTAGTGGGGTTCAGCACCGCCAGCTGTTCCCCCGCTGTGTAGCCGGCATCGTGTCCAGCACAAGCCACGCTGGCACAACTGACCAAAAGCTGCCACCAGTGCAGGCTTCGGCCTACACATTGCTCCTCTCCTCCTCCTGCTGACCCTGGGCTCTAACACCACCAGTTTTTGCCCGGACATGCTAGCTGCACAGAGAAAAACACCAGCCAATGTGTCAGTGGGGTTCAGCACCGCCAGCTGTTCCCCTGCTGTGTAGCTGGCAACGTGTCCTGCAAACGCCACGCAGGCACATGAACTGAAATTGAAGGGAGCCTGCCCCCCACCCCCCCAGGTGTTTCTATGTATAACAGCCACCTTGTACAGCAGTACTGCTGCATTTGTACAAGGTGGCTGACTTTTTCTCCTTGCACACGTTGAACTCAACAAGTACAAAATGTGTCTCATTACAGACCATTACAATGTCCCTGAGGTGTGACTTTCCTTTTTAATGACACGCAGCACCCCCATTGTTAGCGCTGCCCGTCTCCTGACATCATTGGTTGGCTGGCTGTGCCTGTGCATCCCCCCTGCCCGACACAACGCCCCCCGTTGTCTCATATATTTTGACTGCGAGGGTGTGATTGATGGGCACGAGCAGTGCATATGTTCCCCTGTCTTCACTCCCCTCCTTCCGCCTTCTTCTGACTGTGCGGCCTCATGGCCGCGGCATGCGATAAGGGATCAGCTGAGGCCGCCCAGTCTGAAGCAGGTGTAAGGACATGTGTGAGCGGCGAACATATTTACTGCACAAGGCCACGAATCCCAGCACCGCAGTGTGACTTTAGGAAAAGCCACTGTGGGTCTGGGATTTATGGCCATCGTTAACCGCACCGGCCAACATGAAATGAGGTCATGAGACGGCCTGCACTAACAGGGTATTGCCAAGGGATAACACAAGAGCGCAGTTTCCTGTACTGCAAATAACAACGGTAAGGAATCTGCGCACAGCACCTAGGTGTAAATTTGTACACCTGTGCTGCGTCTCCTTAAAAAGACTAGTAGTCACGCCTCCACTACTGTTTGACAGTATAATGGGCTAAATAGTGTACGTGTTTTATTCAGCGTGTGCAAGGAGCAAAATTAAATAGAGCAACCTTTGACTTGTGCATCAATAATGCTGTTCAAGGTGTGGCTCTTGTACCTTGCAACACCTGAGGGGGGGGTTAAAGGTAACCTTTGAAATTGGTTCAACTAGGCTTTGGCCAACACTCTGCTCCTCTACTCCTCCTGCTGACCCTGGGCTCAAACACCGCTAGTTTTTGCCCGGAAATGCTAGCTGCACAGAGAAAAACACCAGCCAATGTGTTAGTGGGGTTCAGCACCGCCAGCTGTTCCCCTGCTGTGTAGTCGGCAACGTGTCCAGCACAAGCCACGCTGGCACAACAGAACAAAAGCTGCCACCAGTGCAGGCTTCGGCCTACACTTTGCTCCTCTCCTCCTCCTGCTGACCCTGGGCTCAAACAACGCCAGTTTTTGCCCGGACATGCTAGCTGCACAGAGAAAAACACCAGCCAATGTGTCAGTGGGGTTCAGCACCGCCAGCTGTTCCCCTGCTGTGTAGCTGGCAACGTGTCCTGCAAACGCCACGCAGGCACATGAACTGAAATTGAAGGGAGCCTTCCCCCCACCCCCCCAGGTGTTTCTATGTATAACAGCCACCTTGTACAGCAGTACTGCTGCATTTGTACAAGGTGGCTGACTTTTTCTCCTTGCACACGTTGAACTCAACAAGTACAAAATGTGTCTCATTACAGACCATTACAATGTCCCTGAGGTGTGACTTTCCTTTTTAATGACACGCAGCACCCCCATTGTTAGCGCTGCCCGTCTCCTGACATCATTGGTTGGCTGGCTGTGCCTGTGCGTCCCCCCTGCCCGACACAACGCCCCCCGTTGTCTCATATATTTTGACTGCGAGGGTGTGATTGATGGGCACGAGCAGTGCATATGTTCCCCTGTTTTCACTCCCCTCCTTCCGCCTTCTTCTGACTGTGCGGCCTCATGGCCGCGGCATGCGATAAGGGATCAGCTGAGGCCGCCCAGTCTGAAGCAGGTGTAAGGACATGTGTGAGCGGCGAACATATTTACTGCACAAGGCCACGAATCCCAGCACCGCAGTGTGACTTTAGGAAAAGCCACTGTGGGTCTGGGATTTATGGCCATCGTTAACCGCACCGGCCAACATGAAATGAGGTCATAAGACGGGCAGCTCTAACAGGGCATTGCCAAGGGATAACACAAGAGCGCAGACTCCTGTACAGCAAATAACAACGCTCAGGAAGCTGCGCCAAGCACCAAGGCGTTATTTGGGACACCTGTGCTGCGTCTCCTTAAAAAGCCAAGTCACGCATCCACTACAGTTTGACTGTAGAATGGGCTAAATTGTGTACGTCTTTCATTCAGCGTGTGCAAGTAGACAAATTAATAGAGCAACCTTTCACTTGTGCAGCATTAATACTGCACAAGGTGTGTCTCTTGTACTTTGTAACACCTGAGGGGGGGGTTAAAGGTTTCCTTTGAAATTGGTTCAAATAGGCTTCGGCCTACACTCTGCTCCTCTCCTCCTCCTCCTGCTTCAACACGGGCTCTAACATCGCTAGTTTTTGACCGCAAGTGCTAGCTGCACAGAGAAAAACACACGCCATTGTGTTAGTGGGGTTCAGCAACGCCAGCTGTTCCCCCACTGTGTAGCCGGCAAAGTGTCCTGCAAACGCAACGCAGACACAAAGCTGCCTCCGGTGCAGGCTTCGGCCTACACTCTGCTCCCCCTGCTTACCCTTAGCTCCAACACCGCTAGTTGGGGCTCTAGGAAGACAATCTTTAATAGGCAACGCATCTGGGTTCCAGCACCGCCAGCTGGTTCTCGGCAGTGTTCTTGTCACAGGTACTCCCTCGTGCCAAGCCTGGTTTCAGCACCGTCAGCTGTTTCCGGGTTGTGTCAAGCTCGCTGAGACGCCTATGCTTGCCCCGTCGTGGTGCGGTCAGGTTAGCCAACTCCAGGGTGCCTCCAGTTTAGGAGCTTCCTATGTGGGCTGCGTGAACTGGTAGTCAAGGCTGGTTCTGTAGTGCCAGTAGGTCCAGCTCCCCCTGTAGGACTGTTGGGGTTCGGTAACTGCGGCTGCCTCGCGGCCTAGCTGTTCTCTCCTCTCCTGTGGGCCTTGGGGTCCACCACCTGGTTCCAGCACCGTCAGCTGGTTCCAGGCCGAGCCTTTGGCTTAGGTGCCTCCTCCTGGGTATCCGAGTTCCGCCAACGTCAGGCGGTCCTTGGTAGTGCTTTTAAGCGCGGGCACCTACAGCTTAGTAACCGGGTTCCAGCACCGCCAGCTGGTCCTCGGTCGTGCCATTGGCTCTTGCACACTGGGGCAACGCATCTGGGTTCCAGCACCGCCAGCTGGTTCTCGGCAGTGTTTTTGTCACAGGTACTCCCTCGTGCCAAGCCTGGTTTCAGCACCGTCAGCTGTTTCCGAGTTGTGTCAAGCTCACTGAGACGCCTATGCTTGCCCCGTCGTGGTGCGGTCGGGTTAGCCAACTCCAGGGTGCCTCCAGTTTAGGAGCTTCCTATGTGGGCTGCGTGAACTGGTAGTCAAGGCTGGTTCTGTAGTGCCAGTAGGCCCAGCTCCCCCTGTAGGACTGTTGGGGTTCGGTAACTGCGGCTGCCTCGCGGCCTAGCTGTTCTCTCCTCTCCTGTGGGCCTTGGGGTCCACCATCTGGTTCCAGCACCGTCAGCTGGTTCCAGGCCGAGCCTTTGGCTTAGGTGCCTCCTCCTGGGTATCCGAGTTCCGCCAACGTCAGGCGGTCCTTGGTAGTGCTTTTAAGCGCGGGCACCTACAGCTTAGTAACCGGGTTCCAGCACCGCCAGCTGGTCCTCGGTCGTGCCATTGGCTCTTGCACACTGGGGCAACGCATCTGGGTTCCAGCACCGCCAGCTGGTTCTCGGCAGTGTTCTTGTCACAGGTACTCCCTCGTGCCAAGCCTGGTTTCAGCACCGTCAGCTGTTTCCGGGTTGTGTCAAGCTCACTGAGACGCCTATGCTTGCCCCGTCGTGGTGCGGTCGGGTTAGCCAACTCCAGGGTGCCTCCAGTTTAGGAGCTTCCTATGTGGGCTGCGTGAACTGGTAGTCAAGGCTGGTTCTGTAGTGCCAGTAGGCCCAGCTCCCCCTGTAGGACTGTTGGGGTTCGGTAACTGCGGCTGCCTCGCGGCCTAGCTGTTCTCTCCTCTCCTGTGGGCCTTGGGGTCCACCACCTGGTTCCAGCACCGTCAGCTGGTTCCGGGCCGAGCCTTTGGCTTAGGTGCCTCCTCCTGGGTATCCGAGTTCCGCCAACGTCAGGCGGTCCTTGGTAGTGCTTTTAAGCGCGGGCACCTACAGCTTAGTAACCGGGTTCCAGCACCGTCAGCTGGTCCTCGGTCGTGCCATTGGCTCTTGCACACTGGGGCAACGCATCTGGGTTCCAGCACCGCCAGCTGGTTCTCGGCAGTGTTTTTGTCACAGGTACTCCCTCGTGCCAAACCTGGTTTCAGCACCGTCAGCTGTTTCCGGGGTGTGTCAAACTCGCTGAGATGCCTATGTTTGCCCCGTCGTGTTGCAGTTGGGTTAGCCAACTCCAGGGTGCCTCCAGTTTAGGAGCTTCCTATGTGGGCTGCGTGAACTGGTAGTCAAGGCTGGTTCTGTAGTGCCAGTAGGCCCAGCTCCCCCTGTAGGACTGTTGGGGTTCGGTAACTGCGGCTGCCTCGCGGCCTAGCTGTTCTCTCCTCTCCTGTGGGCCTTGGGGTCCACCACCTGGTTCCAGCACCGTCAGCTGGTTCCGGGCCGAGCCTTTGGCTTAGGTGCCTCCTCCTGGGTATCCGAGTTCCGCCAACGTCAGGCGGTCCTTGGTAGTGCTTTTAAGCGCGGGCACCTACAGCTTAGTAACCGTGTTCCAGCACCGTCAGCTGGTCCTCGGTCGTGCCATTGGCTCTTGCACACTGGGGCAACGCATCTGGGTTCCAGCACCGCCAGCTGGTTCTCGGCAGTGTTCTTCACACAGGTAGGACTGTTGGGGTTCGGTAACTGCGGCTGCCTCGCGGCCTAGCTGTTCTCTCCTCTCCTGTGGACCTTCAGGTCCACCACCTGGTTCCAGCACCGTCAGCTGGTTCTCGGCAGTGTCTTTTGCTCTTGTACCTTCTGCTCCCCATCCTGGTTCCAGTACCGTCAGCTGGTTCCGGGCAGAGCCTTTGGCTTAGGTGCCTCCTTCTGGGTATCCAAGTTCCACCAACGTCAGGTGGTCCTTGGTAGTGCTTTCGGGCACGGGTACCTCCTGCTTAGTAACCGGGTTCCAGTAACGTCAGCTGGTCCTCGGTAGTTCCATTGGCTCTTGGACCTTCGGCTACCCATCCGGGTTCCAGTACCGTCAGCTGGTTCTCGGCAGTGTCTTTTTCTCTTGTACCTTCTGCTCCCCATCCTGGTTCCAGTACTGTCAGCTGGTTCCGGGCAGAGCCTTTGGCTTAGGTGCCTCCTTCTGGGTATCCGAGTTCCGCCAACGTCAGGTGGTCCTTGGTAGTGCTTTTTAGCACGGGTACCTCCTGCTTAGTAACCGGGTTCCAGTAACGTCAGCTGGTCCTCGGTAGTTCCATAGGCTCTTGAACCTTCGGGTAGCCATCCGAGTTCCAGTTCCATCAGCTGGTTCTTGGCATTTTCTCAGCCTTCTTGTAACTTCTGCTACATTTCCAAGTTGAAGACCCTAAAGTCGACGACCCGGAAGACCACCCCGATGACGACGACGACGACCCGGAAGACCACCCCGATGACGACGACGACGACGGCGGAGACGACGACGGCTGAGACGACGACGGCGGAGATGACGACACTGGAGACGACGACCCTGGAGACGACGACATGGAAGACCGAGAAGCAGAAGAACAAGAGGCTGCAGAACAAAGAGCAGAAGAACATTAAGCATAAGACTTAATATCAGAGCAAAAGATATTATCTAAATTATATGCAGAAGAAGACTAAGCAGTGTATGGGGGTGAGTCCGTTCCTCCTCGTGGTGCCCCTCGATAAAGCCTGATGCTGCAGGCCAAACTGAACGCGGACAAATGTAACTTTTGTGACTGGCAGAACGGAAGGTGTAATCTTCCAACTTTTATAGATAACAACTACGGGAATGCCTGTCACAAATGAGAATATGAAGAAGTAGAATAGGAAGAATAATAACAGTGGAATAAAAAGAATATGTAGAATAGGAAGAATAATAATAGTTGAATAAAATGAATATGAAGAATGTAATAAAAAAAAAAAATAGGTAGAAGATGAAGAAGAAGATGAATAAGGTGAAGAAGAAGTTGATGTCAAAGATGCTGATGATGATGAAGATGAAAGTGTGGGAAAAGTAAAAAAAAAAAAGAAAAAAAAAGAAGGGGAAGGGCGTGGAATAGTGAAACATCAATATCTAACAAAATAAAAAAAAATTTACATACTCAATACCTTTTTCACTCCGAACGTCTTAAAAAAAAAAAAAAACATGCTATTCTATTTGATTGGGCTAAACCTCATTGCCTTTAATGTCTCCGCCACCTCCCACAATACATCCTACATTATTCTTAGTTGTTTTCCTTCATGTAGAATGAACCTACAAGGCAAGAAAGGGTTTATTTTAATTCCGATATTTTGGTCCCATTGACTTGCATTGGGATCGGGTATCGGTATCGGCGATATCCGATATTTTTTGAATATCGGCCGATCCTATCCGATACCGATACTTTCCGATATCGGAAGGTATCGCTCAACACTACGCACCACAATTTTATTAAATTTTCCTATTTTCAGCACAGTATAAAGAAGGACGGGAAAGTTAAATCCAGCTTCTTAAAATGCAAAACTTTCATTGAAAATTTTTATAAAAAGATTCCATATCACAGACTAGATTGGCAACGTGTTTCGAATGCACAGTGGCGTTCTTTATCCTCATGCTGTGTGAGTGCAGACTGTTGAATCACCCAAGCACACTCACTGTGCGCTGGGACTCTGAACCAGGAACAGCACGCACTAGTGATGTATGTAATATGCATATGCAGCGCCCCAGAGACCTGGTCGTTGCAGTATGGCACTCTGCCGCTAAGGGGAGTGGCGGTACGTCTGATGGCACTAAGGAGTTCTCCTGACCAGGTATCACCAGAACACATTACACTTCACACTCCGGCCACTAGGGGGAGAAAAAGGCTTTATTTATTGAGCCACTCCTCACATTGGTAAAACTAGGAGCTGGGGAGGAAGTTAGTCAGAAGCTGACTGGGTTGGATTCAGGCAACATCCCGTGGCAGGGGGTGTTGCAGGGAGAAGGCACAGGGGGGTCCCTGTCAGGCGTGGGAACCTGGCAGGTGCCTAGCGAACAGAACAGAACATAACGAAACCGCGCCTGCACACCCTGCGGCGGTATCCTAAGAAAGAGACACGAAGGGAAGGATATTGTGGAACAGTGTAAACAAGATCAAGCACAAAGGAGAGCCAGTAGGAGACATGCTGAGAGACAGAGGCAACATCTTACTGAGGCGCGTAGTCGGTGGCCGGAACACGCCAGGAGTAACTGACTTCAGGCCTTACTTCAAACTCCGCCGGACAGTTAATTATAGGTTGACTGTCTACCTTACTACACCTACGAAGACATAGGGGGCAAAGCGTGGAGAGGGGCGTCTCTAGGGTCCCGGAAGAGCTCCGAGCCTTCCCGTCATACGGGTGGCGTCCTAGCCATAACATACCTGGGGGACGTTAGAAACTAGTAACATCTGGAACCAAAGAACGAGAGAGCTGTAGAGAACGAACGAATGAGAACAGCAGTTGTGAGGACTATTCCGAATGCTCAGCAGGGTAGGACTACAACACACAGGCGCTGGTGGTAGGCAACGATTTCCATCTGCGAAGGAAACTCTGGATGTGCCCATCGGACCGGCCGGTCTCAGAGAGCCCTGTTAAACGTACTCTGGATTGAGGACCCTGAGGCCTTCAGTAAAGAGGTAAAGAGACTGCAACCTGGTGTCCTCGTTATTGCCTGCACCTCACACCATCACCATCCACCTTACTGGGAAGCCCTGGGGACATACTTCACCTGTGGGAAGTTATACCATCCAGCTGCCATTCCATCACCCCAGCGGACCCCACAGCAGCGTCGGTCACCCTGACCGAACACCACAGGTGGCGTCACGAACCCCTGACAGACTGTGCCACCTTTATTGAACGCCCCTTAGCAGGGTCGCGGACCGGGTCTAGCCACCGTGACAGCCTCAGCACCGAACCAGAGAGGCCCGGTACCCGAGAACTCATGGCCCTGTGTCTGGGGGCGCTCCACATACTCCAGGCTAGAAGCTGTCTAGTGGGCGCAGATTTAACAAGGGCGACCAGGGTGGTAGTCATGACCGATTCCATAAGCAACAGTCCATAAGCACATGGAAAGACAGTTAAAGTCCCAGCCCTGTAACACAGTCAGTTACCTCCAGCACACGGTTGCTCCCAACACTGGAACGGCATCCTCTGGATACACCCCACATTTCCATTCCTATGTTAAAGAACTTTTTAATAGAGATGGGGTAGATGAGGTAAATGAGGTAAAACTTCCTGTTCTTTACCTATCAAATTCTGTCACAGCATCAGCTCCCATCCGGTTCCTGGGAACTGACAGTCCTAGTGCCCATTTTCACTGCCTGGCAGTCCTTGGCAGTGGCTTTCCCCCTCCAGGGGTATTTCCTGTCCCAGTCAGTGAAGCATATCCTGCCACTGGCAAGTCTGCCTGGGCTCTGCTCCAGAAGCGGACACTTCCGGCTTCTTTGAGACTGCTAACCCAGCCCCCTTTTGTTAACCTGTTCTAACCCAGAACTAATTACATACATGTTATACAATACAGTACACTCACATAAGTAAATAGTAGTACAATCTCAGACATACAGACACATTAATAAAAAAGCAAAACACATATTGACTTATAGCCAAACCGTCAGGGCACCGCATGTGGCACACATGCCTGGCATATAGGAGAGAGGAGGCAACTGAGGGTCCCTGCCACCTCCATAGGCCGGGTTCACATTAGCGTATGATCCGCATACATCCGCATGCATCATGCGTACATATCTTTAACATGATGTACGCAGGGACATGCATTCGCGTGCGTATGCGTACGCATGCGTCGTTTTGCCTGGTGTAGCGGTGTCCGGAGAACGCAACATGTTGCATTTTTTGAGGCATTAAATATTGCACAATCATGTGCATGCGGATGATTGCGTATGAGTGCGTCAAAACAATGCATTACTGTCTATGCGAACGCATTGGTACGCAAGGACATGCCTATGCATGCGTCCGATGTGTTTGCGTACTTCGGACTGCACATGTCCAGGAACCAATTGAGTCAAGCCCATTAAGACATGCCCTCCTGGAAATATGCGCATAAGCAACACAAATGCAGGCAAAAACACACATAAACGCATGCACATGCAGCTTTTTTTTGCGTCATGCGTAAGCAGATGCGAATAAAAACGCAGCGTGACCATGCATTTCCATGCATTTTGGCATGCGTTTGCTTATGCAGATGATACGCTGCGCATAGAAATGCTAATGTGAACCTAGCTTTACACGGCCTCGCTCCATACATCATCCTATAGTCCTCGGGCTCTCTTCATCTACGCACTGATGACAATGCATTATTGCTCCTGTATATGTTGCCTCTCTGTTCCTAAATATGTTAAGGCTAGGTTCACATTAGCATTTGAGTCTGCAGCGTATCATTCGCAAGCGCAAATGCGCAAACTACCGACTGCCAAGGGCACGAAGAACTGTGGAGTGTGCCTTTGGCTTGCCGCTATCTAAATGGCGCATTTTGGGAACAGCCATAAATCTAAAAATTTAGACAATTGATGAGGTTGTGAAAGCGTGTGTTTTTATGCACAATTATATCCTGGCAAAAGAGCGACCCAACATAGAACCTGAGGAACCTGTTACATTGCATGATTTCCAAGATCACCCTCTGAGGACTACAGTGGAAGTTGCCCAGATGAGGTATAAGTTTGCTGCATACTTTATTTCTGATAATGGACATGTGGCATGGCAAGACGGAATGGTTTAAGCTGCTAAGTATGTACCTGTAATATTAAAATGTGCCTTCAATGTAAAAATGTACCTGTAATGTTTAAATGTACCTGTAATGTTTAAATGTACCTGTAATGTTTGCTGAATTTAATAATAAAATACCTGTAGTAAAACACCTGTTACAAGCTTGTCCAAAGAAAATAAACATTTATTTAACAAAAAAATAACTGAGTTTAGGATCGGGGTCTATCTGAGGGTGAGATGTGGTGGACCTTGGGGGTGTGGAGCTGTGAGGATTGGGTAGTAGTTGATGAGGATTGGGTTACAGGGGAAGGGACAACAAATTGAAGGATTGGATCATGGATGGGACTGGACACATTTGCAGTAGACAACACAGTGGAATCATGGGAATGAATAGACAAGAAAGGGACATAAACAAGGGAAGGTAGTGACACATTTGACAACAGAGACACATTGGTAGGTGAGGGTGGAGGTGGTGGGTCCAATTTTGGCAGGGTTCCTTGCCTCCATGTCTTCATTCTGGTGGGAATGCTTTTAGTTTTGGATCTTTGTTTTCTTGGCCGAGTGGGAGTGGTGGCCTGTGTAGCAGTCTTCTGGTGTGGTGCTCGACTGGGCAGCATGATGGATGCTGCTGGCTGCAGGGGTGGTGAACTTGGGAAAATAGAGGTGGATGCTGCTGGCTGCAGGGGTGCAGAACTTGGGAGCATGGTGGATGCTGCCGGCTGCAGGGGTGCTGAACTTGGGAGCGTGGTGGATGCTGCTGGCTGCAGGTATGATGAAGTCGGCAGCGTAGTGGATCTGTGAACTGGAGGCGGTGGTGGTGAGAGATAGTTCGGTGCTGTTGGAGTTTGAATGTAGATGTTCGGCTGCTGGTAATATCCTCCGGCCTGTGGATTGTAGGATTGGGACTGCTGTTGCTGCAATGCGTGGCTGTAAGCAGCCTGGCAGGCCTGCATGACATTGAGCTGGAATTGAGGCGTAAGGTTTTCCAACACTTCCCGCTCTATTGAAGAAAAAAATGTTGCGTTGGTCTCTCAAGGTTGGCTTCCAGGTGGTCAAGGCATTTGTTGACATCCTGTACAAGTGTGTTCACATGGGTGAACCCACTGTTCAGCCTATCACCAACCACCTTAATCCCATCTTGGAAGACCGAGCTTAAGTGCAGAAACTCGGGCATGAGTGACCTCTCCCAGGCCCTCTGCCGCTGACGAGAAGACCCAATGAAAGCAGCGGCAGAGGGAAAACCTGATGGACCAGTGGCTGCCTGTTCCTCAGCCTGTGAGGCCTGACAGGTTGCTACATTACTGGTGGATGATTGGGACTGCATCTGTTCGTTGGCTGGTCAATGATGGGCCACTTCAACAGAGGATGATCCAGGTTGTGTTGTGCTGCACCAGGTTCTGTAGTGAAAATAAAAGAAAAACATTGATAAAAAAACAGAAAGCGGGTTAAAAAATAGTAACAAAAGATACATTCACATAGCAAGCACAGGCCTCAGAAAAGCAAGGTTCCGGTGGTAGTTGTATTTTTTTAGTATCCTTTGAGCAGCACCACTTTTAACCTGGTTCTCCTGTCTCATGTCCTTGTTGAAGCGATCCTTCATCGAGCGCCAACGCATTCTTATTTTCTTCACTGTGAAGGGGAAAAAAGGAAAAAATTAATTATAAAACAATGCACCTACATTTACAGTTTCACTGGCGCGTCACACCACATTGCAATACTTACCAAAATCATTTCTGGTACGTGGCATGGCACAGTCCCAATCATGCAGCAGCGATCTGGCCACTTCTTCCCAGAGTTGTCAAATCGCAGCAATATCGGAGTGCTGACGATCACGGGTGTCCCACAACGGTACTCGCTTTTGCACAAGGTGAATTAGTTGCTCATTTTCAATGTCCTGTTTGGCTTCTTCCCGTTGTGGAACCTATAGATCCAATAAAACAAAATAATTGTAATTAAAAATGAAAAAAAAAAAACAATTACAACTCTGATGAAAATAATATTTACACCACGTCTGTCCTCCTGAGACACATGAGCCCGACGACCCTGGGAAGAATCATTTCCACTCTACTGCTCTTGCTCTTCATCACTGTAAGTTACCTATAAAGGATTTACATGATTTAACACAGGTATAGTATTGCCAGTCCATACATACCAATCAGTATGGCAAATATGATTACATAGTCGGTGTCATGGCCAACTGGGAAGCAGTCCGTTTTTCACCTGAGCACATGGTTGAAGAGCAGGCAGCAGTCAAGTGAAACACTACAGGACAGCCGCCAGCACCAGGAGAGATGGCAGCACCAGGAGACAACCAGTCTAAAGGAATAGAAAAAAAATTAAGAGAGACAGACATTTTCAAAGGTTCTATACTTACATAGCCAGTGTTGTCCTCACCAGGACGGCAGCACCAGGACAGACGCCAGCACCAACATCAGGACAGACGGCAGCACCAGGAGAGACGCCAGCACCAGGAGAGATGGCAGTACCAGGAGACAACCAGTCTAAAAGGAAGAGAAAAAAATAAGTACAAAGTACAGACAGTAGTGAGATACAGACATTTTCAAAGCTTCTATAAGCTTCTATACTTACATCCAGAGTCTTGTGCTTCCATCCAGAGTATTGAGAGTAATGGACTACCTGTCTCCACACCCCCTTTTATACATCAGTGATTTTGCAGGTGGTAACAGTTTCCTGGACATGATTAGTATGAAGTACGCATTGCGTATCAAATGCATGCGTACGCATGTCCTTGCATACCAATGCGTTCCCATAGAGAGTAATGCGTTTTTTTTCCGCAATCATCCACAACCGTTCGAAAGGCGGACGATTGAGCAATATTTGCTGTCTCCAAAATGGATCATGTGTTTGCCACGCCGCACACCGCAAAATGACGCATGCGTACGCAAACGCATGCTAACGCATGTCCATGCGTACACCATGTTAAATATATGTACGCATGACGCATGCGGATCTATGCGGATCAAACGCTGCGCACAAAGATGCAAATGTGAAACCAGCCTAACATTGAAGATTTCAGGCCATTTCTGCAACAGAACATGGCCTAAAATTCTCATGCTTGGAAATACCAAATATAGTATGTATGATTAACAGAGAACCAAGGCTCCCATTTTGCACCCTAATTATTCCTCCACACTGCACCACCACAATGGAGCAGTGGTTGAGCATGTATTTAATTTAAGTTCATATGAAAATGTTGCTCCGCTGATTTAAGTATCAGTTACTTGCTGCATCACAGACAGACATGTCAATGCCCTGTTAGCGCTATTGAGAGCTACAAATTAATTATAAAGGTAATCTGGAGATAATCTTACTGTCATGGGTGACAGAGAGGGGCTGTTACTAATCAATGCAGGTTTTTTCCTTGCTGGCAGTGCAAGGGTTAATCTGTTACGTTGCGCTTGTGGAGCTTTCCTACCTGTATTGTCTCAGCTGTTCAGTTTTGGCCACTTCCCTCTGCTATTGATGCTCGCCTCTGTCACTTTAGAATTGCAAGTCTTAGTTCTTACTGCCTAGTTAGGAGTTGGAGCTGTGGTTCATGGTTGCAGTTGGCGTTTGGAGATTTATTCAGGAGATTGTTGCTTGTAGTTTTGTTGGTGTGCACATCCTCTTCCTCTCCTGCTTGATTTCTCCTTCCTTTAACTCCCCTGTGTTCCATTCTGTTGTTTGGTGAGTGTATTTTGTATAATTGTTATTTTCATTTATCCTTATCCGTGTTCACTTGTTTGTCAGGTTATCCTGTTATCCTATACACTTCGGCTTCCCACCTCCTTGGGTGGGGGAGGGGAGAGATAAGGGTTGATATTGGAGTATAGAAAGGCATAAGAAGCTGGCGTCTCTACCTTTAGGAATAACTCGTGGACAGGGATAGACTAGAGTGCCCTTAGTTCTAGGGTAAGCGCCCACAGTCCCAAGGCACTGCATGACACCTGCCCTTTGTTCTTCACGCTGCAGGATTTTCTAAATTAGCTTGAAACAAACCACCTTAAAAAATCATGCAAACTCATTAACAGATCCCCTGCTGATCTTATCTATTTTTGACTGGGGAGTGGCAGAATTTTATTACTCAGCCAAAGAGCAGAGCTTAGCAATATTTTTGTCCCACTGCAGAAAAATCTGTGCAGAGGCTCCTGCTGCAGCTTGTTGTCATACTGACATACACAGTATACTGGAGAGGAAAGGGCACATGGCTGCTTTCCTGGGACAAATAGGGAATATTTGTGTATCAACTCCTTAGTTTTAATTGTTATATAAAGCAAAATAGGATCAAGTGAATTGAAAAGATGGAGGAAGAAATTGCTGAGATACTTTCTGGCACAATGGTTACCTGTTTGGATTGAATATGAAGGGAGAAGTGGATCATAGTTACTGATTGCCTGAAACCATCATGTACCATTATTTATGCCATCAAACCAACAATGGACACTTTGGCCAGTGAGAAGGAGAGGAGCAAGTCTGGGATGAAAGAACATCATTTCTTTTATTCCCCACCCAGGGTCCATCTATAATATAACGCTGGGAGCGTCACTCTGTCCGAAGCCTTTATAGACTGCGCAAGCGCAAGTGCCGGCGCAGTCTGGACCCCACAGAGTGATGCTACCAGGAGATCGCGGTATGCGTAAACACTGAACGCAGACCGCGATCTTCAACGGAGAGGCAGGGACCGTGGACACGCCAGGAGGGTAAGTATTATATTCACCTGTCCCCCGTTCCAGCGCTGTGCGCCGCTCCATCTTTCGGGTCCTCTGCCTGTGACGTTCACAGTTCAGAGGGCGCGATGGCGCGCTTAATGCGCGCCACCCTCTTACTGAACAGTCACAGCCAGAGGAGCCGGAACAAGGAGCGGCGCACAGCGCTGGATCACGGCCAGGTGAATATAGCAAGTGCTGGGGGACCTGAGCTAGCGGCGATACCGGCACCTGACCCCCACAGCGCGCCGGTGTCCCCGCCTGCTCAGGCCCCCCAGCACTCGGCGCCCAGCAACGATAGGTGAGTATGGTATTTTTTTTATATATATCGCAGCAGCATACGGGGCATATACAATGGAGCATCTTATGGGGGCCGTCAACCATAATGGAGCAGTGTATGGGGTCATATACAATGGAGCATCTTATGGGGGCAATCAACCATAATGGAGCAGTGTACGGGGGCATATACAATGGAGCATCTTATGGGGGTCATCAACCATAATGGAGCAGTGTACGGGGGCATATACTATGGAGCATCTTATGGGGCCATAAACCTTTATGGAGCAGTGTACGGGACATATACTATGGAGCATCTTATGGGGCCATAAACCTTTATGGAGCAGTGTACGGGGCATATACTATGGGGCATCTTATGGGGGCATAAACCTTTATGGAGCAGTGTACGGGGCATATACTATGGAGCATCTTATGGGGGCCATAAACCTTTATGGAGCAGCCTATGGGGCATATGGATGGGAGCAGCAAATTACAGAACGGTGGTGCAGGATGGGAGCAGCACATGACAGAACGGGGGCGCAGGATGGAAGTAGCACATGATAGAATAGGGCAGCATATGACAGAATGGGGGTGCAGGATGGCAGCAGCACATGACAGAACGGGGGCGCAGGATGGCAGCAGCACATGAAAGAACAGGGGCGCAGGATGGGAGCAGCACATGACAGATCGGGGGTGCAGGATGGAAGCAGCACATGACAGAACGGGGGCACAGGATGGGAGCAGCACATGACAGGATGGGGGCGCAGGATGGGAGCAGCAAATGACAGAATGGAGGCGCAGAATGGGTGCAGCACATGTCAGAATAGAGGCGCAGGATGGGTGTAGCACATGTCAGAATGGGGGCGCTGGATGGGAGCAGCGCATGTCAGAATGGGGGCGCAGGATGGGAGCAACACATGACAGGATGGGGGCGCAGGATAGGAGCAGCACATGACAGAATGGGGAGCAGGATGGGTGCAGCACATGACAGGATTGGGACGCAGGATGGAGCAGCACATGACAGGATGGGGACGCAGGATGGAGCAGCACATACCAGGATGGAGACCATATACCAATATAAATGCTCGCCACCCGGGCGTAGAACGGGTTCAATAGCTAGTTTACAATAACTTTTAAAGTAGGGTGAAATCCATTTTAAGATAAAACAATGCATTTCCAGTGTCATAACAAAATGTTGAAGAGCTTCCCTGCAAGGAACCATATTCTTCCCTAGAAACAGTTCCCTAGATACAAGGAGAATACCTCCATAATAGATCCAAAGGTTGTGATGGCTAGCACTCAACTGAGGTAGAGGTGACGGTGCTAGTGAAAGGAACTAAAAGTTCCGAAATAACTTGGTATAAAGATCACTGCACACGTTCAAAAGGAGGATATGCTTCAAGTGAAAGTTTATTTCTGGTGGATTCAAGACAAAAGCGACTGGTAAGTTTTTGACGTTTCGGCTAATACATAGCCTTGGTCACAACGTCGCTGGAAAAAATACAAAAAATACAAATATTTACAATAAGGTATATACAATGTTTGATGCAATCGTATTATGTACACTATATACAAAATATATAAAGTTTTTTTGATGTTCATGTACAGAGTAATGACTCTGTGAGACGATGTAACGAGATGCACTAGAATAGATAATGAGGGTATTATAGTAAAGGGATATGTATATGGCGAGGAATAAGTCAAAGGAAATGTATATTAACATATGTGTACACAGATGTGTGTACATAGAGTAGTGCACGCAATCAGAGTTACATGAACGCATAGTAATTAGTTCACAAGGCAAAGAGGTGGCCTATGCAATTAGATAGTACGAGCTAATAGTAATTATTAAAAATTTCAAAGTACATTCACAAGGCAAAAGGGTGGCCTACCCAATGTGTAGTCTGTCTCAGTTCAAGGTAATATAGGTGAAGTATTGACGAAAGTTACGTCCTGTTTGGAATAGAGATTAAAAAATGTACATAGCTGTGAATGCTCCCTATAGCTATATAGGAGTATGCTAGAACATATGGAGGGTGAAGTGGACCTACCCTGTTGATTTCGTAGGTAGCTGTATGTTCCGGGCTGAGTACTGCCTCTTAGGACAAAATCAGTAAATATCGAGGTCATGTGCCAGGAGCCTGTAGAAAGGCATAATAGTGAGGATCTATATTACTAGCAAAGTGCTGTTATAGCTTAAATGGTAAAGAGCCTGACCTGTGGGTATGTTTAGTAGCAAGAAGCCATAACGATGTGAGGTCCAAGAGTAGGCATATTCGCTTAATGCTCCATAAGGTAAGTTACTCGTGTGTGCAAACACTGACTAAAAACACAAGAAACGGGATATGTAGCATTTAGAGACAGAGAGATGAGTGGTATCTAGGCGTAATAGGAATGTACTTAGCTGGTATGTCTGACATACGTCCATGGATGGTATGGTAATATGAAGCCGATATGTCCGTGTCTGGGCAGAAGCTGGTGCTGGTACTTCTTGGGCCAGCCGGTGTAGATGTTCCCGTTTACAAGCTGTGCCCGGCGCTGTGAGGTAGTGAGCGATGCTAGTGACACATCCGTGTCTGAGCTGGGGCTGGTGCTGGCGCTGGAGCTCCTAAGGACAGCCGGTGCTGACACTCCCGTGTCTGAGCTGTGACCGGCGCTGTGGAGTAGTGAGAGCTATTCGTGACAAGCGCTCAGATGTAGAGCGCTGTGGGAGCATGTGACCGGAAGCGCTGTGGACGCCGGCGCATGCGCAGGTCGGGTATTACTACAAGATAGCGTTCTATTGTGCAGAGGAAGGGGCGCATGCGCAGTAGAAAAATTGCAGACATAGGCGCCTGTGCCGGTCATCTGGACCGATGATAGTTCTGTCATAGAGATAGAAAGATGCATTTGTAGTGAATCCTAAAGGTACCGTCACACTTAGCGACGCTGCAGTGATACCGACAACGATCCGGATCGCTGCAGCGTCGCTGTTTGGTCGCTGGAGAGCTGTCACACAGACCGCTCTCCAGCGACCAACAATGCCGGTAACCAGGGTAAACATCGGGTAACTAAGCGCAGAGCCGCGCTTAGTAACCCGATGTTTACCCTGGTTACCATCCTAAAAGTAAAAAAAACAAACAGTACATACTTACCTACAGCCGTCTGTCCTCCAGCGCTGTGCTCTGCTCTCCTCCTGTACTGTCTGTGTGAGCACAGCGGCCGGAAAGCAGAGCGGTGACGTCACCGCTCTGCTTTCCGGCTGACCGACGCTCACAGCCAGTACAGGAGGAGTGCAGAGCACAGCGCTGGAGGACAGACGGCTGTAGGTAAGTATGTAGTGTTTGTTTTTTTTACTTTTAGGATGGGAACCAGGGTAAACATCGGGTTACTAAGCGCGGCCCTGCGCTTAGTTACCCGATGTTTACCCTGGTTACCAGTGAAGACATCGCTGAATCGGTGTCACACACGCCGTTTCAGCAATGTCTACGGGGAGTCCAGCGACCAAATAAAGTTCTGGACTTTCTTCCCCGACCAGTGACAGCACAGCAGGGGCCTGATCGCTGCTGCCTGTCACACTGGACGATATCGCTAGCGAGGACGCTGCAACGTCACGGATCGCTAGCGATATCGTCTAGTGTGACGGTACTTTTAGTGCGATGCAAGCTGGAGAGGAGGTTGGGGATAAAGGCAATGGCTCTAAATGCAGGGAAAAAAAGTATGGTGGAACTAGATTATATAATCTACATACAGTTGTATGATATGTCAGGGATTACAAGATATACACAGGTCACAGGTCACCCAAAAACATATGCAATGAAACTGAATAAGAATGAATGTGAATGACACCAATGTGTATAATGTGTCAGAAATTGCAAGGTAATTACAAGTCACTCAAAAACATATGTAATACTGGTGAACAACATAAATGAGTAGGAGTCCAAACCATAGAAGTATAAATGGGCTTTAAAGGAAACTTAAAGGAAAAATATAACTTAAAGGAAAAATGGAAGGAAACTTAGACAGAATCTGCACTATGGTAGGGGATCTTACCAACTCCACAAAGAAGATTGCCGAGTGGTTGCGTGCAACTATTCAGTGGGTCTAGGGAGAAAAATGCATTATGTTAGCCAGTCTATTTCGCGATTGAGGCCTCTCGGACTGAGTGTATCCAACGTATAGATCCAGTACGTTTCACGCTGTTTCAATAACTGGATGTGATTACCCCCCCCCGTCTAGGCCTACGGACTTTTTCAAGAACCTGGAATCGTAATTGGGATATGTTATGTCTGGCTTCTTTGAAATGTGCCGGAAGGGGTAACCAGGTTTTTTCGTATCTAATAGTGGATTTATGGCTTATAATTCGGTCCCTAATTGCCTGGATAGTTTCGCCCACATACAGTAGGCCACATGGGCATTTGATGATATACACCACATAATTAGATTCACAGGTATGGTAGTCCCTAATCGGGTATGATTTCCCCGTGCGAGGATGAACCACTTCACTCCCTTTAATGATGTTTGAACAGCATGTACAATTCAAGCGTGGAAACGTGCCCCTTCTTGTCTGTCCACTCAGTGTGCGAGTTACAGTTTGTTTTTGGGATCCAACGTCGGCCCTAACCAGTTTGTCCTTGATGTTTGGTGGTCTGCGTAGGCACATCAAGGGGGGATTTTTGAAGATCGCTATTCTGGGGTATGCTTTGGTAAGTAGGGGCCATTGTTTGTGGATCAAGTTGTGAACTCTTTGCATGGATGGATGATGGCCGTGGACGAAAGGTAACCTGGATGGTTTAGGCAAAGGAATAGATGTGGGATCTGTTTCTGACAAGATATTGGTCATTTCAGTATTGAGAAGTGTGCATGGGTACTCTCTGTCCTCAAATTTTTTGGACATTTCGTTTAATCTGGATTGTCTGATGGTGGGGTTAGACACGATTCTAGAGACTCTCTTAAATTGAGATCGGGGAAGGCTGTTTCTAGTTGATTTGGGGTGACAGCTATTGTACAGTAGAAGGTTATTCCGGTCGGTTGGTTTGGTGTAAATGTCGGTAGTGAGGGAACCATGAACGTCCTTGCATACTTTGGTGTCCAGAAATGTGATGGCCTCCATGTGATGTGAGATGGAGAATTTGAGCTCTGATCGGATTTAATTTATGGTGTTGTGGAATGCGGTTAAGGAGGTGTGATCGCCTTGCCAGATACAGAAAATGTCATCTATGTAACGATACCATAGAAGAGCATGTTGTTGAAATAGCGTATTGGGATAGACAAAATCTCTTTCAAAACGATCCATATACAAATTTTCATACGCGGGCGCTACATTTGAACCCATAGCGGTTCCGCATATCTGGACATAGAAGTCATCTTCAAAAAGGAAGTAATTTTCCCTGAGTACCAGGTTGAGTAATTCAAGACAGAGGTCTTGTGAGCGTGTGTCAACATTTGCTTCCGATAATGTTAGGGAGACAGCCTCTATCCCCATGTCATGTGTGATTGAGGTGTATAGGCTGTTGACATCTAAGGTGTATAGGATGCTGTTGGCTGGAACTATGTTGATACCCTGAATTTTTTTCAGGAAATCACTCGTGTCAAGGATAAAGGATTTGGTTTTATGAGTATAAGGCGTGAGTAGTTTTTCTAGATAGATGGATATTGGATTAAGGATAGAGTCCGTGGATGCCACGATGGGGCGTCCAGGGGGATTCAGTAAGTTTTTATGGATTTTTGGGAGGATGTATAGAACTGGGGTCACCGGATGATCATTTGTTAGGAATGTTTTGGTTTTGGCGTCAATTGTTTGTAATTGTGAGTGTTTGGTAAGGATTGTGTCAATTTTTTTCCGAATATTGTAGACTGGGTCTGATTGGATTTTCTTGTATCTGGTAGTATCCGCCAGTTGCCTTTTAATCTCTGCTATGTATTGGTTTTTATTCATCACAACGGTGGCACCACCTTTATCCGCCGGTTTTATTACGATGTGGCTATTGTCCCTGAGTGAGGATAGTGCTTGTTTTTCAAGTGGTGATAAATTGTGTCGGACCGGGAGAAAGCCTAGGCGTTGATCAAGAATGGTTTCTTTGATGTCTCTGTCTAGGAGAGTAATAAAAGTCTCTACGGCGTGATTTGTCTTGGGAGGCATGAACTTACTGGGATTTCTTAGCCCTAGTTGGTCTAATGTGATCAGTGGACCTCCGTCTCTGTCAGGTACTGTCCCTAGTGTGTTACTAGTGGAGTACGGATTGTCCTCAAAATGTACTTTGAGTCTTATGCTACGGTAGAAGCTTTGTAAGTCTTTTTCTAACTGGAAGGAATCCCATCTGGGGGTTGGGCAAAATTACAGACCCATATTCAATACCCTAAGTTCAAGGGGAGAAAGAGAGTTGGACGGACTAAATTTCAAAGAGACACCGAAGATTATTTAACAAACAGAGTTTATCGATGGGACGAAACAACTCACAGGCGACCATATCCGAAATCACGCCGTCCAACAGGAAGATTTGCAGCTTCCGGGGACTCCTCACCGGCTGGGGGATCCTCCCCGGATTCCGGAAGCGACATTGGTGGAACTTCAAGAACAAGAACGGCTTTTTTAGGCCCAAGCGGTCGCCATCCAGGAGGTTGAGAAGGAAATGATCGAGAACGCCAGATGACTCTTCGGTCACAGGTAGGGGTCCAAACCTGGTAGTGAATATTTCTGACTACTCTCTTTCTCCCCTTGAACTTAGGGTATTGAATAAGGGTCTGTCATTTTGCCCAACCCCCAGATGGGATTCCTTCCAGTTAGAAAAAGACTTACAAAGCTTCTACCGTAGCATAAGACTCAAAGTACATTTTGAGGACAATCCGTACTCCACTAGTAACACACTAGGGACAGTACCTGACAGAGACGGAGGTCCACTGATCACATTAGACCAACTAGGGCTAAGAAATCCCAATAAGTTCATGCCTTCCAAGACAAATCACGCCGTAGAGACTTTTATTACTCTCCTAGACAGAGACATCAAAGAAACCATTCTTGATCAACGCCTAGGCTTTCTCCCGGTCCGACACAATTTATCACCACTTGAAAAACAAGCACTATCCTCACTCAGGGACAATAGCCACATCGTAATAAAACCGGCGGATAAAGGTGGTGCCACCGTTGTGATGAATAAAAACCAATACATAGCAGAGATTAAAAGACAACTGGCGGATACTACCAGATACAAGAAAATCCAATCAGACCCAGTCTACAATATTCGGAAAAAAATTGACACAATCCTTACCAAACACTCACAATTACAAACAATTGACGCCAAAACCAAAACATTCCTAACAAATGATCATCCGGTGACCCCAGTTCTATACATCCTCCCAAAAATCCATAAAAACTTACTGAATCCCCCTGGACGCCCCATCGTGGCATCCACGGACTCTATCCTTAATCCAATATCCATCTATCTAGAAAAACTACTCACGCCTTATACTCATAAAACCAAATCCTTTATCCTTGACACGAGTGATTTCCTGAAAAAAATTCAGGGTATCAACATAGTTCCAGCCAACAGCATCCTATACACCTTAGATGTCAACAGCCTATACACCTCAATCACACATGACATGGGGATAGAGGCTGTCTCCCTAACATTATCGGAAGCAAATGTTGACACACGCTCACAAGACCTCTGTCTTGAATTACTCAACCTGGTACTCAGGGAAAATTACTTCCATTTTGAAGATGACTTCTATGTCCAGATATGCGGAACCGCTATGGGTTCAAATGTAGCGCCCGCATATGCAAATTTGTATATGGATCGTTTTGAAAGAGATTTTGTCTATCCCAATACGCTATTTCAACATCATGCTCTTCTATGGTATCGTTACATAGATGACATTTTCTGTATCTGGCAAGGCGATCACACCTCCTTAACCGCATTCCACAACACCATAAATGAAATCCGACCAGAGCTCAAATTCTCCATCTCACATCACATGGAGGCCATCATATTTCTGGACACCAAAGTATGCAAGGACGTTCATGGTTCCCTCACTACCGACATTTACACCAAACCAACCGACCAGAATAACCTTCTACTGTACAATAGCTGTCACCCCAAATCAACTAGAAACAGCCTTCCCCCATCTCAATTTAAGAGAGTCTCTAGAATCGTGTCTAACCCCACCATCAGACAATCCAGATTAAACGAAATGTCCAAAAAATTTGAGGACAGAGAGTACCCATGCACACTTCTCAATACTGAAATGACCAAAATCTTGTCAGAAACAGATCCCACATCTATTCCTTTGCCTAAACCATCCAGGTTACCTTTCGTCCACGGCCATCATCCATCCATGCAAAGAGTTCACAACTTGATCCACAAACAATGGCCCCTACTTACCAAAGCATACCCCAGAATAGCGATCTTCAAAAATCCCCCCTTGATGTGCCTACGCAGACCACCAAACATCAAGGACAAACTGGTTAGGGCCGACGTTGGATCCCAAAAACAAACTGTAACTCGCACACTGAGTTGACAGACAAGAAGGGGCACGTTTCCATGCTTGAATTGTACATGCTGTTCAAACATCATTAAAGGGAGTGAAGTGGTTCATCCTCGCACGGGGAAATCATACCCGATCAGGGACTACCATACCTGTGAATCTAATTATGTGGTGTATATCATCAAATGCCCATGTGGCCTACTGTATGTGGGCGAAACTATCCAGGCAATTAGGGACCGAATTATAAGCCATAAATCCACTATTAGATGCGAAAAAACCTGGTTACCCCTTCCGGCACATTTCAAAGAAGCCAGACATAACATATCCCAATTACGATTCCAGGTTCTTGAAAAAGTCCGTAGGCCTAGACGGGGGGGTAATCACATCCAGTTATTGAAACAGCGTGAAACGTACTGGATCTATACGTTGGATACACTCAGTCCGAGAGGCCTCAATCGCGAAATAGACTGGCTAACATAATGCATTTTTCTCCCTAGACCCACTGAATAGTTGCACGCAACCACTCGGCAATCTTCTTTGTGGAGTTGGTAAGATCCCCTACCATAGTGCAGATTCTGTCTAAGTTTCCTTCCATTTTTCCTTTAAGTTTTATTTTTCCTTTAAGTTTCCTTTAAAGCCCGTTTATACTTCTATGGTTTGGACTCCTACTCATTTATGTTGTTCATGAGTATTACATATGTTTTTGAGTGACTTGTAATTACCTTGCAATTTCTGACACATTATACACATTGGTGTCATTCACATTCATTCTTATTCAGTTTCATTGCATATGTTTTTGGGTGACCTGTGACCTGTGTATATCTTGTAATCCCTGACATATCATACAACTATATGCAGATTATATAATCTAGTTCCACCATACTTTTTTTCCCCGCATTTAGAGCCATTGCCTTTATCCCCAACCTCCTCTCCAGCTTGCATCGCACTTAGGATTCACTACAAATGCATCTTTCTATCTCTATGACAGAACCATCATCGGTCCAGATGACCGGCACAGACGCCTATGTCTGCAATTTTTCTACTGCGCATGCGCCCCTTCCTCTGCACAATAGAACGCTATCTTGTAGTAATACCCGACCTGCGCATGCGCCGGCGTCCACAGCGCTTCCGGTCACATGCTCCCACAGCGCTCTGCATCTGAGCGCTTGTCACGAATAGCTCTCACTACTCCACAGCGCCGGTCACAGCTCAGACACGGGAGTGTCAGCACCGGCTGTCCTTAGGAGCTCCAGCGCCAGCACCAGCCCCAGCTCAGACACGGATGTGTCACTAGCATCGCTCACTACCTCACAGCGCCGGGCACAGCTTGTAAATGGGAACATCTACACCGGCTGGCCCAAGAAGTACCAGCACCAGCTTCTGCCCAGACACGGACATATCGGCTTCATATTACCATACCATCCATGGACGTATGTCAGACATACCAGCTAAGTACATTCCTATTACGCCTAGATACCACTCATCTCTCTGTCTCTAAATGCTACATATCCCATTTCTTGTGTTTTTAGTCAGTGTTGCACACACGAGTAACTTAACTTATGGAGCATTAAGCGAATACGCCTACTCTTGGACCTCACATCGTTATGGCTTCTTGCTACTAAACATGCCCACAGGTCAGGCTCTTTACCATTTAAGCTATAACAGCACTTTGCTAGTAACATAGATCCTCACTATTATGCCTTTCTACAGGCTCCTGGCACATGACCTCGATATTTACTGATTTTGTCCTAAGAGGCAGTACTCAGCCCGGAACATACAGCTACCTACGAAATCAACAGTGTAGGTCCACGTCACCCTCCATATGTTCTAGCATACTCCTATATAGCTATAGGGAGCATTCACAGCTATGTAAATTTTTTAATCTCTATTCCAAACAGGACATAACTTTCGTCAATACTTCACCTATATTACTGAGACAGACTACACATTGGGTAGGCCACCCTTTTGCCTTGTGAATGTACTTTGAAATTTTTAATAATTACTATTAGCTTGTACTATCTAATTGCATAGGCCACCTCTTTGCCTTGTGAACTAATTACTATGCGTTCATGTAACTCTGATTGCGTGCACTACTCTATGTACACACATCTGTGTACACATATGTTAATATGCATTTCCTTTGACTTATTCCTCGCCATATACATATCCCTTTACTATAATACCCTCATTATCTATTCCAGTGCATCTCGTTACATCGTCTCACAGAGTCATTACTCTGTACATGAACATCAAAAAAACTTTATATATTTTGTATATAGTGTACATAATACGATTGCATCAAACATTGTATATACCTTATTGTAAATATTTGTATTTTTTGTATTTTTTCCAGCGACGTTGTGACCAAGGCTATGTATTAGCCGAAACGTCAAAAACTTACCAGTCGCTTTTGTCTTGAATCCACCAGAAATAAACTTTCACTTGAAGCATATCCTCCTTTTGAACGTGTGCAGTGATCTTTATACCTAGTTATTTCGGAACTTTTAGTTCCTTTCACTAGCACCGTCACCTCTACCTCAGTTGAGTGCTAGCCATCACAACCTTTGGATTTACGAATTTTTTTGGTTATCAGCACCAACAGAACACATGTCATCAGAGACTTACATGTACGATGATGCCACAGGATCAACAATCCTGTCCAAGATAAGAACAAAAACAGACTTTCTACACATACCGAACAGGGATATAAAAACGAGGGATTGGGAGAAGGAGAGGAAAAGACTCATAGCCTATGACCTACATTGCGCCACACTTGGGGGAATACCATCGTCAAGGGAAGATACCACGAGGCCTACGTTGTAACCTCCGTCCTACTTTATTCTCCGACAACGACCAATATTGTACTACCTTTCAAAAAATACTCAACAAGTGTTCTTTTGATATCATTTTATTAACAATTGAATATTTACAGGAAGCTATTAAAGAAACAGAAGAAAAGATCGTAACCATCGAGACGCAACTTACCTCTACCCTCACCAGCACCGAATTCAACACCTTAAAGAGCAAAGTTGACTCCATCCTGTCATCACATCAAAAAACCTTGGAAGAAAGAAAACGGACTAAATTTCAAAGAGACACCGAAGATTATTTAACAAACAGAGTTTATCGATGGGACGAAACAACTCACAGGCGACCATATCCGAAATCACGCCGTCCAACAGGAAGATTTGCAGCTTCCGGGGACTCCTCACCGGCTGGGGGATCCTCCCCGGGTTCCGGAAGCGACATTGGTGGAACTTCAACAACAAGAACGGCTTTTTTAGGCCCAAGCGGTCGCCATCCAGGAGGTCGAGAAGGAAAGGATCGAGAACGCCGGATGACTCTTCGGTCACAGGTAGGGGTCCAAACCTGGTAGTGAATATTTCTGACTACTCTCTTTCTCCCCTTGAACTTAGGGTATTGAATATGGGTCTGTAATTTTGCCCAACCCCCAGATGGGATTCCTTCCAGTTAGAAAAAGACTTACAAAGCTTCTACCGTAGCATAAGACTCAAAGTACATTTTGAGGACAATCCGTACTCCATTAGTAACACACTAGGGACAGTACCTGACAGAGACGGAGGTCCACTGATCACATTAGACCAACTAGGGCTAAGAAATCCCAGTAAGTTCATGCCTTCCAAGACAAATCACGCCGTAGAGACTTTTATTACTCTCCTAGACAGAGACATCAAAGAAACCATTCTTGATCAACGCCTAGGCTTTCTCCCGGTCCGACACAATTTATCACCACTTGAAAAACAAGCACTCTCCTCACTCAGGGACAATAGCCACATCGTAATAAAACCGGCGGATAAAGGTGGTGCCACCGTTGTGATGAATAAAAACCAATACATAGCAGAGATTAAAAGACAACTGGCGGATACTACCACATACAAGAAAATCCAATCAGACCCAGTCTACAATATTCGGAAAAAAATTGACACAATCCTTACCAAACACTCACAATTACAAACAATTGACGCCAAAACCAAAACATTCCTAACAAATGATCATCCGGTGACCCCAGTTCTATACATCCTCCCAAAAATCCATAAAAACTTACTGAATCCCCCTGGACGCCCCATCGTGGCATCCACGGACTCTATCCTTAATCCAATATCCATCTATCTAGAAAAACTACTCACGCCTTATACTCATAAAACCAAATCCTTTATCCTTGACACGAGTGATTTCCTGAAAAAAATTCAGGGTATCAACATAGTTCCAGCCAACAGCATCCTATACACCTTAGATGTCAACAGCCTATACACCTCAATCACACATGACATGGGGATAGAGGCTGTCTCCCTAACATTATCGGAAGCAAATGTTGACACACGCTCACAAGACCTCTGTCTTGAATTACTCAACCTGGTACTCAGGGAAAATTACTTCCTTTTTGAAGATGACTTCTATGTCCAGATATGCGGAACCGCTATGGGTTCAAATGTAGCGCCCGCGTATGAAAATTTGTATATGGATCGTTTTGAAAGAGATTTTGTCTATCCCAATACGCTATTTCAACAACATGCTTTTCTATGGTATCGTTACATAGATGACATTTTCTGTATCTGGCAAGGCGATCACACCTCCTTAACCGCATTCCACAACACCATAAATTAAATCCGACCAGAGCTCAAATTCTCCATCTCACATCACATGGAGGCCATCATATTTCTGGACACCAAAGTATGCAAGGACGTTCATGGTTCCCTCACTACCGACATTTACACCAAACCAACCGACCGGAATAACCTTCTACTGTACAATAGCTGTCACCCCAAATCAACTAGAAACAGCCTTCCCCGATCTCAATTTAAGAGAGTCTCTAGAATCGTGTCTAACCCCACCATCAGACAATCCAGATTAAACGAAATGTCCAAAAAATTTGAGGACAGAGAGTACCCATGCACACTTCTCAATACTGAAATGACCAAAATCTTGTCAGAAACAGATCCCACATCTATTCCTTTGCCTAAACCATCCAGGTTACCTTTCATCCACGGCCATCATCCATCCATGCAAAGAGTTCACAACTTGATCCACAAACAATGGCCCCTACTTACCAAAGCATACCCCAGAATAGCAATCTTCAAAAATCCCCCCTTGATGTGCCTACGCAGACCACCAAACATCAAGGACAAACTGGTTAGGGCCGACGTTGGATCCCAAAAACAAACTGTAACTCGCACACTGAGTGGACAAACAAGAAGGGGCACGTTTCCATTCTTGAATTGTACATGCTGTTCAAACATCATTAAAGGGAGTGAAGTGGTTCATCCTCGCACGGGGAAATCATACCCGATTAGGGACTACCATACCTGTGAATCTAATTATGTGGTGTATATCATCAAATGCCCATGTGGCCTACTGTATGTGGGCGAAACTATCCAGGCAATTAGGGACCGAATTATAAGCCATAAATCCACTATTAGATGCGAAAAAACCTGGTTACCCCTTCCGGCACATTTCAAAGAAGCCAGACATAACATATCCCAATTACGATTCCAGGTTCTTGAAAAAGTCCTTAGGCCTAGACGGGGGGGTAATCACATCCAGTTATTGAAACAGCGTGAAACGTACTGGATCTATACATTGGATACACTCAGTCCGAGAGGCCTCAATCGCGAAATAGACTGGCTAACATAATGCATTTTTCTCCCTAGACCCACTGAATAGTTGCACGCAACCACTCGGCAATCTTCTTTGTGGAGTTGGTAAGATCCCCTACCATAGTGCAGATTCTGTCTAAGTTTCCTTCCATTTTTCCTTTAAGTTTTATTTTTCCTTTAAGTTTCCTTTAAAGCCCGTTTATACTTCTATGGTTTGGACTCCTACTCATTTATGTTGTTCACCAGTATTACATATGTTTTTGAGTGACTTGCAATTACCTTGCAATTTCTGACACATTATACACATTGGTGTCATTCACATTCATTCTTATTCAGTTTCATTGCATATGTTTTTGGGTGACCTGTGACCTGTGACCTGTGTATATCTTGTAATCCCTGACATATCATACAACTGTATGTAGATTATATAATCTAGTTCCACCATACTTTTTTTCCCTGCATTTAGAGCCATTGCCTTTATCCCCAACCTCCTCTCCAGCTTGCATCGCAGTTAGGATTCACTACAAATGCATCTTTCTATCTCTATGACAGAACTATCATCGGTCCAGATGACCGGCACAGGCGCCTATGTCTGCAATTTTTCTACTGCGCATGCGCCCCTTCCTCTGCACAATAGAACGCTATCTTGTAGTAATACCCGACCTGCGCATGCGCCGGCGTCCACAGCGCTTCCGGTCACATGCTCCCACAGCGCTCTACATCTGAGCGCTTGTCACGAATAGCTCTCACTACTCCACAGCGCCGGTCACAGCTCAGACACGGGAGTGTCAGCACCGGCTGTCCTTAGGAGCTCCAGCGTCAGCACCAGCCCCAGCTCAGACACGGATGTGTCACTAGCATCGCTCACTACCTCACAGCGCCGGGCACAGCTTGTAAACGGGAACATCTACACCGGCTGGCCCAAGAAGTACCAGCACCAGGTTCTGCCCAGACACGGACATATCGGCTTCATATTACCATACCATCCATGGACGTATGTCAGACAAACCAGCTAAGTACATTCCTATTACGCCTAGATACCACTCATCTCTCTGTCTCTAAATGCTACATATCCCATTTCTTGTGTTTTTAGTCAGTGTTGCACACACGAGTAACTTACCTTATGGAGCATTAAGCGAATACGCCTACTCTTGGACCTCACATCGTTATGGCTTCTTGCTACTAAACATACCCACAGGTCAGGCTCTTTACCATTTAAGCTATAACAGCACTTTGCTAGTAACATAGATCCTCACTATTATGCCTTTCTACAGACTCCTGGCACATGACCTCGATATTTACTGATTTTGTCCTAAGAGGCAGTACTCAGCCCGGAATATACAGCTACCTACGAAATCAACAGGGTAGGTCCACGTCACCCTCCATATGTTCTAGCATACTCCTATATAGCTATAGGGAGCATTCACATCTATGTACATTTTTTAATCTCTATTCCAAACAGGACGTAACTTTCGTCAATACTTCACCTATATTACCTTGAACTGAGACAGACTACACATTGGGTAGGCCACCCTTTTGCCTTGTGAATGTACTTTGAAATTTTTAATAATTACTATTAGCTCGTACTATCTAATTGCATAGGCCACCTCTTTGCCTTGTGAACTAATTACTATGCGTTCATGTAACTCTGATTGCGTGCACTACTCTATGTACACACATCTGTGTACACATATGTTAATATACATTTCCTTTGACTTATTCCTCGCCATATACATATCCCTTTACTATAATACCCTCATTATCTATTCTAGTGCATCTCGTTACATCGTCTCACAGAGTCATTACTCTGTACATGAACATCAAAAAAACTTTATATATTTTGTATATAGTGTACATAATACGATTGCATCAAACATTGTATATACCTTATTGTAAATATTTGTATTTTTTGTATTTTTTCCAGCGACGTTGTGACCAAGGCTATGTATTAGCCGAAACGTCAAAAACTTACCAGTCGCTTTTGTCTTGAATCCACCAGAAATAAACTTTCACTTGAAGCATATCCTCCTTTTGAACGTGTGCAGTGATCTTTATACCAAGTTACTTCCATAATAGAACATCTGATTGAGCATTCCAGATTTTTTATGAAAATCTTGAAGCTAAACAGGGAAACAGTAGGGTCTTATTTCAGTCTAAAGGCCCCTTCACATTAAGCGACGCTGCAGCGATACCGACAACGATCCGGATCGCTGCAGCGTCGCTGTTTGGTCGCTGGAGAGCTGTCACACAGACCGCTCTCCAGCGACCAACGATGCCGGTAACCAGGGTAAACATCGGGTAACTAAGCACAGGGCCGCGCTTAGTAACCCGATGTTTACCCTGGTTAGCATCCTAAAAGTAAAAAAAACAAACAGTACATACTTACCTAACGCTGTCTGTCCTCCAGCCCTGTGCTCTGCACTCCTCCTGTACTGTCTGTGTGAGCACAGCGGCCGGAAAGCAGAGCGGTGACGTCACCGCTCTGCTTTCCGGCTGACCGACGCTCACAGCCAGTACAGGAGGAGAGCAGAGCACAGCGCTGGAGGACAGACAGCGTTAGGTAAGTATGTACTGTTTCTTTTTTTTACTTTTACGCTGGTAACCAGGGTAAACATCGGGTTACTAAGCGCGGCCCTGCGCTTAGTAACCCGATGTTTACCCTGGTTACCAGTGAAGACATCGCTGGATCGGTGTCACACACGCCGATCCACCGATGTCCACAGGAGATCCAGCGACGAAATAAAGTTCTGGACTTTCTTCAGCGACCAACGATCTCCCAGCAGGGGCCTGATCGTTGGTCGCTGTCACACATAACGATTTTATTAACGATATCGTTGCTACGTCACAAAAAGCAACGATATCGTTAACAATATCGTTATGTGTGAAGGTACCTTTAGAGAATTGTGTTAAAGAGGTTGCCCCCTACTTTTTCTTTGATGGCCTATCCATAGGGTATGTCATCAATATCTGATCGGTGAGGTCCGTCATCTGGCACCCCTGTCGATCAGCTGTTCTCAGTGTTGGGTTTGGCGTCTGCATGCCGATACTGCTCGATTTTGGAGTTGCTCCGTTATTGTGGCAGCAGCATGGTACTACACATCCGCCTCCTATTGATTAGATTAGGGGACAGATGTGTAATGCCCTGCCATGGCCACTATCAGAAGACAGAGCAGTTCCGCAGTTGAGCAGTTTCGTTCGATGGCCACTGACACCGAGAACAGCTGATCTGCGGGGGTGCCACACCGCAGCTGATCAGACATACCCCAACCGATCAGAAAAAAAGTAGTGGACAATCTCTTTAAAGATCCATACAATTGCAATTGCTGGTAGAGCATCAAGCCGGTAACATGAAAGCACAGACTTTTGCACCATGCTGCGCGTTTTGCCTGGTAACAACCCTATTGTCTTTACCCCGAAGCCTGTTTTCACCTTCCTGACCAGGCCAATTTTTACAATTCTGACCACTGTCACTTTATGAGGTCAGAACTTTAGAACGCTTCAACGGATCCCGGTGATTCTGAGATTGTCTTCTCGTGACATATTGTACTTTATAACAGTGGTAAAATTTCTTTGATATGACTTGCGTTTATTTGTTAAAAAAACGGAAATTTGACAAAAATTTAGAAAATTTCGCAATTTTAAAACTTTTAATTTGTATGCCCTTAAATCAGAGAGTCATATCGCACAAAATAGTTAATAAATAACATTTCCCACATGTCTACTTTACATCAGCACAATTTTGGAAACATAATTTATTTTTGTTAGGAAGCTAAAAGTTGATCAGCGATTTCTCATTTTTCCAACAAAATTTGCAAAACCAATTTTTTTAGGGACCACCTTACATTTGAAGTGACTTGGAGGGGCCTATATTACAGAAAATACCCAAAAGTGACACCATTATAAAAACTGGACCCCTCACTGAACTCAAAACCACATTCAAGAAGTTTATTAACCTTTCAGATGCTTCACAGGATTTTTTGGAATGTGGAAGTAAAAAATTAACATTTACTTTTCTTTCACATAAATTTTCCTTTAGACCTAATTATTTTTACTTTCGCAAGGGTAATAGGACAAAAATTGACCATAAATTTTGTTGTGCAATTTCTCCTGAGCATGTCGATACCCCATATGTGGGGGAAATCTATTGTTTGGGCACCAGGTAGGGCTCGGAAGGGAAGGAGCGCCATTTCACTTTTTGAATGTAAAAATTGCTGGCATAATTAGCAGACACCATGTCGTGTTTGGAGAGCCCATGATGTGCCTAAACAGTGGAAACCCCCAAGTAGTGACACCATTTTGAAACTAGACCCCTTAGGGACCTTATCTAGATGTGTATTGAGCACCTTGAACCCACAGGTACTTCACAGAAGTTTCTAACCTTAAGCCGTGAAAAAAAAAATCACATTTCTCCCAGATAAATGTTTTGTAGCTCCAAATTTAGCATTTTCATAAGGGTAACGAGAGAAATTGCTCCCAAAATTTTTTTTAGGCAATTTCTTCTGAGTGCGCAGATACCCAATATGTGGAGGAAAACAACTGTTTGGGCGCACGGCAGGGCTCGGAAGGGAAGGAGCGCCATTTCACTTTTTGAATGTAAAATTTGCTGGGATAATTAGTGGACGCCATATCGTGTTTGAAGAGCCCCTGATGTGCGTAAACAGTGGAAACTCCCCACAAGTGACATCATTTTGGAAACTAGACCCCTTAGGGAACTTATCTAGATGTGCATTGAGCACCTTGAACCCCCAGGTGCTTCACAGAAGTTTATAGAGTAGAGCCGTGGAAATATATATAGCAAATTTTTCCAAAATAAACCTTTTTTAGCTCCATATTTTGCATTTTCATAAGGGGTTTAAGGTGAAATTGCTCCATACAATTTGTTGTGCAATTTCTCCTGAATACACCGATACCCCATATGTGGGGGAATACTACTGTTTGGGTGCACTGCAGAGCTTGGAAGGGAAGGAGTGTCATTTGACTTTTTGAATGTAAAATTTCCTGGAATAATTAGCAGATGCCATGTTGCGCTTGGAGAGCCCCTGATGTACCTAAACAGTGGAAACCCCCTCAAGTGACACCATTTTCGAAATTATAACCCTTTGGGAATTTATCTACAGATGTAGTGACGATTTTGACTCCATTAGTGTTTTCCAGAAACAAGCAGCAGTGGATCACCTTACCAATTGCAGAGTAAACCAAGAACCACTTGTACAACCCCGATGCACGTTTCGCCCGCTAAGTCGCCATGCTTTCTCAAGGAGAGGTGTTCTCTGGTTTCCCTACCAGGACCTTTGGTATCCCTGGTAATCGGTCACGAGTTGTATCACGTGACCGGGTCCTAACTAGTTGCGTTATATGGCGCTTGTGGCCAACCTCCCTGCACCCACGCGACCCGACCTCGGCTCTCATCACTGCAGAAATACCAAACATGTGGGCGCTAAATGTTGTTTAGGCACGCTGGGGCTCAGAAGGGAGAGGGGTATTTGGATTTGGGAGCCGATAATTTGCAGAATTTCTTTTGGGGAGCGTGAAGTCATTTAGCATTTCCAGATAGCATTTCCAGAGCCTTTGTGCTGCCAGTAACGTGGAAGCCCCCTATATTTCTGTTAACAGATGACAGACCTAAGTGAGGGATTGCTTTTTTTGTGGATTTAGTTGAAGCTTTTATTGGGAACACTTTACTTAATGTTAGGGATCACATCTATCCGGCGCTCTACGCTGAGCACTTTGGGGTTTCCATCTAAATCTCTGAGTGACGTGACCGATGAAACCCCGAGGGATCCATTCACTATGATGTACTCTGGACTTCGTCTGGCCTCTGTTCAGCGGTGTCCTTTTCAAAAGTGCGCAAAACTGTAGCCAACGGCACTTTTATGCAATCCTAAAAAGAAGGACACCACTGGATCACAGTCAGACAGCGTCCACAGTGCCTCCATCTGCCTCATTATAGGAAATCTTCCGCTGGGGGTTCTGTCTGAATCATTTATTTCAGAGATTTACGCAGAAACACCAGTGTAAGCGCTCAGCACAGAGCACAGGATAAATGTGTGCCAAGACTTATTGCGATCTTTGGAAGGCAGAATGAAAAAAATTAACAGCATGTGAAAAACTGGTTTTATTTATTTTTTACGCCATTTTTTGTGCGGTATAAGTGATTAGGCAACTTTATTCTTCGGGTCGGTGCGATTACAGCGATACCAGATTTATATCGAGTTTTTAAGTTTGACAGCTGTCTCACACTAAAATACACTTTTTATTGCAAAAGCTAGTTTTTGCATCACTGTATTTTGAGAGCTATCATTTTTTCATATTTTGGCCAACAGAGTCATGTTATGGCTTGTTTTTTGCGGGACAAGCTGACATTTTTATTGGTACCATTTTGGGGCACATGACATTTTTTGATCACTTTCTATTCCGATTTTTGGGAGATAAAATGAAAATTGCTTTTTTTCATATACCGTTCCGCGTGTAGTAAAATTGATAAGGCAGCTCTTTAGTCTTCGGGTCAATACGATTACAGCGATACCACAGTTATATAGTTTTTTATGTTTTGGTGCATTTACACAATAAAAACTCTTTTTAAAAAATTATTACCGTATATACTCGAGTATAAGCTGAGATTTTCAGCCCATTTTTTGGGGCTGAAAGTCCCCCTCTCGGCTTATATTCGAGTCATACCCAGGCGCCGGCAGGGGAGGGAGAGCGGGGGCTGTCTAGTTATACTTACCTGCTCCTAGCACTGTCCCTGCAGGTCCCTGGCTCCCCAGCTTCTTCCTGTACTGAGCGGTCACCTGGTACCGCTCATTACAGTAATGAATATGCTGCTCCACCTCCCATAGGGAGGCAAATATCTTTATTGAGCATCTTATGGGGCCATAATCAACATTTCTGCAGCATTATATTGGGCAAATGTGTCTATAGAGCATCTTATGGGGCCATTATTAACCTTTATGCAAGATTATATGGGGCATATTTTAATATGGAGCATCTTATGTGGCCATCATAACCTTTATGGAGCATTATATGGGGCTCCTGATTCAATATGAATATTCAAAAACACTTAACCTACTGATGTCTCAATTAATTTTACTTTTATTGGTATCTGTTTTTACTTTTGACATTTACCGGTAGCTGCTGCATTTCCCACCCTAGGCTTATACTCGAGTCATTAAGTTTTCCCAGTTTTTTGTGGCAAAATTAGGGGGGTCGGCTTGTACTCAGGTCGGCTTATACTCGAGTATATATTGGTATTTTTGCATTGCTTTATTCTGAGAGTTATAAGTTTTTTATTTTTCTGCTGATGGAGCTGTATGGCGGCTTGTTTTCTGCAGTACCATTTTTATTTACATTCGTCTTTTTTATCACTTTTTTGTTTGGCGGCATGATGATAAAGCATTGTTTTTTGCCTCTTTTTTTGAAGGTGTTCACTAAAGGGGTTAGTTTTTTAGAGAGGGTTGTTATGCACATGGCGATATCAAATATGTGTACTTTTATTGTTTTCTTTTTATTTACATAAATAGATGTATTTATTGGAAAAATATTTTTTTTACTTTATTTAGGATTTAAAAAAATATATATTTTACACATTCTAATGTTTTTTACTTTTTACATTTTCCCAGGATGGGACATCACTACATAATGTCAGATCGCTTATCTGATACTCTGCACTGCTGAGTATCAGAACAGGATCTGACAGGCAGGGAAGGAGGCATGCCGGCGCCTGCTCTCAGCAGGTGCTCACAAGCCACCTCCCTGCAGGACGTCGTGGCCATCTTGCTGCTGGGAGTCTCCATGGAGACCATCAGGACATAGCGATCGCATCGCTATGTTGTGATGGAAGCACGCAGGGAGCCCCCTCCCTGCGCAATGCTTCTCTATGCCGCTGTCACAACTGACAGCGGCATCAGAGGGGTTAAATGCCCACGATCGGTGCTAGCTCCGATTGTGGGCATTGCTGCTGGGTGTCAGCTGTCACATATAGCTGACACCCTCACCCAATTGCGGCGACACTCAGCATGAGGCCATGCTATCGGTGCGCCGTAATAGTACGGTTGTTTGCAGAAACGCACCTCCTGCAGAGCAGTACTAGTACAGCGCATGTTGGGAAGGGGTTAAACACTGCCTGATAAATAACTATAAAAAATATTAATTATACAAACGACTAACTAAGGAATAAATGTAGTTCAAAAGTTGGATTTGGACAGCTTTCATTTAATTACCATGATATGAATTCACAATACATGGAAAAGCTTAGATCCAAATATTAGGGGCTATTATACAGTTTATAGAAATGATATAATAAACACCAATAGAGTTACTACTTATCATAATAGAGACATTATGTACCTAAACAACACTATAAAACATTAAAATGAAAATAAGGCAATGTGCAATCATGAATAAACTAAGACAACCTGTATTCAAGCTCTTCCTAACTAGCTCCAGAGACATTTTCCTACATGTACAATAATTATATAGAGTTCACGTTTTCTTGCCATTAACCAGTTAATGATTCATGCCAATGTTTTCATTCTGCACTCAACAATGCCAAACTTAATATGTTGTAGAACATAGTTGCCCGAGAACATCACTCTCTAAACAACTGAGCAAAAACCCCTTGATACACGGCACGTTCAGTTCTATTAATACTTGTTCCCATTAGAGGAACCAGGATGTGGAAAAACAACTCTTCCTGGTATAATACTATGGGCAATGGCGTGCAGGCGTAGTGTTTGTATCCCAGGAGGCAAAAGTCCCATGTGATGCAGCTCTCAATGAGACATGGCGGTTATACTGTTTATACAGGCATACTGTACATCTAAGTAATTCTTTGTTGACTTTATATTACGAAGTCTGTTCAAGCATCAACATAAGATCTTTCATTTAAAAAAATCAACACCTTGTAGGGAACTGGTAAGAGGTAAGAGTGTGTTTTCTCACCTCCTGATCTCTGCTGTTCCCGGGAATCACACATTTCTACCTATCATCTAGGATGCCTGCAAAGAAGAGGAGGGAACAATAAATGTTTTTCACAGGAACATCACATTGCAGCAAGGATGGTGTCAAGCATAACACATATGACCTCTCAGGAGCTGTCACCGCAGACCTCACAAACACAGATATCTCATTGCTAAAGAGAAGTAAAAAAATTAACTGTATTTTACTGTATACCTCAGAGTAAAAAATGGTATCCTGTGCTGGAGAAGAACTGTAACTGAAAGTCTGCATCGTCACGAGATAATGACTGATCGAAAATCGGAGCTCTAACACTTGCTTTTAGGGGAGCTTCCCTGTAAGTTCTGGTCTGGAGGTGGGGTTAGTTAGTTAGTCTGAGACGGTGAAGGAGGAAGAGGCAAGTGAGGAGAACCGGGGGGATTGGAGCTGCGACTGAGATCACCCCAGGACTAAGCGCCAAAGACCAGACACCGGAGTCCGTGGTTGTGTGGGAACTGCAGGCCCAGCAACTAGAACCGGAGGGCAGGAGATTGCAGGTCCCCTGGCCCTGCTTACACCCGAGCCACAGCAGCATACGAGAGCCCGGAGTCACCACGAGGGAGTGACACCTGGAACAGGCTCAAGCTGCCTGCTATGTGTCAGCAGTTCCTGCATGATAAAGGCATTGATGCTATGGTCTGGCCTTCCCATTCCCCAGACCTGAATCCAATCGGGCACATCTGGGACATCATGTCTCGTTCCATCCACAAACGCCAGGTTGCACCACATACTGTCCAGGAGTTGACTGATGCTTTAATCCAGGTCTGGGAGAAGATCCCTTAGGAGAACATTTGCCGCCTCATCAAGACCATGCCCAGGCAATGTAGGGAGTTCATACAGGCACGTGGAGGCCACACACACTACTGAGCATCATTTCCTTGACTTGAGGCAATTCCACTAAAGTTGGATCAGCCTGTAATTTGATTTTCCATTTTGTTTTTTGAGTATCATTCCAAATCCAGACCTCCATGGGTTACTAATATTCATTTACATTGATCATTTTTATGTTTTACTGATCTAAATGCATTCCATTATCTACTATATAATTGTCTAAGGGTCACTTCCATCTTTCTGTCTGTCCTTCTGTCACGGTTACTCATTCGCTGATTGGTCTCGCCATCTGCCTGTCACGGCTGCCGTGACCAATCAGCGACAGGCACAGTCCGAAAGAAAATGGCCGCTCCTTACTCCCTGCAGTCAGTGCCTGTCGCCCGCATACTCCCCTCCGGTCACCGCTAACACAGGGTTAATGCCGGCAGTAACAGACCGCGTTATGCCGCGGGTAACGCACTCTGTTACTGCCGCTATTAAACCTGTGTGTCCCCATCTTTTTACTATTGACGCTGCCTACGCGACATCAATAGTAAAAAATGTAATATTAAAAATAATTTAAAAAAAAAACCTGCTATATTCACCCTCCGTTGCAGCTCGCGCCAGCCGCCATCTTCCGTTGCAGGTTCCGGTGGCAAAGATGGTATGGGAGAAGGACCTGCCATGATGTCACGGTCATGTGACCGCGAGGTCATCACAGGCCCTGCGCGCCTGCACGAGAAGGACCTGCCATGATGTCACGGTCATGGGACTGCGACGTCATCACAGGCGCTGCGCGCCTGCGCTAGAAAGACCTGCCATGACGTCACGGTAATGTGACCGTGACGTCATCACAGGTCCTGCGCTCATACCAACCCTGAGACTGGAAGCTGCCGTGTACTACAAGGGGCCCTCGGAAAGGTGAGTATATGTTTATTTTTTATTTTTTAACCTGTGACAAACCTGGCTGGTCAATATACTATGTGACTGGCCAATATACTACGTGGCTCTGTACTGTATACTACTTCGCTGTGCAATATACTACATGGCTCTGTGCTGTATACTACGTCACTGGGCAATATATTACGTAACTGGGCAATATACTACATGACTGGCCAATATACTACGTGGCTCTGTGCTGTATACTATGTTGCTGTGCAATATACTACGTGGCTCTGTGCTGTATACTACGTTGCTGTGCAATATACTACGTGGCTCTGTGCTGTATACTACATCACTGGGCAATATACTATGTCACTGGGCAATATACTACGTGGCTGCGCAATATACTACGTCACTGGGCAATATACTACGTAACTGGGCAATATACTACGTGGCTGCGCAATATACTACGTCACTAGGCAATATACTACGTAACTGGGCAATATACTACGTGGCTGCACAATATACTACGTCACTAGGCAATATACTACCAACGTATCGAAGTGAAGGACAGCATCCAATCCGGGTGAAGATAAGAAACACTTTATTGTGCCATAGGTGCAACGTTTCAACCTCAGAGGGTCTTTGTCAAGCATACATAATGATCAACATGACGGCCTTATATAGGAAGTAGATAACCACCACCTGGCAAGTCCGCCCACAAAAATTTACATACTTATTAACTGGTGATCATAATAACAATAAAAATGTGAAAATTGTGTGACATACATAGTTAAAAATGCATTACAGTATTACTATATTCCCCTATTGTGGATAATAACTTTCATAATCAACATAGAAAGCACATGTGGATGATCAAAAATAAATAAACAGCCTTGCCTGTCATTTCTAAGCCTATCGAAATGCTCACGGGGCCATTATATACATGAACTACCTATCACCGGGCTTGTATCACTACATTCCTGGTTAACCAATCAATGCCTAAGGTGAAGATGAAGATCCAATCTGGGGCACCGGTACAGAACCAGCCTGTGTGGGGCTGGTTCTGTACCGGTGCCCCAGATTGGATCTTCACCTTAGGCATTGATTGGTTAACCAGGAATGTAGTGCTTTCTATGTTGATTATGAAAGTTATTATCCACAATAGGGGAATATAGTAATACTGTAATGCATTTTTAACTATGTATGTCACACAATTTTCACATTGTTATTGTTATTATGATCACCAGTTAATAAGTATGTAAATTTTTGTGGGCGGACTTGCCAGGTGGTGGTTATCTACTTCCTATATAAGGCCGTCATGTTGATCATTATGTATGCTTGACAAAGACCCTCTGAGGTTGAAACGTTGCACCTATGGCACAATAAAGTGTTTCTTATCTTCACCCGGATTGGATGCTGTCCTTCACTTCGATACGTTGGTATGTACTTCTCCACTTGGGTCCTGTGGAGTTAGGACGAGCAACCACTTTTTGCTGCAGTAGTGCTGTCGGCCGCCATTGCTTTACTTAGGCAATATACTACGTCACTGGGCAATATGCTACGTGGCTGGGCAATATACTACGTCACTGGGCAATATGCTACGTGGCTGGGCAATATACTACGTGGCTGGGCAATATACTACGTGGCTGGGCAATATGCTACGTGGTTGGGCAATATACTACGTCACTGGGCAATATACTACGTGGTTGGGCAATATACTACGTCACTGGGCAATATACTACGTGGTTGGGCAATATACTACGTCACTGGGCAATATGCTACGTGGCTGGGCAATATACTACGTCACTGGGCAATATGCTACGTGGTTGGGCAATATACTACGTAACTGGGCAATATACTACGTGGCTGGGCAATATACTGCGTGGTTGGGCAATATACTACGTGACTGTGCAATATACTACGTGGCTGGGCAATATACTACGTGGCTGGGCAATATACTACGTCACTGGGCAATATGCTACGTGGCTGGGCAATATACTACGTCACTGGGCAATATGCTACGTGGCTGGGCAATATACTGCGTGGTTGGGCAATATACTACGTGACTGTGCAATATACTACGTGGCTGGGCAATATACTACGTGGCTGGGCAATATGCTACGTGGTTGGGCAATATACTACGTCACTGGGCAATATACTACGTGGTTGGGCAATATACTACGTCACTGGGCAATATACTACGTGGTTGGGCAATATACTACGTCACTGGGCAATATGCTACGTGGCTGGGCAATATACTACGTCACTGGGCAATATGCTACGTGGCTGGGCAATATACTACGTAACTGGGCAATATACTACGTGGCTGGGCAATATACTGCGTGGTTGGGCAATATACTACGTGACTGTGCAATATACTACGTGGCTGGGCAATATACTACGTGGCTGGGCAATATACTACGTGCCTGGGCAATATACTACATGGCTGGGCAATATGCTACGTGGCTGGGCAATATACTACGTCACTGGGCAATATGCTACGTGGCTGGGCAATATACTACGTAACTGGGCAATATACTACGTGGCTGGGCAATATACTGCGTGGTTGGGCAATATACTACGTGACTGTGCAATATACTACGTGGCTGGGCAATATACTACGTGGCTGGGCAATATACTACGTGCCTGGGCAATATACTACATGGCTGGGCAATATGCTACGTAACTGGGCAATATACTACGTGGCTGGGCAATATACTGCGTGGTTGGGCAATATACTACGTGACTGTGCAATATACTACGTGGCTGGGCAATATACTACGTGCCTGGGCAATATACTACGTGGCTGGGCAATATGCTACGTGGGCTGTGCAATATACTACGTGGACATGCATATTCTAGAATACCCGATGCATTAGAATCGGGCTATCATCTAGTGTAATGAATAAAGATCTGCAAAATTAATATTAAATTCAGCTATATTTAGGATGTCGTATTTTAGTGTTCCCTATATTTTTTGAGCGGTGTATATTACAGTCATCATATTATATGGCACTGTGTACTTACAATTGCTCATTTTTTTTTAACCATGTTAACTAAATGCTAAAACTGACCTGCCATTATAATTCTCTAGGTCATTACGAGTTCATAGATACCAAACATGTATAAGTCTTTTTTTTTTAAAAATCCAAAGTTTGGAATAAAAAAAGGGGCCGTTCTCAGAGACCTGTAGCGCCTCCATTTTTCAAGATCTTGGGCTAAGTGAAGTCTTATTTTTTGCATGTCGAGCTGAAGTTTTTGTTTATAACATTTTGGGATAGATATGATGTTTTGATCACCTATTATTCCATTTTATTGCAATGTTGTGGAGACAAAAAAGTAATTCTGGCGGTTTGATTTTTTTCCTCATGACACATTTTTTTTGATTAATTTTATTATATTTTGATAGATTGAGCATTTCTGAATGCAGCATGTGCTGCTCAGTTTATTCTGATAGACTTTCAGTCATACATGGACATTTATGTAATGCTAATGAACCCAGTTCTTTCATTTATTGTATTTGTTATACTTTGCTGCCATCTACTGGCTGTTACTGTATTAGACTGTAATATTTTGTTATACTTTGCTGCCATCTACTGGCCGTTGCTGTATTAGACTGTAATATTTTGGTATGGTACTTTCCCACAGTACCTTTCTGTCATAGCTCCTCCTATCTTTTTCCTTCTCTTCTTTTTTTGTACTCCGTGCCATCTTGGAATACACATGTGCTGCAGAGCTGGAGAAGGATTCTCTTGTTACCTCTAACCTGGAGCTTCTATTATCTCTGTCTGGTGATTCTATAACAGCTCTAACCTACAGTCCTCACTCTCACCTCATCTCACCAAGGTACTGTAAATAAACCTGTTGAATGTATCACTGCATCATCCTTCTGGATCACCACGCGCAGCTGATAAGGACTAGGAGCACAGTTTAGCAAGTAACGCTACCCGACATTGTTTATATAGCGATTTGTGATCACATCCCTCAGACACATCTCATCCACGTATATCGGTGGCAGAATAGTAACAAGAGACCTATTCTACAGTGTCTGTGTGCATATGCATTGTCTGCTAGCAAGTCTTAACCGTCCGCCATCTTAGCTAAAACATGTCCACAAACGGCACCGTGGACCCATCTGCAAGTGAAGCACATCAGGTTCCCGACACCAGAGATGCTGCAGGAGCAGAGTCCACACTTACTGCAGAACAAGACGTACGACCCAAACGTGTAACCAAGCCGACACAAAAGGCCAGAGAGAACTTTGAGACTACGAGAGACGAGTTCCATGATAACCTAGAACATTTATGGGGCAGAGTTGATCACTATTTAGCAGCTCTTCCACGCTATCATAATGATGCCGCAGTTTTAACCGTCAAATTGAAGAGTTTATCTGCCACCTATGATCGCTACCAGAGACTGTCTGCAAAGTACATCACATTCCTGAGTAACTGTGACATGGAAGATGCCCCAGCAGAACTAACTGAAAGGGAAACTCTTCTCCAAGAAAAGACCTCATTAGTGCGAGATGCCCAGGATAAAGCAGAACTCCGCATCGCTCACCTCCAAGAGGTTAGGTCACATCGCACAACATTGACCAAAATCACAGCTCGGTCTTCCAGATCATCTCACTCCAGGAAGTCAACATTGTCCGACAAGCTACTGGAGATCCGTGCAGCTGCAGAGGAAGCTAGAGTAAAAAGCTCCTTTGCTAAGAAGGAGGCTGAAGTCGAAGTAGAAGCCCAAATGGCAGCTCAAAGAAATGAGATGGAGACTCAAAGAAACAAAATGGAAGCTCAAAGGAAATTAAAAATACTCCAAGCAGAAAAGGAAGAAGCAACAGCCCTTGCTAAACTGAAGGTCCTTGAACAAGCACTGGGACAAGATGATAATTCGGACTGTCTTATTCCAGAAGAAATGGAGGACTCAGCTGATCGCACCTCTGACTACGTACTAAGACATTTAACATCTGCACTAGCACCACCTCCAGTTTCTAACACGGATGCGCCCGCAAGCCAAGATATGTCGCCACCTACTGCCAACAAGGTAACTTCCAGCACTAACTCACAATTTAGGCAACAGCCAGCAGAACCTATAGAGACTAAACCACAGTTTAACCCTTATGCCGCATCATTTCGTCCTGATTTGTCGCAGTCATATAAGCCAGAGAATTTACATCCCCTACGGATACCACAAGTTCATCCTGCAACAATGACCGGGAGATCGGACATGTCTGACTTCGCCAGATACATCATTCATCGGGAGTTAATAAACATTAGTCTCTCAAAGTTTGATGATCGTGCAGAGAATTATAGAGCCTAGAAATCCACCTTTCAAGCGGTGATCCAAGACCTTAATCTCACCGGCAAGGAACAACTGGATTTGCTTGTTAACTGGTTAGGCCCTGAATCAGCAGAGCGCATAAAGACAATAAGGGCAGTTCATGTGGACTATTCAGATGCAGGTCTTATTGCAGCCTGGGAGAGACTGGAACAAACCTATGGCAGCTCAGAAGCCATAGAATGTGCTTTATTTAAAAGACTGCAAACCTTCCCAAAGATAACTAACAAGGACAATAGAAAACTTCAAGATCTGAGTGACCTGCTAAAGGAAATAGTATTAGCAAAATTAGACCCACGTATCTCAGAATTGCGCTACCTAGATACTGCTCATGGCGTTAATCCAATAGTGTCCAAGTTGCCACATGGTATGCAGGATAAATGGGCAGACCACGGCTCACGGTATGAAAGGCAGCATGATGTGTCCTTTCCCTCCTTTTCACATTTTTCCAGGTTCATCAGTGACCAAGCTCGGAAGAAGAATGATCCCAGCTTCGACTTCACTGAGCCTACTCCACCAGCATCATCATCATCTACAAGGTATGATAACATTGCCAAACGTAGAGATTCAAGGAACACAGTATCCGTGAGAAAGATGACGTTCCACTTACTATACCTGCCTTCACTAAAACAAATAATGTTGCTCATAAGGTTATGTACAGTAACCGTATGTGCCCTATCCACAAAAGGCCTCACCCACTTAAAGAATGCCGTGGATTCAGAGCAAGGACTTTGCAGGAGCGTAAAGATACCCTCAAGGAGCTTGGGATATGTTATAAGTGTTGCACCTCCTCAGACCACCTCGCTAAGGACTGTAAGGATGCCATTAAGTGCACTGAATGCAGCAGTGATAAACACGTCACAGCCATGAATCCCACGCCAGCTCCACACAACTCACAACTTTCTGCAGCATCTAACCCTGCTCAAAAGCATGGCGAGGAGCCACAGGTCCCTGACCCAACTGCAACCGCTGTTTCCTCCTCATGTACTGAGGTATGTGGAGAAGGGATTGTCCCTAAATGCTGTGCCAAGGTATGTCTGGTTAAGGTCTATCTAGAAGGACAACCCGACAAGGCCTCCAAAATGTACGCCATAATAGACGAGCAAAGTAACCGATCTTTAGCAAGGCCCAAATTCTTTGAGATCTTCGACATAAAGGGACAAATGACTCCATATATCCTCAACACCTGCTCTGGTCGTATTGAGACTTCTGGCAGGAGAGCCTCTGGGTACATAGTCTCTTCAATCAAGGGAAACGTACATATACCCTTGCCAACCCTAATTGAATGTGACCAGATACCTGACAACAGGGAGGAGATTCCCACTCCGGAAGCCGCGCTTCATCATCGCCACTTAAGGCACCTGACTAATGAAATTCCTCCTGTGGACACGAATGCTGATATTCTAATCTTACTCGGGAAGGACATTCTGAAGGTCCACAAGGTGCGCCAACAATGCAATGGCCCAGATGATGCTCCATACGCCCAAAGACTCGACCTAGGCTGGGTAATCGTGGGCGATGTATGTCTGGATAGGAGTCACACGGCATCCGAAGTCAACGCCTGTAAAACGTATGTGCTCCAAAATGGTCGCGCAACTCACTTTAAGCCATGCCCTCATCACTACGAAGTGAAAGAAAGGCTCTCTGATTGCATCCAGGAGCCTGACATCATTCCCACTCCCTACGGCGATGACTTAGGGAGAACAGTGTTTCACACAACAAAAAATGACAACAAAGTCGCCTTATCCATAGAAGACAAGGAGTTTCTTAAAATCATGGACAGTGGATTCTTCAAAAATGAATCTGACCGCTGGGTTGCTCCCTTACCCTTCAAGGCTTCAAGGACCAGGCTTCCTAACAACAGAGAACAGGCCTTATCTAGATTTATCTCACTGCAGAGAACATTAAGGAACAAGCCTGAAATGAAGGAACATTTCATAGCTTTTATGGACAAGATATTTCGCAATGATCACGCACAGCCAGCTCCACCATTGCAAGCTGATGAAGAATGCTGGTATCTACCTTCCTTTGGAGTGTATCATCCAAGAAAGCCGAAACAAATCAGAGTGGTGTTCGATTCAAGCGCCAAACATGACGGCGTATCTCTGAATGACGTTCTTCTCACTGGTCCGAACCTGACTAATAACCTGGTGAGAGTGCTCATGAGATTCAGAAAGGAACCGGTCGCCATTACCGCCGACATCGAACAAATGTTCCATTGTTTCATCGTGCAACAAGATCACAGAAATTATCTCCGTTTTTTATGGCACCGAGACAATGACACCAACAAGGAAATGGTCGAATACCCCATGAAGGTGCACGTGTTCGGAAACAGTCCTTCTCCTGCAGTCGATACATACGGCCTACGTAGGACCGCCTCCGATGGTGCAGCAGAGTTCGGGAAGGATGCCCAACAGTTCGTTGAAAAGGACTTCTACGTGGACGACGGTCTTAAATCCCTGCCCACAGCGGAAGAAGCCACAGATCTGCTCAAACGAACACAAGAACCAGAGTTCCTTCACAACCAATGCGAAGAGACTGCCGTTGAAGACAGCTTCAACCTTCAGGATCCAGATGTCGACCCAGAGATCCGTCCTGATGTCAGCACCTTCATCACCAAATTCAAGGAGAAGGTTGGCTTGGACTGTCAGCGTTTTGATCGCTTCTCAAGATGGACGAGGCTGGTTTGTGCCATTGCAAGGTTAGTACACATTGTACAATGCTATCGCAATAAGGACAGTAACACTGATTGTCATGGTTGGCATATCTGCCATAAGCCTCTCTCTGCAGAAGACATTGCTCTGAGTGAACTCATTGTGATACGCAATGTGCAGCAGAATGTTTTTCACAAAGAACTGGAATGTATACGTAAAAAACAAGATGTTCCTAAAAACAGCCCCATTGTCAACCTAAACCCAGTAATAGACGAGAGGTGTTTATTGAGAGTTGGTCGTTTAAACAAAGCTAAATTGGATGAGGCAGAAAAGAATCCTCTAATTATTCCTGGTCATCATCATATCACCACTCTACTAATATGACATTACCATGAAAAAATCAAACATCAAGGCAGACACTTCACTGAAGGAGCCTTAAGAGCTGCAGGCTTCTGGATTGTGGGAGCAAAGAGACCGGTTTCCCATTTAATTCATCATTGTGTTCAGTGTCGTAAGACAAGAGGAAAACTGCAACAACAACAGATGTTTGATTTGCCTGCTGATAGGACAAGCACAGAGCCTCCATTTACCTATGTTGACTAGGACATTTTTGGACCATGGGCAGTCGCTGCACGTCGGACCAGAGGTGGGCATGCGGAAAGTAAACGTTGGGCAGTGTTGTTCACATGCATGAGTGTATGAGCAATACACATAGAAGTGATAGAGTCGATGGATTCCTCCAGTTTCATCAATGCCCTAAGACGATTCTTCTCCATCAGAGGACCAGTAAAACAATTAAGATCTGATTGTGGAACAAACTTTGTAGGTGCCTGTCGAGAACTACAACTGAATTCAACACCAGTCCAGAACTTCTTGACAACCAATGGCTGTTCCTGTGTCTTCAATCCTCCTCATGCTTCCCATATGGGCGGATCATGGGAAAGAATGATAGGCATTACTCGTCGGATACTGGAATCTATGCTGATGGACTCAAATCTTTCAAGACTCACTCATGAGACCTTGACCACTTTCTTAGCAGAAGTCTCTGCTATAGTAAACTCAAGACCTCTTGTACCCATATCTACGGATCCAGAATCTCCTACAATTCTCACTCCGGCAACTCTCCTCACCCAGAAACTTGGAACTGTTCCTAACCCGCCTGAAGACTCTGTGTCCGGTAACAAATATCAGAAACGGTGGAAAAATGTGCAACATCTGGCTAATTGTTTCTGGAATAGATGGAAAAGGGAGTACCTGACACTTCTCCAAAAACGAAGAAAATGGCAACAAGTAAAACCAAATTTACAAGTAGGAGATATTATCCTCATGAAAGACCAGAAGGAGGAAAGAAACGCATGGCCTATGGGACTTATATCTAAACCTTTCCATGATGACGTCGCGGTCACATGACCGTGACATCATGGCAGGTCCTTCTCGCGCAGGGGCGCAGGACCTGTGATTAGGTCACGGTCACATGATCGTGACGTCATGGCAGGTCCTTGTCGCATACCATCCTTGCCACCGGAACCTGCCGCTTGCATGGAGCGCTAACCGGAACGTCGCGAGGAGTGGGAAAAGCGGCGGAAGGTGAGTATATAATGATTTTTGCAAAGGCAACATCAATAGTAAAAAGTTGGGGACACACAGGGTTAATAGCGGCGATAACGCAGTGAGTTACCCGCGGCATAACGCGGTCTGCTACCGCTGGCATTAACCCTGTGTGAGCGGTGACTGCGGGGAGTAAGGAGCGGGCGCCAGGCACTGACTGGAGGGGAGTAGGGAGGGACTTATCGGACTGTGGTCCTCGCTGATTGGTCGCGGCAGCCAAGACAGGCAGCTGGCGAGACCAATCAGCGACTTGGATTCCATGACAGACAAAGGCCGCGACCAATGAATATCTGTGACAGACAGAAAGACAGACAGAAAGACAGACAGATGGAAGTGACCCTTAGACAATTATATAGTAGACTAGATGGTGGCCCGATCCTAACGCATCGGGTATTCTAGAATATTCATGTCCACGTAGTATATTGCCCAGTCACGTAGTATATTGCCCATTCACGTAGTATTTTGCCCAGTCACGTAGTATAATGCTCCATGCAGTTATGGCCCCATAGATACCCCATATAATGCTACATGCAGTTATGGCCCCATAGATGTGCCATATAATGCTCCATGCAGTTCATTATGGCCCCATAGATGCCCCATATAATGCTCCAAGCAGTTATGGCCCCATAGATGCCCCATATAATGCTCCATGCAGTTATGGCCCCATAGATGTGCCATATAATGCTCCATGCAGTTCATTATGGCCCCATAGATGCCCCATATAATGCTCCAAGCAGTTATGGCCCCATAGATGCCCCATATAATGCTCCATGCAGTTATGGCCCCATAGATGCTCCATGCAGTTATGGCCCCATAGATGCCCCATATAATGCTCCATGCAGTTATGGCCCCATAGATGCCCCATATAATGCTCCATGCAGTTATGGCCCCATAGATGCCCCATATAATGCTCCATGCAGTTATGGCCCCATAGATGCCCCATATAATGCTCCATGCAGTTATGGCCCCATAGATGCCCCATATAATGCTCCATGCAGTTATGGCCCCATAGATGACCCATATAATTGTCCATGCAGTTATGGCCCCATAGATGCTCCATATAATGCTCCATGCAGTTATGGCCCCATACATGTGCCATATAATGCTCCGTGCAGTTCATTATGGCCCCATAGATGCCCCATATAATGCTCCAAGCAGTTATGGCCCCATAGATGCCCCATATAAGGCTCCATGCAGTTATGGCCCCATAGATGCCCCATATAATGCTCCATGCAGTTATGGCCCCATAGATGCTCCATATAATGCTCCATGCAGTTATGGCCCCATAGATGCCCCATATAATGCTCCATGCAGTTATGGCCCCATAGATGCTCCTTATAATGCTCCATGCAGTTATGGCCCCATAGATGTGCCATATAATACTCCATGCAGTTCATTATGGCCCCATAGATGCCCCATATAATGCTCCATGCAGTTATGGCCCCATAGATGCCCCATATAATGCTCCATGCAGTTATGGCCCCATAGATGCCCCATATAATGCTCCATGCAGTTATGGCCCCATAGATGCCCCATGTAATGCTCCATGCAGCTATGGCCCCATAGATGCCCCATACAGTTATGGCCCCATAGATGCCCCATATAATGCTCCATGCAGTTATGGCCCCATAGATGACCCATATAATGCTCCATGCAGTTATGGCCCCATAGATGCTCCTTATAATGCTCCATGCAGTTATGGCCCCATAGATGTGCCATATAATGCTCCATGCAGTTCATTATGGCCCCATAGATGCCCCATATAATGCTCCATGCAGTTATGGCCCCATAGATGCCCCATATAATGCTCCATGCAGTTATGGCCCCATAGATGCCCCATATAATGCTCCAAGCAGTTATGACCCTATAGATGCCCCATATAATGCTCCATGCAGTTATGGCCCCATAGATGCTCTTTATAATGCTCCATGCAGTTATGGCCCCATAGATGCGTCATATAATGCTCCATGCAGTTCATTATGGCCCCATAGATGCCCCATATAATGCTCCATGCAGTTATAGCCCCATAGATGCTCCATGCAGTTATGGCCCCATAGATGCCCCATATAATGCTCCATGCAGTTATGGCCCCATAGATGCCCCATATAATGCCCCATATAATGCTCCATGCAGTTATGGCCCCATAGATGACCCATATAATGCTCCATGCAGTTATGGCCCCATAGATGCTCCATATAATGCTCCACGCAGTTATGACCCCATAGATGTGCCATATAATGCTCCATGCAGTTCATTATGGCCCCATAGATGCCCCATATAATGCTCCAAGCAGTTATGGCCCCATAGATGCCCCATATAATGCTCCATGCAGTTATGGCCCCATAGATGACCCATATACTGCTCCATGCAGTTATGGCCCCATAGATGCTCCATATAATGCTCCATGCAGTTATGGCCCCATAGATGCCCCATATAATGCTCCATGCAGTTATGGCCCCATAGATGCCCCATATAATGCTCCATGCAGTTATGGCCCCATAGATGCCCCATATAATGCTCCATGCCGTTATGACCCCATAGATGCCCCATATAATGCTCCATGCCGTTATGACCCCATAGATGCCCCATATAATGCTCCATGCAGTTATGACCCCATAGATGCTCCTTATAATGCTCCATGCAGTTATGGCCCCATAGATGTGCCATATAATGCTCCATGCAGTTCATTATGGCCCCATAGATGCCCCATATAATGCAACATGCAGTTATGGCCCCATAGATGCCCCATGCAGTTATGGCCCCATAGATGCCCCATATAATGTTCCATGCAGTTATGGCCCCATAGATGCTCCATATAATGCTCCATGCAGTAATGGCCCCATAGATGCCCCATATAATGCTCCATGCAATTATGGCCCCATATAATGCTCCATGCAGTTATGACCCCATATGTTAGGTCTCGAGTTCCCGCTTCTGCACAGGGGGAATCTCGAGCCATCTCCGCTGCGGTCTCCCATTCTTATCCAGCCGCAGTGGAGTCTGCTCAGCAGGGACGTCGGTCCCAGCGTCTTGCTCAGTCTCACTCTGTACACAGAGTTACTGCTGCTTCTTCAGCTTCTGCCATTAAACCCAGTGCTGGTCAGCAGCGAGCGGACTTCTCTGGGACTAAGTCCTTGTCTGCACACACTGAGCATGCCCAGGGCAAGATCTCCCGTTGGAGATCGAGGGTCATGTGCTCAGGCTCTGCAGCACATTCCATTGGTCCTTTTGGCAGGTCTTGGAAGGGCAAAGTTTCCGTGGTCACTTCCTGTGCTGCAACTATATAAACTGCGCATGACCGCACGGCCATGCGCTAGTGTACATTTGCTTACGTGTGTTTGTTGTGAGTGCAAGTCGTCCTTGGATACCCCTTCCCTATTGAATGTCTGTTCGCGGAAGGTGTATGGTTGCTATCTAGCGCCCGACTTATCCTACAGCACTAATCACACGTTACAGCGTCCAGTTGCTGTGACCGCCAGTACGGCGCCGTGCACTTCCTCTGTGCTTTCCTTACCCAAGCCTGGGTGGTTAGTGGCGTTCGTCAGTGCGGCACCGCATGCACTCTTGTGCCCTAATATTGTTATTCAGCTTCCTTACACACCCAGTTGCGGTGTTATGCCAGCAAGGGTCTAATCGGACTTCAATCCTAGTTGGGGTTGAGTTCGCTGACTACTTGCTCGCCTTCTATGTGCGTTACCGCGATCCTGTGACGCAACAGGATCGCTTCCTTCACGCTGGGTGAGGTTTAACCCACGTGTGTATACTTATGAGTACCGCCATATAGTTCGTCATTACTTAGCAGCAGGTTCCATCTCTGCACGGTGGACCCCGGGCTGCGAACGCACCATACACTATCTGTCTTATTATTTGGTGCGTTCAGCTAGCCCTAACATTACACTAGCGCCAGGGTCTGGCTAGTAATGACGGACAAACAGCAATCCTTGCGGTATATCCAGCAGCTGGAGGGTAGGTTGGCGGCTCATGAGAGCGCAACCTCAGCTGTGGATGTTACCGCAGTTGCTGTACAGGCTGCTAGCGTGGCTGCAGCAACCCTGTCCATTGCCACCCCTGTTCCGACATTTTCTCGCCTCCCGCGGCCAGAAAAATTTTCTGGTGATAGCAAGTTTTGTAGGGGATTTGTGAGTCAGTGCTCTATTCACCTCGAGCTCCTGGCTGCACGTTTTCCCACAGAGCGGGCTAAGGTGGGATTTATAGTGTCTCTCTTGTCGGACAGGGCGTTGGAATGGGCTACGCCGCTGTGGGAGCATGGTGATCATGTGGTGCAGAGTGCTCCGCTGTTTTTGAGCACTCTGAAACAGGTCTTTTAAGGACCTCAAGTCACCCATGATACTGCGCTCCAACTGCTGGCATTAACTCAGGGTGAGTCCTTGGTCAGTCATTTTGCCGTCCAATTCCGCACTTTAGCTTCTGAGCTGGATTGGTCGGATAAAGCTCTTATCCCCATATTTTGGAGGGGCCTGGCTGACCACGTTAAGGACGCTCTGGCCACTAGGGAGATTCCTGCCACACTGGAGGAGTTAATAACTGTCTCCACTCGAATTGACCTCCGTTTTAACGAGGCCCAGAGCGAGCCCAGTGTAGGCAGAGGTTTCGGCTGGCTCCTACCTTCGCCAAACCTCTGGAATCTCCGGTCCTGGTTCCTGAGTCACATGAGGCCAGGGGAGTGTCACAAGCGGGATCTAAGTCTCGGACCGCTTGTGCACTCAAGGTCTGTCATGTTTGCCAGCAGTCAGGACATCTAGCCACCAGATGTTCTCAGCGGTCGAGGAAACGTCAGCGTCTAGTGGTAGGAGGTGGAGGTACACTAGACACGGCGACATTTGCCTCTAAATTGTCCTTTAAGGGGACAATTACTATAGGCTCATTCTCCCACTCGGTAGAGCTCTGCGTGGATTCTGGGGCGGAGGGCAATTTTATGTCTTCTGCCTTCGCCCAACGTCACGCAATACCCCTGGTTATGCTAGCTCAACTAGTAACGGTACGAGTGGTGAATGGGTCGACACTGCCCTCACAGATAACACACCAGACCATCCCTTTTACTCTGTCCATGTCGCCATCTCATCAGGAGATTATATCTCTGCTCGTCATTACAGAGGGAATTGAGGAGGTCCTGTTGGGAATACCTTGGCTACGGTACCACTCTCCTCATATCGAGTGGTCCTCTGGCAGAATCCTGGGATGGGGTGAATCTTGTGGGGGTAGGTGTCAGAGGGAGTGCGTTCAGGTTGCTACTACAGAGGTACCCGCAGATCTTTCCTCTCTCCCAAAGCAGTATTGGTCTTATGCAGACGTGTTCTCCAAAAAGGCGGCGGAGATCCTTCCGCCCCATCGCCCCTATGACTGTCCTATTGATCTCTTGCCTGGTGCTGAGCCTCCCCGGGGTCGAGTCTATCCGCTATCTCTCCCGGAGACGGAGGCAATGTCACAGTACATCCAGGAAAATCTGGCAAGAGGATTCATTAGGAAGTCAGTGTCACCTGCTGGGGCAGGGTTCTTCTTCGTGCAGAAGAAGAATGGGGAATTGCGTCCATGCATAGACTACAGGGGCCTTAACGCTATCACCGTTAAAAATAAGTATCCTTTGCCCTTGATATCTGAGCTCTTTGATAGGCTTCGGGGAGCAAGGGTATTTACTAAACTAGATCTGCGGGGTGCTTACACCCTGATTCGCATCCGTGAAGGGGACGAATGGAAGACGGCTTTTAACACCAGGGATGGGCACTATGAATATCTGGTGATGCCCTTCGGGCTCTGTAATGCCCCAGCCGTTTTCCAAGACTTTGTGAACGATATCTTCCGGGATATGCTTTCCACCTCGGTCGTAGTCTATCTGGATGATATTCTCATCTACTCTCCAGATATTGACTCCCACCGGAGAGATGTTTGCAAAGTCTTCGACCTCCTACGGGCAATCTCCCTCTATGCCAAGTTGGAGAAGTGTATGTTTGAGCAGGAGTCCCTACCTTTCCTAGGCTACATCATCTCTGCCCAGGGATTGGCTATGGATCCTGCCAAACTACAGGCTGTGATGGACTGGCAGGAACCCCATTCTCTTAAAGCGGTGCAGCGCTTTATGGGGTTCATTAATTATTATCGCCAGTTCATTCCGCACTTCTCAACTTTGGTAGCTCCCTTGGTTGCTCTCACCAAGAAGGGGGCGAATCCCAAATTGTGGTCTGAGGAGGTCTCCAAGGCCTTTAACTCTATAAAGTCACACTTCGCTAGCGCTCCTATCCTACATCGCCCCGATGTTGATAAGCCATTTATCATGGAGGTGGATGCCTCCTCTGTTGGTGCTGAAGCAGTCCTCTTCCAAAAGGATGCTCAAGGTCGGAAGCATCCTTGCTTCTTTTTCTCCAAGACCTTCTCACCAGCAGAGAGGAATTATTCCATCGGGGACAGGGAGTTGCTAGCCATGAAGTTGGCTTTCTCAGAGTGGAGACATCTCTTGGAGGGAGCACGTTTTCCCTTCCAAGTCTTCACAGACCATAAAAATTTGGTGTACCTGCAGACAGCCCAGCGGTTGAATTCTCGCCAGG